>NC_091626.1:67489500-68114500 GCF_027580195.1 Bos mutus | reverse complement strand
TATACAATAGAACAGTTCACTACTAGGTTAAAAGTTATTCACATAATATAATATAACCCCCATTAATATAATATATGCAAAACTCTTTGGCTGGTGTTAAATATTAAAATATGATATTGACTGAAACAATTGATAATACCTAAAGAAAAAATTGCTAGCACATAAGCTAAAATTCTGTATGAGCAATGTTAGTAAGTGGATTAAATATTGGTAAATGCATCTCTCTTGCTGAAGTCATAGGAAATCATGTCTTCCTGTGACAATATCAGCCTTTGATTTCTCATTTCCTGATTGGTTCCATGCACTGACTGAAGTGCCTTTCTATCATCCAATTTCTTATATTGTTACCTAACTTCTAAGGTGCTTATGCTGTTTTTCCTAACCAGAAACTCATGTCTTTTGCATACTTTATATTTTCCTCTGCACGAAATGTTTCATAGCAGGTATATTTATAAAATAAACTGATCAAGTCACAAGCATGTTCATGGAATATATTATTGTAAAACTCTGTGTGTGATTTATTTATTATTATTATCTTTTTATTTTCATGGGAGAAAAGCATACTAGAAAATGCCTCAATTTTATATTTGGGAGGAATACATTTATTTTTGGATGAGGGAATAAACCCTTTTTTAACTAAAAATAAACTTAAACCCTTTTTTAACTAAAAATAAACTTAAAAAGGCACAGGATTTTTGTAGTTACACACATATATTTACAAACATGTTTATGTTTACTTCTCTTAGAGGATGTATTTTTATAAAGTGAGGAAGGGAGAAGGATAGGAAAATACCCCAGGGAGAGAGGCAATGTAAACCTTCATTCAAACAACATTTAATCACATATATGAAGGCTTTCAAGAGAGAAAACCATCTTTTCAGTATTATGGAAATTCTACAATCATCTATTTGAATTCGTATCTGCATAACAGGGGTGGGCAGAAGTACTTAACTGACAACAGCAGTCAACAAATACTTGTCTGAGTTAAGTTGTCAATACTTTTAATTATACTGTTAAAACTGGCTGGTTCCTATCTCACTTCTTTGCATAGATGCTGAAAATAAAACTTTTAATGAAAGTTTTTTTTTTCTCCTAAATATTAAACTATGGCTGTATTCTACATTAAGATGGAAGCAGAGACGGCACGAGGAAAAAAAAAATATGTGCTTATTTTCTTTACAAGATCCATATACTTGAGGAACTGATCATCTTTCCAAGTGATCTGTGCTCCACAGTTCAGTGAAGACATCTTGTCAGTGTTCTGCACTGAGAAGCTCTTTAGAATTGGGAGGTTAAAGAATCCATCTGCAAATGCGGGAGACCTGGGTTGGGAAGATCCTCTCGAGAAGGGAAGGGCTACCCACTCCAGTATTCTGGCCTAGAGAATTCCATGGACAGAGAAGCCTGGAAGGGTACAGTCCATGGGGACTCAAAGAGTGGGACATGACTGAGCAACTTTCACTTTCACTTTTCACTTTAGAATGAGAATTTCCATTGTCTTTGACAATTTCCTTAGATTAAATACCCTATTGCCATCTCTGAAAGAGTGAGAACCAGGAAGCAAGAAGATAACCCAGGATGGCAGGAGCAGTTCAGTTCAGTTCAGTTGCTCAGTCTTGTCCAACTCTTTGTGACACCATGGACTGTAGCATGCCAGGCTTCCCTGAACATCACCAACACCTGGAGTTTACTCAAACTCATGTCCATTGAGTTGGTGATGCCATCCAACCATCTCATCCTCTGTCGTCCCCTTCTCCTCCCACCTTCTATCTTTCCCAGCATTAGGGTCTTTTCAAATGAGTCAGCTCTTCACATCAGGTGGCCAAAGAATTGGAGTTTCAGCTTCAGCATCAGTCCTTCCAATGAACATTCAGGACTGATCACCTTCAGGATGGACTGGTTGGATCTCTTTGCAGTCCAAGGGACTCTCAAGAATCTTCTCCAGCACCACAGTTCAAAAGCATCAATTCTTTGGCACTCAGCTTTCTTTATAGTCCAACTCACATCCATACATGACTACTGGAAAAACCATAGCTTTGACTAGATGAACCTTTGTTGACAAAGTAATGTCTCTGCTTTTTAATATGCTGTCAAGGTTGGTCATAGCTTTTCTTCCAAGGAGCAAGTGTCTTTTAATTTCATGGCTGCAGTTACCATCTGCAGTGATTTTGGAGCCTCACCAAAAATAAAGTCTGCCACTGTTTCCACTGTTTCTCCATCTATTTGCCCTGAAGTGATGGGATCAGATGCCATGATCTTAGTTCAGCTAAAGTAAATTCATCATAAAGACTCTGCAAAATATCATGTCCACTTGGGACATTCAATTTTCAAATATTTAGGAGGAACATAAAAATAAAATCTTTAAACAAATCTTTTTTTTTTTTTTCAAGGCAGCTCCATTATAATTTCTCATTAAAATTCTGGGAAATGAGGTGAAGTATACTTATATGACATATTGACATGGGAAAAAAATTAGAGTTTATTTTATACAGTTTAAATTGTATACTATCATATAAGGCTATAGTTTCTTCTTTTTAAAGACAAGATCTTAACTACTTGGGGATGCGGAAGCTAAGATGGGAGAAAATAGCACAAATATTAATGTTCTCGAGATATTAACACTGCCTCAAGGTTTCATTGATTAATGCTTTTAATAACTTCTGCAAACATCAGAAGAACAAATATGGCCACTTAATTCAAATAAAGGAACCATGTGTAATAAATACTGAGTTCCATTTAATAATCATTCATGTTAAAATATGAACAGTGAATGCTTAAAATATTATTATCTTGGTAAATGTAAATATTCTCCCCAATCTATATTCACTTGAGAAGATAAAATTTTACATTTCTTATTACTAAAGTTTTAACTTTAACCTTATGTCAAGTACAGAGATCCTAGAAATGGATCAGTTAATCAAGAATCTATCAATTTTACAGCTGCTCTCATGCTAGAAATGTAACAGCTGCTTTGGCCCACAAAGACCTTAAGTTATAGTAGGAATGGATCAAAGGGTCTTTAGAGAAGGAAACAGGAAACAGTAAGGTAGAAGAGGAATAATTTGCACTAAGAAAATGGATAGTTTACATTAAAACATTTCAGAACTGGTACATTAAAATGATAATCATCATTTCTATTTTGTGCTGCCTGGTGAGCAATATTCTAGGAGCTTTGCAAAGTTATTCCAAATAAATGTTAATTGAAAATGGAAAACATTTTTCTTTTCTTGGAAATAGAAAACTGAAGCTCAAGATATTAAGATATTGGCCATGGGCCATATACATATAATGTTAAATTCATTAAACAAGGAGGCCATTAGACTGAGGTGTAAGCAAACCAAAATCAAAGCCTATGAAAGGATCAAGGTTACAAAACTGAAATCTAAAGATGACCAATCACAAACAGACAACCAGGCTTGAAACTTTGAAAGTAAAAGTGACTCAGTTGTGTCTAACTCTTTGCAACCCCCATGGACTATACAGTCCGTGGAATTCTCTAGCCAGAATAATGGAGTGGGTAGCCTTTCCCTTCTCAGATCTTCCCAACCGAGGAATTGAATGGGGGTCTCCTGCATTTTGGGTGGATTCTTAACCAACTCAGCTATCAGGGAGGCTTTAAACTGTAGCCAGTCAATATCTTGCTTATTTGTTTTTACATTTTCTATACGTGTTGCCACAAGCTCCTGTCTATGGAGCACTCCTAATCGCTTCCAGTTTGGTGCTGGTGGATCAGAATCAATTTCTGCTCTAATATGAGTTTAAGAGCTTGCTTAAAATTTTCAACATGCCTCAGTTTACCTTTTAATAACATGAGTGTGGGTGTGTGTGTGCTTAGTCATGTCTGACTCTACAGTCTATGGACTGTACCAGGCATTGTAAGGGATAAAAGCTATGATAGTGTGGGTCAAAGAAAATTCTTTAAATGAATACTCTCTTTAAACTTATCATTCATACAGGGGCAGTGGTTGTACACTCTTTTGCTGTCATTACCTAAAATGTAGAGAAAATAAACTTGAACTTACCATTTCTGTATCTAATATACTCTTTTGAATAACCTTGAGGGTTTGTCTTCAACTTTTGAGTATAAATTTATTTTATGAGAGTAAACTAAGTCTTTCAGAATCAAGTCATACTGTTGAAAGAAATAAATCCATAAGAAGGGCTTTTTGTGTTGTTCAAACTCATTCTCTATGCAATAGTACAGAGGGTTTTGATGAAGTCAACAGTGAAACGGCTAGATAGCATCACTGACTCAATGGACGTGAATCTGAGTAAACTCCGAGACATAGTGAAGGGCAAAGGAGCATGGCGTGCTGCAGTCCATGTCAGTCCGTGCAGTCCATGCTGCAGTTCGCAAAGAGTCAGACACAACTTAGTGACTGAACAGCAACAACAGTGAAATAATAGCCAATGATTTTGAAAGAAGTATATCTTCTAATGTTATTGTTGTTGCCATCTAATATGCATGTTCCAAATGCAGTTTTACTTTGAAGTTCTAACAAGGAGGGCCCTTCTCAGTAACTAATGGGCTTACTAAAGGGGGAGGACTGAGGCAGGACTTAAATGGTTAAAGAGTTGAAGAACTGGTGGGAAGAGGAGAATGGGGGTATAGAAGTCTATGATAGAGGCATCATTGAATTACCATGTCTATGAGGCTGAGAAGAGATGGGATGGGATGAATTAATATGAAAAATAAGAATACATCTGAACAAGTAGAGCATTCCAGGTTATGTTAGAAGGCTTATTTTGTTCTTTTAAGTAAAATTATTGTCCATTTACTTATAAATTCCCTTGTATAGCCTTGAACATCTCCGTGTGTGAATATGGCAAACTGCCTCCTGTTTCCTCTTTAATCAATACCTTGTCTCTCATATTATCTTTAGATCAATTTAGTCACAATAGTTTTAAAATAACCCAAAAAGAAGTTATATTTGTTCAATTCAGTTATTCTGTATATCTCAACACTGTAGAAAATTACTCAGTAATTCATCTAACAATAGTCACCATATCTGTTACATGATATTCCAATCTGTCTTTAATTTTCCTTTTAAGGTCCATGATATTCTGCTTTGGTTGAATATTCATTTGATTGAAAGAAATAAACATGCACTCTTCAATAAGCTTCTTGAGTAAAAGAGTAAGCGATAATGGCTTTAATCTATGGTTCACTTCTCTTCATACAATTTCTGGTCTTGCTTTGGAAATAGTTGAGGAACAAGGGTCTTTCAATAGCTCTGATTGTTTCCTTTCATAGTTTTTCCTTCATTTGGAAAATAGAAATTGTAAGTAAAGGGAGCATGGAATCTCATTTGAAGATAGCTGAAAGTACACACGAAAACTCCAAAACTGACAAGTGTTAAAATGTATTAAGTAACTATCTTTCAGTCGAGTTCAGTTCAGTCGCAAAGAGTCGGACCGACTGAGCGACTGAACTGAACTGAACTGAAGGATAGTTACTTAATGCATTTTAACACTTGTCAGTTTTGGAGTTTTCGTGTGTACTTTATATCTTATAAAAGAAATATCTTTAATTGTAGGTGCCTACAGATAATAAAGCTTTGGTTAAAACTGACATCCAATGTAGTATATATGTTCTTCAGCTGATTTTCCAGAAAATATATCTCAAAATATATTGAAATATATTTCTTCACTAAAAGATTTCTTACTTCACTGAAAGATTTTACCAGTGTTTGAGATTAAACCATTTAAAGTTTGACTTTTATTAAAAATAAAATTCTATAGTTTATGAAATCAAAATCACAGTATACTATATATATATACATATATATATATTCACTTCAAAGAGCAATAATTTCTTTTAGAGGACCATAGGCATAACTGGACTTCTTCATTTAATATAAATATTTGAATATATTCTTCCAATGACATTTTCACTTAATTACTATTTAAATGATCATTATTTTACTGGATAAATGTAAAAATCACTTTAACTACAGCTACTATGTTTAGGAAAGTGTTCTACTTTTGTTCAATAGGCTCATGCATATTATAACTTTTAAATAATGAACCGATTAACCTATGCAACATTTTTATTTTCAATGATCTATTCTAATACTGCTTCAAATAAATATAAGCAAGTTAAAAGAATTATTACATATTTTCAAAAAATGTGAATGAAATTAAATAGTGGCTGAATATTTAAAGGTCTGTTATTAAAAACTGTACAATATTTGCTGCAATTTCATCTAGCATTTTTAAAAATTTAGATGAATTTTATCCACTATTTTTCAAGGCCTTATATTTGAAACTTCTCATTCCAGTCTATATCATTTGTCCTAACTTGCTATTGTAGAAATTAAAAATATTATAAAATAAGCCTCAGCTTTCAGGAATGAGCACTGTGCACAAAAATTTAATAATTTAAACCATTTCATTATGGTGATTAAGCTACTCTTAATAGGACATAGAAGGGTGTAAAATACCTCTAGGCTTCTGTCACTTGCTAAATCACTATCCACACATTTTAAGAAGAAGCAAATTAACTGGGGATAGTAAATAATTTAAAAAGTTTTAATAAAATGACTACTGTATAATTTTAACACATTGGCTAAGAACAAATCTCACTTGAAGATTTAGAACATTAAGCTAAGTGGACTGTTTCATTTTTTATGCAATATGAAAACAATTATATTATTTATACTTAGGCCTTACTACCTCTGCTCATCAATTACTAATACAACTACTTCTTTTGATTGGTTATTGTTTAATTGGACACAACTAAAACTTAACAAGGGGAAATATGCTTTAGAGACACATTTTTGTGTGTTTTTTAATCTATTATGACCATCTATTTTTCATTCTTTCATGTTTCAAAAAATGATACAATTATATATAAATATGTTTTTATATATATATATTTTGTGTGTATATATATACATATTGTGTGTGTGCAAAATGGACTGTCCCAGAATTTGTCAGTGTAATATATTTTAGGAAAGGAGATCTTAATAAACTAAAGTGTAGCACTCACATACTGAAAAATGTGTTAGGTACAAGTTAGAGTATTTGACATCTCCTCCCTTCATACACTTGAACATTTTCAGCTGTCAAACTGTTATGTGGCTAGTCCTCAGATATTCCTGAACCCTAAATAATAAAGAACAAATTATACAAGAAGCAAGATATATATATATATACAAATATATTCCATATATATATACATTCCATTTGTTATATTTACTCAATGCATTTGCTGACTAGCTATAATATAAAATATATTATGCTGAGAATACAAAATGCATAAACCATAGCTTTATATATCAAATGGATATATGATATATAAAGTATATGAAATGACTTATTTTATATTCTATATGAATTATTTGCATATGTGGCACAGCTATCCAAATTAAGCACAAATACCATATTATTTTCATTCTTTTAAGAAATCATCATAAAAGTTAAATTGTTTATCATTTAAAAATATTATCAAGATTTCTGCATGGCTAGTTTTACAGGAATAAGCCTTAAGTACTTAAGGCTTCTGGAGTTGTTACCAGTTATTTGTACCTGGCAGATGCTCAGACACATAACCAGATTCTTCAAAAGAGTTGGGAATACATGAAAGAGAGCTTTTTGAAAGACATTAGGGCATTCTCACCAGCAACTGGCCAAGCTGCTGGCACCCAGCCGTGTTTCCTTGTAGGCTGGGGAACTTGCCTCTGAGAGGAAGTGTTGTTAGATTATACCTTCTGCTCTGCAGAGTCACCTTGGGATGCAGATCTTTTCCTGTGCATTAAATGAATTTGGCTTTGCCTATGTCTACTGATGTCTTTTAGTCAATTACATCCTTGTGACACTAGAAACAACTGTGCCAATTCATCTGATATTAACAGGATTGAATTTTAAGATCTGGTGCTGAACTTATTATATCTGAAATCTATTAGGAAGCAAAAACAGGGGAAGTTAGGTCACCAAACGAATCCTAGAGGTTAGTATATTCTATGGAGATTAAAGATCCTGGCTCTTGAAACTTTAATTCAAAATTCCCTAGAGCCAATGGGTTCCACAGCTTTTATTTGTGTCACAGCTTCCACAGAGAGGTGTGAGCAGAGTGAAAACAAATTGCCCAATAGCTTTAGGAACACTGAAACTTCCTGCATAGCTCTAGAGGAAAAACATATTCCTGTGATTACCAAAAAGAATAAAGTACTTCAAACTGTATCCATGTCCTGATTACCTGAGGGTGTCTCTTATTTATTGGAGAATTGAGGAGAGGTTTCTTTAAAATTTTGTTTTTCTTTCTGAAATTTGTTTTCACATGAACCTCCTACCCTATGAGCTTATTCTCATGAGTATAAAGGCCAGTGAGAAAAAAAAAAGGTAACATTCAACTGTGGAATGGAACTTACCATTTAAGAGCTGCATTCTTTACAGATAAAACTAGTAAGATACTTGACAAGTATAAGTTTGCTTATCTATAGGACAAACAGCACTTTGAAAGCTGAGTTTCTAAAGTATAGGGACAAGAAAGGGTTAAACAGCAGCCAGAACCTTGCTCCTCCCATTACTCACACTCACACTCCGCACACATAAACATGCGTGTTATCTGTTGCAAACATAATCCTTCCATATTTCAATTATCTTTCCAAATTTAAAGTAAGATAATTCAATCTGCCAACATCTTTAAGACTAATACAAAAATAGACATTTTGGACTGATTTCTATTTTCCATTTTCTGCATTAGGAAAGAACCACAAAAGAAAAGAACATCGTTGCTTATTGAAGTGTATAGTTGCTTCCACTTCATTCTTTTTCTTAAAGATTTTGCCACCATGTAAATAACAAATAATACCTCAACTAAAATTTACAGCAACATTCCTGAAGTTTGAACAGATTGTACTTAGCTTGCTTCTTCTCTTCAGTATAACCCATACCACCTGCTATCCAAAATACCAGGCATCATTCTCTAATAACCCAACACCAGTGGCATTGTTAAACTTCTTAATTTCATGAGTCTAGGCATTTTTACACTAAAAGCAAATACAAAGCACACTATGTCTGCATTTTTTGTTAGCCCTTTCAATGAAAATAGTTAAAAATCCATCATATTCAGCTCTCAGAGTTAAATAATTATCTGTTAGGAAAGTAAAGCAAAAAATCAGCACATAATATCTGCCTGAATTATCTCAATGTTACTACAATTATGTAATCTACTCTTACAATTTCAGATAGCAAACAGCATTGCAATGATTCGGTCTCCACAATTTAAGCAAAGGACACCCTCAGATAGGTGAATAATTTGGGCAAAGGACAGGCAATTGCTGAAGCAGAAACATAAACAGTGAAAACAAAGGAGTATTATAATCTGAATTAGCAATTACTTCCAATTTCCATTTTGCTTCATTGCACACAGCCAGTTTTTAACCATTAGGCTTGTTGATTCTTTGGCCTTAACCAATGACATAACACCATCATAATCATCACACACATACTAATACGATTCTTTTCCATTAGCGTGTATTAGCTCAAGTAATAGGCAGACTTAGGGAAATTATAGTTTAAATTGGGTAGCAATAATGTAGAAATATTGGTTCCTAATCCATCTCCAAAAATTATCTAATTTTCTTCCCTTGTCCTCCCAATAGAAATACATAGAGAAAAATGTACTTACACTGCACGATGAGCTGCACCAAGGCTTCTCTTGGTTTCACGTTAAATCCATTATACTGGCTGGTCTGACATCGGTACATTCCTGACATTTCCCTAGATACATTCACAATTCTCAGAGTTCCATCATAACTCTCCATTTGCATATTCCCATCAGGCATTGCGACTTCTTTATCCGCTCTAGACCAAAGGATGATGGGTTTAGGTTTTCCAGTTACTTGACACTGCAGTTCTATTGTGTCTCCTTCTCTGGTGACCAAAGGTGATTTTTCCTGTGGAACAGTCAGATTGGGTGGAACTTGAAATGGGAAAAAGAAAATTTTTCAAGGTTAGTATATACTGGTAAAGCATATTCAAACACAGAAAATCATAAGGAAACAATTTCTGCTGGTTGAAGAAGTGTGACAATTCAGATGACAAAAATTACAGAGACCTTGGGAATAAGTGGCACATACCCTCATTTAAGTAATTCTAAACCGTTTTCACGTTCTCAAATGAGGACTTCAAACATTAGCAAGATAAATAAGCGTTAAACTGGAATGCGAATGATCAACACAAGAACAATCTACTCCATAATTTGTCATTATCAACCATTAACTGGGTCTTTAACATCTGCATTTCACAGAAGAGTGATCCTACTTGCTAAGGTAAAATTAAGTTTTTCAGTCTTCTGTAGGCCATTATCTCTTACCCAAAGATGCTATAAGAAGGGGATAAGAGATATTATAGACTTAGTAGGTACAATAAATGCAATAGGAAGGGGAAAAAGAAGAACCTTTGATATAAAATCCAAAGTTCTGAAAACTGATTTTGAAACTGACCAAACTGCTAAGATTTAGGATTTGTTCTTCCCCCTGAGAAAATGAAATGGAACAATGTATTACAATGCCACACTCTGACAACTGAACGTATTAATATTTTTGATTGTTAATATTTTTTGACATTTGAATTTCATATGATTTGCCTTGAACACATTTTGAGATCATTGTAAATAGGTTGTTACAACATTGCCACTATTTCTATAAAATGTATTTCAAGTGAGTTTTGAAAAATATATTTCAATAATTTAAGAATGTACTTTTCTCAAGTAAAGCTAATTTCTGATGTTACCGAAGATATTCATGAGATGGCTCAGATGGTAAAGCGTCTGTCTACAATGCGGGAGACCCCGGTTCAATCCCTGGGTTGGGTAGATCACCTGGAGAAAGAAATGGCAATCCACTCCAGTACTATCGCCTGGAAAATCCCATGGACAGAGGAGTCTGGTAGCCTACAGCCCACGGGGTTGCAAAGAGTCAGACACAACTGAGCGACTTCACTTTCACTTTTAGGTTGATTTTAAAAAATTGTGTATTATTATTTATTTTGGCTGCGCTGGGTCTTTTTTTGTGTCGCGGTGGCTTCTTGAGCTGTGGCGCGTGGCTCACTGGTTGTGGTGTCCAGGCTTATAGTTGCAGTATGTGGGATCTTAGTTCCGCCCAGGGATCCAACCCAGGTCCCCTGTACTGGGAGTGCAGATTCTTAGCCACTAGACCATCAGGAAGTACTAGATTGATTTTACAGTAAGTTAACTTTACCACACTTGAAAACATGAACTAATAAAAGGGAAGTATTATTCAATGAGTTTTTTTGTTTTTTTTTTTAAGGTATCTTCTGTTCCACTGGAAGACTTTTACTTCTCATACAAATGTATATGAATTCAAAAGTATTTATACAATAGAGGATCTGTAAGAAAAGCATGGGCTAAATTAGAATGGCAGAATAAGAATAACCAGAAACATACACATAATTCTATCCCTGTGAAAATGTCATGCATTTTCCCCTTTGGAGGTAATACTGCATATAAATAAAAAGGCAAAAATTTTATTTGCCCTTCTAGCATTACTGTGCTCCAGTGCCCAGGAACAAAAACAAACATATTTAACCTTTAATATATTTTTCTACTAATGTTGAACTGTTTTTCTTTTATACATAGAAAACAAAATTTACAAAGTGATATCAGAATGAATTATCTTGCTGTTTAAATATCTTCATGTCTACTTTTCCATTTAATTCCTTCATTTACTTCTAGTTTAAAAAACTATTTAACCATGCACAGCATCTTAGAAATTAGAAAACATGAAACGTTTACCACTATCTTCTTGAAATATATATACATTCTAGGAAATGGCATAAACAAAAACATGTTTAAATATGGCTGCATTAAAAAAAAACCTATATGATTAAATCGTTTACTCTTGTAAATATAAACAACTAAATAATGTAGCTAAATAATTTGTTCTTTTTGTAGTGAATCACCAGAGAATGATACAATACTAAACAAGCATCACCTTGTAACAACAGGATCAAAGAAAAGCTGAAATATTTATTCACCCTCCATGAGAAAGGATACAGAATAACAGCAATAACCTCAACATTTAACATTAATTATGCTCCTATTGTGTACCTGGCATAGTTAGGAATTTTACATTTTCATGAATTCTCATGACCATCCTTGAATCAAATGTTTAATATTAAAATTTAACAAATGAGAAAACTGAGAATAAGAGAAGATAAATACTTTGATTTGAGCAGAATTAAAAGTGAGGCAAATTGATAGCAGGTGGCTGATGTAGAGATATGAACCCTGAAGCAGGCTTTAGCAAGCAAACTATGGTGTTTCAAAGGAATAACGAGTTAGCACTGGACTCCTCTCCTTTTGCTTATAATTACTTTATTCCTATGGACAAACTGGAACAGTTTTCCTTGCCTGTCTCTTGGTTGGAATCTCAGGGACAATAAAAGAGTCTAGGTAGAAATGTGATGGAGTATGTAACACATATGTTGCAAATTACCTTATCTTTCTATGTTGTATCTTATATATCTGCCTTAAATATCTATATATAACAATACTAGAATAATTCCCATATATGGCAAAATAAATATCCAAATTATTTTACATTTGTACAAAATAAATGAAAATAAATTATACATTAAAAGATTATTTAACGGAGTGTTATTTAAAATCGAAAAATTTCACCTCTTACAAAAACAAGTCACACGACTTTGGCCAAGCTTAAACACTCTGAGTATGAATTTCTTCATTTTTGAAAATAAGAATTTATATTTAACCAACTCCAAGGGTATTAATGTTCTGATTATAGGAACAAACAGCAAAACATTAAAGATAGGAGAGGGCTAATAAAAGTATCCATTTTCTGATTTAAGAAGATGAATATTCAAAGATCTTATTACATTAGGCCAGTCTAACAAAAAGAGATCCTTGGCTAGCTATATTCTTTTTAAGTTTATCATGCTAAATAGTTAAAAAAAAAAAAAAAAAAACCTCCCTTGTAAATGTAATCATTTGTTAGATAAACTTTTCTCCTTTTGTAATAAAAATTATAGAAATGTAAACCTCAGTTTTAATCTAGGTAAGTTACAAATTTATTTTTAATATATTTGCTCGTTTTAAAATAAATACCAAAGTCCAGTTAAAATACAGCTTATTTTTCACCCTTTCCATGATGTTTTTGAAATTTTTATTTCAGAGTTAACCCTTTCTTTGCAACCTTCTTGGCTAAGAAGGTCCTAAAATGTTAAGTTTTTATAGGCTTCCCTCTTTCCACATTATATTTTCCATTTTCTAGAATGCTCTAAATTATCATTATTATTATATTTGTTTCTGTTAGGAGATTTTATTTGTTCTCATGAATATCTCTCTGTTTTGTAGGGTTATAATAAGAATTATAACTTTACCTCAAGATTCTTTCAGTCTGTAATTGCAGCCTACTATGATTTTCCAAAATTCTTGCAAGTCCTTAAACCTTAACCTTAAGCACTATTTATTTCTTGACTTAGTTGATAGCTAATTATGAGGACACTTGATCTGCTAATTAAAAACCATAGACTTTTCTTTGTTTCAGCATTTATTCTAACTCATCACTTCCAATCAGCTGCTTTGGTTTGTCTATCAAATATCTCTCTTATATCTCCCCATTTCTTTTCATGGCTATAGGAAGATTTCTTAGTAAAGTCATCATTATTTCTTCTTGTGACAATGTCCTAAGTGGTCTTTCTGTCACCAGTCTAATTCTTCCTGTCCTCCTGCTTCCCTGTCATAAGATTTATCATCAGAAATGCAATTATATTTCTGTCACTATGAAAATTTCAATCCTCAATGAGAGTGCTCATCCTAATACTGCTTTAATTAAAAAAGATAAACTGAAATCAGACTGACAGATTTTATTACAAAAAATCATGATATAGTCACATAATAAATTATGATGCAGCATTTTTAAGTGATGATATAATTAACCCACACTTATTGATAAAGATATTTATATTGTTAAGCAAGAAAAGCATTCTTGTGAATAGTATGGCCAGCTATAACCACTATTAATAAGTGAGTAAAAGATGTTACTGAACCATATCATATTTTTATATAGAAAAGACACATGCCAATGAATGTCAGCAAAGAGCTTCTTAGAGGGGAGACTATACATGATTCACCTTTATATTTGCAGAATCCCCCACTCTCTTTTGCAGTCTCTGAGTTAATAGGAAGTCAGTAAAAATGTTTATACCAAATGTACAAATTAAGACAGTGAGGCAGTTGATCACTGAGTTAGAGAGGAAAATAAGACTTACATGGGGGAAAATGTAGAGGAAAAGAAAGCCTAGAAGGAACTATGCTGAAACACTAACAGTAGCTCTCTCTGAATATGGAATTATTGGTAAATTTTAGTTTTGGTATATTTTTCTTCATCTTTCACTCTTCTATAATATGTGCTATATGATTCCTTGATGGCTCAGACGGTTAAGCATCTGTCTACAATGTGGGAGACCCAGGTTCGATCCCTGAGTGGGGAAGATCCCCTGGAGAAGGAAATGGCAATCCACTCCAGTACTATTGCCTGGAAAATTCCATGGACAGAGGAGCCTGGTAGGCTACAGTCCATGGGGTCGCAAAGAGTCGGACATGACTGAGTGACTTGACTTTACTTACTTTACTTACTTTTACTATGCATATTAGCATATTGTAGGATTCAAGAACTCAGAGAAACTTAAAATGTTAATGCAGCCTATCTTCCAAAGCTCATTTGATGAAAACTCCACTTTCCAATAACAACAAGAGTGTCAGTCCAGATACACTGGTCTGACAACACAGTCTTAGAAACACTCTTCTAGAATCACTCACTCCTACAACACTCATTTACTTACAGTCCCACTGACAGTGAACCTCAGTGCTCTCACAGTTCTCGCCTGTGTTCAGCAAGTCTGGCCCTGTCTTCTAGCACTCCTGCTTATCCCATGTGTTGAGATTCAGTTCAGAGTTACCACTTAGGTGGTAACTTTGCCTACCCCTCAGTTGAGCTGGTTGTTCGCTCTTCTTGACCACATATTGTGTGTATACCCATTTCACCTGTACTCATGGCTTCACTCTGTATTTTCTCCCATGTCTATATCCCCGACCATGCAGGTCTGTGAAGGCACAGAGTGCCATGCTCTATCTCTAAAGCCTGATGCCCTACTTTTCTGATTGGCACAAACCAGGAAGTTATGAAATAACTGAGGAAGGAAGAAGGAGAGAAAGAGCAAAAGCAGTTAAGAAGGAGAAAAGATAAAATGCCAAAACTATAACAGAAAGAAAAGTGAAAGCCGCTCAGTCGTATCCCACTCTTTGTGACCCTATGGACTATACAGTCTATGAAATTTTCCAGGCCAGAATACTGGAGTATTCTCCCTTTTCCAGAATACTTTCCCTTCTCCAGGGGATCTTCCCAATCCAGGGATCAGACCCAGGTCTCCTGCATCGCAGGTGGATTCTTTACCAGCTGACCCACCAGGGAAGCCCATAACAGAAATAAACATGATAGATAAAAATCATGAATAGTTTTTAAAAAGCAATAATGACCAAATGTAATAATTCTACAATTATTTCAATTAGCAGAATTTCCTCTAAAATATATTGTTAATATAGATTTCAAATGTAGTAGTTATTGAGATCTGGGGAGGTATGTGAGAGTTAAGGGGATCTTCCTGATGGCTCAAAAGGTAAAGAATCTGACTGCAATTCAGGAGACACTGGTTTGATCCCTGGTTTGGGAAGATTCCCTGGAGTAGGAATGGCTTCCAACTCCTGTATTCTTACCTAGAGAATTCCATGGACTGAGGAATCTGGCAGGCTACAGTCCACGGGATCTCAAAGAGAGTTAAGAGAGTCAAAAAAGGGCTCTTGCAGTTTTCCTTTTCTTTCACCTTTCATTTAAGATTTGGATAGATAAATCATAAATTAAAAACAAACAAACAACAAAAGTGCCAACAGGATATATTATTTAATTTGGTCATAATGGTTTTCATGCTTTTTCTCTAATCAACTAAGTTTTTTTAATTAAAATATTGTCTCATAACAAAAACATCAAATTAAGTAGAAATGTAAGAAATGTCTACAGCTTGGTTTATTCATATTATATTTGCTAGAAAAACGTCTCCCCTATTAAAAACACAAAGATACATACAGTCTTTGATATTATAGCCTATAATACGCTGCCCTTGCTTTGATCTTTCTTATCTAAAATGCTATTGTAGGAGATGCTATAATCAAAGAGACTTCAAAAACATGATATGGCACCAAAACTTCTCATTCCAAACATAAAAAAAATAGGCAAGTAATTTGAGCAAACTGGTTTTCTGTCAACTTTTCCATTGTATCACAGGCTGTAAACTAAAGCAAGTGTAGAAAATAACAATGCTTTCATTTCTTCATTAGGAAGGAAGGTGAGGAAATTCAATTTTAGCTTTTACTCAGAAAATGGTGGACTTATTTTCCTCACCCAAAAGAATACAGGGGAAAGTTAGTTCATCTCAATTATATGAGAAAATATCATGCTGTTAGAAACAAAAAAACCAGAATACGCTTATTGTGGGCTTATTGCTTTAAAATATATAAATCTGTATAGTGTATTTTAATAGTAAATAATTAAATAAGGTGCATTTCTTTAATATAAAAACTGTAATAAACTAATAAGTGGAATTGTATCCAGAAGGACATCCAGATTCATATTTTCAAGAATCCTAATATAAGTATGGCACTAATTAATTATATTTGAATTTTAGGGAGAAGTAATTTATAACACATATGTATGTTTTAGAGTGGAATGTATAATTCATATTTAAAACATAAATAAATAAGACCAAAATAATATATTGTTTATAAAAATGAACCTCAGAAATCAAAATTCAAGCATGCTCATGCTGACTAGGTCTATGTAAACACATGTAAAAAAGTTAAGACTCAAGTAAATAGTTAATTTGTAGATTTAACTAATCCAAATGAACCAAATTTATTGTATTTTTTTTAACCTTCAAAAACAAGTGAAGTAAAACTTTCCTGTAGACTTTATGTGAGTTTCAAGCTTAGTGATCCACTGATTGAAACTCAAAGGTTAGAAAAATCCTTAATTCAGACCTCATAGTTTTAAAGGAAAGATATTCTCTCACACTTGAGTGCTTTGTCAGTGTCTAAGTCAGCAGTGTTTTTTTTTGTTCCCCCTGCAACACATTACACATTAGCTTTGTAAGCATGTGGAGGAGAAAATGGCAACCCACTCCAGTACCCTTGCCTGGAGAATCCCATGGACAGAGGAGCCTGGTAGGCTACAGTCCATGGTGTCGGAAGGAGTCAGACACGACTGAACAACTTCACTTTCACTTTCTTGAAAGCATGAGACTTACACATGAATATAGTTGGATTTAGAGGTTTTGAAAAATCACAAAATGATTTGACATGGAGGTACAGAACTGAATAGATGGGGAAACAGTGGAAAATGTGGCTGACTTTATTTTTGGGGGCTCCAAAATCACTGCATATGGTGATTACAGCCATGAAATTAAAAGACACTTACTCCTTGGAAAGAATGTTATGACCAACCTAGACAGCATATTAAAAAGTAGAGACATTACTTTGTCAACAAAGGTATGTCTAGTCAAGGCTATGGTTTTTCCAGTAGTCATGTATGGATGTGAGAGTTGGAATATAAAGAAAGCTGAGTGCCAAAGAATTGATGCTTTTGAACTGTGGTGCTGGAGAAGACTCTAGAGAGTCCCTTCGACTGCAAGGAGATCCAACCAGTCCGTTCTAAAGGAAATCAGGCCTGGGTGTTCATTGGAAGGACTGATGTTGAAGCTGAATCTCCAATACTTTGACCACCTAATGAGAAGAGCTGACTCATCGGGCAAGACCCTGATGCTGGGAAAGATTGAAGATGAGAGAAGAAGGGGATGACAGAGGATGAGATGGCTGGATGGCATCACCGACTCAATGGACATGGGTTTTGGGTAGACTCCAGAAGTTGGTGATGAACAGGGAGGCCTGGTGTGCTGCGGTTCATGGGGTCACCAAGAGTCAGACATGACTGAGCGACTGAACTGAACTGAAAGAACTGAATGGGCCTCCCAAGTATCTCAGTGGGTAAAGAATCTACCTGTAATGCAGGACATGCAGGATAACCAGGTTCAATCCCTGGGTCAGGAAGATCCCCTGTAGAAGGACATGGAAACCCACTCAAGTATTCTTGCCTGGAGGATCCCATGAACAGAGGAAACTGAAGGGTCCATAGGATCACGAAAGTCGGACATGGCTGAAGGGACTGAGCACACACGCAAAGAACTAAATAGCTTGCAATTGCAACAGTTATCAATGGCATATCAGTAATGCCTTTTAATAATGGACTATGGGTTAAGTATGGAGAAGGAAATGGCAACCTACTCCAGTATTCTTGCCTTGAGAATTCCATGGACAGAAGAGCCTGGCAGGCTTACAGTTCATGGGGTCACAAAGAGTCAGACACAACTGAATGACTGACACACACATGCAGTAAGTAAGATAAGCCTGTGGTTAAGTGAAATTGTCAGCATCTGGTTCTAACTCCACTCAATTTTCTTCCATTCAATTAAGTATCTTCAATCTAAGAGAGAATAATATCATAACTATAAACTATATTTTAAGACCTTTACATACTAATGGTTGAAATATTTTAATTATCATGCACCTCATACAGCTATGAACACATTTTGATGAACACACCACTAAGATTTGGAAAAACAGCCTTAATATATGGAATTTATAAGTGGCCATTGGAAAACATTCATATGATATAAGGCAAATCTGATAACTCCCTTCAATATAAAAATAATTCTAATCCAAATATCCAAAATACTTTTTAAACAAATAAGCTTGAATCATTTTCTTAATAATTTGTGTCGATTAAAATATCTGGTAAGATGTGTTTGAAAGATATTCAAGGTGACAAAGAAATCCAACATGCTAAAGACTCCTCACTTAATAATGGGCTTCTCATATATGCTTTCTTTCAGAAACCATGATGGGTAACAATATTTGATGAAAGACAGCAACACTCTAAAAGCTCATTTCTCATGACAGAAATAAAGGTTGCAATAGATACTTCCTTCCATGTTTGTAAAAACATGGAGATAATATGGTGATTTATATGATATGCAGCACACAGAGTACTTCTGTAGTTTTTTAAAAATATGAAGAATATCCCAGAGCCATAGGTTAATATGGTATAATAATATATTGCATTGCTGCACTTTCTTCTGAATTATCTTCCCCTTTATAAATAAATCACTAAAATCTAATCGATGATTTTTTCTCTCTCCTTCTAAAAAGATCTTACTATTTCTGAGCTAATCTTCCTTTAAAATATTATTCTATAATTCAAGTAGCGTCAGCAGCTCCCCATTTTCTAGAACTAGACTAAATCCCATTGTTTGTTTTCCATCTTACCTGCCACCATTATTAATTTATAGTGCTTCTGTGAAAAGCTCTCTATTCAACTTAGGTTACTTTTGGTCTGCTTTTGGGCTTCTCTGGTGGCTCAGATGGTAAAAAATTTGCCTGCAATGCAGGAGACCCAGGATTGATCCCTGGGTTGGGAAGATCCCCTGGAGCAGGGAATGGCTACCCCTGGAGAAGGGAATGGCTACCCACTCCAGTATTCTTGCCTGGAGAATTCCATGGACTAAGGAGACTGGTGCCAGGCTACAGTCCATGGGATTTCAAAGTGTCAGACACCACTGAGTGGCTAACACTTTCACTTTGGTTGGCTTAACACTTGGCTCATTTCCTACTCATTGCCTTCCATCTTTCCCTGTAGGAATGATTTTTCCAAAATAATTCCCATCCAATGATTCCCAGTTCTTCTAAGACCCAATTGAAATTTCCTATTCTCTTAAGTCTTTCCTAATTTCTGTATCTTTGTATCACGCTCCACATCTCTGAATAACAGTGTGTCTGACTTACTCTATCAATGTATTATGACAAAATACCTACTCCCTTAGCTAAAACATTCTAAGGTCAGTATCAGATTTTATCTCTTTCCTCAGAAATTGCTCCCATACCGTGTGATGTGTTAAAGTATTTTAGAGGTGCTTAATACATTTTTGATTGATTGATGGAGCACCAATCAAGGTTACTAAGCAACCACAGTAAGAAAATTATTGATGAATAATCACCTCTTGATTATTTGAGCTTAGTTATAAAGCATATGAATTTCAAGATCATTTTTTTTACACATGAACTCTTTCTATTTTTCACTGAAAAAACACAAACATAATAGGTTTTCATAAAGTTAGGTCTTACACTAGATTTTAATTTGGGCACAGTAAAGATGCAAGGAAGTAAAAGATTAGAAATATTTGGTAGTAGTGAGTAATTCGGAGAAGGCAATGGCACCCCATTCCAGTACTCTTGCCTGGAAAATCCCATGGATGGAGGAGCCTGGTAGGCTGCAGTCCATGGGGTTGCGAAGAGTCGGACACGACTGAGTGACTTCACTTTCACTTTTCACTTTCATGCATTGGAAAAGGAATTGGCAACCCACTCCAGTGTTCTCGCCTGGAGAATCCCAGGGACAGGGGAGCCTGGAGGGCTGCCGTCTATGGGGTCTCATGGAGTCGGACAGGACTGAAGAGACTTAGCAGCAGCAGTGAGTAATTTGCCTATTTTGTGGCTTTCCTCCATAATCAATAAAGAAAAGGCTAGTTGGCTTTACAACAGAATGTCAGTTTAGACCTGTATTTTAAGATTTGTATTACTTACAGCCTTTTTTTGTAAATCACATATGAAATAGACATATTTTTAAACATGCCATCATACCATATGGCAAGCTTACTGTTTCTGTCCATGATATGAATAAGTATAAATACTTCTCTTATCATATGTTGTGAATAAAAACTGTCCTTTTTGCACTGACACTCACATTTTTTTTTTTACTAACTCACCCATAATAAAGCAGAAGATGCTAATAAAGCAAGATTGACAATGATTTATAAATCTAGCTACAGAGCAGGATGAAAGCATGCATTAAAAACAAACATGAGATTAAAATACCATGATATGTGCTTTTGGAAATTCTAAAGGCAAATGGGCATGCATACACCCACATAAAACACACACAAGCTTGCAAAATGCTTATTTTTTTTTAAAGAGTTAAAGAAAATCTTATTATAAGGGTATTGCTAGTGATTTGAAATCTGTGGGAGGAGGCAAGATTCTGAAGAGTAGCAACTGTGGAAGGTTTAGTATTAGAAGATGGAGGACATGCAGTATCACTCAATCAGGATAACGGGTTTGGCAGGCAGCAGCTATGGCTGTTCCAACTCCCCTCTCCCAGCAGGTGCTGCTATGGCACAAGAATTGTCTCCAAGGGCTTCAGTGGAACACAGAGTATAAGATGAAATAGCAACACAGAAAATCATTCCCTGAGTAGCATTCATATTTTCTCTGCTAAACAAGATACAGGGCCAGTTGCAAATAAACACAGGTTCTATTTTTGCTGCCTCAGAAACAGATAAGTAAATGGGCCTTAAGCTGGGGATGCTTATGTAGCATTTGCTTAGATTTAGTTTACAAGTATCTTGAATTGTTATGATATTCGCATAATCTGGTTTTCTAACTTGAAATTATACTAAAACATTTTATAGAATCATTAATAGAAATCTATGTCAAGAAGACAATGTTTTGCTGATATTCTGGGGAAAAGATGTGAAAGCACATCTTTTTTGTTTCTGGGTTTAACTTCTCTTTCCTGGCTTACTGTATGTTTCTCATATCTGAAATACAGAAGTGAATGATGGTCACTGACTGAATATGTAAAGTATTGCAAGTGAAACATTTGTTTTCTTTGGAACACCAACAACAATAAAAATGAGACTGAGATCATTCTGCTTGCCGGTAACTCAAATTATGTTAACCTTTTAGCAAGTTAAGAATCTGAACTAGACTGAGAATGTTGGAAGATACGGACCACAAAAGAAGCACTTGCTTTTTTTCCGTAATAAGAAAGGAGACATTATAATAGTCAAAACAAGAAATGAAGTGCTAAGATTTTAATTATTTAGGTTGGTGCAAAAGGAATCATGGTTTTGCATTGTTGGACTTTGCCATTTGATTTTGGAATACATTTTCTTAAATAAATGCAGTTATGTTACATATCATTTTAATGTGCATTTCTCACTTTACATTTTTTACTTGTTGCTTATTTTATATTTATTTTAGACTAGGGAAATGATGTTCAGTTCAGTTCAATTGCTCAGTCGTGTCCGACTCTTTGTGACCCCATGAACCGCAGCATGCCAGGCCTCCCTGTCCATCACCAACTCCCGGGGTTCACTCAGACTCACGTCCATTGAGTCAGTGATGCCATCCAGCCATCTCATCCTCTGTCGTCCCCTTCTCCTCCTGCCCCCAATCCCTTCCAGAATCAGGGTCTTTTCCAATGAGTCAACTCTTCGCATGAGGTGGCCAAAGTACTGGAGTTTCAGCTTTAGCATCATTCCTTCCAAAGAAATCCCAGGGCTGATCTCCTTCACAATGGACTGGTTGGATCTCCTTGCAGTCCAAGGGACTCTCAAGAGTCTTCTCCAACACCACAGTTCAAAAGCATCAATTCTTTGGCACTCAGCTTTCTTCACAGTCCAACTCTCACATCCATACATGACCACAGGAAAAATCATAGCCTTGACTATACAGACCTTTGTTGGCAAAGTAATGTCTCTGCTTTTGAATATGCTATCTAGGTTGGACATAACTTTCCTTCCAAGGAGTAAGTGTCTTTTAATTTCATGACTGCACTCACCATCTGCAGTTATTTTGGAGCCCAGAAAAATAAAGTCTGACACTGTTTCCACTGTTTCCGCATTTATTGCCATGAAGTGATGGGACCAGATGCCATGATCTTAGTTTCTGAATGCTGAGTTTTAAGCCAACTTTTTCACTCTCCTCTTTCACCTTCATCAAGAGGGTTTTTAGTTCCTCTTCACTTTCTGCCATAAGGCTGGTGTCATCTGCATATCTAAGGTTACTGATATTTCTCCTGGCAATCTTGATTCCAGCTTGTGTTTCTTCCAGTCCAGCGTTTCTCATGATGTACTCTGCATATAAGTTAAATAAGCAGGGTGACAATATACAGCCTTGATGTACTCCTTTTCCTATTTGGAACCAGTCTGTTGTGCCATGTCCAGTTCTAACTGTTGCTTCCTGACCTGCATACAGATTTCTCAAGAGGCAGGTCAGGTGGTCTGGTATTCCCATCTCTTTCAGAATTTTCCACAGTTTATTGTGATCCACACAGTCAAAGGCTTTGGCATAGTCAATAAAGCAGAAATAGATGTTTTTTTCTGGAACTCTCTTGCTTTTTCCATAATCCAGCGGATGTTGGCAATTTGGTCTCTGGTTCCTCTGCCTTTTCTAAACCAGCTTGAACAACTGGAAGTTCATGATTCACAAATTGCTGAAGCCTGGCTTGGAGAATTTTGAGCATTACTTTACTAGCATGTGAGATGAGTGCAATTGTGCAGTAGTTTGAGCATTCTTTGGCATTGCCTTTCTTTGGGATTGGAATGAAAACTGACCTTTTCCAGTCCTGTGGCCACTGCTGAGTTTTCCAAATTTGCTGGCATATTGAATGCAGCACTTTCACAGCATCATCTTTCAGGATCTGGAATAGCTCAACTGGAATTCCATCACCTCCACTAGCTTTGTTCATAGTGATGCTTTCTAAGGCCCACTTGACTTCACATTCCCAGATGTCTGGCTCTAGGTCAGTGATCACACCATCGTGATTCTCTGGGTTATGAAGATCTTTTTTGTACAGTGAAGCAAATTCAAGTGATTTTCTTATTTGAGCTTGAAATGGGTCATAAAGCAGCAGAGACAACTCACAACATCAACAATGCTTTTGCCCTAGGAACTGCTATTGAACATATAGTGAAAGGGTGGTTCAAAAAGTTTTGCAAAGGAGTGAGAGCCTTAAAGATGATGATCATGGTGGGTGGCCATCAGAAGTTGACAATGACCAGTTGAGAGGATCATTGAAGCTGATCCTCTTAAAACTATACAAGAAGCCGTCAAAGAACCCAACCTCGACCATTCTATGGTCATTTGGCATTTGAAACAAATTGTAAAGGTGAAAAAACTCGGTAAGGGTGTGCCTCTGAGCTGATCACAAATCAAAAAATTGTCATTTTGAAATGTCATCTTCTCTTCTTCCATGCAACAACAAACCATTTCTCAATTGGATTGTGACAGGTGACAATAAGTTGATTTTATATGACAACCAGTGATGACCAGCTATGTGGTTGGACTGAGAAGAAGCTACAAAGCACTTCCCAAAGTCAAAGTTGCACCAAAAGAAAGCCACGGTCACTGTTTGGTGGTCTGCTGCCATCCACTACAGCTTTCTGAATCCTGGCAAACCATTACATCTGAGAAGTGTGCTCAGCAAATGCACCGAAAACGTCAACACCTGAAGCCAACATTGGTCAATGGAAAGGGCCCAATTCTTCTGCACAACAACACCCTACCACACATAGCACAACCAACACTTCTAAAGTTGAACGAATTTGGCTATGAAGTGTTGCCTCATTCACCATATTCACCTGATCTCTTACCAATTGACTACCACTACTTCAAACATCTAGACAACTTTTTGCAGGGAAAATGCTTCCACAACCAACAGGAGGCAGAAAACACTTTCCAAGAGTTCATCGAATCCTGAAGCACAGATTTTTACCCTACAGGAAAAAAAAACTTATTTCTCATTGATAAAAATGTGTTGATGGTAATGGTTTCTCTTTTGATTAATAAAGATGTGTTTGAGCCTAGTTATAATGATTTAAAATTCACCGTCTAAAACAGCAATTACTTTTTTAACAACCTAAATGCTAAGATATGACCAGGTCATTTGATGAAAAGATAATCAATCTATAACCATTTCTAGGAAATAAAGGGCTAATTCCTCAACTCTCTACTGTTAATTTTGACATCATATTTGATATATGTTATTTTTTTAATAATGCTGAATAAAGCTGGAAAATATAGTTATTTAGGGATAATAAATTGATTAGGAATTTAAACTTTAAAAGTTGAATATCACATTCTAAACATATACAAACTAAAAGTGTCAAGCAGGAGAGTCCTAGAGCTTAAAAGTTAGCTCAGATAGTCCCAAATTCATAGAATGTTGATATTCCATAGTACAGTTGTGCTCTTGCCTACTTACTCTAAAAATATTGTGCCATGATTTACCCAAATGCATTTAAATATATGTATAAATGCATTACCGCTTACATTAACATTTTGGAGTAACAAAGGCAGATCTGCATATATGCAAACACGCACTAAGCAGGACTTACTACCAATTCATTTTAATACACATTTGTCAGCCCCTCAAATAGGTACATATGCTTAAGACTGGGCACGAGAGATAAATTAGACCTTTAACTACTTTCAGAACTTATAGTGTGCATGATGAAAGCTGATAAATAAGGAGAATTCTCAGTAACTGATCATTGTTCATAATCATTTTTAAGTCAGAAGGCCTTTTTAAATTGAGATGCACACTTCGGAACAGTTGTAAGTGTACAAGATCAGAAATTTGACCTGGACTCAGTGACTAACCACTTAGTAACTGTACAACCTTGGGTTGTCTTTGTTTTCTCATTAGCAAACAAGGCTGATGAAAAGAAGAATTTAATGAGAATTTAAAAATAAAATGGCATAAGTTACATTAGAGCATCCTGTGAGGTGAAAAATATTTCAAGTTGTATAATATACTTTTAAAGAGCAAGGCTCAGGTCTGGCAGCCTGGATTCAGCTCTACCACCTACTAGTTGAATAACCTTGGGAAAGTTACCTAACCAGTATCTTAGTTTAACTAAAGTGAGCATAGTATTACTTACTTCAATTTTATTTTTTTAGTATTAAACAGTATGCTGCTGCTGCTGAGTCACTTCAGTCGTGCCCAACTTTGTGCGACCCCATAGACGGCAGCCCACTAGGATGCCCCATCCTTGGGATTCTCCAGGCAAGAACACTGGAGTGGGTTGCCATTTCCTTCTCCAATACATGAAAGTAAAAAGTGAAAATGAAGTCGCTCAGTCGTGTCCGACCCTCAGCGACCACATGGACCGCAGCCTTCCAGGCTCCTCCATCCATGGGATTTTCCAGGCAAGAGTACTGGAGTGGGGTGCCATTGCCTTCTACCTAAAATCTTGACCATAAGGTCTATCATATAATAAATCCTCAAAATTCTCATCTTTGTCTTTTATTAGGGTGATATCAACAACTATGAGGGATTCACTGGTGGCTTAGCAGTAAAGAATCTGCCTGCAAATAAAAGAGATTGAAGCTGAAACTCCAATACTTTGGCCACCTGATGCAAAGACCTGACTCATTGGAAAAGACCCTGATGCTGGGAAAGACTGAAGGCAGGAGGAGAAGGGGATGACAGAGGATGAGATGGTTGGATGGCATTACCGACTGGATGGTCATGAGTTTGAGCAGGCTCTGGGAGTTGGTGATGGACAGGGAAGTCTGGCGTGCTGCGGTCCATGTGGTTTCAAAGAGTCAGAAATGACTGAGCAACTGAACTGACTGACTGGTAATATATGTGTGTGTGTATATATATATGTATATAAAATTATATACTATATTTATATAAATTAAATATTTGTTTACATTATATAAATGATTTGTTTATATTTTAATATTTTATATTTATTTATTCTATATTTATATAGATTTATTTATGTTATATATATTATATAAATATATTACATATACTTATATATTATTTTATATGTATTATAATTATAAATTATATATTATATATATATATATATTATCATTGCCATTTTCAGCTTTCTTGGCAATATGTGGTTCATTTCAGATGATGACATTATTTGAAGAAGATAACATTTTGGAAAGGATAGGAATGAACCTTTTCAATCTACATAGTCAGAGACATTCCCCAAAGCCATCCAAAGAAAGCAGGTTGCAGATTTCTGCCATTAGATACAATAACTTGATCTGTGTGTTTGGATAGTATTATAAAATGGCACATAATGCAGATATTCTAGGTCTCAGTCTATTTCCATGAAGTAATAAGGTCTGGACATTCCTAAATATATATATATCCCTCCCTTATGAGGATGACAAAATGTCAGCGCTGTCCATTTTCACAAAGGTCAGAGTGTTGCCATGAAAACCAGGGACAAATAAGTAAAAATGAACTGTCTGATCATGTTAATTATGTGATCGCTTCTTTGGATGAGGAATTCTAAATTAAAAAGAGGATAAGCTATACACTATATATCAAATGTACTTAATGAAAGCATAGAAAAAAAAATGCTTTAAAGAAATTCACAATTTATTTTATTTTCAAGAGCAACTGTTGGTCACAGAGGTAAACTCCTCAATGACAAATGGCTAGAAAAATCAATTTACTTCTATAATAAAAAGGCCATTTGTCTCCTTGTAGAATCCATGTGACATTGTTTGGCCTTTTATAAATGATCAGTCTGAATAATGTCTGTGGTTTACAAATTCCCTAACTACATCTCTGATTATGTACCAATGAATATGCCTTATCCTGTGGAAATAGACACTCTCACCATTTTAACAAACATTTTAACCTAAATAAAGCTGGCTCTTTCATGCTTTGTCAAGAGCATAGTGAAAACCAGTGAACACAATGTTTCATCAACAGATCTGGACGGTTGTTTAGAACAAATGAGGTTTAATTAACAGATCCATTAGTAGACAACTGGTCAATTAAAACATAGATCTTTCTTATAACACATGGTGACTTTATTAAGAAAATTTCTACACATGCACAATTGCATTTTATGATTCAACCTGCCACTCTGTAGAAGTATAGAATGCTACAACAAAAATATGGGCCTAATTTTGGAGCCACATAAAAACTCATATAACGTCATTGATAGGAAGGATATATAACTCATTCTAAGCTAACAAATGTGTGAATAGAGTTTAGTACCATTTTATTAATGTAGTTTTACATTGCATTTTATTCCTAAGCAAGGATATTTCCATTTAAATGTCAACTAAATATATTCTGTTTACAAGTATTATTTAGACAGTCTCCGTAAAAGTGGACCGCTTATGTTTCATTTATAGTGCACTGTTAGTCACACTAAATGCATCTTAGAATGCAGACATTTGAACTGCTTGTCATTTTATTATTTCTACTTTGCATATTTTAATTACCAATATATTTCATATTGTGCATGGAACCTCCTTTTAAAGTGCAATCATATGCTTCTCAGTTCACATCTTTCTAATCTCATCATTATTACTGATAGAATATCCCTAAAATTTGGGAAACTATGATTTATTTACCTGATTTATTTATGGACTTGAAAGAAACCTGGTATCCTCAGTTCTTCCATGCCCCTGGAGATTATCGTCTTGTTCTCTTTTCTAAAACTCTTTATTTCTGAGTGTAGGCTGTCTCTTAGGTTAACTTTCACTCAACTGGACTGCTCAGGTTCTAATTCTTTAGTCAAAGAGGTAAGAAGGCAGACAGGACATGATTTGGGTTTTCTGAGACGGAGTCACTTATCAAAAATAAATTTCTCATAGTTTATCTCTTGAGCCTGAAATTATATTACCTGTGCTCATTCTATTGAGAAGCTGTGTGTCTTTGTAAAGAGCCTAGGTTTTGCAGTTAGAATTGACCTGTGTTCAACATTTTGAAATGCTTCAGCATATGCTAATACTTCGCTATTTAACTGGGTGTGTACACTAAGTTACATGCTTACAGTTCAAACATTATTCCGTTTTTGTTATGCTGCTATAAAAGTTAAAAAAAATATTTCATTGACAATGTTATCTACACTGGCACGCTGGAAGTTTTAATGTATAGTCTCAGGTTACTTTAACACATAATTTACGCCACTCAGGAGCACACACCCCTAGATGTGGTTAGGCAGGATTTTAAAGATACAGACCCTGGGTCCTCTCTTCTCAGGAAGCTAGGACAAGACAAGTAGCATCATGTTCAGTTGCGTTAGAGGATTTTTAACCTAGCATAATGCTGAAAGTGGTCTTTTTTGGTGAAAAGAATAGTGTTCAATCTATACACCTAGGTCAGAACAGGGTAAGGCTTTGTCTCATTTTAGCGACAGGGATATGAGATAGGCAAACAGAACCTGACATCCTAACACTCTTAGAAGTGATGTTCTCAGAGTAGGGGAGAGTGTTGTGCTCTGTCAGCAATCCAACACATAACCCGACTAGACTGTTACACGAATTCCTCTTAGAATATTTTAATACCTGTCTACAGTAATCCTTTCATGCAAGGCCCTTGTTAAATGGTATAACTGAATATAAGAATCACCTGAGATACTAAAGGGAAATACTCATTTAATGTAAGCTGCTGCAACCTTATACTGAATTTGGAATCTGAGATCATAAACTTGAATTAGGATGTGATCATAGGAAGTGAACAAGTACCTCTAAACTTTGGGATCCCATTTTCCACTCTATAAAATGAAAGGTACCAGGAGATCTATAAATGTCCTCAGTATTTAAAAACAATTCCAATAACTGAGACATTTAGAAATATTTTAAAATTGTTTTACAAAATAGGTATCTAGGAATCTGACCAAATTATCTTTTGCTTTTATTTAAAAATAGATATCCAGAGTTCATAAATATCCTTAAATTGTGCCACCAAAATCCTAATTGTAATGCTTTACTAATTGTATTTAATCTCTTGTCTAACCTCACTGATATCTCACAATGAAGGATGAAAATTTAAGACTATGAAAACTAATGAGGCCCTTTTCACATTAAAATGCAAGCTGATTTAGAGGGCAAAGTCCTTTGCACTAATGGTAGTTCTAACTTCTATTTTGGAGTTATTGAAAGAAATAGCTTAGATTGAAGACATTCCAAACTGTAAAACGAATAGACAATACAAACAAATTATATCACTATAACAATTTTCTATCTAATGCCAGAGATCTAGGATTCTAGATTTATTGCTATTACATAAAGTAAAATAGTGATCAAACTGTTAGTCTATGGATCTAGTTTCTATGGACACTTCTATTTATTTCTCTGTTCTTCAATTGATAATGGTAGCTTGATAGTGTCATTTAAAAATAACATAAAAATCCCAAGTGTTATCATAATTATATCAGTAGTGAATCTCCCCACATCTCTATCTTCTCCACTAATCAAGAGATGCAGAGTCCTGGTATTGTAGCTTTAATAATATACCCTGATTTACATCCATTCACTACTATAAATTTGATGATGACACTTATTTTTTATCAGTTAATAAATATAATTTTCACAATTCTTTCTTTAACTTGCATAAAGAACTGGTAGTTATAACTTTAAGTGCAAATTATGAAACTAACTAATGGTGTTCAGCCCTATAGATTAGAGGAATGTCTATACAGACATTTAAATTTTAAATAGTTTCCATGTCCCCCTTGCTTGAATTTATAAATGGATGAAGGGTGTAGGAAACATAAATTGGGCATCCATTCCTATTTCTCATTGACTTGTTCTTATCTCACTGTAATCTTGGAATTTTAAAAAGTGTTTAATTCTGCCAAGTGAAGGAAGTCCTCAACACATGACACAGTAATTAGACAACAGTTAATTAACCACTGTTAAACTATACAAGGGGGGCTTCCCTTGTGGATCAGCGGTCAAAGAATCTGCCTGCAAAGAAGGAAACACAGCAGACACTAGTTGGATCTCAGGTTCAGGAAGATTCCCTGGAAGAGGCAATGACAATGCACTCCAGTATTCTTGCCTGGAAAATTCCATGGACAGAGGAGCCTGGTGGCCTATGGTCCATGGGCTCGCAAAGAGTTGGACACAACTGAAATGAAAGAGCATGTACATAAGATACAACCTTTGTTCTTAAATTTGAGGAAAAAAACTGTTGGATGTTTTAAGATGATAATTAGAAGAAAGCTGTAAATCTGATGTTATTTTCATCATTTGTTAGATTCAATTTTTTGAGAAAACCCTACTATAAAAACATGATTAATGTTTAATCAACTACTATAGAAAACAGAATTAATTTAATGCAGCCAATCTTTGCATTTATGCTCTCCTCAAAGTAAGCAGTATCAATATTGATAAAATTTATGCTTCTCAAAACAACTTTCAACTTCCTGGCAAGGCCAACTAAAAATGTTTCAAATATTCCTTCTCACTTCTTTAAATGATCTCACTGAAAACAGAATTAGTGTAATTGTTACTATCTATAAATCTCTCTTTCTCTCATTCTCTCCCTTATTTTCTGTCTCCTTTTCTCCCACCTTCCCTCCTTCAATCCCCAATCCTTTCGCTTGAAGAAAATTAGAGCTTGCTTCTATTATAAAAATCTATGCATCAATATTAAAGTACTTGAAACAAATATAATCTTTCACATGCCTCTTCATGCTGATGAAAAGGTACTGAAGGCTCTAAAGCTGTTGTTCATGAAGGATGCCACTGGATATTCCTGTCTTTCACACAAACTAAGGTGTTTTTTTTCCCTTGATTCCACTATTCTTTTTTTTTTTTTCTGCATGGTTTCTGCTTTTTCCACCATATTCTTGGACATTATTTTTGTTTGTTTTGCTTTATATTCTCTTATTGGGTAAGATGATTTACTTCTAAATAATGAAATTGCTTGTGAAGTCCATGTTCTACTTCTGAACTTTCTCTCAACCATCAAACCCTACTTTCTAATTGGTCACCAGAAACTTGAGGATGTCTTATCAACCCTCCGGGTACAACTACTCCCAGACTGATTTACCCTTTCAGACTTTTCCTTAAACCCCTCATTCAGACCTAACACCCTTCCCTCAGAATGTGGGATTACCATACGCTGAAATGAAGCTGAACTCTTTGGAACCATAAAAAGAATAACATACTTTGGAAAGAATGGAAGAACCCATCTAAGCAAACGGCTTTCAACTATGGGTGCTTACTACCGTGTGTACACATGTATGTTTCGTGAATTTGAGTCAGAATTCTCTGTCCAAATATAATCTAAGAAGTTCTACATAAAAAAGAGAGATAGGCTTTGTTATATTTGAAATTGGAAGGTAAATAAAAAGGGTAAAACTCTCAACTGGTTACTACACTTCCTCCTGCAGTTTAGCAGCCCCCAAGGATAGTTTTTAGAAATCTCTAGTTGTCATTGGAACACCATTTAGAAATCAGTTATCCAGCTGATCCCTTTATTCTACAGATGGAAGTTTTGGGGTCTAGCCAGACCCAAGGTCACAATGCTATTAAGTAGTAAATTTGGGCCTGGACCCGAGTCCCAGGTTCTATACACACTAAGCTGCCTGATGTCAGTCAGACACTTCTCAAATTGACTTGAGTGCATTGGTCACTGACTAACGAGGCTGTGTGTCCCTCAGCACCTCATTTGATTTCTATCAAACTCTTCAGCTGAATAAACTTCCACCCCCAACCACCCACAAATACCACACACATGCTCTGATAGGTAGACTCTTTTTTTTTTTTAAATCATATTCCATTTTCCATTCTATTTCTTCAAAGTATCCTAAAGCTGTGGTGAAAAAGAACTGAAGATGTAAACAGGCTACCTCACTTCTCAGATACAGTTTATGAGTGAGTCTCATGCTGTTTCTACCAGCTAAGCTTTTTGGCAACCCACTCCAGTAACCCTGACTGGAATACTACATGGACAGAAGAGCCTGGTGGGCTACAGTCTATGATATCACAAAGAGTTGAACATGACTGAGTGACTAAGTATACACACACACACACACACACACACACACACACAAGCTTTCTGTATTTTCTCTCACATGACACATCCATTAAAGAAATGTGTATTTCCAACGCCTTAATTTATTTCCTAACAAAACTTTTCTGCCTCCTCTTTCACATTATTGCTAAAAATGACTCACTGAACACCTTGCCATGATGCAAAGGTAGTCTACACTATTGGAGAAACAGAGGGAAGGTTTTCTTTCCCCAGTTGATTGAGTGTGAAGCTTCTGAAATGTTTCTTGAATGCTCTTCTAATTGTTCACCATCCTTCCTCTAATTATCTCGTTTTGGAACACTGCAAATTCATCCGATGAATAAGCCCTCCAAACACCAATCCGATCATGCTGCTACAATGATAAAATTCTGTGGTCATTCTTGACTGTGTGAAGGAGATCTAATTACATTCATTTCCTTCAAACATCTAGTGCCATATTATCCCCATTCTTAATCCAGCTCAGACGCCATCTGCTTTATGTAACTCTTGTGGAATAGACTGAATAGTTTCATCCTGTATTCTTCTATATCACTCTAATAATTTATAGAGCAAATTCAAGACTATCTGTTAATAAAAATTTTTGAGTTTTTGGGGATATAAAACCCATGAATAAGATCCTACACATCTTTATTTCTTCCTATATCCCTCTCCCTACAGTGGTTGTTTAATAAATACTTTGGGGGATTGAAAATGCACTACATTTAATGAATTAATCCCTGAATTGTGGATGACAGGTCTATTTAATTTCCCTTTGCCATATTAGAACACTTGGCATTATTCCTACTTGAATTGTCAGTTAACCTTTGTCTCTCAAAGTTAAATCTTCCTCCACTAAGAATAGATTTTCTAAGGCTGAGGGCTTGTGAAACAAAGGTCAGATATACCAAAAGGAAGGAAAAAATACCAATGACTTAAGTTGTAAATACTGTGTTCATTTCTTGTCGTGGGTTTCCTATTTTTTATTAAAAAAAAAAAAATCAGAAGTTTCAGGAAGCTTCCATAAAGTGCTGTCAATTGATTTAACACATCTTTACACCTTTATTTTGTGCAATTTTAGCAATTTCTCTCCTAGGTCATTCAGCATATTTTAATGTGGCATTTGCTAAGCCTTCTGGAGGTATCTTACTCTAAAAATATTCAATCATGGATTTTTTTCTTTGACTGTTTGAATGGCTGATATCAATAGGGAACTGGACTTTAGCCCCAAAGAGTCAATGCTACCTGAAGCTAAATGATAGTATCAATAATAATATAAAAATAATATCTCATGTGGATAACTGACATTTTCTCAAACTTAATTTAGTGTCAGTACACCATTTTTGGACTTCCCTGTGGCTCAGCTGGTAGAGAGTCTGCCTACAATAGGGAGACCTGGATTCAATCCCTGGGTTGGAGACTGGGGTTGGAGAAGGCAATGGCAACCCACTCGAGTGTTCTCGCCTGGAAAATCCCATGGACGGAGGAGCCTGGTAGGCTACAGTGCATGGGGTCACAAAGAGTCGGAAACAACTGAGTGACTTCATTTCACACCATTTTTAGAAAACTGCTGTTTTTTTCTTTTATTATTTTAAACATATAATCTGAATAAAAAGTGTACTGCTCATTTAAACACAGATTCCAGACAATTACCCTAACTACTCCCAGCATTTCCAGACTGTTGTGTTCACATGTCTCCTATGTAGAAAATCTTCACCAGCCGCAGAACAATGAAAGACTAATAACATGAGCAGAATAAATAATTCTAATTATTAAATGAATTTTATATAAAACACATTTAATTTCCAGAGTAAAACCTATTTTCTGATCAGCAACATTAAGCATAAAATTTTCTTCTTGGTAAAATTTTATATACCTAAATATGAGTTTTATAACCATGCCTGCCATGTAGGCTGACATTAATACCACCATTTACCGTAAAAGCACAAATGAATGGAATTAGGTATCTCTATGAGTATGCCACAGACAAATATTTCCTAAGGAATGTTCTGTGTACATGGTCAATAAAAATAGTATTTCACAGTTCATTTTTTCCTCTGGTAAGTTCATTAAGCACTATAGGAATCTGAGTGTCTAAGAAGCACGGTAAAGATAATTGTTAGCCATGCTTACTTCCAGTCTCAATGCTGGTGAAGAGGCATTTTCAATTATGAAAAGAAAGTGGAAAAAGCTGTAGAAGAGATAATTCGAAGTTTTTAGGGGGACAGTTTCCCTACTGACACCTTGATCAAAATACTCACGTTCTTTTTGGCCCTTATCAAGGACAGATATAATATCCCTTACAATCAACATAAGAGTCAACTGAAAGATAGGAATTTTCAACACCTAAAGAGTAAATACAATCTGTATGAAACTTTGCCTAAAGCCAATGTGAAAAGCAGCCAATCATCCATTCAGATGTCTCCATAAGCAGGAGAAGCTATAAAGTTCAGAGTATGTCTCACTGTTTTAAAGTTCGTTTGTTTGTTTTTTATTCTTTCCACAGCCATTCAAAATTAAATATATAGAAATTGATTGGAAAAAAAAAAGGTGAAGGAGTTCACAAACAGAATGGAGACAGCAGCAGAAAATCTTGCATGCTAGTAATGAGATGAGCAATTGCAAAGTAATCTCAGGAACCCTTGAAAAATGGGCAGCCTAGCAGAGAATGATTAATTTAACAAGAAGCCAGTAAAATATAGTTGACCTTGACCATATGGATTCAAACTACATGGATTATCAATAGACAAGCACTATAGCACTGCATGATCTTGGGTTGGTTGAAACTGAGGATGTGGAACCTCAGATATGAAGGAACCTAGAATATGGAGGGCCCTACTACAACATTATACTCTGATTTTCCACAGCTCAGAAGTCAGCATCCTTAGCCTCCATGTTGTTCAAGGGTCAACTGCATACATGGACATGAGAAATAAGGAATAACCAAGATTTTTGACTCAATCATTAGAAAATATATTACTGTTTGTATACACAAATAAATTATATGTAGATTTAACTTAATTTCATAGTAAGTTCACAGAGTTTGTTATGATTTTCTTTCTTAATTAACAGGGTTTCAGAAGTCTAGGTTTGAGGTTAGCACACTATGGCCTATGGGCAAAATGTGGTCCACTACTTGTTTTTCTAAATAAAGAGTTTCATTAGAAAAAAGCAGTACCCAAAGAAATAGAAGAAAACAACAGAATGGGAAAGACTAGAGATCTCTTCAAGAAAATCAGAGATACCAAAGGAAAATTTCATGTAAAGATGGGCTCAATAAAGGACAGAAATGGTATGGACCTAACAGAAGCAGAAGATATTAAGAAGAGATGGCAAGAATACACAGAAGAACTGTACAAAAAAGATCTTCACGACCCAAATAACCATGATGGTGTGATCACTGACCTAGAGCCAGACATCCTGGAATGTGAAGTCAAGTGGGCCTTAGGAAGCATCACTATGAACAAAGCTAGTGGAGGTGATGGAATTCCAGTTGAGCTATTCCAAATCCTGGAAGATGACGCTGTGAAAGTGCTGCACTCAATATGCAAATTTGGAAAACTCAGCAGTGGCCACAGGACTGGAAAAGGTCAGTTTTCATTCCAATCCCAAAGAAAGGTAATGCCAAAGAATGCTCAAACTACCGCACAATTGCACTCATCTCACACGCTAGTAAAGTAATGCTCAAAATTCTCCAAGCCAGGCTTCAGCAATATGTGAACCATGAACTTCCTGATGTTCAAGCTGGTTTTAGAAAAGGCAGAGGAACCAGAGATTAAATTGCCAACGTACGCTGGATCATCAAAAAAGCAAGAGAGTTCCAGAAAAACATCTATTTCTGCTTTATTGACTATGCCAAAGCCTTTGACTGTGTGGATCACAATAAACTGTGGGAAATTCTGAAAGAGATGGGAATACCAGACCACCTGACCTGCCTCTTGAGAAATCTGTATGCAGGTCAGGAAGCAACAGTTAGAACTGGACATGGCACAACAGACTGGTTCCAAATAGGAAAAGGAGTACGTCAAGGCTGTATATTGTCACCCTGTTTATTTAACTTATATGCAGAGTACATCATGAGAAACACTGGACTGGAAGAAACACAAGCTGGAATCAAGATTGCTGGGAGAAATATCAATAACCTCAGATATGCAGATGACACCACCCTTATGGCAGAAGGTGAAGAGGAACTCAAAAGCCTCTTGATGAAGGTGAAAGTGGAGAAGGAAAAAGTTGGCTTAAAGCTCAACATTCAGAAAACGAAAATCATGGCATCCAGTCCCGTCACTTCATGGGAAATAGATGGGGAAACAGTGGAAACAGTGTCAGACTTTATTTTTCTGGGCTCCAAAATCACTGCAGATGGTGACTGCAGCCATGAAATTAAAAGATACTTACTCCTTGGAAGGAAAGTTATGTCCAACCTAGATAGCATATTTAAAAGCAGAGACATTACTTTGCCAACAAAGGTTCATCTAGTCAAGGCTATGGTTTTTCCTGTGGTCATGTATGGATGTGAGAGTTGGACTGTGAAGAAAGCTGAGCGCCGAAGAATTGATGCTTTTGAACTGTGGTGTTGGAGAAGACTCTTGAGAGTCCCTTGGACTGCAAGGAGATCCAACCAGTCCATTGTGAAGGAGATCAGCCCTGGGATTTCTTTGGAAGGAATGATGCTAAAGCTGAAACTCCAGTACTTTGGCCACCTCATGCGAAGAGTTGACTCATTGGAAAAGACTCTGATGCTGGGAGGGATTGGGGGCAGGAGCAGAAGGGGACGACAGAGGATGAGATGGCTGGATGGCATCACTGACTCAATGGACGTGAGTCTGAGTGAACTCCGGGAGTTGGTGTTGGACAGGGAGGCCTGGCGTGCTGCGATTCATGGGGTCGCAAAGAGTCAGACATGACTGAACGACTGATCTGATCTGATCTGAATCATTTTATTGCTGCGGCAGCTTTCCTACTGTATTAGCAAAGTAGAATAGTTGCAACATAAACCATGTAGCCTGAAAATCTGAAAATATTTACTATTAGACTCTACAGAAAAAAATTGCTAACCTCTGTTCTCCATCAGTTATCTCCATTTGGAGGTCATGTGTTGAAACTCACAGTTTTGAAGTCAAGGAAGAAAATGATTTCTGTGTCCAGTAATTTAGGAACCAATTACATAACTTTTTAGCTACATGGAAGCTTCCTCTGGTCAAATCATTGTCAGCTCTTACATGTGTTAGTCTTACTTACGACTTCCTCTTGTATAAAGCCATCTATCACTATTGTCATTCTCTAAAACTTTAGTTCTAATAAGCACAATTTCATCAGTCTCTACACCTCTATAACTTGAAAATGGCAAAAGAAAAACCCAATAAGATAATCATTTGACTTTTGCTCTCATGCTCATTAACTATTCTTATTAGTTGTGTACCATAGTCCTATATTATCAAGAACTTTCATTTCACGATGGGAATACTTGCACAGACACTTAACTATCATAATTATAGTATCTAGACAGGTAATTGGGAGCAAAGAGACAATTTCAAACTAACTTTCTCAATTTGTCACCTTCTCTGTGCACCTATATTCATATTGCTAGGTACGGTTTAATCCTCTAAATCTTGCTCCATTTTCTGCTTTATAAAATGCTCTTCTACCTTAACAGGGAAGAAAAAAGTCATCAAATTTGTATCAAGTATACTTACTCCTTGGAAGGAAAAAGCATGTCCAACCTAGATAGCATATTTAAAAGCAGAGACATTACTTTGCCAACAAAGGTTCATCTAGTCAAGGCTATGGTTTTTCCTGTGGTCATGTATGGATGTGAGAGTTGGACTGTGAAGAAAGCTGAGCGCCGAAGAATTGATGCTTTTGAACTGTGGTGTTGGAGAAGACTCTTGAGAGTCCCTTGGACTGCAAGGAGATCCAACCAGTCCATTGTGAAGGAGATCAGCCCTGGGATTTCTTTGGAAGGAATGATGCTAGAGCTGAAACTCCAGTACTTTGGCCACCTCATGCGAAGAGTTGACTCATTGGAAAAGACTCTGATGCTGGGAGGGATTGGGGCAGGAGCAGAAGGGGACGAAAGAGGATGAGATGGCTGGATGGCATCACTGACTCAATGGACGTGAGTCTGAGTGAACTCCGGGAGTTGGTGTTGGACAGGGAGGCCTGGCGTGCTGCGATTCATGGGGTCGCAAAGAGTCAGACATGACTGAACGACTGATCTGATCTGATCTGAATCATTTTATTGCTGCGCAGCTTTCCTACTGTATTAGCAAAGTAGAATAGTTGCAACATAAACCATGTAGCCTGAAAATCTGAAAATATTTACTATTAGACTCTACAGAAAAAAATTGCTAACCTCTGTTCTCCATCAGTTATCTCCATTTGGAGGTCATGTGTTGAAACTCACAGTTTTGAAGTCAAGGAAGAAAATGATTTCTGTGTCCAGTAATTTAGGAACCAATTACATAACTTTTTAGCTACATGGAAGCTTCCTCTGGTCAAATCATTGTCAGCTCTTACATGTGTTAGTCTTACTTACGACTTCCTCTTGTATAAAGCCATCTATCACTATTGTCATTCTCTAAAACTTTAGTTCTAATAAGCACAATTTCATCAGTCTCTACACCTCTATAACTTGAAAATGGCAAAGAAGCAAACCCAATAAGATAATCATTTGACTTTTGCTCTCATGCTCATTAACTATTCTTATTAGTTGTGTACCATAGTCCTATATTATCAAGAACTTTCATTTCACGATGGGAATACTTGCACAGACACTTAACTATCATAATTATAGTATCTAGACAGGTAATTGGGAGCAAAGAGACAATTTCAAACTAACTTTCTCAATTTGTCACCTTCTCTGTGCACCTATATTCATATTGCTAGGTACGGTTTAATCCTCTAAATCTTGCTCCATTTTCTGCTTTATAAAATGCTCTTCTACCTTAACAGGGAAGAAAAAAAGTCATCAAATTTGTATCAAGTCTTCTGTTAATTTGCCCACCAGGTGTCTCACCACGGAATTCCACAGATCACCAGGCTCACTGTTTGTATTTTCTAGGCATAATGCAGGCTTCAAAGTTTAGTATAAACCTACAAGTTTTCAGGTCATGCAAAGGAACACATGCAAGTTCAGGAGTACCAAAGGACTTGATGCAGAACAATACTACAGGAGGCAATGGAATGTTATTCAGCAAGCCCTCTGAAAATTGACAATCTATAACATTTATACTTACATGAATGTATAACATCTATTTCTGCTTTACTGACTATGCCAAAGCCTTTGACTGTGTGGATCACAATAAACTGTGGAAAATTCTGAAAGATATGGGAAAACCAGACCACCTGACCTGCCTCTTGAGAAACCTATATGCAGGTTAGGAAGCAACAGTTAGAACTGGACATTGAACAACAGACTGGTTCCAAATAGGAAAAGGAGTACGTCAAGGCTGTGTATTGTCACCCTGGTTTTTTAACTTATACGCAGAGTACATCGTGAGAAATGCTGGGCTGGTGGAAGCACAAGCTAGCATCAAGTTTTCCGGGAGACATATCAATAATCTCAGATATGCAGATGACACCACCCTTACGGCAGAAAGTGAAGAGGAATTAAAGAGCCTCTTGATGAAACTGAAAGAGGAGAGTGAAAAAGTTGGCTTAAAGCTCAACATTCAGAAAACGAAGATCAAGGCATCTGGTCCCATCACTTCATGGGAAATAGATGGGGAAACAGTGGAAACAGTGTCAGACTTTAATTTTTGGGCTCCATAATTACTGCAGATGGTGACTGCAGCCATGAAATTAAAAGATACTTACTCCTTGGAAGAAAAGTTATGACCAACCTAGATAACATATTCAAAAGTAGAGACAATACTTTGCCAACAAAGGTCCATCTAGTCAAGGCTATGGTTTTTCAGTGGTCATGTATGGATGTGAGAGTTGGACTGTGAAGAAAGCTGAGCACCGAAGAATTGATGCTTTTGAACTGTGGTGTTGGAGAAGACTCTTGAGAGTCCCTTGGACTGCAAGGAGGTCCAACCAGTCCATCCTAAGGGAGGTCAGTCCTGGGTGTTCATTGGAAGGACTGATGCTGAGGCTGAAACTCCAGTACTTTGGCCATCTCATGCGAAGAGTTGACTCATTGGAAAAGACCCTGATGCTGGGAGGGATTGGGGGCAGGAGGAGAAGGGGACAAGAGAGGATGAGATGGCTGGATGGCATCACCAACTCGATGGACATGAGTTTGAGTGAACTCCAGGAGTTGGTGATGAACAGAGAGGCCTGGTGTGCTGTGATTCATGGGGTCACAAAGAGTCGGACATGGCTGGGTGACTGAACTGAACTGAACTGAAATGTATAACAGATAAGTGATAATATTTTGAGGATTATTTTGACTGTTGCCAAAATTTTAGGCTAAAATTTATGTGCATTTTCCAGCAAGTATGTGAAGGATTTTCATTTTATAAGATTTAATTGCAACAATCAATATTTCAGTATATTCATTTTTTAAGTTAAGAACTTGCCAGCGATTATTAAATGTTTTTTAAAACTTATTTGTAGTCTAGACACATAAAATATTCTTCATTAATGATAACAATAAAATAAAACAAACCAATAAAACTTGCTTATATTAATATCAGCTGATATTAATTCTACATAAAAAGCAATAATCACATAGTATTTCTGGGACTTCCTTCATCCTTTATATTCTGCCAAATGTATTCTCACTTCACCACCACTGTCACAGTGTTACTTCCATCAAGATTTAACTCAAATATTGTTTTTCTGTGGAATTTTCCTGGGCCAACATTTTGTCAATGTTGACAAAAACATTCACAATTCCTACAGAAGTCTAATCAAACTTTAAGTACAATATCTATTCCACTATATCTTGTGCCTACTAGTTTTTAAATCATCTGACAGCTAAGTAATTTTACAACTTAGACTGTAAGCTCCCAATGGGCAAGGCCCATTATCTGTCACCATGAGACATAGAGCCAGACACACAGAACAGTAATATAGTAAAAGAATCTGCAAGGAACATGAATTCTAAATTGACAGAACAACAAACATTCATAATAAAACAGTCTGCATGTTTGTAGCATCAGGAGGAAAAAATATTTCTAATAAGGAATTAAAGTAAAAAGAAGACTTAATCTATTATCACATATATAATAATTTTCATTATTCAATAAGATGCAGGAGGCAAACTCCAAAACACATGGAGCCTCTCTCTTTTAAGTTTTTTTTTTAGTCAAATCATTGTCTTTTATAAATAGTAATAATTCTGTAAACTAGGATTTACCTTCCTGAAATATTTTATATTTCAATATTAAAGTCTTCAAACGCAGATCTGGAAATGCAGTTCTGTCATTTAAAGAAACAGTTTCAATCTATTAGGCAGAACTATCTTAATGGTACCTCATTCTCATCTTAATGAATTTCATATATGCATCTTAAAACAGTAACAACTAAGATTCAATATAAGATTCTGTATGGAAAACAAGGGTTCGGATTTTTTTAATTTAAAGTTTCATCCTAAATTTGCTTACATTTAACATATACACAGTTTAACAAATAAGAAACAATAATCATAAATTCCTTAAACTAGTATAATTAACAAAATCCAAAATGCAAAACAGCCTCACATTATGTACTTAAGTCTAAACAGTAGTTTCCTTTTCTTTGACTTCACTCACCCAATTTGTGGAAATTTCCTCTGAATTCTATGTGGTTCATAGAATTAATATAGTTCAGGATTTTCCTGCATACTATCAGTTCAATTAAGTTCAGTCACTCAGTCGTGTCCGACTCTATGCGACCTCGTGGACTGAAGCACTCCCAGGCTTCCTTGTCCATCACTAACTCCTGGAGCTTGTTCAAACTCATGTCCATCAAGTCAGTGACGCCATTCATCATAGCATCCTGCATCCTATAGCTTGTTCAAACTCTATTTCCCAGTAATCTCTCTATATTTCATATCAAAGTACTCTTTAAGTATTTTCACTACTTTGTAGGGATAAATACAATTTTTATTGATACCAACTGAATCACACAATCTCCGGTCTACAGATCTTTATGCTGCAGTCTGGTGGTATTCTACTGTACTGTGAGCAAAATGAAACATCAAATCCAGTTTCAGCATGAAAACAGAATATGAAATCTCCTTCAGTGACTTATCCTTTAAATACCATCTTCTGTGAATCTCTATCAAAATACAATTCCCTGCACAGATTGCCCTACAAGCATGTCAACTGTGCAGCCATGTTTAGAAAGGCCTCCTCACTTGGTTTAATGCTTTGATATTGCCATCAAGAAATTCTTATCAAGTTCTGAACAAGGGACATGCCTTAACAATTTTTCACTGAACACCACAAATTATGGAGCCAGTCCTGTCCCTGAGAGTTGTAGCACATTAAATCATAGTATAAATTGGTCTTTTGAATGACTTTTCTTAAAGTCAGTAAAGAATTATATGATCAGGAATTACAACACCAAATGTCTATCTTGGGAAGGTAATAATAGGAGGAGGAAAGCAAACCTAAAGGGAAAGCTACATGCACAAATTAGTTTATTGTTTTGATTTAATCATTATTTACTATCTTCTAAGTGCCATGTAATGTTCCAAAGGCTGAGATCACAACAATGAACAATACGGACAAGTTCCCAGACTTCATGGACTTTCCACTCAAGTGAGGGGACAGACAACCAGGTCTGTCTGTGATGGGTAGGGCAGAAAAGGGAAACGTTTTGGAAAAGGATTTAACATATCTCCTTTAGAGATATCCTATGATATCCCTTATATGTGGAATCTAAAAAGAAATGATACAAATGAACTTACTTACAAAACAGAAAGAGACAGACTTAGAAAACGAACTTATGGTTGCAGGGTTGGGGTCGGGGGGAAGGAGCAGTTAGGGATTTGCAGAAGGTCATTTGGGGAAGGTACACACTGCTATATTAAAAATGGATAACCAGCAAGGAACTATTATATAGCACATAGAACACTACTCAGTGTTATGTTCCAACCTGGATGGGAGGGGACTTTGGGGAGAATTGATACATATATATGTATGGCTGAGACCCTTCACTGTTCACCTGAAATTACCACAACATTGCTAATTGGCTATACTTCAATACAAAATAAAATGTTTAAAACAAACAAACAAAAATATATCTACTTTATTTTGGGTATTATCACCTTTGGTGACCAGACAAAATGATAATGGTTTTAAAAAACCTTATTACAACCACATTGTTATTACTAAGAGGTAATTTTGAGTGTTTTCTACTTCTCTGATCATCTTTTAGCATTTTCCTGGAAAAATTTTTGGAAATTTCATAAATTAATGCTGGTCATTTACAATACATAGTTTCAAACAGGCAATATTATTAGGTTATATAAAAATGAGTGTTAGGACTCACTTGGTGAATAATTATATAATGCTCTTGTCTCCTCTCCATTTTCTCCTCCCTCCTCTCTCTAAATTTAATTGTATATAAATTGTGCTCTGTTTGGACAGGAACACTGATTCTTTGCATATGAGTTTGTGTCATCAGTTCCAAAAAAGAAACAAGCAAAAACCAGGCAAACAAACAAAGCAATGGTCATGATTGAATGTAGATCACTTGAAAATTGTCTCTCATAAATAAGGGCAAATTCCACGGATCTCACAAAATTGTCTTACTCTTATAGGAATTATCATATATCGGGTGTCCCCTAGCATGTTGATGTAGGCATTCAATGGCTATTTGCTGATTGAATAAATACGTAAATGAATGATGACTGAGTATATCAACAGATTTCCTTATATATCCTAAAACTAGTCCATCTCCTAGGGATAGCACAAATTTTGAATAAAATAGTTATTGTTGTGGTTTTTGTTTGTTTGTTACCTAGGAAAGAACATCTTTCCAAACACAAGTACCATCCATCACCCTAGAATGGAATATTCCTTAGAAATGATCTAGAATGGTGAAAAGCAAGCACATTTGGTCACCCAGAAGTATGGACTATATCCCTTAAGAAGTAAAATAAATTCAGCGTGTATTGCAATTTGGAATCATGAGAAGACACAAAATCACAAGTCCATCTGTTAACACACAACAATCAAAATACTGCCTGACTGGAAAGAAGACGTTGACTATTTTAATTCCTTCAAAACAGAGTATGTTTGCAATCTACATTTGTGCTCTTTGTTTTCAACACATATTACTCACCCTCGGATTATATGAAAATTCTAAATTAAAACTCAGTCTAGTAACAAGCTGTCAAAACAAATAAAGCTACACTGGAGTTCTTCAAACGCATACTCATTGCAGTTCATAAAATCGCAGGGCTTCAAAACATCCTAAGAATTAAGCTAATATGTTCTCCATACCAGAGCCCTGCAATTTTCCTCACCTAAGGGTGTTCATTTGATTGAGAGAAAATTGATAACATATTTTTGGTCTTAAATTAATAGAAGAAATTTTACTCCAATATATTTTTATATTTAGTCAACCTCATTGTCAAGAGATCCTAACATAAAGGTCTACAAAGAGTCACATCTGATTATAATTTTAACACGTTTATCTTTTTTTATCTTGGTGGAAAATATATTTCTTATATAACTTATATTTTAATACTCAAATTAACTCTTGGTATTTTATTCTTAGGAATAAATAGTTTCTGTTTGTTTCAATTTTCTGAAAATTGTCCCAATTCTTTCAACATTTGGTATTTAACTTTATCATTTAATATAATTACAGGCTTTACAGAGAGTTCCTAGTTAATAATTTAAGACCTGGTACCATCTAATCCAGAAGTCTGTATCTATTATAGGCCACATTATTACTTTTATGTGCATTATTTCTGTAAAACCTTATGTAAATCTAAACAAAACTTCATGTAAATCTAAATCTAATCAAATATCAAAGTCTCTTAACATGATATTTGTTGGGCATTCAGAATGTTAGGATTTTGGTTTCAGGAAACTTCTTGAAAATAAGAATGTTCTTAGCTTGACTGAACACTATTTTGTATATTCAACATTAAAAAAAAAAAAGGTTCTCAATGTGAACATCTTTTAAATCATAAATATGCTTCTTACCTGTGCTGCTGGATATATTAACATCAATACTGATATCAGATATTCCGCCTCCCTTCAGAGATGCTACACATGTGTATGTCCCAAAATCCGTGAATTTTAAATCAATGATGTCCAAGTTGGTCGTTCCCGGGGAGACATCCGGATCAGTCTGCGTAATAACCATCCGCTCAGAACTTCTTAACGGACGACCATTTTTAAACCAACTAAATGTTAACTCCTCAGAAGGAACAGCTTCTACTTGGCAAGATATTTTCACCTCACGCCCAATCTGGATGTTGTCATCTTTGTGATAAGGATCTGGTGTGATCCAAAATCGTCCTTTTTTTAATGCTAAAACATAAAAATTCCATAAGTAATTAGTGTTACTTTCATAATGTTAGGGATTAATTCACTATATATAGGTAGTCATCTCTGGTCTAAAATAAAGTAAAACAAAATAAAATAAAATGTATAAATGTTTCTTCAATTTCCCAGTAGTGTGCATATTAATAAAACTATTTTAGGTAATTTAGAAACAACTGAAGTAACTAAATTACTTACAGACTCTAAAATGGATTTTTATAAATTGGACAATATTTTCCAGGAATATAAAAATGCTTTAAATATATATATGATACTTAAACATTGTTGCCTTTGAATTTTGAACAAATGATGAAATATGTTTATATAAAGTCATTTAGGTATTAGAATTAAAAATAATTATCTGGATCATTAAGCCCAATTTCTTACCTATGTCATACCTGTTAAGGCACCATTTCTCAAATAACTCAAATACTGTGAAAATTTCATATTAAAGAAAATTTTGAAGTTCTGTTTACATGCTGACCAAAACTAGTTTGGTAAGAATTCACTTACTCCATATCACTTCACATTCATGAAGCACTTTCATATAGTATTGAAATAAACTGAATTGAAGAAAAATGTTTTTTCAAAAAAATTGCTATGATAGCTCTGTTCCACCATACATAGATGTCTTCAGTAGAAACCATTTACTGGCTATCTCATGCAGATGGCCAAAAGAACCTCTTGGCAGATGGCTTGGAAAACATGCTGTGTTTGTATCCTAACCGCAGTGCCTTCTGGATCTAAGGTCATTGCTGTTCTCACAGCCTGTGTCAGTAATCACGACTACCTGAAACTGCCAGAAGAGCATCTATTGTTTTTTTAAGGGCTTCAGTTCTGAACTTTGAATGATCCTATGGTATTCAGTTTGTAATACAGCTTTGTTGTTGTTGTTGTTGTTGTTGTTGTTTTTTAAATTGCAGTAATACTCTTATATACACATTTTTCTCTTCTCCAATACCCTATCCATGCTCCTCTCCAACATCATCATGCCTACACGATGAAATGGAGCATATGCACTGAAACATAATTATCGGAATAAAATAGTGTTCATTCTCTTTTACCATTAAGCCTAAATATATGGTGACACTGGCAAAAATGTTGTGAATTTAGAGGACCTGCAGATATTGGAGGCCTACTAATTGCACTCTGGGTAGACTTTCTTGAGTTTAACTTGATTTTCCTCAGTTCAAAAAAGGCCAGGAAATACCACGGATTTAGAACTATTTGAGAATACACTAGAAATAAATTCATTTTTAAATCATAAAGAGATATTTTAATTTTCTTTACTTTTCAGCCTCAAGTATTTTCATCTCCTGTCTTGTTTGTATCTTAATAAGAAGAGATAAATGAATATCACAAAAGGTGTTTGTATGTCTTTTTTTTAATTCAAGAAATATTTATGGGGCTCGTATTCAGAACTAGGCACTGGCAAGACCCTTATAACATGAGATGAACAAAATAGACAAAACTTCGATCCTTAATTTATTGTTCAATCTATCTAACCTGTACATATGATGCTTATGTCTAAAAATATATGAAATGTTTAATGAGTTTACAGAAGTCTGAACCACAGAGGAGAATCCTCCAAAATATTGTTTAGAAAATGCACAAGGCTGCAGTCTTAACAAAATCACCGGAAGACAAATATTTAAGTCAGGTTCTTACATTGTCGTATGTTACATCTTCCAAACGCAACGGATGAAACTTATTTATTCCAACCATAACTTTATCAGTACATGACTCTAGGATGAAATCAGGAGAAATTGTGTAATTCATTATGTAGAGTCACATGTATATATTTTAATAAGGAACTGAAGCATGTGACTTTACATTATATCTAGAAAGGGAAATGTGTTAAAAAATCTCCACATCTGGCTACTTACATTTGATATGAAATACTCTGCACATATAATTCAAATATAGTTGACGTTCTACAGCACAAACAAAATTATAAGATCACAGAATGTCATTTTCTTTTATTTAATAGACTTAAAACATAGAATGTCAAGGGGCATTTACTTTCATTAGCACTCACAATTTTTAAACTAAAGTTTCCTTTCATTTGGTAAGAATTTTCCTTATCCTGTTTTTACAGAGAAATAATAAACCTACATTTAAAAGGATAAAACAGATAATACATAATTTTCAAAAATAAAAAATTATATACATATTAATAAATTCATATGGAGGTACATTTAGGATCAATTCCACCCGAAGTTTTAAATTGGTTGTCATATACAAACACCACAAAAAAACCCCTGATGTTTCAATGATTAAAATTTATTGATGAGGTAGCTATTGTTTTCTAGCTCTGTTCTCTGTACAGTGACATATTAAAGGGATACTGATGTTGAGAGAACTGCAAACTCTTCAGACAAATGAGATTTAAACTACTAAACAATTCAAAAGCCACTGATAAAAAAACAAGATATCTATATCTATATTAAACATCCTGGACTATTTTATTCATGAGAAAGAACTTTTAAAATTCAAAGTAAAAATATTGAAGATTATAAATGTAATAATCAATTCATAAATAAAATTATATTTTTAATAGAAAGCAATATAACCAAGTACACTTTAAAGACTGAACTCCTTGCCAAAAATATTTGTTGATCTCAGTATCAGACAATTCTACTATTTGGCCAAAGTCAATCATATTAGTCTCTCAAATGATAGACTCTGAGAGGGACAAGAGGGAAAAGTCAGTCTGGCAATGAGCAAATGGTGAGGAATATCAGAATAAGTAGCATGGATTAATTCACTATGGAGCTAGCTCTTTTGAGTTTGTTTTATATTACTCCATAACAAAATAACTGGTTTTACATATAGAACAGAAATGTTCTAAAGGAAAAAAAAAAAGTGTGTGTGTATGTGTGTGGCCATCTGACAAATTTACTTAATTTTCTAACTTACTTTAGGGGCTCAGAAAACTAAGAGCATAGCTCTGTTAACTAGGCACAGGTACATTAAGAACTTGAAGCCCCATTCCAGTTTTTCATTTCTATGTGGTCCAATATGGGCAATCTAATTTTTACGGGTCAAGTGCATCATTTATAAAAATAGGAGGTGATAGTATTAGACTCCCTCTGAGACCCATTGTGAGAAATAGCTTATTAACAATAGTGTAGATCTTTGAAAATATAAAGTGTTTAATATAGTTAATCAACTGGGAAACAGGTTTCTTCATTTATAATTAAACACGCCTTTTCAGTGAACAATTTATAGTAGTTCGTGCAATGTTAATTTAAAGTCATTTCCTGCTACCAGTTAAGATTTCAAATACTTAAAATCAATCTGTGATTAGTACCAGAATATAACAGGGCTGCAATAGACATAACAAGACTCTGTAGAACTAAAGAAACTCTATGGAGAAAAAGAGGAGAAATCCCTTTCCCCAAATGCAATTTCTTAGCCTGAATATAGAAAATCCCGTAACACCAGCTTCAGAGAACATTAGATTTAGCTTAATGTATCATAAATTGTGATGGATGAACCTCAAAAGGTACTTGTTTAGTCTGGCAATGCATGTAAAAGAACTGGCATCAAGCTGAGCCTCTGTTCTGGATAATCAGCTTAGAAACACTGCAATATAACCCACAGCCCCCTTTCATAATATTGTGAGAACTGAATGCAATTGGCCCTCATTCACTTTCCAGATATTACTTGCCAGGACATTCTCATTGTACTCACTGAAGCCCTCTACTTTGAGATTCACAAAGGTACTTTCTGAATAGAATGAAACCAGTGTATAAATGAAAGCCCACTGCAAAGATCTGGGTACGGCTTGCTGCTGACCTTGTCCTAGAAAGAAAAGTGGATTTTTGCTTGTGCATGACTAAAGTTCCAAGGCAGACTTCAATTATTTAAAATTAGATTACTTCTTGAGTTTATCCTTGAGCTAAAGACCCGTGGCTTTGGAGAAGTCTATGCTCATGGCTTCCAGGAATACAATATGCATATAAAGACAATGGGGGCACTGTGGGATTATATCTTGTCTAGCATTATAGATTTAAAATGATAAAATGTACTGTTTGTCATATGTTCCAAGAATTATACAATGTATACTCAGATCAGATCAGATCAGATCAGTCACCCAGTCATGTCCAACTCTTTGTGACCCCATGAATCGCAGCATACCAGGCCTCCCTGTCCATCACCAACTCCCGGAGTTCACTCAGACTCACGTCCATCGAGTCAGTGATGCCATCCAGCCATCTCATCAAAACAACATTAAATGACATTTTTAAAATGTTTTAAATTTTAATGAGAAAGCATCTCTTTGGAGAGAAGAAATATCAGGAATCAGCTTCTGAACATCTGCTGAGAATCTGTTTCAGAAGGATGGTAAGAGACAGACTGACCACTGACCATCATTCCAAGTAGATAAATTAGTTAAAAACCTCCAAATACTCACTTATTATCATCTCAGTAGGATTCTAGTCAACATGAAACATTGATAAATGTTGCTGAGAAGAATGGATCTAGAGATAATTAATAGTGTAATCAGATAAATAAAAATTGATCTTCTATTCATATTCATGTATTCTCTGTAAAGGACAATGAATATATCTGAGTGAAAAAAGTACTTGCTAGTCCCACAGGATGCTAGCTAAATAAAGAACTGGAAACATATTACATCAGCAAAGCAATCTGCAATAGTAAATGACAGTAGATACAATCTGTCTTGGGGATTTCCCAGGTGGCGCTCGTGGTAAAGAACCCATGTGCTGATGCAGGAGATGTAGAAGATGGGGGTTCAATCCCTGGGTTGGGAAGATCCCTTAGAGGAGAGTATGGCAACCCACTCTAGTATTCTTGCCTGCAGAATCCCATGGACAGAGGAACTTGGTGGGCTACAGTTCACACGGTTGCAAAGAGTCAGACACGACTGAAGCAACCTAACACATACACACGAATAATCAGTCTTAATAGAGTTAAATGCCTACCTGTCTTCTTAAAGAGATTGTGAACAACTGGGGACTGGGCCCATGCCTAAACCCCCCATTTTGTCCCCAATCCAGAACCTGGTTCCTTGGTTCCTCATTATAGTTGGTATTTAACAGTTTTCATTAAAACAGATTAAAGTTGACTTAATTGTCAACTTTACAGCATTGACTTTACAGATTCCAATTGTTTCCATTCAGTCTGATCTGTCTATGTTAACTTTGTTCCTGCTTCGTAGTCTTATTTTCTAAGATGCAAGGGGGAAGCAAGATAGAGAAAATAAAATTCTTGATATCCTCCAGGATTCAAGGGTTTTGTTTAGGGAGCAAAATATATTTGATGAGATAACAGTATTAATGTACAGAAAACTCAGGAGACCTCATTCTATCACACTTACTGAATAGCTAACTTTGTGTCCCAGCCATACAATGGTACAAGAAAATCAGCTGCAAACATGGTATCAGTGACTCATCCCTGCTTCATAAAGGAGATGGAATTTCATGCAAAAGAGCTTGTTCATATGCTTTCGAAAAAGGTTAATAAAAATCATGTTAAAAAGGAACAAAAAAAAGAACAAATAAACTTTGAGGATTGACTATGATAGTAAAATTTTTGCTTTTCCACAGAACTTTGAACATATTAATATGCACATTAAAATATTCTTGTTGTTCATTTGTAAAATCGTGTTGGACTCTTTGCCAGCTGTGGACTGCAGCTAACCAGGCTCCTTTGTTCTCCACTATCTCCGAGTTTGCTAAAATTCCTGTCCATTAAGTCGGTGATGCTATCTAACCATCTCATCCGCTGTTGCCCTCTTCTCCTTTTGCCTTCAATTTCCCAACATCAGGGTCTTTTCCAATGAGTTGGTTCATTGCATCAGGTGACCAAAGATTGGGAGCTTCACCATCAGTCTTTCTAAGGAATATTCAGGGTTGATTTCCTTTAGGATTGACTGGCTTGAGCTCCATGCTGTCTAAGGGCCTCTCAAGAGTCTTCTCCAGCACTGCAGATCAAAAGAATCAGTTCGTTGGTGCTCAGCCTTCTTTATGGTCCACTTTTCACATCTGTACATGACTACTGGAAAAAAACAACTTTGATTATGTGGACCTTTGTCAGCATTGTGACGTCTCTGCTTTTTAATACACTGTCTAGGTTTGTCATACCTTTCTTCCAAGGAGTGAGCAGCTTTTAATTTCATGGCTGCAGTCACCATCCACAGTGATTTTGAAGCCCAAGAAAATGAAGTCTGTCACGGCTTCCACTTTTTCCCTTCCTATTTGCTTTGAAGTGACAGGACCAGATGCCGTGATTTTCATTTTTTGAATGTTGAGTTTCAAGCCAGCTTTTTCACTCTCCTCTTTCACCCTCATCAAGAAGCTCATCAAGGTTCCTCTTCATTTTCTGCCATTAAAGCAGTATCATATGCATATCTGAGGTTGTTGATATGTCTCCCGGCAATCTGGATTCCGGTTTGTGATTCATCCAGCCTGACATTTCACATGATGTACTCTGCATATAAGTTAAATAAGCAACGTGCCAATATATAGCCTTGATGTACTCCTTTCCCAATTTTGAACCAGTCAGTTCTTCCATGTTTGGTTCTAGCTGTTGCTTCCTGACTGACATACAGGTTTCTTAGGAGGCAGGTAAGGTGGTATTCCCATCTTTTGGAGAATTTTCCACTGTTTGCTGTGTGATCCACACAGTCAAAGGCTTTAGTGTAGTTCATGAAGCAGAAATAGATGTTTTCCTGAAACTGCTTTGCTTTTCTGTGATCCAACAGATGTTGGCAACTTGATCTCTGCTTGCTCTGACTTTTTCTAAATCCAGCTTTTATGTCTGGAAGTTCTCGGTTCACATACTGCTGAAGCCTAGCTTGAAGGATTTTGAGCATTACCTTGCTAGCATGTAAAATGAGTATAATCGTACTGTAGTTTGAACATTCTTTGGCATTTCCCTTCTTTGGGATTGGAATGAAAACCGACCTCTTTCAGTTCTGTGGCCACTGCTGAGTTTTCCAAATTTGCTGGCATACTGAGTGCAGAACTTTAACAGAAGCGATCTTTTAGGATTTTAAAAAGTTCAGTTCTGTCACACCCACTAGCTTTGTTTGTAGTAATGCTTCCTAAAGCCCGCTTGACTTCACACTTTTCTGGCTGTAAGAGAATGACCTCACAGTGGTGGTTATCTAGGTCATTAAGACCTTTTTGTATAGTTCTTATGTGTATTCTTGCCACCTCTCCTTAATCTCTTCTGTTTCTGTTAATTTCTTACCATTTCTGTCCTTTATTGTGCCCATTCTTGCAGGAAATGTTTCCTTGATATCTCTTTGTTGAAGACATCTGAAGTCTCTCCCATTCTATTGTTTTCCTCTCTTTCTTTGCCGTGTTCATTTAAGCAGCCTTGGGGTCGCTAAGAGTCGGACATGACTGGGCAACCTCACTTTCACTTTTCACTTTCATGCATTGGAGAAGGAAATGGCAACCTACTCCAGTGTTCTTGCCTGGAGAATCCCAGGGACAGGGGAGCCTGGTGGGCTGCCGTCTATGGGGTCACACAGAGTCGGACACAACTGAAGCGACTTAGCAGCAGCAGCAGCAGCAGCTTACCTCTTCTTACTATTCTTGGAACTTTGCATTCAGTTGGGTATATCTTTCAATTTCTCCCTTATCTGCTTCTCTTCTTTCTTCAGCTGTTTGCAAGACAACCACTTTACCTTCTTCAATTTCTGTTTCTTTGGGAGGGATTTGGTCCCTGCCTCCTGTACAATGTTGTGAACTTCCATCCATAGTTCTTCAGGCTATCTGTTACCAGATCTAATCCCTTGAATCTATTCATCACCTCCACTGTTTAATCATAAGGGATTTGATTTAGGTCATATCTGGAAGGTTTAGTGGTTTTCTCTACTTTCTTCAGTTTAGGCCTGAACTTTGCAAGAAGGAGCTCATGATTTGAACCACAGTCAGCTCCAGGTATTCTTTTCACTGACTGTACAAAGTTACTTCATCTTTGGCTGCAAAGATCATGGTGGTGGTTTGGTTGCTAAGTCGTGTCCGACTCTTGCGACCCCATGGACCATAGCCTGTCAGGCTCCTCTGTCCATGGGATTTTTCAGGCTAGCATAATCAATCTGATTTCGGTATTGACCATTTGATGATGTGCATGTATAGAGTCATCTCTTGGGTTGATGAAAAAAGGTGTTTGCTATGACCAGTGTTGTTCTCTTGGCAAAACTTTAGCTTTTGCCCTGCTTCATTTTGTATTCTAAGGCCAAACTTGCCTGTTATTTTGGGTATCTCTTGTGTCTCTACTTTTGCATTCCAATCTCCTATGATACAATAGACATCTTTTTTAATTTTTTTTTTTTTTTTTTTGTGTTAGTTATAACAGGTACTGTAGGTCTTCATAGAACCAGTCAACTTCAGCTTCTTCGGCACTAGTGGTTGGGAAATAGACTTGGATTACCCCTGTCATAATGTTCATGGGGGTCTCACGGCAAGAATACTGGAGTGCATTGCCATTTCCTCCTCCAGTGTACCACGCTTTGTCAGAACTCTTCACTATGACCCATAATGGCCAGGCTCATAGCTTCATTGAGTTACACAAGCCCCTTCACCATGAAAAGACTGTGATCCATGGAGGGGAAATATTCCTAGAGGGACTAATAATACTTAATAAAAACGCTTTACTTGTGGAACATCTTATCTTTCAGGACTAGTATTTCATAGGATAAAGTTAAGAGAATCTATTAGCTGACAAAAATCATTAAAAGTACTCTAAAATTAGACTCCATTGTTGTTATAGGCATTTTCATTATAAGCACCACAAAATGATAGACACAACTCTCTTGTAAAAATAAAATTTATAATTAGAAAAAAAATAAAGGAAAAGGGAAATATCTTGATTTTTTTAAGTTGTGTCTAATGACACAATGAATTGCAAAACACACTTCAGAGCCATGAAATAAAGTATCTGCACTAACACAAGTGTGGTTCTTTCTTTTCCCAAACCACCAGGACTTCTTCAAACTGAATTATCAGTTTGTTCCTATCTTGGAAATGCACATTTTGAAATATCCAACTGTCATGAAAAAGCAATGAAATGCGTTTGCATCGGTATAAGTTGCAATTATTGATACAAGCTAAAATATAGTCTCACCCAGTTGCTTGAGGAAATAATAATAATATATAGTTATTTATATCTCAAAGAGTCAGACACGATTGAGTGACTGATCTGATCTGATCTGATCTGATATAATAAAATTATATCTTATTTTGATATAAAACGTATTTAAATTGTTATGATGTGTATTAAAACTTCTAGAAGATGATAGGGGGAGGAAGTTCTTTATTTGTTTTTTATATACTATTTGCTATTCTTATACTCATTTCTTTTATATAAATATTGCCAATCTATAGTCTGAATGAAAGCTCATTAATAATGTAAGAACAAAAAAAAAATTACACCTATTTCCAAAAAGTAGTTTAAAATAGCACTCTTGATAATTTGAATGCCGAATTAAATGCTGAAAGGAAATTGGGGTTCTATTTAATTATGAAGTATCAAGGCTCTATTTACTTTGTGAATTTACTCAAAGCTAATTACTGCAGTTAGTCATTCAAATTGTTTAAGCAAAGTATGGTTGAATTTTTAATTCTCTTTTAAATGCCCTTGCTCAGAATAACTGCAGGTAAGTATTTTGAGTAGAAATTAAAGTAAGAAAAATCTTTTAGGGGTCATAAATTTTGCTTTTTGATATAAGCCCTTCCTTGAGAGGAGAAAAAGAAGTGGACTAAAACAATATTATTACTATCATCCTTAGTATTTTGCTGTTCTTACCATTTTAGCCCTAACTTGAGAAAATATATATTAGCTATAAGTTATCAAAGTGTCCATATAATGTCATAAATAGAGACAAATAATTTCATAGTATTGTTGTTTTTCAGTCACTAAGTTGAGTCTAGCACTTTGCAACTTCAAAGACTGCAGCATGGCAGGCTTCCCTGTCGTTCACCATCTCCCAGAGCTTACTCAGACTCATATCCATTGAGTCGATAATACCATCCAACCATCTCATCCTCTTTCACCCCTTTCCTCCAGCCTGCAATATTTTTCAGCATCAGGGTCTTTTCCAATGAGTTGGCTCTTCACATGAGGTGACCAAAGTATTGGAGCTTCAGTATCAGCATCGGTTGCTCCAATGAGTATACAGGATTGATTTCTCTTAGAATGGACTGATTTGATCTCCTTGTAGTCCAAGGGACTCTCAAGAGTCTTCTATAACATCACAGGTCACAGCAGCAATTCTTTGGTGCTCAGTTTTCTTTATGGTCCAGTTCTCACATCCATACATGACTACTGGAAAAGCCATAGCTTTGACTATATGGACATTTGTCTGCAAAGTAATGTCTCTACTTTCTAATATGCTGTTTAGGTTTGTCATAATTTTTCTTCCAAGGACCAAGTGTCTTAATTTTATGGCTGCAGTGATTTTGGAGCCCAAGAAAAGAAAATCTGTTTCCGTTTCCATTGTTTCCCCATCTATTTGTCATGAAGTGATGGGACTGGATGCCATGATCTAAGTGTTTTGAATGTTGAGTTTTAAGCCAACTTTTCCACTTTTCTCTTCACTTTCATCAAGAGGCTCTTTAGTTCTTCTTCACTTTCTGTCATAAGGGTAGTGTCATCTGCATATGTGAGGTTATTGATATGTCTCCTAGCAATCTTGATTTCAAGTTGTGTTTCATCCAGCCCAGCATTTTGCATGATTTACTCAGCATATAGGGATCCCCTGCTAGCTCAGCTGGTAAAGAATCCTCCTGCAATGAAGGAGAACTGGGTTTGATCCCTGGGTTGGGAAGTTCCCCTGGAGAAGAGAATGGTTACTCACTCCCGTATTCTGGCCTGGAGAATTCCATGGACAGAGGAGCCTGGCAGGCTACAATCCATGGGGTTGCAAAGAGTCAGAAGCAACTGAGAGACTTTCACTTTACTTCTTACTCTTCAGTTCAGTTCAGTCGCTCAGTTGTGTCCAACTCTTTGTAACCCAATGGACTGCAGCACACAGGCCTCATCATCATCTCCCAGAGTTTAATCAAGCTCATTGCCCATTGATTCAGTGATGCCATCCAATCATCTCATCCTCTGTCATCCCCTTCTCCTCCTGCCTCCAATCTTTCCCAGCATCAGGGTCTTTTCAAATGAGTCAGCTCTTCACATAAGGTGGCCTCCACATATTGGGGTTTCAGCTTCAACATCAGTCCTTCCAATGAATATTCAGGACTGATTTTCTTTAGGATGGACTGGCTGGATCTTCATAAGTTAAATTAGCAGGGTGAAAATAAAAAGCCTTGATGTACTCCTTTCACAATTTTGAACCAGTCTGTGGTTCCAGTCTGGTTCTGACTATTGCTTCTTGACCACAGATTTCACAGGAGGCAGGTAAGGCGGTGTGGTATTCACATCTCTTTAAGACTTTCCCACAGTTTGTTGCAATCCACAAAGTCAAAGGCTTTAGTGTATTCAGTGAAGCAGAAGTTCTTCTGGAATTTTCTTGCCTTTTCTATGATCCAGTGCACATTGGCATTTTGATCTCTGGTTCCTCTGCCTTTTCTAAATCCAGTTTGAACATCTGGAAGTTCCAATTCACGTACTGTTGAAGTATAGCTTGGATATTTTGAGCATTACTTTGCTACCATGTGACATGAGTACAATTATGTGGTAGTTTGAATATTCTTTGTCATTTCATAGTATGGCTACTATGTATATGGTATTTGACACTAGTTATTTGAATAGGAGAATAGTAATGAGCACAATTTATACATTCTATGTCATTAAGTGGTGATTGCAGCCATGAAATTAAAAGATGCTTACTCCTTGGAAGGAAAGTTATGACCAACCTAGACAGCATATTCAAAAGCAGAGACATTACTTTGCCAACAAAGGTCTGTCTAGTCAAGGTTATGGTTTTTCCAGTGGTCATGTATGGATGAGAGTTGGACTGTGAAAAAAGCTGAGCACTGAAGAATTGATGCTTTTGAACTGTGGTGTTGGAGAAGACTCTTGAGAGTCCCTTGGATTGCAAGGAGATCCAGCCAGTCCATTCTAAAGGAGATCAGCCCTGGGTGTTCATTGGAAGGACTGATGCTAAAGCTGAAACTCTAATACTTTGGCCACCTCATGAGAAGAGTTGACTCATTGGAAAAGACCCTGATGCTGGGAGGGATTGGGGGCAGGAGGAGAAGAGGATGACAGAGGATGGATGGCATCACTGACTCGATGGATACGAGTTTGAGTGAACTCCAGGAGTTGGTGATGGACAGGGAGGCCTGCAGTGCTGCAATTCATGGGGTTGCAAAGAGTCAGACACGACTGAGCGACTGAACTGAACTGAACTGATGTCATTAAAAATTAGTAGGTATTTTGAATTCACATTTTCTATCAAATTAAATATACCCATTCAGTATGAGAACAGTGAATCCAAGATGAGTTATAATTTTATTAATTTTGAAAAACTTAGGACTAGAAACAGCCATAACATGAACTGCAACTTAGAAAGGCATCTTTGAGAAAATTGCACATCCTTAGTATTTATGGAATTGATTATGTAGTAGTGAAAACTGGAAGAAAATAATGAGATTAATAAACTAAAAAATCATTACTTTTTTTGCTTTCCTTATTTTCTGTCTCATAAGCTGTGTATTTTCTCCTTTCCAAAAGGATCCTGCCCATCTACCAATCTTTCTCCCTGTACCCTGGTAACCTGTACGCAGGTTATACACTTTCTTTTGAAATTTCAATAGTTTTAGGTAGTTAGAATAGGAAAAAGGAGTCCAGAATGGCGGTGGATAAAAGAAAAGGAAGGGAAAAGCCCATGAAAATAGAACAAAGGAAGGTCCAAGGACCTGAATGAGGACCTCAGGTAGAATAAACTGCACTCCTGGCTAGCCGAATTTACATACGGCAGGCCCAGGGGAAGGAAAAAACATATAAATAGAGGAGCCAAAGGGTCGAGGCTCTCTCTCGTGTCTTCGCATCTTTTGGGTTGGCATGCCTTCATGCCTCGAGGATGTATTTTCCTTTTATTTTCTAAATAAAACTGAGCTGTAACACAGAGATGTAACACTGATCTGTCTGAGAGCTGTAACACGGTCTATCTGAGAGCTGAGAGCTATAACATGGTCTATCTGAGAGCTGTGACACTCCGAGGGCTTTAATGTCTGTTGCTGCAAGTTTTTGCTGTGACGAGACAGAACCGAGGAGATTACACTCCCCTGACAATATGATGTTTTATCTTAGAGTAGAAAGTTGTTTAGATCACATTGAAACTTAGAAAATGTTCCCTAAATGAATAATCTTACAAATTATTTGTTTCAATTTTCTTTAAAAAAAAAATAATGAAAAACCAATTGTCTCCTTGTGTAAAAACGCATTCATTCAGGTGGGCAGTTCACACACTGGTTTTCACTGGCGCTATTCTGACACCGAAGTCTCAAAGGTTACCAGTAACCTCTTATTTCATTAATACAAAGATATCTTCCAGTTTTTCTCCATGTTTGTATCACTTGTATTTTATATTTCATATCACTTTACATTACTGATTCTTCCTTCTTGAAAATTCTTTCTACAGACTTCTATGACTAGGGAAGTATAATATTTAGAAAATAAATAAAGAATTGACTTTGCACACATGTATCACAATTGTCACGAGCCATATCTTAGTTCTCTAGTTCATTTGAATTTTATCTTTTGAACAGTTGTTGTAAAGCTAGTCTTCGTTGAGAAAGAAAGGATTTTTATAAATTACTTTGTCATAATTGCAGACCACAAAATTTTTATTTAATTTTCTACCTTTTAATTTGCTGCCCATGTTTAGGCACATGAGACTGTCATTTGTTTTGTTCCTTGACACACAAAAGATTACAACAAAATCCACACACCTTCCATTTAAATTATAATAATTATTTAATCATTTGAATCCATTCTTTCATTTTTAATAGTAAGCAGCAAGGTAAATAACCTAAATATATTGAATGATCAGATGAAAGTTACCTGTATTTACTAGGAATTTATAAATATTATCTTAAATTGTAACCTGTTTTGTGAGAATCTGAAATGTCAACACCATTGACAAAGCCAAGTAAACATTTCCCCCAGTGTGACTAAATATTAGACGTGTTTTGTCCTGACTCTAGGCCCCAGTCTTCCTTTTCCTCTGAGAGCATTTACCTTTAGAAAACTTGCGATGGTAGAGCAACTTTTCAGCTCCTTTGAGATGCAAATTTTATAAGCCAGAAATGGCTTTTTCAAGGAGCTAGGAGCCACCCACTTAAAAAGTGCTAACCTCAGAGACACTGTGGGTTCAATTACACAGCACCACTATAAAGAAAATATTGATAAATGGATTCACAAATTTTTCAGTTTCCCAGTGCATATGAAAGTTATGTTTACACTATGCTATAGCCTAGTAAGCGTGCAATTTAGCATTATGTCTAAGAAAGCATAGTACATACCTTAATTAAAGAATACTTTATTGCTAAAAAATGCTAATCATCACCATAGCTTTTAGCAATATTACTTTTTTTGCAATAGTAACATCACAGATCACCATAACAAATATAATAATAATGAAAAAGTTTTAAATATTATGAGAATTGCAAAACTGTGACACAAGAGACACAAAGTGAGCAAATGTTGCTAAAAAAAAAAAAAAGCCTCAATAGACTTGTTCAGTGCAGGACTGACATAACCCCCAATGCAGGATTGATATAAACCCCCAATGCAGGATTGATATAAACCTCCAATTTGAAAAAAAAAAAAATACCCGAGAAGCACAATAAAGTGAAGTTCAACACAATGAGTCATGCCTGTAAGTATTAAAAGAGATAGTACTTCTAGCTCCCAGTTTCTATAGGAGGGTAGGAGCCTAAGTTTGAAAATGAAAAGATAACCTGGCAAGCACAGATGGCTTAATCACATTGACCAACTTCCCCTCTGAAGTCTTCAGTACTTTTCCGGTAGCTCATCCCTGCATTTAAAAACCCTCTTTTGTTTCAGCATAGTTACATTTTATTTCTCCCCTCTTTTGCAACAGTCTTGACTCCTTTGCAACAGTCTTGAATATCGCTGTCTTTGATAATTTATAAAGTGTCTGATGTAATTTTTCTTTTACATCATCGTGGTCTTTTATACCATAGTCTTTTGTATTACTGAAATAGATGAAACATTACAGGCAGATTCTTCACCAGCTGAGCTATCAGGGAAGCCCTGAAAACTGAATACGCCTAGGAAATTCATTGCTATAAAGTTTCAAATGAAAAGAAAATAATGTTTAAGGTCACAACACACACATTGTAGTAGATTGTTCACAGATGAAATATCACATGAGTAAAAGTATATCTGAGAGTTAGGGAGGTTAATTTAATCCCTTTATAAAGCTGTGCTTCCTCCGATGTGGTAATCCCTAGTTCATATTTAATACCCTGTGGGTCTAGGATTTCTGATAATAGGCCACAGGACAAGACTCTGGATTTGTGAGTAACCAAAAGATGACAGAACTGCTGAAGTGAAGTCTGAAGAGATTGACTCTAAAACTAAAACTTGAATGTATATATTATAAAGAGAAATGTGTAACGTTTCTCTTTTAAAAAGTACACCCTACCTTGCTCTAGATATCTTTAAAGCGAACTTTAGCAATATATGTTACAGTTTTCCTTTCCTCTTTTTAATGAGAAAATTGTGGCAAATAAGAAAATGAGTTAAGATCAAAATGATGGTGGTATAGAAATGTTTTTATATCCTATAAAATTCTATTTGGGCTATAAATTGGCTCTGATCTTTACAGGAACAAAGGCAAAGAGGAAAACACTAATTTCATGTTTCACTGTATCTATAAGATCAAAATACCCCAATTCCTAACAAACAAACAACAAACAGAAAATATTCTTGGTCCAGAGATCTGAGTAGAATTTATCTCCTGAATCTGCATAAGTGAAATACACAACAAGCAGCATTATAACCACATCCTTATGATGATCATAACAATGTAATTTACTGAACTCGTTGTCGATCTGTCCATCAATTACAGGATTGTTAATTACATCATTTTATTCTGGAACCAAGGGCTTCCCAGGTGGAACTAGTGGTAAAGAACCTGCTTGCCAATGCAGGAGACATAAGAGACGCAGGTTCAATCCCTGGGTAGGGAAGACCCCTTGGATGAGGGCATGGTGACCCACTCCAGTATTCTTTCCTGGACAATCCCCATGGACAGAGAAGCCTGGCAGGCCACAGTCCATAGGGTCACAAAGAGTTGGACATGACTGAAGCAACTAAGGAGTCATGCATTCTGGAACCAAAGGAGTATGACCCAGGTACACAGGTATTCAGTCTCAATTTAAAGATAAATCCAGATAGTATTCAGTAAGTATTACACAATAGTAAGTGCACATTCACAGTCTATGAGACTGACCCAGCAAGGTTATCATTGGTGGTCATGGAGGGAGAGTGGTGTTGCAGATGTCATATATTGAGGGTTATATGGAAATATCTGCTTTGTTAGCTGACATAGATGTAAGATTCACATACTTCTAGAAAGTAGAAAGAAGACAAGCCAAACTAGGACCCAAGCTCTGTAAAAAGATGGATAGTGGGATGCTTGGTTATAAGAACAAGACAGAGGTTCAACATGTTACTGAAACCCAATGAAAATACCACTTTAAGAAGTAAAAAATGCTGAGCATCTTAAAAAAAAAAAATGGTTTCACAATTTATCTCTCATGTCAAATCAACTGTTTGCATTACTTAGAGAGTCATTGGCTATAAGCCAGTTCACAGTGTTCGGACACATTTACCAGAAACAATGACTTTTGTGTTTGAAGAACTGCTCTTAACTCCTTCTTAAAGGAAATGATTAGATAATAAGCCTAGGAATACATTAAAGGTATTTGAAATTAAATCTATGACATCTACAGTTTAGAGCATTAGTATTTACAGTGTAGATTCTAGGCCAATAGCAACAGCAAAACCTGGGAACCTATGGGAAATGCAAGTTCTTGGGTGTCCCCACACAAAAACTGTCCTTCTTGGGGTAGAACTGAGCTATCCATATCCAAAAGTTTTGCTAGGTGATACTGATGTACTGTCAAGTTTGAGAACAACTGTCTAGAAAACAATTATCCTTGGGAGTTCCCTGGTGGTCCAGTGGTTAGGACTCAGTGCTTTCACTGCCAGGACCTCGGGTTCAATCCCTGGTCAGGGAACTAAGATCCTCCAAGCCACATGGTGCTCCCAATGAAAACAATTATCCTTCCATCCTCTAGAAATGCAGAGATAGAGGAGAAGGAGACAGGCCATCAGTTCATCCAGAGGATTATTAAATTAAAAGAGGCCACAGCATAACTTTTTTACTTTATAAGGGCCTCAAGAAATAGTTTACTGTGGTGAAAACACTTGAAATATTATTAAGGAAGAAATCCTACAAGTATCGTTAAAAACAGGGTCTAAATTGACCTTACACAGCTTAATCTATATCTACAGTCCTTTCAACACAGCCAAAGCCAGAGGAAAATTGCATAAAACCACATTATTTTTAGATTTCTTCACAAAATGACAAAGATGTTAAGGGTGTCCAACATAAAGTATCTTCCCCCTCTTTACCTAAGAAACTGTAACTATTGAAGTATTAAGAATGTAAGCAAATTTCGGTCATAATTTGTCATTGTCATAGACCATCAACTTTCTTCTGAGAGCCAATGGCGTCTCAAGAGAGTCAACATATATAACAGTTAAGAGTAAGTATTCTGAGGTCAGATGTCTAGGTTTGAACACGATTTCATCATTTGTTAGTGGTGTGACCTTGTGTAATTTACCCACTCTCCAAAATCTGTAAAATGGGGATGATGATAAAATTAACCCATGAAGCTCTGAGTATGCTGACACTGAGTAAGCAAACCACAGATGTCAGCTGCTTTTTCTTCAATGTCACCCAGGCATTCCCAACATAACTATCACTCTGCTGGCTACCAAAGGAACAAAGATGAAGAGCACTGTGGTCGAGAAAAGCATAGAAGTAAATAACTTTATTTACAGAGTAATAAAGATAAGGATTCATTGTACTACGTATTATTGAAGGGAATACTTAGAAAAATACAACTAGTTACCATGAAGCAGGCATTTCTCTGTGATTTCAACCAATCACTACCATTCTCCTCCTCCTGTCTCTGAGGATACAAGTTTGGTCCTCATTTCAGAGCTAACCTCTTCAACTGTGCTCCTGATCTCAACTCCAGCTCCATACAGAATATCACACGCCTTCAATTTTTCCGTCTTTTTCTCTTAAATTTTCCCTCACAATGAGGCCCATCCTATATATCTATAAACATGATCAGAATCTCCTAATTAATTAAAACAAAACAAAGAAACCACTAAATAATACAGGGAACCTGTCTTCAATTTCTTTATCTCATGGAACTACTTCCTATTCACTCTCTTTTGTTTTCTCACTGTCAAAATATGAAAATATAAACCACTCACCTTTAACCTCTTCCAATGAGATCTGATTTCCACCAGTAACAGAACTTCTAACCGCCGTCGCCAGTGAGGACTGTGCTCCAAGGAACTGCAGCTCTGAGTATCCTCCAGGCTGCATCTGTTGGGTCTTATTCATCCTGACCATTTGTTTCTAGCTGTCAGACCAACTCTATCTTCACTTCCTTTGTCCTGAATCTGTGCTTCTCTTTTCTCTTCTCTGTCTACACTATTACTTTAACACTTGCTTTTCCATCCATGGTTTCTGTCTCAGCACAGATGTCCCCTTAGTAAAATCCTCTGCACCCACCTCAATGAGTGATACTTGCTTATTTCCAAACACCTGCTAGCTTGCTATGTGATGGAGCACCTCAGAGTCCATGGGCCTCAATTAAAACTTTTCATATCATCACTGTAAGAAATATCTGTGTGACTCTCCTATTTTATCTGTAAATATAATCTTTTAAGTGAAATAAATATTTGAGACCATACTCTATGGGCCAGACACATTCCTTAGGAAGTCCACATGAAACTTGGGAGCAAATCAATGACAGTTTTATGATGCTGTTATTCTAAAGATTCTCTCAAAAGTTATTCTCCTGAATCTACTTAGTTGACCTAGGTGATAGAGCCATACATTAGCCTTCTATGTTTTGTTTTATTAACAAAATATAGAAGTAACCAAATAGAGGATAAATTTAAATTTAGCTGATCTGGAAAATGTGTCCTTACCTGAACATTCTGCAAAATTTTACTCTTTTTATCTTTCCTCTTTTAAATAGATAAGGATTTTTGTTTACAGCAAAATTAAAACACAAGCATTGGATTTATAAAACGTTTTTTCTGTACAATTAAAAATATATCATCTTAGGGCTACAGCTTTAAAAGATTAAGCATTTTAAAAGCATTTATTTTAAAATATATTACATATGTTGCTGCCAATTTTAGGAAAGGAGTTGGAACATATTTTTCATTTTCTTTATGGTTTGAAAGCCTATCATAATCAATTTACTTTTGCCTAGAAAATCCCATGGAAGGAGGAGCCTGGTAGGCTGCAGTCCATGGGGTCACTAGAGTCGGACACAACTGAGCGACTTCACTTTCACTTTTCACTTTCACTCATTGGAGAAGGAAATGGCAACCCATTCCAGTGTTCTTGCCTGGAGAATCCCAGGGACGTTGGAGCCTGGTGGGCTGCTGTCTATGGGGTCGCATAGAGTCGGACACGACTGAAGCGACTTAGCAGCAGCAGCAGCATAGTTAGATACTAGGTATCTTCTCATTATGATAGAATTATTATTTTTTCTTTAATAAAGGCTGCAGGGAGTATTTTTAGCCTATGCATGTCTCTTTTTGGTCTCAGCCATTTTCTTTGTTGATGACTAACAACTCTTGTCCCCACTACCAGCATATGCTTAGTCAAACAAGTTTATTCCTCTCCTAATGTGTTCCTTTATCTCTTTTACAAAAGATGAGGTTTATCACATACAGTTGTGCTATTTCTTTCCATAGTTATATTTTCTGTCATTTTTTGGTTTTCTTTCATTGAATCTCAACTCCTAGTTGTACTGTTTTAAGTTAGTATGTTTGCTGTAAATGCGTAATTATCACTTGTCACTCTCTGCATGGTGGGATTTAATGTAAGTTAGAGGCTGCATTTATACCTTGCCATATTTTAAGAAGGACTTTCAACATTTATTATTAATATATTGCATCTTGCAGCAAAAACAACAAGAAACAAAGAATTAATGATTGAATCAAGTTAGGAAAATAAGGCAAAGCCAGAGTGAAGTTGATATGAAAAATAAATACAATAAACCTCTGTATAGCTATTCACTGAGGCAAGACAGAGATTATATACTAAACATTATAGCAGCCAAAATTATAAGGAAAACATAGCCAATTATAAGAGCTTCCCAGGTGGCTCAGTGGTAAAGAATTTGCCTGCCAATGCAAGACATGATGGCTCAATCCCAAATCTGAAAGATCCCCTGAAGAATAAAATAGCAACCCACTCCAGTATTCTTGCCTAGAAAATCCCATGGATGTAGGATGTAGGGCTACAGTCCATGAGGTCACAAAAGAATCAGAAACGACTTGATAACTAAACGACAATAACAGCCAGTTATAAAAGTGACAGGATCTGTAGAATAAAAACAAAACAATTGTACAAGGGAAGTGCAACCACTCCTATGGTCCTCAGAAAAAACATGCATGAGAGAGTAGGGAGCAATACCTTTGAATAATTTAGGGAACAATTTTGGAAGGCTATTTGTTTAAAAAAAAAGTTCAGTACAGACTCAAAAGGTAAGGACAAGAGGAATTCAGCAAGGAGGATTCTAATATGTGAGGGTTGAGGCAATACACTATGCTATATCACTTTAGGGACTGATTTTAGATCACTGAGTCAGTGGTTCTCAACTAAAAGTAAGCATCAGGATCACAATATCTGATCCACATCCCCAGGGATTCCAAGTAAGTTACTTTAGGGTAGGGTTTGGGGATCTGCATTTTTAGGCTACAATACAGATTTTAATTTATGCCTTGGGATGAAAAACTACTGACCTAAAGGAACAGCTGAAAATAAGCCTACCTGAACTCCTCCATAAATTTGATACTTTTTAGATTCTAAAAGATATTGAGCAGCAATAACTTTGGGGTCAGAATCCCCTACAAGTAAACACAGGACAACCAATCTACCCTGATGGTCAACTACAGAGCCATATGCTTCAACAGTCAGCCAAGTCAAGACAGCCTCCCATAGAAACAGTGGAGCTTAAATGTACCACATCTTTTTATCCATTCATCTGTCCATGAACATCTAGGTTGCTGCCATGTCCTAGCTATTATAAATAGTGCTGCTATTAACATTGGGGACACACAGGGGAAGGAGAGAGTGAGATGAACAGAGAAAATAGAATCAACATATATACACTGCTGCTGCTGCAAAGTCGCATCAGTTGTGTCCGACTCTGTGTGACCCCATAGACGGCAGCCCACCAGGCTCCTCCATCCCTGGGATTCTCCAGGCAAGAACACTGGAGTGGGTTGCCATTTCCTTCTCCAATGCATGAAAGTGAAAAGTGAAATGAGGTCGCCCAGTCGTGTCTGACTCTTAGCAGTTCCAGGGACTGCAGCCTACCAGGCTCCTCCGTCCATGGGATTTTCCAGGCAAGAGTACTGGAGTGGGATGCCATTGCCTTCACTACCATGTGTAAAATAGATAACTGGTGAGAAGTTGCTATATAAAACAGGAGTTCAGCCTGGTGCTCTGTGATAACCTAGAGGGATGGGAAGGAGGAGGGGAGGGAGGCTCAAGAGGAGGGGATACATGTATAATTATGGCTGATTTGTGTTGTTGTAAGTAGAAACTTACCCTAAATTAGCTCAGAGTATCGATGACAGAAACTCCTTACACTAGCAACATATAAAATAAAACATCTGTATCAAATGCTTAAAATATAAATCTAATTTATATTTTAGATGTTAGTACAGCACTATCTATATAACTGCTTATTCCTTCTCAAATTTGAGTCAAAGTTACCAGGGGAATACCTTAGATAATTTCTCTCACATATTTTTCATGAGGGAAATAATCTTTCAAAAGTAAAGTTTTGAAAAAAAATATGTTGACTACTAAGCATGCCAAATATGCAAATATGTGACATTTTTAATCCTACTTCTTCATATAGCTATAGCCATTATCACACATTAATCCTAACAGCCCTTCCTATCCAGACTGTATAATACCTCAAAGTCATGTAGGACATCATACTGTGGGCATCACTAATATCTGATCAGCAGTTGGCATTCATGAAGAGACCTTTCCGAACTTCAGCAAGGTTACTTACTCTTCACTTGACATAGAAATTATTTCTTAATGAAGGACTCTCTTTAATTTGTAAATTCTTTGGGTGATTTTTTTTAGCCATTGAAGGAGGGTACAAATTAGGATAATAAATGATTGAAAAACTGTGGTAGATAATGTATCATTAATGGATTGAGAGATGTACAATCTAGTAATTGCTCCGAAGAACTAAGCCATATTTAATTCTTGCTTTGATTATAATGTTTCTGTTTGCTAAAACTGAGAAAAATTTAAGCCACAATGAAATTTCATTACTTTAACCTTTAGGAAAGAAGACTAGCTCAAGTATACCTTCATTCTGAACATACTTGAGGTAGAAACCTGCACAAAATAATATTTGAATGCAGGCAAATCAAATATGAAAAATATAGGTAATTGATGGTAAATTCGATAATAAAGCTTAGTGATGAGGACAGCCAGATTCTCTGTCCCTGTGCACTTGGTTTTACTACAGAAAATATTTACTGAATCCAAATGTCAGTATTAATGCTGATAATAAGTAGTTTTACGGTGTGTTGATAAAAAACAAATGCTACCAAATATACTATGTTATTTCAGTCAATTGTTGTTTTTCCTCATAATTTCCATTTGCAATCCACCTGGAACTGAAAAAAATTGAAAGAAACAGCTATGGGTAGGGGGAGGTTAAAAACTCTAATTAAACAGATACTATATATCAGTTGCATAATTCAGGCATTAGATCTATTCTCTGTCATCACATATGCAGAACAAAATATTAATCTAAAACAAAGCTGAATGTGATAGAAACTAAGAGTAGTAAAAATTACTTAATTTATATTGTATGTTTAATTCAATGATTTCTGGTTGAAGAGATATCTATTCTATTTGTATAGGTACTGGTTTATTTGAGGACATAGGATCAGACTAATTTTCTTCCACAAAGGCTTTGAATGAGTTTTACTTCAATGAGAAAACAATTTTTGACTATCTAGTTTAAAAATACCTTGTCTATAAATATTAAGAGCTATATGGCTTAATTTTATGTCAGTTGCTCAGTTGTGTCTGACTCTGTAACCCCATGGACTGTAGCCCACCAGGCTCCTCTATCCATGGCAAGAATACTGGAGTGGGTTGCCATTCCCTTCTCCAGGGGATCTTCCTGACCCACGCATTGAACCCGGGTCCCCTGCATTGCAGGCAGATGCTTCACCAGAACCACCAGGGAAACCCACCCTAATTTTATATTACTATTTATCTTCTCTCAGCCTTACTGAACATGTATCTTTATTTCTTAAATCCCAGTCACTCCCATAATCTGTTGCTGTCCAGCTTGTGATCCGCCTCTTAGTGTCACCGCACACCTGTGGCATCATTTTCCAGTTTCAGGCCTAGTCTACCTTAACTCTTCCAGACATCTTACAATTTTTTCAAGGCACAGAGAGTAGATTGGTCACAGAATTCAGTCACGGAATGAACAGAATCAAAACTGGGTTTGCTCCGTCTCCTGTTTGCCCCAGTCCGGTGCTGTGCTTCTGCTTAGTCGCTCAGTCGTTTCCGACTCTTTGTGACCCCTTGGACTGTAGCCCACCAGGCTGCTCTGGCCATGGGATTCTCCAGGCAGGAATACTGGAGTGGGTTGCAATGTCCTAGTCCAGGGAAATCTTCCCAACCCAGGGATAGAGACCACGTTTCCTGCATTGCAAACCAGATTCTTTACCATTTGAAATACCACCCTTAGGCAGTGGCATTTGTGAAATATGCTTTTTTTTTTTTTTTTTGCCTCTGGAACAGCATAAGTTTCTCATTTTGTTTTACCTTGCAAACAACTATTTCTCAATTTTTAAAAAAATGCTGTATTCTCTAACTGTATACATTTCCAAAGGTTTATGTGAAGGTCACGTATACTATATTGCCCTTAATCTGGAGATACTGAAACAGAAGCATAGAACAACTTACTGAAAAGATATAAGTATCAATACTATAAAAAGAAAGTATTTCTAAATAATATTTTAAATATTATCTAACAAAAGAAATTTTAGAAAAGAATATATTACTCATGCATTAATGCAATCTCCAAGCGTAGATGTCATTTGTGCATTTGGGCTCTTTCTGTAGGGTAAAGAAACTCAGGCAGGAAACTGGGATGCAAATGCTTTTGAAAAAAAAAAGGACTAGAGTTTATTTAGCAAGGGAATACCATATGAGCTTATTTTTGGAAATGATGTGTTTCTTAAATAAAATGGTTGAATTACACAAATTGCTATATCACATTAACTGGTAACTATGAACAGTTCCTAAATTACCACTGGAAAAATACATATCCATTAACATATTATTTTCATTGCACAGTGCCTACAATTAAGACATTTCCATTAGCAAAGAAAGAACTGTGAATTTATTGCTCAATTAAAAGTTTTCATTATTTGCTGATTGAGCCATTTGCCAATTATTGTTTCTTTGCTGGTAATCATTATATTATGGTGGCAATCATTATATTATATTATGGTAAAATTATGCTACTTAGCACCTTTACCATGTAAATATATCAGCTGCAAATCTTATCATATTCCATCAACTCTTTTGTTCCTAAAAACTGAAGAGGTACCAAAAGTTTCAATTAGTTGTAGGAGCTTAAAAAATACCACATTTATGGTGGAAAAATGAACAAATCTAAACTACTTGGTTATTTCCCATTTTATGTGCTCAAAATTTTTGCATTTTCTATGTTCTGTCATCAGTTCAGTTCAGTTCAGTCACTCAGTCGTATCCACTCTTTGTGACCCCATGAATTGCAGCACGCCAGGCCTCCCTGTCCATCACCAACTCCCAGAGTTCACTCAAACTCATGTCTATCGAGTTGGGTGATGCCATCCAGCCATCTCATCCTCTGTCGTCCCCTTCTCCTCCTGCCCCCAATCCCTCCCAGCATCAGGGGTTTTTCTAATGAGTCAACTCTTCACATGACGTGGCCAAAGTACTGCAGTTTCAGCTTTAGCATCATTCCTTCCAAAGAAAACCCAGGGCTGATCTCCTTCAGAATGGACTGGTTGGATCTCCTTGCACTCCAAAGGACTCTCAAAAGTCTTCTCCAACACCACAGTTCAAAAGCATCAATTCTTCAGTGCTCAGCTTTCTTCACAGTCCAACTCTCACATCCATACATGACCACTGGAAAAACCATATCCTTGACTAGACAGACCTTTGTTGGCAAAGTAATGTTTCTGTTTTTGAATATGCTCTCTAGATTGGTCATAACTTTCCTTCCAAGGAGTAAGCGCCTTTTAATTTTATGGCTGCAAACACCATCTGCAGTGATTTTGGAGCCCAGAAAAATAAAGTCAGCCACTGTTTCCCCATCTATTTGCCATGAAGTGATGGGACAAGATGCCACGATCTTTGTTTTCTGAATGTTGAGCTTTAAGCCAACTTTTTCACTCTTCTCTTGCACTTTCATCAAGAGGCTTTTTAGTTCCTCTCCATTTTCTGCCATAAGGGTGGTGTCATCTGCATATCTGAGGTTACTGATATTTCTCCCGGAAACCTTGATTCCAGCTTATGCTTTTTCCAGCCCAGCGTTTCTCATGATGTACTCTGCACAAAAGTTAAATAAGCAGGGTGACAATATACAGCCTTGACGTACTCCTTTTCCTATTGGAACCAGTCTGTTGTTCCATGTCCAATTCTAACTGTTGCTTCCTGATCTGCATATAGGTTTCTCAAGAGGCAGGTCAGGTGGTATGGTATGCCCATCTCTTTCAGAAATCCACAGTTTATTGTGATCCACACAGTCAAAGGCTTTGGCATAGTCAATAAAGCAGAAATCGATGTTTTTCTGGAACTCTCTTGCTTTTTCCACGATCCAGTGGATGTTGGCAATTTGATCTCTGGTTCCTCTGCCTTTTCTAAAACCAGCTTGAACATCAGGAAATTCATGGTTCACATATTGCTGAAGCCTGGCTTGGAGAATTTGGAGCATTACTTTACTAGCATGTGAGATGAGTGCAATTGTACGGTAGTTTGAGCATTCTTTGGCATTGCCTTTCTTTGGGATTGGAATGAAAACTGACCTTTTCCAGTCCTGTGGCCACTGCTGAGTTTTCCAAATTTGCTGGCATATTGAGAGCAGCACTTTCACAGCATCATCTTTCAGGATTTGGAATAGCTCAACTGGAATTCCATCACCTCCACTAGCTTTGTTTGTAGTGATGCTTTCTAAGGCCCACTTAACTTCACATTCCGGGTTTTCTGGCTCTAGGTCAGTGATCACACCGTCGTGATTATCTTGGTCATGAAGGTCTTTTTTGTACATTTCTTCTGTGTATTCTTGCCATCTCTTCTTAACATCTTCTGCTTCTGTTAGGTCCATACAATTTCTGTCCTTTATCGAGCCCATCTTTGCATGAAATGTTCCCTTCGTATCTCTAATTTTTTTGAAGAGATCTCTAGTCTTTCTCATTCTGTTGTTTTCCTATTTCTTTGCATTGATTGCTAAGGAAGGCTTTCTTATCTCTTCTTGCTATTCTTTGGAACTCTGCATTCAGATGCTTATATCTTTCCTTTTCTCCTTTGCTTTTCACTTCTCTTCTTTTCACAGCTATTTGTAAGTCCTCCCCAGACAGCCATTTAGCTTTTTTGCATTTCTTTTCCATGGGGACGGTCTTGATCCCTGTCTCCTCTACAATGTCAAGAACCTCCGCCCATAGTTCACCATGCAATCTATCTATCAGATCTAGTCCCATAAATCTATTTCTCACTTCCACTGTATAATCATAAGAGATTTGATTTAGGTCATACCTGAATGGTCTAGTGGTTTTCTCCACTTTATTCAATTTCAGTCTGAATTTGGCAATAAGGAGTTCATGGTCTGAGCCACAGTCAGCTCCCGGTCTTGTTTTTGCTGACTGTATAGAGCTTCTCCACCTTTGGCAGCAAAGAATATAATCAATCTGATTTTGGTGTTGACCATCTGGCAATGTCCATGTGTAGAGTCTTCTCTTGTGTTGCTGGAAGAGGGTGTTGCTATGACCAGTGCGTTCTCTTGGCAAAACTCTATTAGCCTTTGCCCTGCTTCATTCCATATTCCAAGGCCAAATTTGCCTGTTATTCCAGGTGTTTCTTGACTCCCTACTTTTGCATTCCAGTCCCCTATAATGAAACGGACATCTTTTTTGGGTGTTAGTTCTAAAAGGTCTTGTAGGTCTTCATAGAACCATTTAACTGTTCAACTATTCAGCGTTACTGGTTGGGGCATAGACTTGCATTACTGTGATATTGAATGGTTTGCCTTGGAAACGAACAGAGATCATTCTGTCATTTTTGAGATTGCATCCAGGTACTGCATTTCAGACTCTTTTGTTGACCATGATTGCTACTCCATTTCTTCTAAGGGATTCCTGCCCACAGTAGTAGATATAATGGTCATCTGAGTTAAATTCACCCATTCCAATCCATTTTAGTTTGCTGATTCTTAGAATGTCAACGTTCACCCTTGCCATCTCCTGTTTGACCACTTTCAATTTGCCTTGATTCATGGACCTGACATTCCAGGTTCCTATGCAATATTGCTCTTTACAGCATCGGACCTTGCTTCTATCACCAGTCACATCCATAACTGGGTATTGTTTTTGCTTTGGCTCCATCCCTTCATTCTTTCTGGAGTTATTTCTCCACTGATCTCCAGTAGTATATTGGGTACCTACAGACCTGTGGAGTTTCATACTGTTCATGGGGTTCTCAAGGCAAGAATACTGAAGTGGTTTGCCATTCCCTTCTCCAGTGGATCACATTCTGCCCATCTTGGGTGGCCCCACAGGGCATGGCTTAGTTTCATTGAGTTAGACCAGGCTGTGGTCCATGTGATTAGATTGACTAGTTTTCTGTGATTATGGTTTCAGTGTGTCTGCCCTCTGATGCCCTCTCGCAACACTTACCGTCTTACTTTGGTTTCTTTTACCTTGGATGTGGGGTATCCCTTCTATCATCATTGCTCTTCAAATATATAGTTAGTCTCCTCTACTACAAACACATCATTGTTAAAACTATACTGAATAAGACTTCTATTTCTGATTTTACTAGGGTCATTTGTAGTTGACCATCACTCCCATGGAGAAAAATTAGAAAAGTCAATAAAAATTCTTAAGTCTTTTTTGAAAGCATCAAATATCAGTTCAGACAACCTGAACCTGACAAGTCAAAATCCCAGAGAATGAAAAAATCAAAAAGGTGAGCTAACATACTGCAGCCACTTTTCTTTCAAGTTTTTTTTTTTTTGCCTGTAGTAGGAGGCTAAAGATCCAAATAAAAAGCTCCAGTGAATAGCTCAGGATATTTAGTTGAAAACTGTGAAGAGTCATGCCCTAGGAGTGGGGCAAATAGCAGACAGATCATTGTCAACCTAGCCTTGAATCTGGTCATTTCCTGACTGAATTTAGATAATCAAACTATATACTCTCTGCCTGGCAAAAAAAAATTGAAAAGAAATTTTCTGAACAAACACAAGATAATCCTGAATCATTTTAAACATAGAATAACACACATTCAATAAGAGGATAAGGCTTGTCAAGAGACAGGACAAAGTCAAATAGAAGAATAACAAGAGACCACAGGTAATCAAGACACTGGAGTTCTCAGATAAAAATACTAAAATTGTTATGATTAGAATGTTTAACAAAGTAAAGCACTGGGGAAAGCAAAATGAGAAGATAGGAAGTTTCACCAGATAACTGAAATCTATAAAACTACACCAAATGTAAACTTCACAATGAAAAAATAAAACTATGTAAGAAATTAACTCAGTAAGTGTGCTTTATAATAGATTAGAGACAATAAAATACAGCATTGGTGAACCAGAAGGTGGGGCAATAAGAAATATTGAAGCATAGGTAGAGGAGAAAAGGAGGCAAAGATAGGAAAGAGCATAAAAGAACTATGAAACAGTGAAAAGTCTAAATAGAAGTGTAAATAAAAGTTTAAATAGAATCAATGAAGAGGAAAAAGAAGTGGAATTAAGAAAACAGACTAAAGTTCAAAGATATAAAATGCTCAGAAAAGTCCAAGCAGGATAAACACAAAATCACATCACAGTACATATTAGGCAAGCTATTAAAATATCTAAGCAAACAAACAAGAAAAAAAACCCCAAAGTGCTAGAATTCAGCCATGGGATGGGAGTGGGAAACTGGAAAAAGAGATATATTCACAAACACTAGAAATAAATCAAATGGAGACTTTTAAAATTTAGTTATATTTCATGGGAAAAATAGGGAAAAATACATCTATTCCCCATTCCAGAATATACAAGTTCCCTATATTCAAATATCCACAGAAAGACAAATAAAGGAAAAAAAGTGAAAAATGGAAAACAAACAGCAAACAAGAGATAAGTGGCATACTTAATCTCTAACATTTCAATCACCGTATTCAATGTTAATGGTATAAATGCATCTACTAAAACACAGATTGGCAGAGTGAATTAAAAAAGAATCCATGACTCAATTATACATTGTCTACAAGAAACTCTCCTCAAATATAATTAAGATTAAAAGTAAAAAGAAAAAGAAAAATACTTAACATTCAAACTTCAACAGCAAGAAAGAGGAGCTATATTAATTAATATCAGATAAGACAGACTTCACAGCAAAGAAAATTGCCAGATTCAGAGAGGGACATTATATATTGACAATGGGTCAAGTCACCAAAATGATAGAGCAGTTTTAAACATGTATAACTGAAAACAAATAGACAAAAAACAGGCAGCAAGACAGGTGAAGCAAAAACTGATACAACTGAAAGCAGAAATAGACAAATTTAAAATTATACATAGAGACTGATATCCCTCCTTTAAAACTGATAGACACATAGTAGAAATTAGAGAGTATTTCAAATTGAATAATAATAATTAATATTACATACCAAAGTTCGTGAGACAAAGTTACTATTATGTTTAGAAAGAGATGTATAGCTGTAAAAGCCTACACAGAAAATTTGTAAAAGGTTAAAAAGTAATAATCCAATCAATGCTCTCAGAGATTTAAAACAATTTGCATTTTGAATCTATAAGTTTAGGAGTAAGGAAATAAGGATAGAATTTATTATAATACAAAACATATGTACAACAGAGGAAAAATTTTAAAAACCATAAAGGTGCAGAGTTAGTCCTTTACAATAATTAATAACATTGAATGAACTCCAGAAAAACTAATCAATAAAACCAAATAAAGAGGACATAAATTTTCAATATTTTTATTTAATTACAAATTACAAAAGTAGTATGTTGGAACTACTTCATATCTGCTCAAGACAGCAAAATATGTGCATGTCTTCCAACTATATGACTTGAAATAGGTTGTTCCGATGATATATTGGCAAATATTATAAACCAAGTTATTTTTTCTCCCAAAACTGGTTTATCAGCACATCACTAAACCAAAAAAATAAAAAGTAACTACAGTACTTATAACAATTTTATACCAATAAACAGCTCAACTCCAGAAAAATAAATGACCCAATCAAAAAATGGGCCAAAGAACTAAATAGACATTTCTCCAAAGAAGACATACAGATGGCTAACAAACACATGAAAAGATGCTCAATATCACTCATTATCAGAGAAATGCAAATCAAAACCACTATGAGGTACCATTTCACACCAGTCAGAATGGCTGCGATCCAAAAGTCTACAAATAATAAATGCTGGAGAGGGTGTGGAGAAAAGGGAACCCTCTTACACTGTTGGTGGGGATGCAAACTAGTACAGCCACTATGGAGATCAGTGTGGAGATTCCTTAAAAAACTGGAAATAGAACTGCCTTATGATCTAGCAATCCCACTGCTGGGCATACACACTGAGGAAACCAGAAGGGAAAGAGACACGTGTACCCCAATGTTCATCGCAGCACTGTTTATAATAGCCAGGACATGGAAGCAACCTAGAAGTCCATCAGCAGATGAATGGATAAGAAAGCTGTGGTACATATACACAATGGAGTATTACTCAGCCATTAAAAAGAATACATTTGCATCAGTTCTAATGAGGTGGATGAAACTGGAGCCTATTATACAGAGTGAAGTAAGCCAGAAGGAAAAACACCAATACAGTATACTAACGCATATATATGGAATTTAGAAAGATGGTAACAATAAATCCTGTGTACGAGACAGCAAAAGAGACACTGATGTATAGAACAGTCTTATGGACTCTGTGGGAGAGGGAGAGGGTGGGAAGATTTGGGAGAATGGCATTGAAACATGTAAAATATCATGTATGAAACGAGATGCCAGTCCAGGTTCGATGCATGATACTGGATGCTTGGGGCTAGAGCACTGGGATGACCCAGAGGGATGGTACGGGGAGGGAGGAGGGTTCAAGATGGGGAACACATGTATACCTGTGGCGGATTCATTTTGATATTTGGCAAAACTAATACAATTATGTAAAGTTTAAAAATAAAATAAAATAAAAAAAACAATTTTATACCAATAAACTCAACAATTTAAATAACACATGTAGGTTCTTAGAAAAACAAACAAAATTAAAAAAAATTGAAATTTAATAGTTCTATATTTACTAAAGAAATTTTGCAGTTGAAAATCTTTGTACAAATCAATCTGCAGGCCCAGACAGTGGCTTCTCCTGAAAATTCTTTCCTAAGCCATTAAATAAAAAGTAATACTGCATTTACTTAAACTTAAGTTTTAAAAAAACTTAAGATAGTGAAAAAGAAAACATGTTTATGGATTTGGTTTTATATATATATTTTTTTGTAGTGAAGTGTAATTTACATACAATGAAACACTAACATCTTAAATATACCATCTGATCGATTATAACATATCTAGACCACTGTGATCTAGTGGGCGTCCCTGGTGGCTGAGACTGGTGGTAAAGAAACTGCCTGCAATGCTGGAGACCTGGTTCAATCCCTGGGTTGGGAAGATCTCCTGAGCAAGGGGATGGCTACCCTCTCCAGTGTTCTTGCATGGGAGAATCCCATGGATAGAGGAGCCTGGCAGGCTACAGTGTGTGGGGCAGCAAAGAGTTGGACAACACTGAGCGACTAACACTTTCACCTTCAGACCACTGTGAAACCCACATTTCCATGATGTAGGAAATCCTATCATCATATAAAACTCTTCCAAGTCCCATCTTAGTGAATGAGCCCTTCCCAAGTAGCAACCACTAATATAATTTCCATTAAAAAGGATTACTTTTGTCTATTCTAGATGTCATATAAATGAAATCATACAATTTTTACTTTTGTACATCTGATTTATTTAACTATGGTTAAATAGTATGGTTGTTATGATCCATCCTATTGTTTCAGGTACCATTATTTTGTTCCATTTTATTGTCAAAATTATTCAACTATATATATAACTATATAAATAACACAGCCTATTTTCTATCTGTTTTAAAGATGATGGGCATCTGGACTGTTTCTATGTTTTGACTAATATTAAAAAGATGGTATACATTACACACAACAATTTTTATGTATATAATTTAAACTTCTCTTTGAAAAATGCCTAGGAAAAGAATTGCTATATCATAATGCAAATTATGCTTAACTTTTTAAAACTGCTAATGCTATTCAAGGATTTATTACTTTATGCTCCCACTGGGAGTTTGTAAGTTCCAGGTGCCCCACATTTCCTACAGTTTTTGGTGACGTAAATCATTTTCATGAATCCATTTTAGTGGGGATCTTGTGGACTTAACTGTTGTTTTAACTGGCATTTCCCTGATGAACAGTGACATTGAGTACTTTCTTATGTGCTTATTAGCCATTCACATACCAGTGTCTATACAAATCTTTTCTCTATTTTTAAAAATTGGCTTGGTTGTTATTTTATTACTGAGATGCAAGAGTTATTTATACCATCAGGATATAAGTCATTTGTCATACTATGTGAGAGGGTATTTTCTTCCCATCTCTGGCCTATTTTCTTAATAGTTTCTTTTGAAGAACAAAAGCTTTTAACTTTCTTAAAATTGAATTTATCCATATGCAATGGCAACTTTTGTTTTTCATAGATTCATTAAGAATATGTCATCAGAGAATAATAATAATTATACTTCTTTCTTTATAATTCACAGGATTTTCTTTTTCCTCATTTCACTAGTGGAAACTGCAGGAGGTATAATGCTGAATAGCTGTGATGAGAAAGGACATCTTTCTCTTGTCAGTCTTGGGAAGGAAAGTGTTCAGTATTTTACTATTAAGTAGGTTTTTGTTTTTGTGCTTTATCTGATTGACCCCTTCTATTTCTAAAATTGATGTTAAATTGTAACCAATATATTTTTTAAACTGTAGTGGGGCTTCCCAGGTGGCACTAGTGGTAAAGAACCCACCTCCCAATGCAGAAGATATAAGAGATGCTAGTTCATTTCCTGGGTCGGGAAGATCTCCGGGAGGAGGGCATGGCAACCACTTCAGTATTCATGCCTGGATAATCAAATGGACAGAGGAGGCTGGTGGGCTATAGTCTATAGGGTCAAAAGTGTCAGACATGATTGAAGCGACTTAGCACAGGATTTTTACTGTAGTAACTGAAATATTAATATTCTTTTTCTTTTGTAATCTAGTGATTACATTAATTGCTATTTGAATGCTAAACCAACACATTTTTAGATACAATCTACATGATTATTTGTATTATTCTCTTTATATATTAGTGGAATTGATTTGATAACATTTGTTAGGATATCTGTGTCTATGATTATAAAGGATATTGGCATAAATTTTCATTCCATGTAATATATTATCGTGTTATTTTGCTACTAAGGTTATGGTGGCCTTGTAGTATAAATCAGAGTTTCTTCTTCTCTTTAATATTATTAATTTTGTTTGTGTGTCTAGGATTGACATTGTTTATTCCAATAGATTTGATAGAGGTCACTAGTGAAGTCATCTGGACATGTTTCTTTTGGAAATTTTGAAATGATGAGTTCATTATCTTTAATTAATATTAAGGTACTCATCTTCAAATTTTTTCTTATGTTTTGATAAATTGTGTTTTTCAGTAAATGTGTTCATTTTACTTGTCAAATATATTTGCATAAAGTTGCTCATAAAACCCTTTCACTGTCCTTTTAAGTTTATAAATTCTTCAGTAATGATACTTCTTTCATATCTGATGTTAGAATTTTTTATCTTTTTTTTAATCAGCCCTTTTAGAAATTAACCAACTTTGTTAATGTTATTAAAAACACATTTTTGGATTGTTTAAGTCTCATTGTTGCTTTTGTATATTTCATTGACATATGTTCTCTTTTATTATTTTCTTCCTCCTGCTTAATGTTTGATTTCTATATGTTCCACATATCCTCATTCCCCTATTCTTTTCTTGCATTGCTTGCAATAATTCAATTATTTTATGGCATTTAGAACTCATTAAAAGTTCTTGGCCAGCTATGAACAGAACAGTATCATTAAATTGTCTGAATCATGGAAAAAGACCCTGATGCTTGTAAAGATTGAGGGCAGGAGGCGAAGGGGGCAACAGAGGATAAAATGGTTGGATGGCATCACCGACTCAATGGACATGAATTTGAACAAACCCCAGGAGATAGTAAAGGACATAGAAGCCTGGTGTGCTGCAGTTCATGTTGTTGCAAAGAGTTGGACATGACTTAATGACTGAACAATAAAAACAACAAGCTTGTATTTAATGATTTGTTTCTTAAAACTTTCCCTTTGGCATTGCAAAAGGGAGAAGGGTACATAATATTCTACTGCTATTAAACATGCAATTTCAACATTTTTGGCAACAAAATAAATCAAGAAATATATATATATATAAATAAATATATAAAGAAGTATAACTTTCATTATTTGAAGCCAACAAGATTATGTACATAGAAAATTCAAGAGACTCTAAGATAATTATTAAAATAAATAACTGAATTTAGCAAGGTTGATATACAAAGTCATTTGCATCAAAACAAATAGGAAATAAATACATTAAAATAGATAGGAAATAAAACTTTAAAAATGATACTATTTACAATGCCAAGAATAAAAACAACAAAATTCTCAAATACTCAAAATAAATCTAATAAAAGATGTTTAAGATCACTCTGTTGAAGATCACAAATTGTTGTGAAAGAAATTAAAGAAGACAAATAAATGGAGGGATAGAAAATGCCAATAATCGGATGATTTGCAGATTCAATTCAGTCCAAATAAAAATTTCAGGTTTTTTTAAGAGTCCAAGTAGAAATTGATAAACTGCTCATAAAATATATATAGAAATACATGGGGCCAAGACCAACCAAGGCAAGATTGAAAAAGGAAAAAGAAAAAATCCTTGCTCTACCAGATTCCACACAATTTTATAGTAATTGAGACATAGTAGTATTAACACAGGGATAAACAAAGACAAATGGAAGAGAAATGAATCCAGAAATAGATTCACATGTATTTGATCCTTTAATTTATGACAAATGTGATGAGGCAGTGTAATGGGAAGTAATGGTAAATTTTATCGGTGGTAATGATTTAACTAGATATGCAAATTAAAAACCAAAACATTATCTTTAGTCCTACCTCAAACCACATAGAAAAGTCAATTTCAAATGAATTACACATCAAATATTTAGGTAACACAATGAAACATTTAGCAGGACACATAAGAGAATATTTTTATTATTTAGGTTTAAGACAATTTTTCTTAAAAAGAATAAAAAAGATTTCTTAAATTCCTTTTTTGGGGGGATAATTTAGGCTGCATCAAAATGGAGGATTTTCCTATTCATTATAGAATGGCATGCAGACTGTGAGAAGGTAAGCCACAAAGTAGAATAAAAATTTTTAATAAATATATTAAATAAATGACATATCAAATACATAAAGGACTCTACAAATGTAGAAGAGTAAAACACAAAATGTGGGAAGTGGGCCAAGACTTGAACAGGTGATTGCCAAAAACTGATAATCGAGTGGTCAAAATCTTTTGAAAATTTACTCAATTCACAAATCATAAGATAAATGCAATTTAAAATCACACTATGATTCCATGACACCAATTAGAGTGTTTAAAATGAAAAATACATATGACATTAAGTGCTGACAATAACATGGAACAAATGGAATGCTTGCAGAAGTGTAAATTGGAAATTGTTTGGTATTAGATATCAACATCTTCTTATCCTATGGTTATTAGGTACATATGTGATAGAAGGGGCTTCCCTAGTGGCTCATCAGTAAAGAAGTCTGTGTGTAATGCAGGAGCTGCAGGAGAGGCGGGTTTGATCTCTGGGTTGGGAAGATTCCCTGGAAGAGGGCATGGCAACCCACTCCAGTATATTCTTGCCTGGAGGATTCATGGACAGAGGAAACTGGTGGGCTACAGACCACAGGGTCACAAATAGTCAGACATGATGGAAAAGACTTCGCATGCATGTATCTAATAGAAATATGTTCACCAAAAGACTGGTCCAAAACTACTGAGAGCAGAATTTTTTCACACAATGGTCTCAAACTGGAAACAACTCAAAAATTCATAGCCAAATAATAATTTTGTTCTATGCATACAATGGTATATTATACTAAAAATTTTAAAGATCTTGCTATACATAACAGTATATGAATATCACAAACATAATATTGGGACAGAAATCTAGAAATAAGTTGTATTGTATATAATTCCATTAAAACAGCAAAACTAGTATAGGACGTTCAAAGTCAGAAGTCACATTTTAGTGAGGCTGTGAAAGAGTGGCAAGGGAGAAGGCTCCTGAGAGCTGCTGCTGCTGCTAAGTCACTTCGGTCGTGTCCGACTCTGCGCAACCCCATAGACGGCAGCCCACCAGGCTCCCCTGTCCCTGGGATTCTCCAGGCAAGAACACTGGAGTGGGTTGCCATTTCCTTCTCCAATGCATGAAAGTGAAATGTGAAAGTGAAATTGCTCAGTCATGTCCGACTCTTAGCGACCCCATGGACTGCAGCCTACCAGGCTCTTCCATCCATGGGATTTTCCAGGCAGGAGTACTGGAGTGGGGTGCCATTGCTTTCTCCATCCTGAGAGCTATTAACATTAAATCTCTGCTTCTTAATCAGGGTGCTACAGACACAGATGTGTCCGCTTTGTAAAAGTCCAATAAGGTATATACTTATATGCTGATGATTTCTGTTACACTTCTTAAAATAGTCATATTTTATATTACATTTTTAAGATAGTGTTTTAATATACCCAGATTATATTATTGCCAGGCAAGAGGATACTGTGTGACAATAATATATTAAAACTAATAACAAAAGCACAGGGACACCAAGTCTAGATTACCATTACTGTGAGTGGAAAAAAAGATTAAATTTTGTTATGAAGTGAACATCATTTCTCTGAGCACTCACACCAAATAACTTCTAAATTAACAGACCAACTGCAATCAATTACATGCCTCGCTTTTCAGGTTTTCCTACTTCCGTCAGAATAAATTAATAGTCAATGTGAAATGAAATGAAATGTGCCATGGTAGAAACAGTCCTTCGAAATAAGTTTCAGTAAAGAAAGTCAGTATTTAACCCATAGTGTATGAAGATAAGCCCTTCTGACCACATATACACTCTCTATTTTCCACACACATATACACACACAAACAGGATAAATTAGGAGAAAGGTTAGAATGATTGATAAAAGCTACAGAAATATCTATTTTTTATTTTCCATCACCTTACTTTCATGTCTTGGATAATCTGACAGGTTATCTTCTAGTGCTACGGGAAACATGGAGATTGTATAGGACTTAAGAGCACCATACATGAAAAAAATTGTGTTTATTTGGCTGTGTTCATTGACTCTGTGGGCTCAATGGATGACCTGGGAGAGGCAGCACATCTTAGTACATTAATATTTACTACTAGAGTAAATATTACATTTCAAAATTAGGAAGCATGTGGAAAAATTTTAACAAATGAAGTGAGACATGTTGGAAAATGGAGTATAGAGCTTCAGAGGAATGAGTCTAAGATACTGAGTAGGTAAACAATTGAGACTCACAGAGAAAGATCATTATAACCCAGGAGACAGGAGCTTATAAATACAGATCACAGAGAAGAGACACTGCTCAAAGGTGAGGGACAGGGAGGCCTGGCATGATGCAGTCCATGGGGTTGTACAGAGTTGGACACAACTGAGTGACTGAACAACAACAACAAAAGCTGGGCTACTTGATACATTTTTCCAAGATGCAGAGAAAAAACCAAGTCAGGTTAAGAACAACTGACAGCTGAAATTCTAAGAAATGTGTCAAGAATGATTAAAATCTGACATCAATGTTGTGTCAAAATGTGCAGTGTTTTTGGAAATTAACTATGTGTGTGTGCCCACATCAGTGTATAGCTTTGTGACTCTTTCTAGCTGTCTATAAGGGAAACCTTTACCTAGGCCAGATTTTCTCAATAGCATCACTGTTTACACTTTGGACCAGGTATTTTTTAATATGAAGGTTGCCCAGTGTATTGAATGGTATTTAACAGCATCCCTGGCCTCTACCCTTTAGACGTCAGTGGCATATCACGCTCCTCATCATAACAATAAAAAATGTCTCACGCTAAGTCACTTCAGTCATGTCTGACTTTTTGCGACCCTATGGACTGTAGCTCACCAGGCTCCAATGTTTATAGGATTCTCCAGGCAAGAATACTGGAGTGGGTTGTCATTTCCTCCTCTAGGAGATCTTCCCCTAACAATCTAACCGATGTCTGTTATCTCCTACCTGAGCTGGTAGGCTAGGGCTACCTGAGAAGCCCCAAATGACTCAGTACATTGACAAATGTCCTCTAAAGAAATACTGCCCCCAACTGAGAACCACTGATCTATGCAGATAAATAAAATGCTACTTTCTTCTATCTGATTTTTTGCAATGGGCTCACATCATCCACTCAATGATGGCTTAAACATGAATGTGAATTGTGTAATCCCTGTGCATATTAACTAAATGACTGCATGTGGGGCAGAAATGATAGAAAGAATCATGGGAAGACCAATCCTAATGTTTCCATGACTGAAAAAGTTCTCTAATTAGAAAATAAGTAGCTGATTTTTTTCATTAGCTTTTAAAAGTATTTTCCTACTTTTTGGATTTTGGAAGTTAATTAACTAGTTTTGGAATGAATTTATGAACTTTACACAGATAAATTTTCTCTTACTTATCACTCATATTTGATTGATTTTAACAGATACATTTTCGCTAAGAAGGATTGGAGCAATTGCGTTGATTTCCACACACACAGAATTTTCAGATAACTATATTTGCTGAGACAATAAGATTTAAAAAAAGAAAGAATATAAAAGATTCTTTGAAAGCTAAAATTAAGAAATCATCTTATCGAGTCCAGATGAGTTATAATACACGAATTAGGTTGATTATCTCTATTTAGAGATGTCCTGAAGCATTTAGAAAAGGCACTAGTGTTAGAAAAATATTGAATGGAAACCAAGGAGAAACAGAAAACACAGTAAACATAAAATTGACTAATTCAATAAGATTTTTATATAAAATCTTATGCAACTCAAGACTGCAAAATATTAACTTTTAGGCATTATTTCAAAATTGCAAAATAAAATGCATCAGATCAGATCAGTCGCTCAGTCGTGTCCGACTCTTTGCGACCCCATGAATCGCAGCACACCAGGCCTCCCTGTCCATCACCAACTCCCGGAGTTCACTCAGACTCACGTCCATTGAGTCAGTGATGCCATCCAGCCACCTCATCCTCTGTCGTCCCCTTCTCCTCCTGCCCTCAATCCCTCCCAGCATCAGAGTCTTTTCCAATGAGTCAACTCTTCGCATGAGGTGGCCAAAGTACTGGAGTTTCAGCTTTAGCATCATTCCTTCCAAAGAAATCCCAGGGCTGATCTCCTTCAGAATGGACTGGTTGGATCTCCTTGCAGTCCAAGGGACTCTCAAGAGTCTTTTCCAACACCACAGTTCAAAAGAAAAACACCAATACAGTATACTAACGCATATATATGGAATTTAGAAAGATGGTAACAATAACCCTGTGTACGAGACAGCAAAAGAGACACTGATGTATAGATCAGTCTTATGGACTCTGTGGGAGAGGGAGAGGATGGGGAGATTTGGGAGAATGGCATTGAAACATGTATAATATCATGTATGAAACGAGTTGCCAGTCCAGGTTCGATGCTGGATGCTGGATGCTTGGGGCTGGTGCAGTGGGATGACCCAGAGGGAGGGTATGGGGAGGGAGGAGGGAGGAGGGTTCAGGATGGGGAACACAGGTATATCTGTGGCGGATTCATTTCGATATTTGGCAAAACTAATACAATATTGTAAAGTTTAAAAATAAAATAAAAATTAAAAAAAAAGCATCAATTCTTCGGTGCTCAGCCTTCTTCACAGTCCAACTCTCACATCCATACATGACCACAGGAAAAACCATAGCCTTGACTAGATGAACTTTGTTGGCAAAGTAATGTCTCTGCTTTTGAGTATGCTATCTAGGTTGGTCATAACTTTCCTTCCAAGGAGTAAGTGTCTTATTACCTAATTTCTGAAAATATTTACTATCAAATATGAAAGTTAAGCACAGTTATTTTTCTTTTAAAAAGCTATTAATAGTTTCTGATATTTCATAAATAAGGAAATGGAGAAAGTTCAAAAAGTTACTTAACATCAATATTCTGAGCAGAAAAGGAAAGAAGAACTTCATTTCTACATATGAAAGGATTCTCACTTTTCAAAGACCTTCTCAAATGCCACCTTCCTGGGAATTTTCCTCTGTCTTCCTAATCAGAATTAACTGTTTCTTCACCTGAGCTTACAACTGCACATTGCCTATTCTACCGTTAAGTTGTGATCTTCCTCACAGTCTATGGAGTGAGTTGCCCTGCTGATTGTCTTCCTGTAAGTTTAAGAACTCGAGGGGTTCAGGGACTGTACTCATTCCTTTTCTGTCCCTTACAGCAACTGATACAGATCTAGTGTGGAATAGAAATCTTTTAAACATCTACTGAAAGTACCATTTGCATTAATCTTCCTGGTTTAACATTCTAAGGTAAGAAACTAAAACAAAATTTTTAAAAAATAATTTAGTTTGAAAGTTCAATGCTTTTTAATAATCGTATCTGTACAACTATGTATTTGTAATCACATATTTGTATGAGCAAATTCATAAACAAAAATAAAGTGTGATTAAGTCAGATTTCATTCCAATCCCAAAGAAAGGCAATGCCAAAGAGTGCTCAAACTACCACAAATTGCACTCATCTCACTTGCTAGCACAGGAATGCTCAAAATTCTCCAAGCCAGGCTTCAATACTATATGAACCGTGAACTTCCAGATGTTCAAGCTGTATTTAGAAGAGCCAGAAGAACAAGAGATCAAATTGCCAACACTGGTTGGATCTTCAAAAAAGCAAGAGAGTTTCAGAAAAACATCTACTTCTGCTTTATTGATTACACCAAAGCCTTTGACTGTGTGGATCACAACAGGCCGTGGAAAATTCTTCAAGATATGGGAATACCACACCACCTTACCTGCCTCCTGAGAAATCTGTATGCAGGTAAGAAGCAACAGTTAGAAGTGGACATGGAACAACAGACTAGTTCCAAATTGGGAAAGAAGTACATCAAGGCTATATACTGCCACGCTGCTTATTTAAGTTATATGCAGAGTATATCATATGAAATGCCAGGCTGGATGAAGCACAAGCTGGAATCAAGACTGCTGGGAGAAACATCAATAACCTCAAATATGCAGATGACATCACCCTTATGGCAGAAAGTGAAAAAGACCTAAAAAGCCGCTTGATGAAAGTGAAAAAGCAGAATTAAAAAGTTGGCTTAAAACTCAACATTCATAAAACTAAGATCATGGCATCTGGTCCCATCACCTCATGGCCAAATATGGGGAAACAATGGAAACAGTGACAGACTTTTTTGGGCTCGACAATCACTGCAGATGGTGATTGCAGCCATGAAATTAAAAGACGCTTGCTCTTTGGAAGAAAAGCTAAGACCAACCTAGATAGCATATTAAAAAGCAGAGATTTTTTTTGCCAACTGGATCAAGAAAGGTTGGTCCAGTCAAAGCTATGGTTTTTCCAGCGGTCATGTATGGATGTGAGAGTTGGACTATGAAGAAAGCTGAGTGCCAAATAATTGATGCCTTGAAATCTGGCATTGGACAAGACTCTTGAGAGTCCCTTGGACTTCAGGGAGATCCAACCAGTCCATCCTAAAGGAAATCAGTCCTGAATATTCATTTGAAGGACTGATGCTGATTCTAAAACTCCAATACTTTGGCCACCTGATGCAAAGAGCTGACTCATTGGAAAAGACCCTGATGCTGGGAAAGATTGAAAGCAGGAGGAGAAGGGATGACAGAGGATGAGATGGTTGGATGGCATCAACAACTCGATTAATATGAGTTTGAGCAAGCTCTGAGAGTTGGTGATGGACAAAGAAGCCTTGTGTGCTGCAGTACATGGGGTCACAAAGGGTCGGACAAGACTGAGCAACTGAACTGAAGTCACAAATGGGCACAGGTCATGGTATGTTTTGATAGTGTAGAATCATAGACTTTTAGTGCAAAAAGTACTTGAAAATTAGGAACTGTAATTTCTTGCTGTAGAGGAAAAGTAAGCAGAAGCCTCTTTATTCATAGTCTGGGAGCTAATTTAAAGGAAGCCATGTCCATATCATAGGTCTTTTTTCCTGCTATACTTTACTGTCTGCAGACTGTTTAATCCATATAGACTAAGAGTGGTGAGACAGTAGGCCTGGGAAATAAGTACCTCCCATAACAACAGGATAAAAAATCTGAATCAGGATTTTTCAAATTAATGTCATTGTTTTGGTTCTATGTTACAACTGTAGAATATCCAAAAATGAAACAAACAAAAAGATATATAAATGCCTTCAAAGAAACAGAAGAAATTTAAAAGTAATGTACTTGAATAAGCTTCTTTTTTTCTGGCTGTTAACAAGTAATTGACTTTTAAAGCACTACTACCAAGTGATGCATCTCCTTTTGACTAAAGTATATGTGACAGATTCCAACTACTAAGTGGGACAATCTAAGTTTTAATAAAATAAGATGTATGACTAAGCTGTCTGTATATAATTATATAAATTAATTATAAGATTATACAATATCCAGATAAACTTTTTACATGAAATTGTATTTTATAATTCCTCCTGTGTTATTTCAACAAACAAAGGAAGTTAGATTTATTTCATTTGTAAGAGAAAAGTGAGTTATCTATATTCAGATGAGAACTACCAAATTGGTAATTTTTACATTTTGTATAGCCCTGATTAATTTTTAAAAAGATAATAATGAAACAATTTCAGAGCTACACAACATAATACACTAAAATTCTCTATGGTGTTTTGGGGAGATGTAATTACTACAGAATATTAAATTGGGAAAATAGAAATAGAGCATTTAATCTACATGAGTAATTGGGACACCTGCACACAGCAAACAGTTTAGCTGTTGGAGAATGTTAAAGGATTAGGTTTTTTTTTTTTTTTTTTTTACAATTTCAGCTATTATCATTACAGTTTTTATTATTGAAAGATTATAGAAGAAATCTATTGATGACTGGAAATTTAATTTGATTAATCTAAATGCTTGGGAAGAACTGGGCTCACCCTGTAATTGGTAATTCACAAGTAATTTACATTTAGAAACACACTGGGAGATAATAAGATCAAATCTTTCTGGAAAATTAACAATCAACCCTGAATTTCTGATCAATAGCTTATAGATATATACCTTTCAGCAAAAACAATGAACACACTTTATAGTTCTTGTTTTGTTCCTTGTTTATACTAGATTTCTTATTTGTGCAGCTATTTTGTATCCTTGTCTTTCATAATTCAATTGATCTCTTATCATTAATAGAAATTATTTAACAATTTTGTACAATAATCTGTAAGACTGCCAATAAAAGTAGCAGAGTCCTGCTCAGTCCTTCAAATGTAATATTATTTAGAAAAATCCTAAACTACAAACAGTATGTTGGTTAGAACTTGAAGTATGTCCACCATCACTGGAAAAAAATACTGATTAACAAAAACATGGGATTTCCTCCAATCAAAAATTATTGTATATAGGGCAGGGAAATAGTGTAATGGGAAGGACTATACAGTGTTGGGGATCTTTTTCTAATGTGTATAAAAATGTATTCAATTTACAACCCAGAAAGAATTCTTAGTAAGTTTTTGGTAAGGCAAGGGTAGAGGAAAATAGAAGGACATTAGTCAGTTCAATTTGCGGACAGGGGGAGGAGTTACACATTTTAAAAAACTTGGCTGAATTTTGAAAGGCGTTATGGTACATTGGTTAAGACAGTGGCCCTTGAGCCATACTATGTGGGCTTTGAAACTCAGCTTCACTGATTAAATAAGGCTTGTACTTGGGCAAAGTTATTTCACTGCTTACTCCAGTTTTATTATTCTTTAAAATAGGGATAATAATATTTTTTACTTCATGAACATTTCAGAATTATCAAAAACTTCTTGTATATGGTGTACCTGGTAGCCTAGTACATGATGAATGCTCAAAACGATAAAATTACTATTTCTTAAACAGAACCAGCATACTCAAAAAACTAACATTTTTTTTAATAGAATTTTATAATTATAAGATTTTTTTCGGTAATAATCCTAAAGATCATTTGGAAATATTAGCAGTGCTAATATTTGATATATTACCACTAAATGAGTTCTGAACAAATATGTTTAATATAAAAACTCAAGTTTTTAAAGATCTTAGTCCTTTCATGTGGATATACTAGAATTAGGTAAATCTATGCTTTTCAGAGCAGAGGGTTATGATATTCCTGGAGGTTACAGTATATTTTTGTTCAGTTAGGAAAGTGTAAATTCATGCTTTGCTGAATACATATTGACTTCTTCCATAAAAGTTAAATCTATTTCAATATTGACAAAATATTTCCTCCATATTAGGAATCTGAGATCATAGCCAACAAAGATAAACTGGAGAAATTCTACAATTCAAAGAGGACATCTGTTCAGGACATCAATTTTGCAGAAGCCATGGTTCAACATAGGAGTTGATGAAATTAAGGAGGAAAGGGGAAAGACAGAGGCATAAACGTGCATTGAGGCAGCATTGGAGTATGAATGAAGAATATGGCTTGTTGTGGTGGCTCTAAAACACATCTGCAGACTCTCTGACTCATATCCCTCCAAAAGGTGAAAATATTTGATCTCCTCTTGGAACCAGGCCAATCTTTGGCATTGACTTGATGAATAGACAATAGCAGTAATGATATTACTTGACTTAAAAGGATAGAAACACTCTAGTCTGGGAGCCTGTACAAGTCTGGGACCTTGAGGCTGCCAAGAAGAGAAACCATGTAAAGAGGCTATTGAAAATGAATGAGAAAAATGAGAGACCAATAGATGACAGACAGAGAGACTGACCTAAGGAGCCCAGCTGTTTTAAATTTTCTGGTCCAGAAACCAGACATTTGATCGGAAATGCTTTGAAGATGCCAGCCCTATTATCTTCTGAGTGCAATTATATGAGACCCTGGATGGCTCAGTGGTAAAGAATTCACCTACCAATGCAAAAACCACAGGAGATACATGTTTGATCCCTGGGTTGGAAGATCCCTTGGAGATGGGCATGGCAACCCAGTATTCTTGCCTGGATAATCCCATGAACAGAGGAGCCTGGGGGGCTACACGCCATGGGGTTGCAGAGTCAGACACGACTGAGCATACACACATACAGTACTAGATATTTTAGCTAAGTTTGCAAACCCCCGGATTTGTGAGTAAATAAATAAATTATATCATTTCAAGCTATTGTTTTGTAGTGGCTTATTACACAGCAATGGATAATTAGGACAATGTGGCCTTTCAAATGAGTAGTCATCACATAAATGTTTAATATGATTTAACATGTTATAGAATTTCATAATTTTGTTTGATATTATTTATTATATACTCAAGAGTATCAACAGGCAACAGAAGTCCAGAAGAAATCATAAAAAATGATGAATTTATTCAACATTTATTTATGAGAATCTACTATATGATGAGCAATTTTTTAAACTCCAGGTATATGTCATTGATAAACCTGAGAAATAGACAATTTCTTTGTTCCTATATACAGTGCCATGAAACAGACAGACAGTAAGTTGTTTAAATGTATAAAATAACTCCAGGCATTTATGTGATAAGAAGAAAGAATAGATCATTCAGTGCATTAAGGGTTGATTATCTAAGATAGGGGAGTCAGGGGAGATATTTCTCTGAAGATGGTATTTGAAAATTAACATCCCAGGCTGAAAGAACACCAAATGTTTAAGTCCTGAGTTGTGAAGAAGGACAAGAAGAATAATGTGTCTAAAGCAGAGTGAGTAAAGAAGAGAGTGACATGAAATGACCAAGCGAGGAATGTGAATTCCATTTTAGGTAAGTGGGAAGCCATGGGAGACCTGATCAGGAGAATGAGATAGCTCTCAAATGAGTGTAACAGAGATGGTTTACAGTTGACCAAAACCCATGCCCTCTTACACCTGGTACCCAATGGTGTGACTATGTACCAACAGAACAGACTATGTAGCCAACAGAACAACAGAATGTGATTGGAACTAATACATATGCAACAGATAGAAGTCTTCCATGTGTGCCCATTCAAGCTCCTTCCCACTTCCAGCTGACAGGGATGGAGGCAATACTCAGAGCAATCTTAGAAGCCATAGATTGAAGATGACAGAAACATCATCACCCTAGGTGCCTAATGACTGCATGAAACAGACTCTCTACTCCTACATGCACCCATTTCACACACCAATCCCATATACAATGCCACTGCCAACATAATCAACTAGGGAACATCTTAAAGACTTCCATGATAAAAACTAGATTTTTGTTTTGGATAATTACATGTATGGGTCTATTTGTTATCTCAGCCTCTTGTTATTGTTTAGTCCCTAAGTCATGTCCAACTCTTTTGCGATACCATGGACTGTATCTCAACAGGCTCCTTTGTCCATGGGATTTCCCAGGCATGAAGACTGGAGTGGGTTGCCATTTCCTTCTCCAGGGGATCTTTCTGACCCAGGGATTGAACCTGCATCTCCTACATTGCAGGCAAATTCTTTACCACTGAACCACCAGCGAAGCCTTGTCTACTTTATATAACTCAGCCTAGTCCACCTTATATAATATAGTGGATAAACAGCCTCTTCTAAAACAGAGGCTGAACTGGAAAGAAGATTAATAAAGGGACTATTTCAATCAATGAGGGGAAACATGCTGGTAGCTTACACAAGGGTGGCAACAGTGAACTTGGCAAGACATGGTCCCATTCAGAGTATAGTTCTAAGGTAGACCCAAAAGGACTGACTGATGATCACATAAGAACATCAGCTAGAAATTCTGAAAGTTCTTATAATCCTTCTATACTCTTGTGAAACCAGATAATAGAATAGACTTTTCCTGATTCACTCTTGACAGAGGAAAAAATCCACAGAATTTCACAATGAGTGTAAGGCAAATCTCCTTCTTATGCAGAATTTTCAAAAGTGAAAGAAACTCCATTCTATGATTCTAGGGATTTATAGCTAATTAAGCACAGAGATGGGAAAACAGTGGAAACAGTGTCAGGCTTTATTTTTGGGCTCCAAAATCACTGCAGATGGTGGCTGCAGCCATGAAATTAAAAGACGCTTACTCCTTGGAAGGAAAGTTATGACCAACATAGATAGCATATTCAAAAGCAGAGACATTACTTGGCCAACAAAGGTCCGTCTAGTCAAGGCTATGGTTTTTCCAGTAGTCATGTATGGATGTGAGAGTTAGACTGTGAAGAAAGCTGAGTGCCGAAGAATTAATGCTTTTGAACTGTGGTGTTGGAGAAGACTCTTGAGAGTGCCTTGGACTGCAAGGAGATCCAACCAGTCCCATTCTAAAGGAGATCAGTCCTGGGTGTTCTTTGGAAGGAATGATGCTAAAGCTGAAACTCCAGTACTTTGGCCGCCTGATGCGAAGAGTTGACTCATTGGAAAAGACTCTGATGCTGGGAGGGATTGGGAGCAGGAGCAGAAGGGGACGACAGAGGATGAGATGGCTGGATGGCATCACCGACTCAATGGACGTGAGTTTGAGGGAACTCCAGGAGTTGGTGATGGACAGGGAGGCCTGGCGTGCTGCAATTCATGGGGTCACAAGGAGTCGGACACGACTGAGCAACTGAACTGAACTGAACTGAAGCACAGAGAAAAGTATCAAAGATGAAAGTTGACTGGAAACATATCTTTGAATAAAACTGTGAGATGACGCTTCTCAGGCCGAAGGCAGCCGGGAGCCTATTTCATCTCAGGCCTATTTAGGGGCATTTCATGGGACCAGCCAAAGCACTGAAATATTTTCGTTGAAATGATGCCTGGACATATCTGAGGAAATCAAAACCTGTGTGACCATAGGCTAGAAGTTGCTACCCTGGAATCTCTGTGCTCTCGCAGCATTTATTGGTAAGCACTTCTGCCTACAGCGGTGAGTCACACAGGGAGGAGAGGTAATATGGGCTTCTTGTCTTGGGCTCTTGTTGAGCTGGCTGCCTCGAGGAGAGAGAAGCCTTCAGCAGACAGGCAGGAGGGATAAGGTACAAAATGCTCAAGGAATATGGCACAGTGATAGTCTTGGGACAATGCATGACTAGAGATCTCTCCTTGGCACACATTTGTGTATCTCTTCTAATTTGTTGTCATTTAGTCATTAAAGTCATGTCCAACTCTTTTGCAACCCCATGAACTGTAGGACTTCCCATATGGCTCATTGGGTAAAAGAATCCACCTGCAATGCAGGAGATGCAGGCAGATGTGGGTTTAAACACTGGGGTGGGAAGACACCCTGGAGGAGGGCATGGCAACCCATTCCAGTATTCTTGCCTGGAGAATCCCATGGACAGAGGAGCCTGGTGGGCTACAGTCTACAGGATTACAAAGAGTTGGACATGACTGAAGTGACTGAGCCTGCATGGACTGTAGCCCATCAGGTCCTTCTGTCCAGATTTCCTAGGCAAGAATGGGTTTAACATTTCGTTCTGCAGGGGATCTTCCTGACCCAGGGACTGAACCTACATCTCCTGCATTGGCAGGCAGGTTCTTTACCACTGAGCCATCATGGAAGAGTCCATTAATGTGCCACAGAAGAAAAACAAAATTATATTGAGAAACCTTCCTATCCTACCCCAAGCCAGGAATATCAGAATCTGGCTATCAGGTCAGGGACAGGTTGGTAGAGAGAAGGGCAGAGAGTAAATAGACAAACAATTAGAAGCCAACCAGACTAGCCCCCTGTTCCCTTGCCCACTGAAGATCTCCAGCCCAAAGTTGCCCCAAGCTGTGCAGGGGAGAAAACTTTCCATTACATTAGGTTCAGTTCATTTTAGTTCAGTATCTCAGTCGTGTCCCATTCTTTGCGACTCCATGAATTGCAGCACGCCAGGCCTCCCTGTCCATCACCAACTCCCGGAGTTCACTCAAACTCACGTCCATCGAGTCCGTGATGCCATCCAGCCATCTCATCCTCTGTCGTCCCCTTCTCCTCCTGCCCCCAATCCCTCCCAGCATCAGAGTCTTTTCCAATGAGTCAACTCTTCGCATGAGGTGGCCAGAGTACTGGAGCTTCAGCTTTAGCATCATTCCTTCCGAAGAACACCCAGGACTGATCTCCTTTAGGGTTTGTATTACTATTTTGCAGCACGCATACAAAACTCTGAACTAAACGTATGACTGTTATTTGAATGCACTGCAGGACTCTATTTCTAAAAATGAACCAAAGGTCCATGGGATCTGCCTGACTTTTTTTTTTTTTTTTTTTTTTGCAGGGCAAAATTCAGCCATTGAATAAAAATTTTAAAAACTGCAGGCCACTAAAATATAGTAAGTCTTGATCATGTTATGAACCATGCTTGCTCAACACAGTGGCTCATTCAATTCATAACAGAAGAGAAATGTGGGCTGTATTTCTAAATACAGTGTATTTCTAAATACACTGTATTTCTAAATACAGTGACTCACAACAACAGAGAACTTTGGGTGGGAAAGTGGAAACTGAGCTCAGCCACCAACATGTACCTAGGACAACAGCATAATTTTCTTATCAAATGTATGAAGGAACTTGTTTTCTGACTTGGGAGAAATGTAGCTTAATCACTATAATCTCTTAAAAGATGATAAGAAAAGAATTTGCGGCTCTGTTTCTGAATGTCCAACAAAACATTAAAACCTATGAGATTCCTCTTCAGTTTTGGAGTTCACTATCTACATAGATGGTTAACTACATTATTTAAAGTGTTTTCTATTTTTAAAAAAGCAAATGACACATTCAGAAATGTTTCTAGAATTTATTTTTTCCTGTCTACTCCCTATTATTTTATTTTGTCCATGGATATTCTCAAATGATAGTGGAAACTCTATGCATAGACTATCCTCATGCTTGCTTAGAAAACCTGGTCTGTGGCTCTTGATTTAATTATGGAAAGGAATGGGGGAAAATGAACCCAGAATTCTATTTGTGTATCCATGACACAATTAATCTAAGATATGGCAGAGTTCTACAAATTCAAAAGACTTGAAAATAATTTATTTGCTATAATAAGAAGAAAACCATTTTTTCTTTAACTGAATTTCTTGCCCTTTGTGGCAGAAATCAAATGCCTCATATTACTGTAGCAGTTTTTCTCCTCACAATTTAATCTAGGACTTGTTAACCAAGGCTATTTCTATATTCAGCAAGATTACATACAAACTCAATTTTATGAATTATGTGAATGCTACTGCTGAGAAATTCTACTGGTAATATGACTATGCAAATGGACACCAGGTAAATTAAAGGCATAAAAGAGGATTTATAAATTGAAGAAATACATTATAAGGGTTTATTTATTTTAGGTCATTCATGTCAAAGCTGAAAACTATCTTTAATAAGAACACAGATGAAAACTGCTAGATGGGCTAGGAAGAAGCAAATCATTCTAGAAGTATATATTTGCTGTGAATTGACTGAGTTCTTTATGGAGGGTCCCTGAGCAACACCACTATGATGGACACTTTGCCGCATATGCAGGAATTCAATACAGTTGCAGATGACTCTATGATTGAACTAGATTTAGAAACTGAAATGACCATAGTCACGAAAGATTGATGTGAAAACTGACTTAGAAGTTGGGTTGGTTCTGAGTCTGAAGTTTTAGGAACAATTTAATCAACTGATTTTCCTTGTTATACATGCTAATGGCAGATACATGGTTTATATGGTTTAAAAGCAAACCTGAGTATGAACAATACTTCTTTCAGTAACATTCGGTTTCATAAGACAACATTGCAGTAGCTTAATAGGCATGAAGTTTTATTTTATAATGATCCTAAGATAATGGTCTATTTGACAATTACTAAGTACAATCGCTAAATACATATTGTATGAGTACAATTTTGTGGCAGATAATGCAATATCTACAGTGTCTTGGTTTACATTGTAACATCTTGCGGTATTTTGAATAGAGTGTATTTTTGACCAAATAGTATATTTCTGATAGTTTAGATGGTAACAGATAACTATGGTCACTAAAACTACTAGTCTATGTTCACAAAATCACAAGTGTTTATCTCAATATACCCAATTATATTTTGTTGCCATCATAATCTTCCATCATGAGAAATTTTCATTTGTCTACTAGAAGAGGCCCATATGGACATCTATTTTAACTTTAGAGGCACAGGTATCCATCCTCAATCCCGAAGACAGAGCCAAGCCGGTAAAGTAAGACAAGAAGAAGCATGCGCTCCTTGCACAGTGACTTTACCTTCTCTGAAATGGGAAGTTAGCATCTCCTCCACATGCAGCGCCAGTGCACCAGCTATAGAAATCACTGCTATTGACTTAGTGGTACGTACTTTTTACATCAATTGCTCAAAAAAACTTTACCTTTTCCTAACTCTAACTTTTCCATGACTTTAGCTAATCTCAGTCTGTTAAAACTCTACCCAGCCTACAAGACCTAATTCAAATCATTAGATATTCCCTAATAATATCTGCCAGAAACTACTGTAATTTTTATTTTTATGCCCATAGCTTTTGCCTATCCTTGCCAAACACTGTATCATATGGCTCTAAATTGATACATTTACTTTTCACTCTCTGACAGTAGAATCCTTGAGTACAAGAAAATGTATAGATTTCAATGTAATCCCACAGTTTAAGGTTCTTCATATAATAAGGATTCAATAAATGTTTATTAAACATTAAATTGATACGTTTGTTAAATCCTTAAAATTATACCCAATCTGTATAACAATGCATAATGTTCTATGCCACATTTGGGTTTTAAGCTTTTTTTTTTTAGATAAAACTATTCCACAGTATCACTAAGAATGTGTTATGAAAACTATTCAAAGCAAATATAAAGCAGTGTTATTAAGACTCAGAGATATTAGGTTACTTATATAAATAAAGAACATTATTTACAAACATTATTTGCTTTATCATAGCCTGGCTAACCTAGAAATTTACACTGTAACATTCTCTAAGCAAACTTACCTCTCACAATGATGTTGGTGGACTTTTTTGCAGGGTTTCCCACATTATTATTGGCAATACAGCTGTAAGTGCCAGCATCTTCTGAGGTGATGGCAGGTATGGTCAAAGTTCCTCCATTCAAAACAGTCTTTTCAGGCAGAGTCCCAAAGGACCTGACCCATGTGAGAGAAGGTACAGGCTCTCCTCCTGTCGTGACACATACTAATGTGATGGCCTCTCCAGGATTTACAACAATAGGGTCATCCACCAAGAGTTTAATTGACGGAGACGCTAAAAGACAAACAAAAGAACATGCACCTATTTAGATCTACTAGAGCTAGACTTCAACAGTATGCTTCATATTTACACAAACAATTAAAATGAAATACTGTTCTCTTGTGCCAAAGTCTTATTGTATTGATCAAATTTAAACCTTATAGAATGGTTATTTATTTTAATTATATGGCATAAACCTGTGGAATTTTACTAAGAATCTTACACATGGAGAGGGGAATTAAATTTTATGTATTCTTGAATTATTGCTTCACAATTAGAAAGATGAGAATTAAAGTTTTAAAACAAAAATCCCTTTCTCTTTTAATGTTGACAATCACCATTTGTTTTTGTCCTTCCAGGTATAAATATTGAAGTTGTTTAGTTCTTGTATTCTCATGGTCAAGATCATCCTCAGGTCAAATGATACATATTTTGCAAACTGAACACAATCAAGTAAGGAAAAAGATTGCCAGAGGTTTTTACCAGGCAGTGGGCCTGGTTTTTCATCTTGAAAGGAATAACAAAATCATGTAATTTAAAGCATCTCCAATATTTCAGCTCTAACCTCTGTTCAGAAAGTTTAGGCAGTGTGAGTTCTCATAACTACTCTTTTAAAACTTAGAAGCAAATAAACTGCTTTTCAAAAATAGTCACCAAACTATGATGGCTACCACTCCAACGTTTGGGTTATACTGATCTCCCCAGTGAAAGTAAGTTGTTCAAAAATTTTCATATACAAAAAATGTAGATAAATATCCATTCAATAAAAAATGCTTTACTGCAGACTTTTCATCAAAGAAAGTAGAAACTGCACAAAAATCTGTTCAGACACAGTACTTTCTTTTCTGCTTATATCACAGTGTCAGTCTATGTAGCACATTACTAAATAAGAACAGAGGAAATGCATTATGTTAATATTTGAGTTCATACATTCAGAAATATTTGAGGCCAAATTTAAAACTGAAATGTATCCATATTTGGAATACAAAGTGTTCAACTGTACTGTGTAACTGCTTTTAGATATTAATTTCAGCTCAGAGTTGGAGAGAGTTTTTCTCAGAATGTAAGGTAAACTCCCTATGGGGTTCAGTATTCTGCCTTGATGGAATATATATATATTCAAATGAATATATATATATTCCACTGTATATATATATCTTGCCTTTGGGGACATAGGTGTGCCTTGAGGGCATTTTACTAAGTGAGATAATTAAGAGACAGATCCCATATGATCTCACTCATATGTGGAGTATATATAAAAAATAAACAAAAAGCAAAAGAAATGTACAAGCCACCCCCCCCCCACAAAAAAAAATGTAGATATAGAGAACAGAGTGCTGATTACCAAAGGGAAAGGAGTAGGGGAAGGGTGAAATAAGTAAATGATATCAACTGTATGGTGATAGACGGAAACAAAATTTTGGGTGGTGAGCTTGCTGTAGGGTATACAGAAGTAGAAATATAGTATTGTACATATGAAACTTATAGACTATTATAGGTGAGTGCTGTCTCAATAAAAAACAAATTTAAAAAGATGCCAAGGTAGAATAAGAAAACAATTCCATGTTACAATTATGGTTCTGTGTAATGGGGATAGAATGCCTGGGTGACCTTTTTAAGCATTGTTGGCCTTTCTAACATCATTGTAAGTAATATACAAGTTTTCAAAGTATTTTAATTGCCCTTCTGAGGTGCTGACTACTAAAATCTATGATTAAAAACCTGTTGAGAAAGTCATAAAATAAAAATGAGACAAAAGGCACTGCAGAGTTTGGTAGAAAAGAAAGTATTTCAAAATGCTATTTAATATTGCTAAACTGATAAAAAGATACTACTAATGAAATTTTTAAAAAAATAGATAGTATACTTATTTATTGACACAGCATTATGAAACAGTAGTAGAAATTCTTACAGCCCAGTTTGAGGTAAACAGTATAATTTTACAAAGGTATTTAGTTAAAACACAAGTCTAGAAAGTCCAATAGTTATATTAATAAGACTCATTTGTTTTACACCATGTTTTAGTAAATTAAAAATCCCAAGGCCTAAGGACCATTAATAGTATATGTTTAGATTATGGAAACACACAATGGTGATATTAAGTCAAGAAATATTTGCCTCTGAAATTGACTTGTATAAGGATGAGTTGTTTTAAATATACTTGTATATTTTGAGGACACATAATAAAAAATGTATTAATTTTGCTTTACATTTTTAATTTGGAAGTTGAAACTATTGTTTTTCCAAGATTCAGCATTTTTTTAGAGCCTTTAAAATCTCAGGCAAAAGTGAATTGCAAGTGAATGGTATTATTTTAAACAGTGTTTTTAAAGTCTTCAACCTCATTGATTCCGTGCACTGTTTCTTATTTTGTACTTTCATAGGTAATTAGGAAACTAAGAAAAATTGATCTCATCACATTAAATCATGTACATGGCTGAGTGTTCTTTAAATGTCTATTGCATGCTTTGCTTGAACTACTCCATCATTACATAAGAACAAATGTACAAAGCCACTGAGATCATCAGCTTCCTTATAACCGTGAGATAAGAGCATTGGTCAAAACCATGTTGCAGGATCTAGACATCCAGTCATTCTTCACAGCAACATGTGAGAGACGGATTACTATTTGAAGTTCATTTTTAAGTTAATAAAGAAATGAAACACAGAAGTTAAAAAGGGACAAGAGAAAAACAGAATGGACAGTATGTTAGTTTTTATTGGAATGTTCATCAAACCAATGTAAAAAGTAGAAAAAGGTGAACTACATAAAGTAAACAAAGGCAGTTAAAGTTAAGTGAAGAAGCATCGAATGGATGATGGATGAAACTAGGGGGAGGAGGGAAGGGAGGCAACATATGTTTACATATAGCTGATTCACCTCATTGTACAGCAGAAACTAACACAACATTGTGAAGCAACTCTACCCCAATTAAAAAATAAAATAAACATCACATCTGATTTTAAACATGTTTATAGTTATCACCAAATGGCTCAAATTACATAAAAATTATTCCAACGAAGTCCGTTTTTAACATGACACACAATACCAGCCATAAATTCTCTATGTACACAGTGCTCATAAATAAGTGCCCATCTGACTTTCAGAATGAGAATCTTGCCAGCACTCAATGATGGAAGGCATGGGTCATCATAGCAATTGTCTCAGAGACTTGACTCTTTCTTAAGATCAGTATGTCAACATTCTAGCATGTTTGATATGCTCTGTGGTGCAAATACAGTAGATAGATAGATCTATAAATTATTGGTCCTGGGAAGGATGCGATGAAGTATAATGACAGGCAAACAAAGAGAAAGAAAGGAAAAAGAAAGGAAGGGAAAAGAAAGAGAGGAGAGACCAAACAGTCTGTGGTTTTTATTTTCCAAAATCCTAAACCCTTTAATAACTATAACATGGAAAGTATATTTTAGGAAATCTCTCTGAGGAAGAGAACTCTTCCCAAGTTCTCTTCAGCTCCTCCCCTCCCGGCAAACAAAAAGAAAAGTTTTTTTGGGTTGAGCAACAGTTACTTCAGTGGATCTGCGACAGAAAGAGGACTGGCTTCTTGGCTCCCACACCAAATCCCAAACATTTGGATATTCAAGAGTAAAGAGGATCTCTGTGTCCCTTCTTGGTTGAGGTCGCTAAGTGTGACTGGCTAGACAGACATAGTGAGTCCATGGGGCAGGCTCCATGCCTCAGGGTAACAGCCCCAGCCCCAGATGATGGAATGGAAGAAGCGGAGACATAGGTCAGAACTGAATGTGACAAGACAATTGGAATGAAGGAGATGTTAGGTGATCCATGCCCTTCAGAGATCCAAGTCTCATGTCCCACACCATGGTGAAATAAAAGCAACCCCTAGAATTTAAACAAAATCTGGTGGAAATGGGAAATCCATGTTACCAATTTCTGAAATTATGGCAAAATAGATAGTTGAAATAAAAATGAAGTTAAATTATAGAATAATAAAGATATATTTCTTTCAAACCTGAGTTTGTAGGCAGGGATTCATACCCATTAATTTTAGTGAGTCAGTTCCTCATGAGGTCCTCTGGATGGGCAATACAAAGGTTTAGCTTGGGGTTAATTAAGAATACATTCTGTAGGAAGAAAATACTATTTTAGCCAAGGTCAGTGACTTTTTTTGGTGCTTTGTTTGGCTATTACCTAACATAATAGCTTGCTGAAAATAAACATTTCTTAAAAAAATGAAAACAATGCAATGATAATCATCTTATATTTTTAGAGATTTAGCCCTCCATGGATCTGGGCAATTTTTAAAAAGGAACTTAGATTTCTATCCCTGACTCTGAATAAATGGATGTGAAGTAGTTAACTACAGTAAAAGCTGCCATTTAGATTGAGTTAGAAATACCCTAAGACACATAATTCCTTGATTGAAAGGAAATTGACTATTGAGTCACAGAGAAAAATCAAAAGGAAAGAAGAACATAAAAACCAAACCAAAAAAAGAAAAGAAAAACAACCACCACCACCAAAACTCACAAGAAAGAACTACAATAAAAAATCCACAGCTAGGATGGTATTTGTCTTAGCTTGAATCCTCCCCAAATCTGGTCCTGATATAAGTAGATCCTTAGGGTGAAGATCCCAGGAAGCATATTGAAGGAGTAGAGAAGAGATAAAGAAAGGGAAAACATTCAGTAATGGAACAGGAATGAGTTGTGGTCACTGTAGGAAACCTGACTCCCTGCTGTTGGGAACCCTCTGGGAAACTAGAAAGAACACATCCTAGAACTTTCCCTCTGAAAAATGAGGAGGCCGACTGGGGTGTTTATCTACCAACCCCTGTCCCTCATTAGTTAAGGACTATTCTATGGGTTTTAACGTCCCAACATTCTCCGTTGTCTGAACACATTGATTAGTCTAGAGAGAGTTTTCAGACAGAAGGACATAGAAAAGAAACTGTCAAAAGAAACAATAACCTCCAGAGCAAGGCAGTCACAGAGTCTCCTAGGGCACCCTTTCCGTGTAAGTTCAGTGACCAATAGTTGGCCACATGGAGATAATGTGAAAAGTATACAGAAAAAATAAGGAAGAAATCAGTGGTGAGTTGGGGCACATTTACTCATCAGGATATAAGCACAAAATAAAATGAGTAACAGCACAGCATGAATAAAAGGAAGAGGAAGTGAAAATATATACAATTAACTTTTTGTTTCTTTTCCAAGGATCTACATTTTTCAAACTGAAAGAATATTCACACGCTAGACAAACCAAGTCCAGCTTCTATATGGAGAGACATGCTATATATACAGATTTGAGGAATAAAATTTCTCTTGCAAAAAGAAGTCATTTAACTGAGATACAAGAATCACTATATTTTTGTGCATTTCATTGAAATTCATTTAAAACAGACATTTCAATGAACATTTCATATAATAAAAAATGAGAGAATATATTAGAAGTTGATTTGAAAATTCAAAATAATCCACCTATGTAGTTGAAATTATTATTCTAATATTATCATTATTGACAAGTTGATTGATTCTCATGAAGTCCAGGAATGATATATTACTAGGAAATTCTATAAAACAATGCTCCAGGATATGACAATATTTGAATAGCAATCATAAATAGTTTCTAGAGCATGAGAGAGCCTTTGCTACATATATAGAAGCTAACAAGCATTTTTCACTTTTTTTTTTAAATGTCCATAGCACAGACAGTCCTGCAAATGATTGAGAAAGCAGAGTAAATATGTTGCTTCATGGAACATAAAATTTTCCTAAAAGAGACATTCTGCATAATAGCATCAGTTCCAAAAAGAGTTTCACTAGATAGGTTTTGTTTGATTAACAAAATATTATTTATTGCTTATTTTTATTGTTACTAGGAATAAATGCTTTTAGATATTGTTTGTTCTGCCCAGTATAACACTTTTCAACATAGTCATTTAATACGTATTTATTGAGCACCTACTGTGTATCAAGGCCTGTCATAGGTACCTGGAATATAACAGTGAACAAAACAGCCAGAGCTCCTGCACTCAGTTTTACATCCTAAAAGGACAAAAACCTGTTATCTCTCATTGTCTTCGGTGACTTCACATATATAAATCACCTCCTGTTCTCTGATTTTGTGTGCATTTGTTATTCTTGACCAGAATATTTATGCCATCACAGAACAATGAGTAAAGAAATTTGCCAACAGGTATTCTTCAATGAAATCAGACTTTATAAATTATAACAGGTTTTATATATATCTGAATCCAGTCATTAAACAAGATAACAGAAAAAAATAGAACTACAACTTGCTTTCCAAGGTGAGTAAAAATACAAAAGATTAAGTCAAAGCTTATTTTAGTCAATAAGTTATGTTAATAGCTGGGGTACTAATACTTAATGGCCTGAAAATTCTTTATAATATTTTTAAAACATGATGGGAAAAACATCATCACCACACATATCTCTGTCCTTTGGTCAACAATCCCTTACTGTTCCTTCCAACAGGTGAAATTGGCAAAACATGGTCTCATTCAATTTTATCAGAAGCTGAGTGTCATCTGCAGTTGCAGCAGAATCCTTGAGGGGCATCACTCATGGAAAGAAAATTCAAGCTAAAAAGCACTTCCAACCAAGGGATCTGTTTTCCAGGGAATTTCCAGTTCTAGAAGATACTGGCTTTTTAGGGATAGGGCCAGTTTGCAAAGATGCCCTCCTCACAAAATCAGCATAATGTGAACTTGCTATTCCTGTTGCCTGGGAGTTTCTTCAACTGCTTATTCACCAGGTAAATGACTTTATTATGGTCAAATCTCAAAAAAATTTCTTTGCAAAATTCCTAGTTTTTGTCCAAAGCAATTGAATTCCTTCCTGCTTTGAATTATATAAACATAGCAGCTTATAATAGCTCTCCTCATAACATACCCTTGTTTAGTTGCTCAGTTGTGTCCAACTCAGCCACCTCATGGTCTGTAGCATGCCAGGTTTCCCTGTCCTTCACCATCTCCCAGAGCTTGCTCAAACTCATGTCCACTGAGTCAGTGATACTATCAAATCATCTGGGCCTCTGTTGTCCCCTTCTCCTCCTGCCTTCAATCTTTCCTAGTATCAGGGTCTTTTCCAATGAGTCAGTTCTTTGCAGCAGGTGGCCAAAGTATTGGAGCTTCAACTTCAGCATCCGTCCTTCCAATGAATATTTAGGATTAATTTTCTTTAGAATTAACTGTTTTGATCTCCTTGCATTCCAAGGGACTCTCAAGAGTCTTCTCCAACACCACAAATCAAAAGCATCAATTCTTCAGTGTTCAGCCTTCTTTATGGTCCAACTCTCACATGCATACATGACTACAGGAAAAACCATAGCTTTGACTCTGTAGAAATTTGTCAGCAAAGCAATGTCTCTGCTTTTTATACGTTGTCTAGGTTGGTATTAGCTTTTCTTCCAAGGAGCAACTGTCTTTTAATTTCATGGCTGCAGTCACCATCTGCAGTGATTTTGGAGCCCAAGAAAATAAAGTCTCTCACTGTTTCCATTGTTTCCCCATCTATTTGCCATGAAGTGATGGACCAGATACCAAGGTCTTTGCTTTTTGAATTTTATTTATTTTTCTTATTATAAATGTATTTATTTTAATTGGAGGCTAATTACTTTACAATATTGTATTGGTTTTGCCATACATCAACATGAATCCGCCACGGGTATATAAGTGTTCCCCATCCTGAACCCTCCTCATACCTTCCTCCGTGTACCATCCCTCTGGGTCATCCCAGTGCACCAGCCCCGAGCATCCTGTATCATGCATCGAACCTGGACTGGCAATTTGTTTCATATATGATATTATACATGTTTCAATGCCATTCTCCCAAATCATCCCACCCTCTCCCTCTCCCATAGAGTCCAAAAGACTGTTCTATACATCTGTGTCTCTTTTGCTGTCTCGCATATAAGGTTATCGTTACCATCTTTCTAAATTCCATATATACACGTTAGTATACTGTATTGGTGTTTTTCTTTCTGCCTTACTTCACTCTGTTTAATAGGCTCCAGTTTCATCCACCTCATTAGAACTGATTCAAATGTATTCTTTTTAATGGCTAATACTCCATTGTGTATATGTACCACAGCTTTCTTACCCATTTGTCTGCTGATGGACATCTAGGTTGCTTCCATGTCCTGGCTATTATAAACAGTGCTGCTATGAACATTGGGGTACATGTGTCTCTTTCCCTTCTGGTTTCCTCAGTGTGTATGCCCAGCAGTGGGATTGCTGGGTCATAAGGCAGTTCTATTTCCAGTTTTTTAAGGAATCTCCACACTCTTCTCCATAGTGGCTATACTAGTTTGCATTCCCACCAACAGTGCAAGAGGGTTCCCTTTTCTCCACACCCTCTCCAGCATTTATTGCTTGAAGACTTTTGGATAGCAGCCATTCTCACTGGCGTGAAATGGTACCTCACTGTGGTTTTGATTTGCATTTCTCTGATAAATGAGTGATGTTGAGCATCTTTTCATGTGTTTGTTAGCCATCTATATGTCTTCTTTGGAGAAATGTCTGTTTAGTTCTTTGGCCCATTTTTTGATTGGGTTGTTTATTTTTCTTGAATTGAACTGCAGGAGTTGCTTGTATATTTTTGAGATTAATTATTTGTCAGTTGCTTCATTTGCTATTATTTTCTCCCATTCTGAAGGCTGTCTTTTCACCTTGCTTATAGTTTCCTTTGTTGTGCAGAAGCTTTTATTTTTAATTAGGTCCCATTTGTTTATTCTTGCTTTTATTTCCAATATTCTGGGAGGTGGGTCATAGAGGATCCTGCTGTGATTTATGTCAGAGAGTGTTTTGCCTATGTTCTCCTCTGGGAGTTGTATAGTTCTGGTCTTACATTTAGATCTTTAATCCATTTTGAGTTTATTTTTGTGTATGGGGTTAGAAAGTGTTCTAGTTTCATTCTTTTGGAAGTGGTTGACCAGTTTTCCCAGCACCACTTGTTAAAGAGATTGTCTTTAATCCATTGTATATTCTTGCCTCCTTTGTCAAAGATAAGGTGTCCATAGGTGTGTGGATTTGTCTCTGGGATTTCTATTTTGTTCCATTGATCTATATTTCTGTCTTTGTACCAGTACCATACTGTCTTGATGATGTAGCTTTGTAGTGGAGCATGAAGTCAGGCAGGTTGATTCCTCCAGTTCCATTCTTCTTTCTCAAGAGTGCTTTGGCTATTCAAGGTTTTTTGTATTTCCATACAAATTGTGAAATTATTTGTTCTAGCTCTGTGAAAAATACCATTGGTAGCTTGATAGGGATTGCACTGAATCTATAGCTTGCTTTGGGTAGTATACTCATTTTCACTATATTGATTCTTCCAATCCATGAACATGGTATATTTCTCCATCTATTAGTATCCTCTTTGATTTGAATGTTGAGTTTTAAGCCAACTTTTTCACTCTCCTCTTTCACTTTCATCAAGAGGCTCTTTAGCTCCTCTTTGCTTTCTGCTATATGATGGTGTCATCTGCATATCTGAGGTTATTGATGTTTCTCTCAGCAATCTTGATTTCCACTTGTGCTTCATCCAGCCCAGCATTTCACATGATGTACTCTGCATGTAAGTTAAATAAGCACAGTGACAATAGACAGCTCTGACAAACTCCTTTCACAATTGAAACAAGTCCATTGTTCTATGTCCATTTTGAAATGTTGCTTCTTGACCTGCATACAGGTTTCACAGGAGGCAGGTAATGCAGTGTGGTATTCCCATCTCTTTAATAATTTTCTACAGTTTGGTGTGATTCACACAGTCAAAGGCTTTAGCATAGCCAATGAAGCAGAGGTAGACATTTTTCTGGAATTCTCTTGCTTTTTTTTATGATCCCACAGTTGGTAATTTGATCTCTGGTTTCTCTGCTTTTCTAAATCCAGCTTGAACATCTGGAAGGTCTCAGTTCACACACTGTTGAAGCCTAGCTTGGAGAATTTTGTACATTACTTTGCTAGCGTGTGAAATGAGCACAACTGTGCGGTAGTTTGAACATTCTAGCTGCATACCCAAGCCACCATTAGAATATTTACCTTCCCCTTTCACTCTGAAATATTTAAGAATTGAATTATCTGTAAAAAGGTGATGGTTTTCATATTTGTAACAAGAACACTCATAAAATTGTTTGCAAAGAACTGTGAGCTCAATAAAGTTTTATTGAAAAAAATGCTGAATTTAAAGATTAGAGAACAGGAACTCCACATAAGATCTATTTGTCATAAACTTAACCCCCCAAAAAAAATCAGCATGAAAAACTCAGGATTTCATGAACCTTTCATTAAAAAGTACTAGTTATGAAGACCTTTCAGGTTTTTCATTGTTTAACCCATCTAAACTTAACCATGCTTTATGTCACTAACAAGACGATAGCAAAGAATTTCTCTATCAAAATTTAGAGCACCACTCACAAAAATAATTACAGCATATTATTTATACTTCTTTGTACTTAATTTTTTGCTCAGTTTCAGCAAACATATTACTATTAATAAACCATCTGAATAAATCAATTATGTCCATGATACCAAAACTAGAGGCATAAGCCATTTGTCATAAGAGGACAGCATGTGGGTAATTCAATATAGAATTTTAAAAACTCAGTTAAGATTTAAGGTTCTTCCTTAAGAATGATATAGCAGTGGAACAGATAGAAACATCACCTCTAAAACCATCTGGTGTTGGTTTCCTAGTATACTTCTTGAGGCCTCATTAGAGTAGCAAAGAAAACAAGACAATAAAATTCTGCTTTAGCCATCATAGCTGCTGAAATGGAGGCAGCTGGCATTTCTACAACCAGTGTTATAACATAGAGGGATTGTGCAAAAAGGTATTCTCTTATTAGTCAGTCTCTTACTCCATCTTATTGGTCTTATAAACATTAGATTTTTTAAAATATTTTTAAATTAACTCTTATACCTTTTTCTTTTTTAGGCTGCCCTTGCACTGCATAGGCTTCCCTGATGGCTCAGATGGTAAAGCATCTGACTGCAATGTGAGAGACCCAGGTTCGATCCCTGGGTCAGGATCCCCTGGAGAAGGAAATGGAAAACCACTCTAGTACTCTTGCTGGGAAAATCCTGTGGACAGAGGACCTAGTAGGTTATGGTCCATGGGGTAGCAAAGAGTCAGACACGACTAAGTGACTTCACTTGTACTCCATGGCATGTGGGATCTTAGTTCCAATTCCAGGCATTGAACCCATGCCACCTGAATTGGAAGTACAGAGTCTTAACCACTGAACCACAATGGAAGTTTCATTTTATAGTAATTTGGCTAATGTGACTCATAGCTAATCTTAAAGAATAATGTTGAACAGATTTAACTCTGCTGGGACTCTTTTTGCCTCTCCAGGGGAATTTATTAGTTTCCAAAGTATTGCCCAGGCCAAATTTCTACCTTGATTAGGAAAAAACCTTGGCATATAGTCACCTAATCTTATGACATATCTGTACTGAGGTTACTCATATATCTAAATTGGTTCCAAGAGACAGCAAAGATTAGAAATCACATCGTGAGCTTAATTAGCCGGGTCATTGATAGCAACTGAATAAATTGATGGTAAACAAAGGAATAACCTATGTTTTATTTAAATAAAAACTGTTAATTCAACATATATCTATTAAGAGCCAACTATGTGTCAGACTGTTCTAGGCACTGGAAGTAACAGGACAAAACAGACAAAAATCCTGCCCTGAGCTGTTTGCAATTAGATGGAGACAATCACAGACCTTAATACGTTCCAGGCACTCTTCAATCAGTTTTACACATATTTCTTACGTAATTTTATGAGACGACTAGTATTATTACTTATTTTACTTAGTACCAATCTGAGAAATAGTATAGATAAGTTTGCCACGGCAACATATATAGTGAATGGCTCCAGAGCTGAGATTCTAATCTAGGCAGTCTCACTTCAGATGGATAAACACAGTAAATAAACTCCAGAGTGAAATAAAGTTAATAATTTTCAAGTTCTAATTAAATTCCTGGTGATATTTATGCCAGAGGAAGAATTAATTCTGCTGCTCTAATAGAAGGGATAACATTAATATCATCCATTATAATAAAGCCTAAGGAAGGAAAAAATAGACATAGTTTGCTAGTCAGGCTTATAGAAATCTCTATCATTTATAATAGCAGACAAAAAGGTCTTGTGAACCCACTAAGGCATGATTTAAAAGCCTAAATTCTGAAGTGATGGTAAAAGAGGCTCTGAGGCCATTGCTCAGTGTTTTCACTTCTAATTTATACAAAACTATAATGGGCTGATTTATTTAAGTTCTCAGACTTCACAAGGTAAGGAGGAGAAATTTCAACAAGGAAAGGATTCCTTAGACAGGAAAATGGAGAACAACAGTGTAGGTGACAGCATGCCACTAAGAAAAGAGTAAGAAAACAAGTGTATTATTACAAGGAATAGCACACAAATTCACAAAGATGAACTTATTAACCAAGTCTTCTTCTAGTTCAACTGTCAATCTTAAAATATCAGATTAGGCAGGTACAGTTTTAAAAGGCAAGAAAAGAAGAAATATAGCCATATCTTCAGGTATTAATCATGGGATAAAGAGAGAGAAAAAGGGAGAAAGAGAGAGAGTTTTGCTGGTGCTTCTAAAGTAAACTATCAAATACTACTTTGCAAAGGACAAAAGTGGTCATATTTTCCTAAATACAATACTGGACCAAAGGTCAGATTAAATAAATCAAAGTATATCAATCATGCATACATTCATATTTAACACATTTAAGCATTAAAATGATTATTTATGTTAGCCTCTAGAAGTAGTTACATAAAACAGAATATCATATCTTGATTGCTGAATTGGGTCACAATTCAAATGGCACTTGCATCATGGGTACCTCAGCCCTTACCAAGTATCTATTACAACCTTCTAGCTGGAATTTCTGCTGCAGCCTGAAAATGTTGGAGTGAGGAATCTAACTCTAGGAGATGAGAGGTGCTTCAATAAATCAAGGCCTGCCCTGGGAAACGTGAGCACTATGTACATTTTCATTTATAAAGGGCTAAATATGTTTTTTAGGAGATGTTCTCCTTTCAAGTACACAACAATTAACTATTATTTACTTTGTGCTTACATTGATATTCTTTCCCCACGGTTAATTAAATGAAAAAGAAAGGAAAAGAGAGGCTGAATCAGAGCATAGTTTGTTAAAAATGAATGTGCCAAAGAAAAGGGATTTGATTCCAAGTTTTGTGTGTGGTTAGGAGCCAATTTCGGAGAAGGCGATGGCACCCCACTCCAGTACTCTTGCCTGGAAAATCCCATGGACGGAGGAGCCTGCTAGGCTACAGTCCATGGGGCCGCTAAGAGTCAGATACGACTGAGCGACTTCACTTTCACTTTTCACTTTTCACTTTCATGCATTGGAGAAGGAAATGGCAACCCACTCCAGTGTTCTTGCCTGGAGAATCCCAGGGACGGGGGAGCCTGGTGGGTTGCTGTCTATGGGGTCTCACAGAGTCGGACACAACTGACACAACTTAGCAGCAGCAGCAGGACCCAATTTATTGGACTAAATTACAAACCACAAAATTGTGGTTTGCACTTCAGAAAAATGGCAATTTTAAACTCTAGACCTTGTAATAGTTGTCAGTACTGTATCATGTTGACACACTGCAAATACTAACTCCTGTTTAAGACTTTTATTAGAGACCTAAATCCAACATGAGTCAAAAATAGCTGTTTCTTATCTTGGGATTTCAGACATTCAGAGTACTTTTAAATATACTGTTGCCATATTCTGGGACAATGTAGCTATATTATAAGGGAGGCATTTATTTTTTTGAGTAAGATAATACTGTAGTGTAACATATGTGAAGGAACTAAAAAAGCTGCACAAAATAAAATGTTGCTTAAGGAAAGACTAAAAGCCAACAAAACTTTTAAAATACAATTTTAATATAAAAGATAAAACATTTACTGAATCACCTCTGAATTCAAATCCTCTTGACACATGAGAAATGCATGTACAAAAAATGTCCTGCTGATATTTTATTTCTCAAAACTATTGAAAATATAATTTTCCCTCTCTAGTTCCGATGCTTTCAACATAGATTTTGTTAAACCCATATTTCCCATTCTGCATGATTAATATGCACTAATGAAATATCTTTGCAGAGGAAACAAATACTTACCATTTGTTTGCAGTGTTGAACTATGCTTTGTTTTTCTTCATCTTAATATTGATATGTATTGAATTGCCTATTAAACTCTCCAGTGACTTGAGAATTAAATCCATATTACATATTCTTTGACTGTGGAACTGTATACATATAATAATGCTTTTCTAAACCTGTTCATATTTAACATTTGACTTAAACACACAAAACAATGCTTAGTACGCAGATTGTTACATAGTCACTGAATTTTCAGTGAAAATCTAGATAACTAGATCTGAAATCTAGTTATCATTTTGCTGTGTCGTCCACACTGTCATAACTCTATCTGGATACCATATCTGATTGCTGTTTCCTTATGGTTCCAAAATGAAAAAGACATAAACATTACAATTTTCAACAGGTTGAGCTAATTCTAAGCCTGAAAGACAAAATGCAGTGAGGCAGGACTTTAGTTAAGTATTCATGATCAACACCAAGAGAAATAGAAAGATAGATACAGTTAAGAATAGAAGGAGTTTTACTTCTTTTCACCCATTTCGTACCTCTCAGACAGTTATCTTAGTGGATTCAATCCCAGGGAAATTTATAAGAACCTATATCACACTATTTGTTTTTCTAACAGCTTGTTCATTTACTTCCTGTTGTGTCTTTTCCCTTCCACTTTGAAAATATATATTTTAATTTGTACTCAATATGTGATAATCATTTTTTTTTCCTCTAATTTTATTTTATTTTATTTTTTATTTTTTTTTTTAACTTTACATAATTGTATTAGTTTTGCCAAATATCAAAATGAATCCGCCACAGGTATACATGGGGAACACATGTATACCTGTGATAATCATTTTGAAAAAATTTCTTACTTATGGTTACTTAGTAAGTCAAACTATATGAAATTGCCTATATTTTACCATTTTAGAACTATACACTATTTTTGGTAAAACAAAGTAAACCTATCTTGCCAGATTCTACTAAAGACAAACCACTACCTAATAGTATTTTACTTGACTAAAAATTCTGCCTCTTGCTTGGCTGTGCACAACGTTGCAATGCAAAATCAAACTGCAACTTAAGAGTAGCTTCAGACAAGCGTCGTATCTATTACTGCCAAAAAATTGTACACCAGTTTATTGATCATTTTCCTTTTTGTCAAAGCAGGGAAATAGGTACCATTAACTGAGGAAATCAGTCCTGGGTGTTCACTGGAAGGACTGATGTTGAAGCTGAAACTCCAATATTGTGGCCACCTGATGCAAAGAGCTGACTCATTTGAAAACACCCTGATGTTGGGAAAGATTGAAGGCAGGAGGAGAAGGGGACGACAGAGGATGAGATGGTTGGATGGCATCACTGACTCAATGGACATGAGTTTGAGTAAACTCCGGGAGTTGGCGATGGACGGGGAGGCCTGGTGTGATGACGTTCATGGGGTCACAAAGAGTCGGACATGACTGAGCGACTGAACTGAACTGAACTGAACTGAACAAGAGGACGAGGCTACTATCCATAAATCTCTAGTACACAGTGTGTCTATCAGAAATCAATAATGTTGACTTTACCACACAATCACTCGATAGTATGTGATTGAAGGGTGCAGTCAAAAAAAATGGTCATGTAGTACAATATACGAAGTAGGGAAGAGTGACTAAAAGGACCTAAAAGAAAGAAACACTGCTCGAAACATGAACTAAGGCATATTACTAAACAATTGGACATACCTATTTTCTATAGCAATAGAACAGTAGCAAGAAAATGAAGAAGAGTATGTTGTTTCAAAAAAAAAAAAGTGTCTTCTAGAACAGATGTTGCAAAAAAAAAGAAAATGGAGGGAAAAGCCAAAATCTTTGTGATGCTCTGGAAATAAGTGCCCCAAAAGCAAACCGAAAGTACAAGCTGCATCTAGACTTACAGTCAAAGTCTAGACTTAAAGTCAAATTTCTGATCAACTATCATTATGCTCCAATTCATCTCTCTCATTTTAGTCCCTGTAACAATACCTGAGATACTCTACTCTCAGGATATGGACTACTGTGTGGATTGTCTTAATTTTCAAATTTAATTCAAAGCCTTTATGAACCAATGTGAATCTTTTAAATTCTGTCTAGATGTTGCTCAAATGATTGTATGAATTTAAATTAACAATGGCCGCAAGGCTAATCTTAGCCACATCACAGGATGTTAAATCCTATGAGAAGTGTGGTTAAGGTCAGAACTCTTTGAAAAAACAAATATTTCAGCATGACGTTTTAACAATAATATGTGTATTTCACCATACCAGAATATCAGTGGAAAAAAAGTCAGATATTTATGGCACATTCCTTCCCTCAACAAAAGTTGTTTGCATTTTTCCTGTTCTTTAAACTAGAAAATTTATTCTAGAAGTGTTCCCTGATGAGATAATAATCAATCTCTACTTCTTTTTAAAATTTACATTTACTTGGTACTGATTAGTATACTTGATTTTAAGAAAGGGTAGGAATATAAATTGTATCGATTTCTTCATTATAAGAGTAAGCACATTACCAAAAGGTTTTATAAAAATTTGGCAGAACTAATGTAAAAACTTACTCATTACTAATACACATATTAGTGATATGATATTTGGGGGCTTCCCAGGTGGCACTAGTGGTAAAGAATCCACCTGTCTATGTAGGAAACATAAGACACAGATTTGATCCCTGGGTTGGGAAGATCCCCTGGAGAAAGGCATGGCAACCCACTCCAGTATTCTTGCCTGGAGAATCCCATGGACAGAGGAGCCGGGTGGGTTACAGTCCACACGATTACAAAGAGTAGGATACAACTGAAGTAATGTAGCACAGCACAGCTAAATATGATAATTTACATTTAATGAGTATACAATATTTGATATTCACTTATTTCTGTAACCATTGAAAAAGTTGGAATTTGTGATTTAATATTTCTGCTGAAAAGTACAAAGTAGTCTATTGTAACACTGATACTTTCAGTAAGTAAAAAAGGACAACCAAAGGGCTAAATGAGATTTTGGAACTCCTCATTGATTTCTTCACAATGGTAATTTTTTTTTATCTAACAACCATAATACCACAATACTTAGAGCCCACCATTTTCCAGGCAATTTAAATACAATATCATTTAATCTTCAGTTTGTGTAATAAGGTAAAGTTCTATGGGGAAATGTGTACTTTTAAATGTCTTAGAGCTGGAGGCAGGACAATGACCAAGAATATATCTTCTCTTGAATGAGATGAAAACCTCTCTGCCAGTGACTTTTTGTAAACAAAATATTGAAGGCTCAAGATTTGCAAAAATTTTCTCAAGAAGGTTCATGAGTTCCATGGGTTATTTGTTTGCTATTTTTTCTCAAATAGTAAGTACAACAGCACAATGAGGTATTAATCTTATCAAATTCTGCAAGCCTGAAACTTGCCTGCATCAATGTTGGAGCTTAAGAGTATCTGTGTACATATAGGCTGTATCTACTTCTTTGTAGCCATCTCATTTCAACTAATTTTCCATTGATGTTAGTGTTACCATGCAAATAAAAATGAAATCTGAGAGTAAATATTCTCTTTCTATCAATCGATTATCCACCCATAGCACGCTGTCAACATGGCTTAGCAAAAAGCAGGTTCAAAGAGTCAAAGGACTTGGTCACACAAGTGGGGAGAGTCAGGATCTACACCTTGGTTTTTCTTACAAATGCTTCTTTATGTAGAGCTGCTTAAGGCTGCATGTGAACCAGTGTTAACAACTGACATTGAGACTCATGTTCCATACGAGGGTAGGCTGCATGTGAATTAGATTATTAAGCGGCCAATTATACTAGCTTGCTTGAGATTATAGGATGTGAGACCTTCATTGAGTCCAGGACAAACTTGGATGGTTGGAAACCTCAAGACCACTGATATAATCTATTTTAGGATTTTGGGTAAAAAAAAATATGGGATTAGCTACATGCACTTATGGAAATTATTGTATATCATCATGAGATCCAGTAATGTATTAAATCAACTTTGTCAGTGAATGATCATAAAAATATTCCAAACTACAAGTTGTACATGGCAAGTTCAAAACCATATAAGAACCTTAAAGTGCATTTCCAGCAACTGAATTATTATCTATAATAACACATTTCTCAGCAGTTTCACTAGAACAACAGAACCTTATTAAGTACTAAGCCAAGGTCTACAAATCTGCAATCTAAAATGAAAAATTAATTGTTCTAAAGTGTAAAAATTCTATTGTTTTATTTTAGCATGATCTCACCCAACTTGCTGAAAGAAATATCACATGACTTGAACTCCTTTACTCTTGTAAATAACTTTTAAATTGTTTAATTATAATTATAGTTTAATAGCATTTGAAGAATAACTGTGTAAAGCTGGGAAATATCATCAATGAATTGTTCTAGATGTTTGCTAAAATACAGACTATTTGACATACTTCAAAGTATTTGGTTAAGTTGTAAGGCAATATTTCTTTAGTGGCTCAGATGGTAAAGAATCTGCCTGGGATGCAGGAGACCTGGGTTTTATTTCTGGGTAGGGGAGATCAACTGGAAAAGTGAATGGCAACCCACTCCAGTAGTCTGGAGAATTCCATAGACAGAGGAGCCTGGTAAGCTATAGACCATGGGATTGCAAAGAATCAGACATGACTGAGTAACCAACACTTTCACTTTTAAAAATAGGATTTCAATAATTTATACCCCTTTTATGATAGTGTTGCCTTTCATTTGATTAACAGTTTTTTTTTTCTTTTTTAATCTTTGCTTAGCTATCTACTATATCTGAGTTATGATGTCTTCTGGGCAAGTTAATAGTTTATGAGGAATATTGTATATAAGAGTTCATGCTGAGAGTCTAAGTTCACTTTGGATGTAGTAAACTTGAAAAATTCATTGCTAGGACAATAAAATGTACAGGTGTAGAGAGATCCCAGAAATATGCATACTTCCTGGTACTATGGTAATAGAATTTTGGAAAATTTGGGTCACATTGTTATTCAGAAAATCGTCTCAGACAGACCAAAGTTGAAGCCCCATAATGACCATTGCTTCTGTCCCCAGATTCACTGCATACTCAAGATCTGTATGCTCATATTATGAAGCTACATTAATGAGGATAGGGCATATATAGGTTCAATTACCATAGGAAATGATGGAGCACTCAGACGAAAAATCTGTTACATATCAACAAAAGTGCAAGTTTATTTAATTCCTTATCATTTTCAAAGAATAGTATTTTATATTTCTGATAAACATTTTGTCAATTATAGTTTGATGGAAATATGACAGAAGAAGTATTCATTCTTATAGATTTTCCTGGAGAATAGTAGTATTTAATTTATCCACTGATAAAAGTAATTTTTATTTGAAGACTAGTAATCAATGACTGAACCTATATACCATATCCTAGCAAAAATCTAAGATTCTTGTCCTCATCTCACCATGATTACTGATGATACTGATTTTATTCTTTATCTCCATTATCAAGGTTAACAGCCCAATGATGACTACTATTTATTGGATTTGTTATGTGCTGGAATCTCTAAAAGTTTTTCATTTAAGGGCATTTACAGTCTATAAAACAAAATAATATGGATCTCTGTGTCATCTCTATTTTAAAGAGGGGAAAAACAAGTTTAGAGAAGCTAAATAAAATCTCCAATTTGAGAAAAACAAATATGAACCTTAGGCTTTTGAACTTCAAAATTCATGCAAGAGAGGTGTAGGAAACATCTCATTCTCTAATTATATGGCCTATCATTAAGATTGTACTAGTATTGCTTGTACTCTTTTGGTGTCTTTAGTAGTAAATACTGTTGTTTAGAAAACCTGCATTATGTATAATTTTAAAAAATCTGCTAAAGCATTCATATTCCCAAGATTTTACTATAAAAAATAAAACATTTTTTCCATTTCTTCTCCTTTTTCTTCCTTCTGTTTCTTCTTTTTCTTTTAATAAGTGGTGCTAATAACCTGTTTGGCTAGATGCTGTGGAGCTCACCTAAAGTAAAGAAGTTCAAATATACACACGGCTAAGAAATATTTATAAGGTTAGTACTCAGGTACAGATGACAGAGAAGCTTCCCCAGTCATTTCCTTTCATCTTTTTACTAGTTATATATGACAATGGGATATACTATTTTACAAGAGAAGGTGCTTATGTCCACACTATTCCTATTACAGACAACTCCATAAAATTCCAATAACTGAAGTATTATTTATTTAATCATAACACTTAGATAATTTAAATTCCTCTAAACATAGAAGATAACTACCATGAATAGATCACAGCATACACAACATTTTATGTTAGGTCTCACAAAAATTGCTGAGCATTACAACTGTTCTACAGGTTATATAAAATAATAAGAACAGATAATAGTTATATAATGAAGGGAACAGATGTTTCCTAACCTCTTTCTTTTTCCATGGTAAAATTTACTGGGATAGATTAGAGAGGAAAAAAATGGAGAAAGAAGAAAGAGAGAAAGCAGAAGAGAAGGAGGATGTAGATGTTTCCCGTATTTCTATAGTCAGTAATATTTTTGGGATGACTTGGTTCCTAGATGTAATACACATTTATGGAAAACATCCTAATTGGATAATTTTATAAATGCCAAATTTGAGCAGACTGAATCAGAAGACCTATATAATTTAGTAAAATTAGCCCCACCTGTTTCATTTCTTTATGGAATTCATCATAACCTCCCAAGTAGGTACAAAATATGTATTTCATCCTAAAATAACATGCTTAATTCTTATTTGCCCTTGAAATCATGTCATCAACATATAAGTGCTTGAAATATATTAAAATAAATTAAATCTGTTTAATTATAAATTATAGGTGTCCTCGTGTTAGAAATACACATAATCTGAGAAATTTCAGTTTATAGTTACCATAATAATGATATTTAAAAATATACTTTAATTTATTAATATTCTAAATTTTCAAATTTGAACAGGTTTATTTTAATAAACTATGAAAAATACAAGGACATTAAGAATTTACCAATCAAAAGGTAATATTCGTTTTCTTCCAAAAGGGAGTTGAAAAACTATCAAAATGATTTTTAGACCTTGCTATGAGGTTATGACAACTGAAAATCAACAAACATGCTATCTTATGTTTTATAAAATTCTATGAATTGTTCATGATGAGGTCTAAGACAGCTAGATTAGTATGATAATAATAATATTTATGTAACAGAAATTTTTTCATAGCATAGCAAGTAGTCAACAGAGACCAACAAATGATTGGATACTCCATGACAGATACATAATTTCAAGCTCTACCATGATGCTAATTCATAGTAAGAAAGTTAAGAAAACACATTATTGGTAAATCTATAGATGACACTGACTTTTAAAATGACACCTAGCAGTTGCTTATGACACCTAGTAGTTGCTTTTTTAAGCAGGTCTAGAATATTGATTTTTATCAATGGAAGTTTCTATTCACAAAATGTAAGAGTTTCATGGAAAACAGTCTGACAATAAAGACATTTGTTTTCCAAAGCATTTATATATGTTAAAATGTATACATTGCCAGGTCATTCCCTAGAAATTCTAATTCAGTAGGTGTGGAATAGGCTTAGGAATCTATACTACACGATGCAACTGTTCTGCTGAAAAACCTTTTAGAAACCCTCATCCACAGCAGACATTATTTCCATCTTCACATGCTTTATCATTTGGGCATTGTGCAAGTCCAGTCGATAGAGTGATTGAAATTTAAAAGTTTATTTGACTATAAAGATGTTAAAATGAAATTTTGTCTATACAAAATATACATTTTTAGTAAATTATTTGATCTCTATACAAAAATTATTAATATTTCCAAAGTTATACTTTCCTAAGTATATTACAAAGGAGATTAATCAAACATTACAGTATTTATAATAGAATATCTTTTCCCTCAAAAGTTACACATTTTCCTTGACATTGTGTACACTAAGAAGTGTGAGAACTTTTTATTTAGAAATTCACAAGAAGGAAAACGTAAAAATACCTGACTCTCATATTGGTTATGGCAGTGGTGACTTAGGATCTCCTGATGGTAGTAAAACTATGGACTTATTTGTTAGTTTACAGGCCAATTTGCATGGAGATGATGAAAACTTATTTGAAATTCATGGACTCTTCTAACTTTGAGTACAACCAGAGGGGAAATGTGCTTAAGCAAACCTGATTTGCATATGAAAAATTCAAAAATTCACCAGGCACATGACATACCTGATTATGTCAACACAGAATCAAACAAGGTACAAGTTTATATTTTTCTATTTGGTTATTTACCATAACTCTGAAGCTCATTTTGTAATGACTGTCAACCTAAATGTTGTGAAATACTTATAAAAGAGAATATTCAAAATATTCATAAAAGAGAATAATAGTTTGTTTGTTCAGTCTAGACATATAATATTTTTGCTTAAAAAATAATGGACCAGAAAGTGATCTTGTGTTCTTCGTGGGACAGGTAGTTAAATCTCTGCTTTCTGAGCTAATGATTGCTAAAAATTATCTTGGAAATAGTCATCCAGCTGCTTTACAAGACTTTAGGAGTTGGAAAGCCTATTACTTCTTGTGATAATCTTTTCCTTTCCACTTTAGGATAAATCATTTATTTCTAATAAAACACTATGGCTGAGATTTAAGTTCATTTTCTCAGATCCACAAAAAGATCTGAATAGCTAGTCAGTCTCCTATTTTAAAATAACCCTTCAAACATTGGGACCAAGCCTATCTCCATCTCTTCTTAGCTGTGGAAATTGGAAAGTAATAAAATTACACATATGTTCAGCATAAAAAAAAAATACAATTTTATTGTACTTTAATCTTTAAGAATTTTTGTTTGTCTTACTTCAGTTCATCCTCAAAACAACCCAATGAGGATACTTTTTAAATCAAAAATTTTGTTTTTTTTTAATTTTCATTTTATATTGGAATATAGTTGATGAACAAGCTTCTGTTAGTTTCAGGTGTAGAGCAGAATGATTCAGGTATACATATATATCTATTCTTTTCAAATCCTTCTCCCATTTATATGTTATTATACAGTTCTGAGCAGAGTACTTTGTGAGATATAGTAGGTCCAAATGAAAATATTTTAATTGCTGTAGGCCAGTTTGTTATGTGTCAGGTGATGGGAAAACACGTGACTAAAACAACTCACCTGTTTACATCTAAGTAGTTATAAAGGTAAACTTAAATGATAAGCATTAAATACTTTTAAAATTAATAAAGCACTTCTCAAATGCAAGGCTATAACATAAGTAATAATATATCCACTATCACGCTATTCCTCATTTCACTGAATTGAAGAAATATTCACACACATTGAGATATGGTGAAGTCAGCTTGGCTTACACATGATCTGGCTTGAACTAGAACACCCTGTCTTATCATCTGTCAACATGCACTGTACATTTGCCTTAATCATTAATAAAAAGGATGCGTTTAAAAATCAAAATGGAGTAACTATGGTTCAGGCATCCAGGATGGAGCCGAGGGGTCTCTTCATTTTCTGCCATTAAAGTAGTATCATCTGCATATTTGAGGTTGTTGGTATTTCTCCCTACAATCTTGATTCCAGTTTGAGTTTCCTCCAGCCCAGCATGGAAGTTAAAAAAGCAGATGTACTCTGCATAGAATTAAATAAGCAGAGTGACAATATACAGCCTTGTTGTACTTCTCTCCCAATTTTGAACAAGTTGGTTGTTCCATGTCTGATTGTAACTGTTGCTTCTTGACCTGCATATAGGTTTCTCAGGAGACACATACAGTGTTCTGGTGTTCCCATCTCTTTAAGAATTTTCCATAGTTTCTTGTGATCCACACACCCAAAGGCTTTAGCATAGTCAACGAAACAGAAGTAGATGATTTTCTGGAACTCCCTTGCTTTCTCCATGATCCAAAGGATATTGGCAATTCAATCTCTGGTTCCTCCAACTCTTCAAAACCAAGCTTGTGTATCTGGAGGTTCTCAGTTCACATACTGCTGAAACCTAGCTTGAAGGATTTTGAGCATAACGTTGCTAGCATGCGAAGTGAGCAAATTGTATAATAGTTTGAACATTCGTTGGCATTTTGGCATCCCTTCTTTGGGACTGGAATGAAAACCGACCTTTTACAGGTCAAAGTATGAGCACACAATTTTTTCATCTTTCCAAAAAGCCCTAGATTTAATATTCTACCAAATGAGTAGATGGAGTTGCTAACTACTAGCTCATTGTCAGAGGAACAAATAAGTGTGTCCCTTAGTGTATTCTTTATACATTAACTCATAAATCCTTTCCTATAACTTTATGAGTTTATGAGGAAACTAGGGCAAAGAAGAGTAAAGTAACTTGATCAACAAGATCTAATAAGAGCTAATAAGTGGCAGACCCAGGACCTAAACTGAAGAAAACCAAACCCTACAGTTTTCAAGGTTTTTGTTAATGGGTAAAGCACTTTTTAAAGTACTATACTTTTAATATAATAACACAGGATCAAAAACTCATTAATTGCCACTGAAAATTTCTCAAAATTCATTCAAATTCTAATTTATTATGGTGATTTTTTATATACAAACTTAAAAAAGTAGCTCATTCACATGCTCTCTCTTTGCTCTTTCATTCAAGCATTTCTTCTCAACATGTTTGCAATTATTCTGAGGTCTATATTACTAAACATAGGCTAACTTAAGTAGAAATCTTGTTAATGTTTTGACATTTTCTACAAAAATAATTTCCTAAAAATACCTACCTGAAATTACCAATTAGCTTTCTTGACATTAAACATAGTAAGGGAAAGGCTCTTTTACTCAGCTTTGGAATCACAAAACACTTTTAGCAACTTGGAGCATAAATTTTCATATGAAAAATCTAGTATTTCTCTGAAATTTCTTTGAACAAAATACAGGCTGATTTGTGATATCTAGGTAAGCATTATTTTAAGGAATTATAATTTGATTTGCTATATAAACAAAAACCCTACATGGGAGTCTATTGCAGTTAAATTTTACAGTTTCCAATTATAAAAAATTTTTAATGTATCACAGAATTTTCTGGAAAGAAAAGACACTGTTCCTACATATACTATAGAAATCATTTGGTCTGTTAAAAAGTTATAGAGACTTTTAAAACATTTGTTGTGGATAATGAACATAAAACATTCAGATTGTAGTTCCATACCTGTTTTATTGGAAAGTCTAAATGACACCATCTTATCAGGGATATTACATACATTCCTCACTGAAGCAATGCAGCTATAATTAGCATAGTCCTGTGGTCGAAGATTCTTTAGTTTTAAAATCTTCGTTTCACCCTGAAAATGTAGAAAAAGTCATTAGAAAAAGTCAGTGGTAACCGAATTAATAAATGGATGAATCATGACACTGTATTTTAAATCATATTATCAGAATATGGAAGATTGTCATTTATTTAAGAAAAATGCCCTAAATATTAAAAATATATTGCTTTTAAAAATCATACTGCCATGTGCTTGGAGATAAAAGCTAACAAACAGCAATGAAAATTCATAACAATTTCTTTGCAAACCAGCTTCCTAAGGGGAGGATCTATTCCTGGTGGTAGTCATGCAAATTATTATGCAAAGATCAGAACAGTGTACTTAATAATGGAGTCTATTCAACAAACAGTGTAATCTATGCAGACTTCAACATGAAATGTTATGAAAGAAAAGGATTCTGAAGATGAGACAATAAATGAAACACTGTTGGTAGAACAAAGTTAATGAAGTCAATCTAATAGTAGATAATTAAATTTATATACATAAATATTTTGTGTATATGGAGCAACGGCAGATGATAGATCTAAAACTGCATTTAAAGAGTTTTCATGATGTTTTTATATTATTTTTGTTCTTGTTACTTTACGTTCAGGACTTTAAATCTCCTGAGTAAATCTGCAGGATTGCAGATAAATTCAAATTAGGCAAGTTGCCAAAAATGTCTTATCCACTCTTGATGAACCAAAAAGCCCATACAAAAACACTGAAATTATGCAAAAGATAAAAAGAACCACCAACAACAATAAGATGATGAAAAAAACTTGCCCAATTCAAATAAGGTCTCCTGGGATTTTTTTCTTTACCAGCTAAAGTTATTAATGCATCTCTCAAAATAGTTCCTCTCACAAGTAACTTAATTATGGAGATGGTAAAAATGTCTCCCAATGACATCTTATTTGGTATAGCAATTTTCAAAATGTTAATTTTTCCAGATAACATCTGTACAGAACCATGTGTTTCTTTTATTTTACTTAAGGACTTCATTCAAGTCCTAAAAATTGCAATACTTTCATACATTATTCAAAAGAATCAGAATACTTAGTGATTTAATACGTAAGACATGGCCTATTCATTTGCCAACAAAAAGAAAAGAAACACACCCCACACACAAAACAAGCATAGGCAGGTACACGGTGTTTTCGAATATTCTTCAGTGTGTATAGGCATTTGGCTAACTCCTTTCATTCACTGGTAAAATTCAGTCTTAAAACAGTCACACCTTAAAACAATATTTTCCTCTCTAGGATAAATAATAATCATATCTTAAATTTTTTTGTATGAAAGACATTGCATTTTTTCTGTATAAGCAGATGCAAATACACCCCACAGAATACACAAAGAGTCAGTGTGTGTTGTTCTAGAATTTATATTTAAAACATGTTCTCAATATATTACAGAGCTTTCATATTATCTATATACAATGCATATAAAAGTGTGCTTAGTTAGAAAGCATAGAGGAAGAATATACTAGAACCAGTTGACTCAGATAATTTTTTGAACAAGATACTACGTCTTCCTCCTCGTACCTCTGAATATCATTGCTTAGATTTCTTTACTTCTCTTTCTCCCCTTAACACTTGACTGTTGGTATTCTCTGGAATTGTATTTGTTTCACAGTTAATCACACTTTATAAAATTTCCTTAAATGATTTTATCCTTGCTGATGAATTTATACTGCAAGCCCTATATTCCTGCCTTTTTTTTTTAATTTTATTTTATTTTTAAACTTTACATAATTGTATTAGTTTTGCCAAATATCAAAATGAATCCGCCACAGGTATACATGTGTTCCCCATCCTAAACCCTCCTCCTTCCTCCCTCCCCATACCATCCCTCTGGGTCGTCCCAGTGCACTAGCCCCAAGCATCCAGTATCCTGCATCGAACCTGGACTGGCAACTCGTTTCTTACATGATATTTTACATGTTTCAATGTCATTCTCCCAAATCTTCCCACCCTCTCCCTCTCCCACGGAGTCCATAAGACTGTTCTATACATCAGTGTCTCTTTTGCTGTCTCGTACACCGGGTTATTGTTACCATCTTTCTAAATTCCATATATATGCGTTAGTATTCCTGCGTTTTTCTTCAAGTCTTTATCTCTATTCCAGAACTGTCTCAATTTCAGATGTATAAAGCAAAGTTTTTACGTGTATTTTGTCTATTTTTATGTCTGTAGATACCTAAAACTCAACATATCCCGAAACAGACTTCAAGTCTCTTCCTCTAAATCTACTCTTTTTTTTTTAGCAACAGGAATCTTAGATTTTCAATTATTATTTCATATTCATATATTCAGTATCTCCATCTCAGATTCTCTTATTGACCTTGCAACACATCCAATCTTGAACATTTTTTATTTATATTTAAATATAATGCTCTAAGCCCAACATTCAGCTGAGAAATTTGATTGTGCTTAGTATAGCTTAAGAATCCAAGCAAATACGATCATCTAATCTAGAATCAGGACTTTTTTTTTTAAACATGGAAATCTGATTATGCCCTCTCTCTGCTTAAATCAAAAGAATGCCATGTTATTGTTCTTAAAAATAAACATAATAATTCTTAACATGACTGTCAAGCCTTTGTGACCTGCATTTGCCTCACCTCTCCTGTCTCCTCTCATTTTCCTAATGTCTTCCACATATTCAGCTTCTTGTGGCCACAGACCCTCTGCACATGCCTGGTTCCTTACTTTATGCATAACAAATTTTGTCTCATTCTTCAATCCCAACACTCCTCAGTTCCACAGGTAAGTCTTTCCTTACTTTCTGGAAAAAGAGGAATCCTTTTTTGTGAGGTCTGCTTATATCTTGTTATAACACAGTTTCTTTTTTCCACTTATTTTGGTAATGGATTTATTTTCTGCCATACTCCCCCCTTGCTAGTAAGGGGGGAGATTATGTCTGTCTTGTTCTCAGTAGTATGTCCTAAGCACCTGCTGCTGCTGCTGCGAAGTCGCTTCAGTCGTGTCCGACTCTGTGCGACCCCATAGATGGCAGACCACCAGGTTCCCCCGTCCCTGGGATTCTCTAGGCAAGAACACTGGAGTGGGCTGCCATTTCCTTCTCCAATGCAGGAAAGTGAAAAGTGAAAGTGAAGTCGCTTCAGTCATGTCCGACCCTTAGCGACCCCATAGACTGCAGCCCACCAGGCTCCTCTGTCCATGGGGTTTTACAGGCAAGAGTACTGGAGTGGGTTGCCATTTCCTTCTCCAGTCCTAAGCACCTGGCAGAGGATTTATCATAGGTGAGATACTTTTTAAACAAATTCTTTTGCAATTAAAAGTACTATGAATACTTATATTTCACCACTCAATGTTTTGCTTATACATATTTATTTCCCCAGAATTTATTTCCGCTTGGTGCCTGATATGAATTCAATAGACATTAATAAATATAGTCAGTATCCTAAAATGAACCAGGCAGTGATAACAATTCTTAAATATATAAAAGAATAAATGATGCCATTTAGATGCATATTTGATGATAAAGTCTCTTTATTTACATAGAATTGATTATATTCTGCCAGTGTTCCTTGTTTCTGTTTCCACTGGCAAATTATATTTAATCCATATTTTATGGATATTTTTTCAACACTTCACTGAAACTTTCAGTGTCACTAATAATCTCTTTTGTTAAAATTTAATAAATCTTAATAAATCTTCATTTCCTTTTTATGTGTGTATACTTCTCCACTTCCTTCTAATACTTTAGATTACCTTTGCTATTTTGACAGCAGCTTGTGTGTAGGTACAAAATTATAAATAAAATAGAGACATTTTGGTTACATTTATTTCATTTTCTATTATACAAATTTTAGTCTGCAAACTTCTACTATTACTACTTTTCTAAACCAGTCTGATGCATTATCATGGTTTCAATTAGCACTTATGTATAGATACCTAACAAATTTCTAAGCCAAAACACACACACTTTTGGGAAAAACGGCCAATTGTATTGCAATTAATGAAATTCTGCTTTTCCAAAATTTTCCTTTCTTTTTAGTTGCAATGTTTGCTAGCCATTACTTTACACTCTTGCATTTGAGTGTCTCCACATCCCATCTGGATCTCTTAAGATATTCTATCTTGGTTTTCTAATTCTTTCTGACTCTTCTTTTTATTGTTATTTTCCTTTACTGACTTCTACTCTTCCTGCAATACAGAGCTCCTACCCCCAAAAAAGCCACTTCATATTTTGCCAACAAACAAGTTAGACTTGTCTCTCATTTCCAGATTGAATTTGTTCTCTCTTGGATTCCCCTTGACCTCTCTATGAATGTCCTCGCCCACCATTTCTATTTATAACTCTGACCTCTGACCTCATCTATGTATTTTGATAACTGCCTGACAAAGATTTTCATCAGCAAGACATAGAAGGTCATACAAACTCAATGAGCTCATCATTGCACTCTACTTACACTTACTGCCTCACCTCATATAAATTTTCTCTTCTGACATTCTGCTACATTTTAATGATCACCACCATCATTTTCCCCTATTCCAGACTCAAGACTCTTGTCATAATTCACTCTTCACTGTCTCTCATTACTTCACATTCAATGGCATCAAATGCCTTAGATTATTTTTTAGTTTTTCTTTTATAAATGGCCTTTACTCTTCAATCTGTAGGCATATTATTTGCTGTAGACTCTCATCAACCATGAATTTAACAAACACAGCTTGAGTGTCTATTTTGGCTAAAGTAAAGTACTGCCCACTATTGAGAATTGCTGTTCTACTTTATTCTAATCACTCTGCATACTCCCACCATACGCATCATCATCATGTCATTGTCATGTTGCTGATGCTGCTGCTAAGTCACTTCAGTCGTGTCTGACTCTGTGCAACCCCATAGACAGCAGCCCTCCAGGCTCCCCGTCCCTGGGATTCTCCAGGCAAGAACACTGGAGTGGGTTGCCATTTCCTTCTCCAATGCATGAAAGTGAAAAGTGAAAGTGAAGTCTCTCAGTCGTGTCTGACTCTTAGCGACCCCATGGACTGCAGCTTACCAGGCTCCTCCATCCATGGGATTTTCCAGGCAAGAGTACTGGAGTGGGGTGCCATTGCCTTCTCTGATGTCATGCTAGAAAACCCTGAATAGCTTTCCTACTCTGAAAGTTTATTTCAAAAACCTTCAGTGGCTCATTTGAGACTCCATGAAGTCCAAGAAAATTTTTACTTTTTTTCCTTATTCCTCACACAAACTAATTTATTATGTATTCATTTATTATTTTTATTTAATATTTATTCACACCAAGTTAGTTCATCATTATTTTAAGATGACTTTTCATAATTTTAAACTCTGCTGTTGTTTTTTTTTTTTTTTAAAGAAAACTACTGCTTGATATGAATCTTTTAAGGTGTAATAAACTGAAGTGCAGTTCAAAAAAAAGTTGTATCTACTCTGTAAAGTCTATTTTTTTGTAAATATATTATATACATTATTGAAGTACAGTTGACTTACAATGTTTCAGGTGCACAGCAGCATCATAGGTTATTACAAGATATTGACTAGAGTTCCCTGTGCTATACAGTAAACCTTTGTTGCCTGTTTCATATCTATTTTTTTAAATTAGAAATCTAGCATTCTATTCATACAAAGTCAAACAAGCCAAGTCTTTTCTGACCTTCTCAGAAGTAAATTCTCTTTCTTTGTAACTTCTATTACATTTTTATACCAAAATATCTATTTATAACTCATTATTTAGTATTTGGTTGTAAGTTATTACTCAACGTGATGAAATGTTCTTTAACTGAATCATGAGACCCCCTAGGGGCAGAGTCATCTTATATCACTCAGAATACTGAATAGGGAGCCTTTTGTATCATTGCTTAATAAATATATGTTGATTGACAGGATGTACTTAAAATTGGTCTTCCCACTGATCATATTCTACAAGAAGTAAGGTGTTCATAGTGTATAATTATAATGACTCAAAAATAAAATGTACAAAAACATAAAATCTACAAAAATTAGACCACATTTTCCCACCGCACATTCTACCCTTTGCTTATGATGTTGTATTTCTTACAACATTCCCCTGACTTTCTCTGCCCTTTCTATAATACTTGCCACATTAATAATCAATTGGAAACTTATTAACTTATTAATAATCAATTGGAAAATAGATAGCTAGTGAGAATCTGCTGTAAAGCCCAAGGACCTCAGCTCAGTGCCCTGTAATGAATTAGATGGATGGGATGGGAGGAGGAAGGGATGTCCAAAGGGGAGAGATATATGCATATATAAAGATGGTTTACTTCAGGTTCAATCCCTGAGTTGGGAAGATCTCCAGGAGTAGGAAATGGCAACCTGCTCCAGTATTCTTGCCTGGAAAGGTCCATGGACAGAAGAACCTGGAGGGCTACAGTCCATGGGATTGCAAAGAGTCAGATATGACTGAGCACACACATACACACACACAGCAGAAACTAATGCAACACTGTAAATCAATTATAGTCCAATAAAAATTTAAAAAATAAAAGAATAGATCCAACTTATTGTTCTGAACATAATGTGTTCAGTAAAAATTTCTGAACCACGTTGACTCTAATTTTAATAGTACGAATGAAAAAAATATTAATATTAGGGTAAGATGAACGATAGATTTAAGAAGCTGAGTTAGGGACCATCCACAGAAGAGTTGAACAGTCCACTATTAGTAAGCAAAGGTAAATAGGAAGCAAGCCCCAAGGGACTGATGAAACCATCAAGTACATTCAAACCAATAGCAATGAAGCTCTGGCCTTTAAAATAAAGAGGTCATTCTTCTAGTGAATGCATTCTTGAAATATTATATATACTTAAGTTCTTGTGGTTAGAAATGCTGCTAGTGTTTATGTTATCTAAAAATAAAGACTATAAACTAGGTAGTGATAGTAATAGTGAGTTTTTAAAACTTTACTTTTGAGATGATTCCTACACTTTAAAGACCAACAGATATGGTTCAATAAATATAATAATTTATGTATAGCATATCCTAGTTAATTCTTATGCAGATCAGAGCAGCAAAGTGAACATATGAGAAGGACAGATGGGATGGAGAAATAACTTACTGTGACTTCTAGGTCCACCGTCTCCCAAGGTTAAGCTATCATATGAATGCAGAATTATTTGGGTTGAACTAAAATGATTTATATTTTCATGTGAATTTCTATGATTTGTAAAAAGGAATTTTCAGTTAATCATTGTCTAATTGTATAATTAGTCTAATTAGCCTAATTATAACTAATTACATAATTGATGTAAATATGTTCAGTCTTGCAATTAGATGGTGTAATTACAATGCACAAGATGATGTCATGAACATCTTTATAAAAGCTCTGGAGAAATAGCAAGAATACGTGTATTTTGTAAAATTTAAGTACAAGTTTCTTTAATATTCACAAGATTATTTGAAACACATAGATTTAAACTTTTAAAACTACTTTTTAAATAAAGGGAAGCCCCTTACCAAAGGTGATTATTGCCTAATGAAATAATACCCACAACCTGAAACAGTATTGCTATTTTACTTAGAAAAGGAATTTGAACTTTCTTTTAATACTTTCATATATCAATAAAAAGAAAAAAAATCAATTCACACTCATTTTTAGCTCTAAAAGTTAATTTATTTATTTACTTCTAAATAGATAACAATATATGTTGTCCAGCATACCCAGTATTAAGTGAGTGCAAGTATGAAAAGCATAATTATTCCTCTTAGACTTATATGCTTATTAATTCATATCCACCTCAGGAACACGGATCAATTTCATTCTGGAAGCATGATCTATAAAAAGGTACAGTCAAGGTTCTATATTTCTACTGTATGGTAAAATAAATATTCAATTCAAGTTGATATAGTTATTAACTTAGTATGAATGTGCATGTGAGGCAGATGTATCTCATTATCTTAGAAATTCTCTTTATTAAAAACAAGATATTGTTATTGAACAGCAAAACATATATCTTTAAAACAAATGTAATTCTCCAATATTAAAAATAAGCAGATCATGATCTGTCATTCGAATCCATCCACAGTATATATAGTCCCAGTATATCTTTCCAGCTTTGTGGTTCACTGCTGCCCCCATATACCAATCATTATTCCAGCCAACCAGAGGGGTGGCCAATCTTTGAAGATATTACCATCGTTCTGTATATTATACATGCTATGCTTTCCATCTTGAATGTTCTCTTTGATTTCTCCCTGTAATATCAAAGTTAGGAGGAGCCTTGCCTAGTAACCTCTGTATCTCTGATAGAAAGGTGCCTGAACCTTGTATGAAACAGATCTCAATCATTTTTAACTGGATCTTATTTACACTATGTAGCCACAGAGGCCTTAGGGTCTATGAAAATATATCAAAATATCACTGCAGTGCTCCAAAACAAACAAAACTAAAATAGAAAGTTTTTTTTTCCTAATAAAGTACACGTGGCAGTTTTTGGGAAACAACAGTCTAAGAAATCATTAACACATAAGAATACATATACATACACAGTAGCCTGATAAGCAAAAAGAAAAGTATTGGTAAATACCATTCCTATCTTATTAAGAACTACAAAGCCATTACAGGAAGGCAAAAAAAAAAAAAAAAAAAAAAAACCTCAATATTGGGAAGCATTTTAAAGATACAAAGCAAAGTTAATTTTAAATCTAAAGCAACTATGATATATATCCCAAATAATCGATGCTTTCATTTCAATTACACAATTCTGAATAGTTGCTTAGAAATGTTTGGGTTACCTTTCAATGTAGGGAAAAACTAGATATGATTAACTTTGTAAATTAGAACCTACATAAATTTTTTGTTTTATCATTGTAAAAATAGAGACCACAAGCTGTATCTACTGTGTTCCTTTCTCCTCCTGGATGATCACAGTTCACCATGCTTCCAAATTTCCAGTGCAGCTAGAAGGTCCTAAAGAGAATGCTGTTTGTTATCAAATAAATTCATGGGTTAATACATGTTCTTTCCCTGTAAATAAGTGTTCTTTACATCCTATGTGTCTGTATTATAAAAATGTGCCCTAGAGGCTGGAATGAGCCCTGGAATTATCAGTGTGTTAATTCTAATTTTTTCATACAAGATAACTTTTAGAGAAATCCTGCTTATTCTATAATTCCCTATATTCACAATTATACAAAAGTAGTAATGTTATCATATGTGTCCTCCCCTCCTGAAAAAACTGTGGACTCAAGCAGAACTTCAAAATGGCAACCCTGATGGTCACATATAGAACTCTGGCAGCAACAGGTCGTATATTGTTTTCTAAAAAGCGGGCATACACAGAAAGCCTGCTGCTGCTGCTGCTGCTGCTAAGTCGCTTCAGTTGTGTCCAGCTCTGTGCGACCCCATAGACGGCAGCCCACCAGAATCCCCGTCTCTGGGATTCTCCAGGCAAGAACACTGGAGTGGGTACCCAGAATGCCTAACCAGTTATTATTTTCATACTAGCCCCCACAGATCACATATTTACAGTACCAGATAGTTCAGTAGGCATCTGCATTTGTGTTTCTGCACAAAAGTAAACACACTATGGACCAGTGGAAAAACAAAACCGAAAGCTGGCTTTCCAGGTGGTGCAGTGGTAAAGAACTGGCCTGCCAATGCAGGAGACGCAAGAGACTCAGGTTTGATGGCTGGGTCGGGAAGATCCCTCCAGGATTCTGGCTGGAATACCCCATGGAGAGAGAAGCCTGGTGGGCTACAGTCCATGAGGTCACAAGGAGTCAGATGCAACGGAGTCACTGAGCATGCACGCACCCCTTAACCAAAGAGGTATTTGTTTTAAAGAAACCCTTGAGAATTTCTTAAATAAATGATTAGCTTCCTATCCATTTATGATAAATATCCATATATACATGAAAATACTCTAAGCAGTATCTAAAAAATAAAAAAATGGTATTGAAAAATCTTACATATGCTCTTGAATTTTCATAGAACAATACTACACATGATAGAGAAGTAAAACCACAATGGAGCAGATCAGATTTTTCTTTGCTTGGTATTAATACATTGCCAATATCAATTATCCTTCATTCTATAACTTTAATATCTTAGATTATTCTCAGATTGATCTACAGATTCAACAAAACTTCACTCAAAATCTTATCACACTTTCCACAGAAATCAAGATGATCCTAAAACTTAAGTGGGAATACAAAGAAGTGAAAACATCTAAAACAATTTGAAAAAGATGAACATGGTTAAGGGACTTATTCTTTCTCATTTTAAGATTTGTTATAAATCTATAGAAATTAACACATATAGATCAATGGGACAGAATAAATAGCTCAGAAATACTCTAATACATAGGGGCAATTGATTTTCAATTTAAGTGCCAAGGAAATTCAGTGATGAAAGAAAGACCTTTTCAATAAACGTTGCTAGAACATATGTATATCCAACTGCAAAAGCTGAAGTTCAAATGCTTCCTTACACATAAAAAACAATGCAAAATGGAAAAAAGGACATATATTGGTAAATTTAAATAAATAATGATTATTTCAAAGGACAAAAAAAGTCTTGTTGATTTTAAAATATATGTAGAATTAAAGTACTAGACAAAAAATAGCATAAAATATAAAAAGGGTAAATATTGCTAAGTTATTCTAAAGTTCTATCATTCTTGAAGAAGAGCTAAAGTAATAATTAAGCATGCATGGTGTAATTTTTTAAGGTAACCAATAAAAGGTATTAAGATAATTTTAAAGTTTAGTTAAATAGATGATAAAATGAAATTATTAAAATATCTTATAAACCCAGAAGGCAAGAAGAGAGAGAAGTAAAATAAAAGAAGAGCCTAACATGGTAAAAAAAAAAAAAATCAATATTAGTCACTGGATTAAATGTACTAAAAGTTAAGATAGATCCACTGGCTTAAAACAACAACAAAATCTATATTCTGGTTATAAGCAATGTGTTGCAAATATGAAGTTTGAAAGTAAAGAAATGAATATTTATTACCCTCCCCCACCCCCTAAAGAGGCCCACCAACCAAAGGAAAGTGTGTATAGTTAAATTGATGACAGACAAAACAGATGTAAGGCAAGAAACACTGCCAGTAGTACTTTTCTGAGTGATAGCTTGCCAGGAAGATATAATATCAGAAAGATAATACGCTCAGATAATCCACTGCTGCTGCTGCTGCTAAGTTGCTTCAGTCGTGTCTGACTCTGTGCAACCCCATACACAGCACCCCACCAGGCTCCTCTGTCCCAGGAATTCTCCAGGCAAGAACACTGAGCGGGTTGCCATTTCCTTCTCCAATGCATGCATGCATGCTAAGTCACTTCAGTCGTGTCCGACTCTGTGCGACCCTGTGGACAGCAATCCACCAGGCTCCTCTGTCCATAGGATTCTCTAGGCAAGAATACTGGAGTGGGTTGCCATTTCCTTCTCCAGATAATCCACTAAGAAGATATAAACATTCTAATTGTGCAAGTCTAGCAATATATTTTCAAAATATATAAAGCATAAATTGATAAAAATGAAGATGAAAGAGACAAATCCACAGTCACAGTCATAGACATTATCTAAATTCTCTCAACAGCTTTTAGAACAGCAGACACAAAAAATCAGGAAATATGTAGAATACCTGAACAACAAAATTAACAAATATGACCCAACTGAAACTCAACAACTTTGGAATCACAATTTGTGGGTGCATAAGGATCATTCATGGAAGTATATCACAGGCAAGCCTCAACTTCTAAGGACTGAAACTTTCCCACCCAGTGAAATTAGACTAGAAATCAATTAAAAATCACAAGAAAATCATCAACAGTTCAGAAATTAAATACACTAAAACTGATTTAATTTTAATATCATTCTCATTCACATTTCACTAAGCTTTCTTTAGTGGGGAAAAAGAAGTAAGGGTTACAGAGAGTGTTTCAGGATTTACTAATAATTTTAACTATTCCTTGGGCTTCCCTGGTGGCTCAGATGGAAAAGAATCCACCTGCAATGCAGGAGACCTGGGTTTGAACCCTGGGTTGGGAAGATCCCTTGAAGGAGGACATGGCAACCCACTCGAATATTCATGGCTGGAGAATTCTATGGAGTGAGGAGCCTGGCGGGCTTTAGTCCATGGGGTCACAAAGAGTAGGACACAACTGAGTGACTAAGCACACATTCCTTAGTTAAAAATCCAGACATCTTCATGGGAATATTGGCTCAATATATTCACTGAGATTCTTCCATGTGTCAGGCACCATGTGAGTTATTAAAAAGACAAAGTCACTATAACTATTGAGTTTATGTCCAGATATACAAATAAGATAATTTTATAATTTTAGTGCTGTAGAAAAAAAAAACCAAAAAAAAAAAAAAAAACTGAGTTTTAGGGATGAGTAACTGAAAGGGAAGAGATGTTACTTCAGATAGATCTGTCAGGGAAAGCCTTTCTCAGGTGATGAGTTCTCAGTGTTAAGAAGATCCCTGCCATGTTATCTAAATAGCATTCTAATTGGAGGAATCAAGAACATGCAGACCCCGGGCATGTCCAGAGTGGGTGTGACTAGAACAGTGAATGAGGTATAGGAGGTTAGACAAGCAAGAACAAGGTGGAACAAGATCAAAAATGGTCTTGTAGGCCACAATACTTGGACTTGTGTGCAATATATCAGCTTGTGTGGTATGACAATAACATTTGTCCATGAGAAAGACAACATTCTCTGTGGTCAAAAGTACTTTCCATGTGCTGCTGTTTGAGAGTTTTATCAATCTTGCCTACAAAAAATACATTTAATAATAACAAATTAAGTACATATACAACATGAAAATATTGAAGCATCTCTTGCTTCTACATAATTTTTAAAACAGATATAAATAAACAGCCATTTTAGGAGCAGAGATAAAATAATCAAGTAACCAAAGGCAGGAAAGACATTTTAAAATAGAAGCTAAAATTATATGCTATTGGCAATTATCAGTTACAGCAGGCGAATCCAGAGTACAGAATTTTAAGAACAATTTGTTTCTTAAACACTTTTTTAAGATAATTAATTTGGAGGGTCCAAACAGTAGAGTTCCAAGTACAGTAAAAAGCAGAAAAAGCATGTGTTATGTAGCACATTATAATATTTACATTAAAGAAAGTATCAGTATTGAAATGTTCAAATTAAAAAGTTGCTTTTCTCACAAAGAGTGGGAGAAACATAAAGAAGAGAAAATAAGTAACTTTTAAAAGGCAGAATCAACAGCTACTAGTCTGAGAGCTTCTTTAAGATACGTTCTTTGAGTTGCTAACACAGAAACAGCAACAAATTTAAAGGAATGAATGAAAAATTTGATTGTGCTTATTTAAAACTTTAAAACAAATTCTTAATTGCTTGGAAAACATAAAAGTTTCCCCCAAATTTGGGCAAGACCCATGTGTTTATTTTTAAGTGACAAGACCCTTCTTCAAGTAAGAAGCTGCCTATGGTGCTTCAGTACTTAGTGAATATGTGTTTAGAATTGCCTTAGTATGGCAAATATCATGTGAACAGAAAATTATGCTTTCTGAATTTTAACAACATCTATAGTTTAAAGGAAGCTGACAATAGAAGAAACAGATGAAAGGTGATCATTTATTCAGATTTCTAAACCTTAGGGACATCAAGCTACTAAATAGTGTTAACAAATTTTTAAGTTATTTTGCTAACTAAAAACAGTGAATTTTAGTAAAACTTGCATAATGAACTGAAATATGTATTTAATGCTGAATTTAATAAAAAATGGGATGATGGGAAATTTATAATCTCAGGATAATCTTATATTATTAGAGAGCTGGGATGTGAAATGTAAAAATCTTTAACATTCTGAAGTTAATATATTTACAGTATTTTAAATTTAGTTATATGTTTCTCTCCTTATGGACATTTGATGCCTCAAACTTTAACAGTGTAGTCAGATTCTTGTTTATCTTGTTACCTATATAATTAAAAATAAATAGTCACAATTACTTTGAAAATTTTTCCAAGTACATTTTTTTAATTTAAAATCTTTTCTTTGTTAGTTAGGTTTCTGTTCTTTTGTAAATGTCAAAAAATATCTTTATAATTACAGCATTCAAAAATTCCCACAACTTCCATGTCTCCTCAAGAAGCCTTAATTCAATCAACTACACTTCAATAAAAAATTTTAAAAATGCATTACAGAGGAATGTTCCATATTACATGCACTCTATATAAAATTAATTCAAATGTTATTTTTATTAAATAAGTTTTTGATGACTAAGTATATTAACTTTTATATAATTATGATTCTATTCTTAAACTAAGCCAAAATCGAAAAAGAACAAAGAAAATTTGATAGATTTTTTTCCCCTAAAACCAAATATATTTCAAATACATTTCTTCATTTTCTTAAAGTGAATTTACCATTGCAAATGTGGGAATCAGAATATTTTAAGAAATACTTCTCACAAAAAAGAAAACAAAGCAGACAGCAAATGTATACTTATGGACTTTAGTGTGAAATCTGGGCAAACCTATGCACAAAGAAATATTTAGGATACATTCATTTAACTTGTTTTCAAGAGGTAACTTGATACATGTAACTACTACATGAAAAACAAACAAATTGTTTTTCATTGAGTCCTCTGACCTTTCAACTAAATATATAGTGCTTTAAAAAAAAAAACAAACATCTTTTCAAATAGAAAAGTATTTGAAGTATTGCAATGCTGCCAGAGTTAGGAAAGTATCCAGCAGAGTGGGGTGGAAATACTATTACATCAGTTCCTACCTGGGTAAAGAAGGGTTCATAAATCTCAACGCCTTTATCAGATCCTTGTAGCAATACCTCCTGGCCACGTCTCCAGCTGTACCGCACAGGTGGATTGGAATTGGCAACACACCGGAGGAACACTGTTCTCTCATAATAAAACTGTTCTTTAGCTTCACCTATACTTTGATGAACAGTTACTACTGGATCATCCAAATCTAGAAAACATAAAAATAGTGTTATGAGTTATATGGCTTTAAAGTACTGAACATATAAAACTTAACCAAAGATTAATTTTCTTAATTGAATGTATTACTTTTAACTAGACTCTTTTTTATTGAGTTCATTGAAGTCATTTGCATAGAAATTTCCAATGATAGAAGTTAAAGACAAACAATAGTTGCTTCTTAAGATCTCTATTTGCTGAAATAGTACAAATGACTACATATTTCTAATACATTGTCAACAGCCACATAAAACAGAGTTCCAAGAGAGAGATCAGAAAATTCAGGTTAGCCAATGAATTATAGTCATAGTCAACTATGACTATAATAGTCAACCAAGCATCTCAGTTGACTCTTAACTTTACCATACTTCCTTTTCCAATTCATAAAATATATTTTAAAAATAAAATATGTTTATAAATTATTATAACCTTTGTAATAAGAAAATATGAGCTTGTGCCAGTTTAAATTTTCCTTCATCTCAGATTTTATATTCCACTTTGGCTGATTTAAAATGTACTAGCAGAAGGTACTATTAAAATACATTAATATTTCTATTACTGAATATTGGAACTAAAATTTTGCTGTTTTACATACATCCTAAAGAAGGGATACACAGGAATTAGACTCCTTGATTTCAGACTATACTACAAAGCTACAGAAATCAAGACAGTATGGTATTGACATAAAAACAGAAATACAGATCAGTGGAACAAGATAAAAAGCCCAATGATAACCCCACACACTTATGGTAACCTAATCTATGACAACAAGAGGCAAGAATATACAATAGATAAAACACACTCTCTTCAATAAATGATGCTGGAAGAACTGGATAGCTATAAATAAAAGAATGGAATTAGAATACTCCCTAATATCATACACAAAAATAAACTCAAAATGGATTAAAGATCTAAATGTAAGGCTAGACCCTATAAAACTCTTAGAGGAAAACAGAGGCAGAACACTCTTGATGTAAATTTGAGCCACCTCCTGGAAAATAAAAACAAAAGTAAACAAATGGGATGCAATTAAACTTAAAAGCTTTTCCACAGCAAAGGAAATAATAGGCAAAACAAAAAGAAAACCCTCAGATTAGAGAAAATATTTGCAAACAAAACAACCAACAAAGGATTAATCTCCAAAATACAAAAACTGCTCATGCAGCTCAGTATCAAAAAAATAAACAACTCAGTCAAAAAATGAGGGGAAGATCTACCAAAAAATAGACACTTCTACAAAGAAGACATCTAGATGGCCAACAAACACACAAAAAGATTCTCAGCATCTCTAATTATTAGAGAAATACAAATCAAAACTACAATAAAGTATCACCTCACATTGTTGAGAATGGCTATCATCAAAATATCTACAAACAATAAATTCTGGAGAGGGTGTGGAGAAAAAAGAACCCTTCTACACTTTTGGTGGGAATGTAAATTGATACACTCACTGTGGAGAAATGTATAGAGGTTCCTCAAAAAAACAAAAATAGAACTATGAGATGACCCATTCCTGGAGATATACCTAGAGAAAACCATAATTCAAAAAGATATTAAAGACATGCACTCCAATGTTCATTGCAGATCTATTTACAATAGCCAGGACATGGAGGCAACCTAAATGTCTATCAACAGAGGAATGGATAAAGAAGATGTACATATATACAATGGAATATTACTCAGTCATTAAAAAGAATTAAATAATACCACTCACAGCAACATAGATGTACCCAGAGAATGTCATACTCTGTGAAGTAAGTCAGAAAGAAAAAAAACAAATATCATGTAATATCACTTATATGTGTAGTCTAAAAAATGATACAGATAAACTATTTGCAAAGCAGAAATAAAAATACAGATGGAGAGAACAAATGCACAGACACCAAAAGGGGAAGAGGGAGTGGGATGAACTGGGAGACTGGAATTGACACATATGCATTAGTAGGTATAAAATAACTAATGAGTACCTACTGTTTAGCACAGGGAACTCTATTAGATGCTCTGTGAGAAGGGAATCTAAAAATGAGGGGATATATGTGTGATTTACTTTGTTATACAGCAGAAACTAACACAATATTGTAAAGGAACTATACTCCAATAAAAATTAATTTAAAAAAGGGGTATCCATGACGTGTGTGCTTAGTCACTTCAGTCGTGTCTGACTCTCTGCGACCCTATGGACCAGGGCCTGCCAGGCTCCTCTGTCCATGGGATTTTCCAGGCAAGAATACTGGAGTGGGTTGCCATTTCCTTCTCCAGTATCCACGACAGGGTTTAACCTATATTTTCTGGAAACAATTTATGAATATCTTGTGCTTTGTGGTTCACACAGTCTTTATCTCAACTGTGATAAACTCTATCATTATAATGGGAAAGCATCCAAAGACAACAGGTAAATGAATGAAAGAGGAAGGTTGCTGAGTTCCATAAAACTTCATTTACAAATGCATGTGCCACAGCTAGATTTGGCTCATGGGCCACACTCTGCACGGATTACCAACCTCTGATACAGCATATCCCAGGTTCTTAAGAGAAAAAGAAATCAAGGAATGTATTAGCTTTAAAACAATTGTACTGTGTGTTTGAAACTTTCTAAGAGCATAAATCTTAAAAGTTCTTATTACAAGGAAAACAAATTCGTAACTTTGTATGGTGACAGATGGTAACTAGAATTATTGTGGCAATCATTTTACAATGTATGCAAATTGGAATCATTATATTGTATACTTGGAAATAATATAATGCTACATGTCAAATATACTTCAACTAAAATAAACACACACAAAAAGTTTATACTTATGTGTTAAAATAATAAAAAGGCAACTAAAATGTAAAACTAAGTGCTTCCTTAAGGAATCAAAGTAAAGAACAAAATTCCTAATTTACCCCGTTTTTAAAAAGCTTTTTTCCAATATGAATTGTTTGACAGCCCTACTTAGATATCTAGTTTTGCAATATTCTTATTTTTTATCCAACATTAGAATCTTTTCACAGCTACCTCAATGGCCTCTAATTTTAGTAGTGAAAATTTAGAGAACAACTGCTGTTTTTTTGGAAAAGCTGTAGGAACTTTCAGTTTATATTCATTCTATTAGCTGTACAGGAATATATGCCTGGTTTTAATAAGCTGCAGTATTCAAGGATCCCAGCATCATTACCATGAAATGTTTAAAGGTCTTTAAATTCCATCAAATGGTCTCTTATTTGATGATTAGGCTTTTAACATATAAATCAAATCCTACAGGAGACTGATGAGCTGAATTTCATCTCAGTGGCTTGAAAAAAAGGACCGTGAGTCCGTTGTAAGCAACTTATTTTCTCTTGTTCAAAACATAATTTCTATTAGTTACAGTTTCTTTTTAGAGATAAGAACTTTGTTATATTGTTAAAAAAAATCTGAAGCTGGAAAGTTCTGGAACAAAACATATTTGAATGAGAAACAGGGTAACAATGGTAACACTCTTTGGGTTCAAAATAGTTAACAGTATTGTACTTTTCAACTTCCATTCATTGATGCATCCCTAGCTCTTTTCACATTAGGTAGTGGTGTCCATAATTGCAGTCAGAATAGACCCAAGCTGAACAATCCTTTAAACATGCTCTTCCCTGACTTGGATGAGTTTCAGGTGAGAATCCGATCCTATGACAATGGTTTACAAAACACTGTATTGCAGAATTACTTGTTAGATTCACCCATGTTTAGGAATTTCTATTTCAGAAAACTCCAGGATGATTTTTTTTTACACTTAAAAACAAATACGCCACTCAGGGTTACCTTCCTATACAGTATAAGACATTTCTGTCTGTTATTTTTATTACTATTTTAAAAATCTAAAAAGATGTAATAGTGAAAGTAGTAAACAAATAAAAACAAATAAGCCAAAAACAAGATTTCTGTTAGACAAGTCAAATAATGGCATGGCTAAAAAAATTTTAAGTAAGATTATACATTTATGCACACATACATATATACATATATGATAGTTTAAGTGACATAGAAATATATATCCTTTAAAAATATGTTTAATATCTATTCTTTATATTACTGAATATAGACTGAAGGTGTGTATTTGCTTTAGGTCAGGTTTCTTGGAAGAGAAACTCTAAGACAGAGATATGTGTTCATAAAGTGGAAATTATCTTCAGCACTCATGAGGGATTGAAGGAAGTAGACTGGTTAAGAAGGACAGTGGAATAATACAGCAGTTGCATCTAAGTTTCACAGTAGCTCTAGAGAAGATCTGGAGCCCTGAGGTCCTCCCAAACTGGAGGGGCTGTACTGCCTTAAGACAAGGAAGCTAAATCTTTATACATCAACCCTTTCCCTCATCAACCAGTCCTGGCAAGTGTCCTGTTCTCAACTTTGGAAGGGGCAGTTCTGTCTGGCTTGGGATGATTTATAGAGAAGCAGTTAGCTGACAGTCATCAATGTTAAAAGTTTTAGTGGCTTTCAGAATAAGTGCTTCAGTCCTGAGGAAAGGATCTGGGAGTGCACTTCAGCATCCACTCAGATCTACCTGCCAGATACGAAAAGTCACTGTATCTGAGAAAAGCTATTCCAGGATTCTCGAAAGTCACCTTTCCCGGGGAATCTTGGGATGATAATCATCATCTCCTACTACTATTACCATTCTAGATTGCTCTCATCCTGGGCTGGTACATCCTTTGATATAAGTAGTTTACCTAGTGAGACTACCAGATCTTTGTCACTGGGGATGTTGAGCCCCTGGTAAGCATGCTCTTCTCAAGCTATTAGTGATGTGTTTGTCTGTTTACCACCAAAACTGGGCAACAGAATAGCCAGAAATGGCTCAGTGGATCAACTGGGTAAGGAATATATTCTTACCGCTGTCTTGTGTAACAACAATCTTACCTTCAAGCTGACCATATGGGCCAGTTACTCCTTCCAGGATGGTGATTCCTCTCATCTGCTATTCCTGACACAGGAAGCCTAAAGTAACAGCGGCCAACTCTTGAAGATTAATGGGACTCTTGCAGTGTCATTTAAGAAAAGCTTTTTCCCTTTCTGAGAACTAGAGCATCTAAACTGGCAGAACAGCATTGTGGGGAGGAAAACATAGATTCCCCAAGAGGATCACTGAACATGATGGTAGTAAGTAGGGTCCCTACTTAATTCTGGAACCTATGTATTCCACCAATACCCCCCACCCCCCAAAAAAGAAAGAAGGAAATGGAAATAAAAGCATCATATAATGACGGTCATTGATTTAGGATGTATACTGCATCTCGGAAGATGGCACCCATTCCTTACTGCATATTATCTCTCCAAGACTTAGATGCCTCCTGCAAAGACTATTCTATAACTCTAGTAAGTAAATTTTTTAGGTGGTATTGAATATGATACGACTAGAGATTCTCATAGCAATGTTCCCACTGCTACATCTTAACTGCTATAAAATTTGCTTCTGGTCCCATGGGTGTTTAGGTAGGATCATGTATTAAGAGTAAAACATTCTAAAAGGCTTTTGGTAGGACTGATGCTGGCTAAGGTCAGCAGAAAAGTTCATACTCAGAGTACGCATCAAATTCAATCAAAATGATACACTGTTATTTTCAGGGTAAAAAAAAAAAAGCATTCTAATATAATCTACTGGTTGGCATTCTCGATGGATAATGCTTTATCATGAAGAAGTGGTGTCTATTGTTGTCAGATTATATATTCAGTAGTGACATTAGAGGAGAAGGCAATGGCAACCCATTCCAGTACTCTTGCCTGGGAAATCCCATGGATGGAGGAGCCTGGTAGGCTATAGTCCATGGGGTCGCAAAGAGTCGGACACAACTGAGTGACTTCACTTTCACTTTTCACTTTTATGCACTGGAGAAGAAAATGGCAACCTACTCCAGTGTTCTTGCCTAGAGAATCCCAGGGACGGGAGCCTGGTGGGCTGCCGTCTATGGGGTCACACAGAGTCGGACACAACTGACATGACTTAGCAGCAGCAACAGTGACATTAGACAGGCCAAACTTCATGAATAACCAAAATTTAAAACTTATACATAGCCTCTCTCCCTATCATTATAGCTATTCTTTTCATGAGTCTGTTGTCCCAACTATGGGCAGCCAATGACAGAAACTGGTTGGTATCAACTGTCTGCATTACCGTCAACTTCATTATTTTGTGCTGCTTCTATGGTAGGTAATTTTTGGTGCTCATTAGCATGCAATACAAATGTTCAATACTTCATGGCACACCCACAGGTCCATCCGAATGCTTGAACATATCTCCCCTGTTCACTCAAAACAACTGACCAGGTACACTGCCCAAGTCAAAGTTCTATCCACTGAGATAATTTTCTGTTATTACCTGTCTATCAAGGACACCACAGAGTGGAGTTCTCCTGAAATAACAATCCAATTTCCAGCCTGCATACGTTTACTGAGCTGACTCATTATGAAATAAGCTTAGCCTTTTTGCCCTACTATTACCACAAAAGAGACCCTCTATAAGGGTCATTATGATTTTAGAGAGAGAAACTGGAAAAACACTGATAGCTGTTATGGGGGTCTGGGCACTTGCTTGTACAGTGCTCCTGGGCACTCTGGCCCTGGTCATGCCTCATCTTAGATGTACCACTTCCATATGATGATGGACTACTGACAGCTTGCCCTATTTTATGACTGAGTGCTTGGTAGATATGACAAAACCCAATGCATGACTGGTATTTCAGGACACTGGTCTGAAAATTACCATGTTCAACAATTGAATAAGGAGTCTTGACTTTTTATTAGATCACCATATTCAGCCTCCTGATTATCCATCTGTTTTAACTGTGTATATGGGGCAATACCCTTGTTGACTATCCACTTATTTTGCCCCAAGGGATGCTATGTTCTATCGACCATCTCTAGAGCTCTCTGTGGGCTCCATACATGTGCTAGTGGTAGAGAATCCACCTGTCAATGCAGGAGACTAAGAGATGCAAGTTAGATCCCTGGGTCAGGAAGATCCCCTGGAGTAGGACATGGCAACCGGCTCCAGTATTCTTGCCTGGGAAGTTCAATGGAGGGGATGCAAAGAGTTGAACACAATTAAGCAACTGGGCACATGCACATGCACACACACACACACACACACACAGAGCTCTCTGTGAGTCTAGTGCACTGGATGCATTTGAACTGTCACCTCCCCACTATTATTCTGTAATTCCAGCATCCCATTGGTATCAGGAAGACCAATTCTGTAATAGCATCTCCTACTATGAACATTTGTCTGCAAAGAACAGTCACCCCTAAGTCTCAATGATGCCTGCATCTCAGTCATCAGCACATTCCTATTGATATAATAAATGTGGTGTCTTTTGAGCCTTTACATAAAATGTACTGAGTTGATGACATTGTTAGGCTCTAACTAGTAAATTCACTCTAGCATGCTTACATATGGGTCTTTTGATCTCATTTTATTCTATATACACAGTGTTTGTGGCACATATACTTCTTTTTGTGGGCTCACTGCTTTCCTCAAGCTTCCAAACACCATCCTAACATCAGCAACTATCTCCTGCTATCCCGGCTAGGGTCTTCAACTTATATCATGGGAGAATACTCCCACATTAGTAAGCTCTTATTCTTTCTCTCCATTTGATCTTATTCTCCATCTCTAATCTTAGTCTGTCTTACTGTCAGCCCCACTTGGTAGAGCAGCCTCAGGATCCTATTCCCTGTGTACTCTCTTGATTCTTACTAGCAAATATTGGATAGGGTCTGCAGCTCATTTGAAGGATAGCATAGGCTCTTCCTCTCCTTTAGAAACCAAGCATTTCCACGCCAGATCATGTCATCTGTTGACCCTACATGCTAATTTGCTGGTAAGAAATGAAGGTGAGGATATACCCTAACAAGGGTATATATTACCACAAAAGGAAGAAGATTCTGCAACATCTTTAAGCGGGATGGAAGTCATACCCTCCAATTGGAAGAAATGGTACACTTATGTAGGTCCACAATGTTTAAGAAAATCTAGGTTTTCAACATTTTTTGAGACCATAAACTCAGATACAGCCCACCTCTCCAAGTCAGGGTTCTACTTATTTCCAGCTGGGGTTCAGATCCTGGCTTGGCCAATTTGCTGAGGCTGAGGATTCACACTTCTCTGGAACTCTGCTATACTTTTAAATAAGTTCTAAGCCTTATTATCAGCTTTTATAACCTCTGGCTAAAGAAGATAAGACTTTCTTTATATTCTATAAAGAGACTTTCTTATCCTCACATATCACCTTCAACTCATGATTAATCACACTCAGTCTTTTATTCTTTCTCTTCACTGTATAAATAGAACTTAGCAGAAATGGATTATATTGTACTTATTACTTTCCATTGAATTCCTCAAAAGCCAAAGATATTGAATTCACAGAGCATTACCTTCCATTGGTACACATCCTTGTTCACCATCTGTGAAGGTTTTAACAATCTCACTTCTATAGCATTCAAAGGCTATCCACGGTCTACCTACCACCAGCAGTGGGATCCTCACTGCCAGCTGGTTAGTGAGCTGATGAGTGATCTAACATCCTGTTTTAGACTCTACTTCCTCAGACCATCTAGAATTATTCCTTGAAAATATGATTCTCTGATGAAGATATGCTTTCAGGAAATTTACAGGGTAGTGTTCTCAGGATCAATTTTTGTGATTATGTGCAGAAAAGAAAAAAAGGGGGGAAGATAGCATTAGGTAGTGAGGGGAGTTAAACTGTGATACATCACTACAAAGTCTCCATATGATCCAGAGGAGCTCCAGAATTGAGATCTCTTTCAGAGTTGTCCTACAAAGGATAATGATCAGTCACTAGATTAGGCCTGGTAGGGATGAGGCTAGAAGGTGGGTTAGGCAGCTGAGGTAGTTTCATGAGAGGGATTCACTTGAGAGTCACTATCTTCCAACACTCCCAGGATATACAGAGTACCGGCTATACTGTTTCACAGTAGATAACTTTCTACATTTACTCATCATCAATTTTCAAACTAGTGGCTTAGATACTCTTACCAAACCACGTTGGGCTATCTTACATTAATGATGATATTTTACTGGCATTTATTTCTTCTCTTTACTTTTTTTTAAATTTTATTTTATTTAACTTTACAATATTGTACTGGTTTTGCCATATATCAAAATGAATCTGCCACAGGTATACATGTGTTCCCATTCCTGAACCCTCCTCTGTCCTCCCTCCCCATATCATCCCTCTGGGTCGTCCCAGTGCACCAGCCCCAAGCATCCAGTATCGTGCATTGAACCTGGACAGGCGACTCATTTCATATATGATATTATACATGTTTCAATGCCATTCTCCCAAATCATCCCACCCTCTCCCTCTCCCACAGAGTCCAAAAGACTGTTCTATACATCAGTATCTCTTTTATTGTCTCATATATAGGGTTATTGTTACCATCTTTCTAAATTCCATATATATGCATTAGTATACTGTATTGGTGTTTTTCTTTCTGGCTTACTTCACTCTGTATAATAGGCTCCAGTTTCATCCACCTCATTAGAACTGATTCAAATGTATTCTTTTTAATGGCTGAGTAATACTCCATTGTGTATATGTACCACTGCTTTCTTATCCATTCATCTACTGATGGACATCTAGGTTGCTTCCATGTCCTGGCTATTATAAACAGTGCTGCTATGAACATTGGGGTACATGTGTCTCTTTCCCTTCTGGTTTCCTCAGTGTGTATGCCCAGCAGTGGGATTGCTGGATCATAAGGCAGTTCTATTTCCAGTTTTTTAAGGAATCTCCACACTGTTCTCCATAGTGGCTGTACTAGTTTGCATTCCCACCAACAGTGTAAGAGGGTTTCCTTTTCTCCAAACCCTCTCCAGCATTTATTGCTTGTAGACTTTTGGATCGCAGTCATTCTGACTGGTGTGAAATGGTACCTCATAGTGGTTTTGATTTGCATTTCTCTGATAATGAGTGATATTGAGCATCTTTTCATGTGTTTGTTAGCCATCTGTATGTCTTCTTTGGAGAAATGTCTATTTAGTTCTTTGGCCCATTTTTTGATTGGGTCATTTATTTTTCTGGAGTTGAGCTGTAGGAGTTGCTTGTATATTTTTGAGATTAGTTGTTTGTCAGTTGCTTCATTTGCTATTATTTTCTCCCATTCTGAAGGCTATCTTTTAATTTATAAACCTTGCTTATAGTTTCCTTTGTTGTGCAGAAGCTTTTAAGTTTAATTAGGTCCCATTTGTTTATTTTTGCTTTTGTTTCCAATATTCTGGGAGGTGGGTCATAGAGGATCCTGCTGTGATGTATGTCGGAGAGTGTTTTGCCTATGTTCTCCTCTAGGTGTTTTATAGTTTCTGGTCTTTCGTTTAGATCTTTAATCCATTTTGAGTTTATTTTTGTGTATGGTATTAGAAAGTGCTCTGGGTGAAAAATTGAAAGCATTTCCTCTAAAGTCAGGAACAAGACAAGGGTGCCACTTTCACCATTACTATTCAACATAGTTTTGGAAGTTTTGGCCACAGCAATCAGAGCAGAAAAAGAAATAAAAGGAATCCAAATTGGAAAAGAAGAAGTAAAACTCTCACTGTTTGCAGATGACATGATCCTCTACATAGAAAACCCTAAAGACTCCACCAGAAAATTACTAGAACTAATCAATGAATGTAGTAAAGTTGCAGGATATAAAATCAACACACAGAAATCCCTTGCATTCCTATACACTAATAATGAGCAAATAGAAAAAAAATTAAGGAAACAATTCCATTCACCATTGCAATGAAAAGAATAAAATACTTAGGGATATATCTACCTAAAGAAACTAAAGACCTATATATAGAAAACTATAAAACACTGGTGAAAGAAATCAAAAAGGACACTAATAGATGGAGAAATATACCATGTTCATGGATTGGAAGAATCAATACAGTGAAAATGAGTATACTACCCAAAGCAATTTATAGATTCAGTGCAATCCCTATCAAGCTACCAACGGTATTCTTCACAGAGCTAGAACAAATAATTTCACAATTTGTATGGAAATACAAAAAACCTCGAATAGCCAAAGCTATCTTGAGAAAGAAGAATGGAACTGGAGGAATCAACCTGCCTGACTTCAGGCTCTACTACAAAGCCACAGTCATCAAGACAGTATGGTACTGGCACAAAGACAGAAATATAGATCAATGGAACAAAATAGAAAGCCCAGAGATAAATCCACGTACCTATGGACACCTTATCTTTGACAAAGGAGGCAAGAATATACAATGGATTAAAGACAATCTCATTAACAAGTGGTGCTGGGAAAACTGGTCAACCACTTGTAAAAGTATTTCTTCTCTTTAAATTTCTTTCAGTTTTATAAGCTAAGTAGGTAAAATTCAAAAATCTAGAGATGATATTCATCAACAAATGCAAAGTGCTTTTTGAAACCAAGAGATTGATTTTATATAATTTAATGGAGGTCAAACTCTTCATATTTATCAAATAAACCACTGAATGCAATATTTGAATCATGAATATTTTATATATTTTTAAATAACAAACCTAATATAGTTTTCTATAAAACATAGCCCAATGTGCATAGGATATATATCTTAGTCTTGTTTTATTCCTAGAACTGACATAGGGATAAAAGTACTCAATAATGATCTAATAAATTAACATGAAGATAAATCTTTAACTATATGCTCAATGTCAATTTTCAACAATGCTATACATATGTACTATAATGAGAAGCCTAAGGAAAATTCATTTTTCTTTCTAACAAATGCTACCTATCCCTTTCTAATTGAAATAATTTTCTGGAAATTTTTTCTTTGATTGATTAAATATGCCAGCAACTGACAAATTAAAGCCATATATATATATATCTTACCAGTTACCCAGTGCAGTTCATGTAAGCTTCTAAGCTTACATGAACTTACATGTAAGTTACATATATATGACTTACATGAATATATTAGTTACATGAACTAATACACACACATATATATGTATATATATGGCTTTAATTTGTCAGTGTGTGTGTATATATATATATATAATGATGATGAAAATTACCTTTCTTAAGCTTAGAAGCTTACATGAACTGTACTGGGTAACTGGTAGGATATATGGCTAAAGAAAAGGTGAGAATTTAGGAAGGACCTGGCTTGGCAGCAGACAGTGCATTAACTGAAATAGGAAACATAATGATAGACCTATATCTGGCCAGAGGATGGAGTGAAGGAAGATGTGATTAGAGAAAGGAGCTATTTCTGTTTAGATCATGCTCAATGTCAAGTACCTATCACTCTCTTAATCATAATGTTTTAAAATAGAACCAGAATGAGAAGTGTGAGCTACAGATGTTGAACAGGGGACACCAATATTCTGTGTGTGGCAATGAAACAACTCAAGAAGTGTGCAGAATGAAAAGAGGAAAGGACAAAGAAGAGAGCTCTGGTCTCTGGTCCACAACTGCTGCCGCTAAGTCACTTCAGTCGTGTCTGACTCTGTGCGACCCCACCAGGCTCCCCGGTCCCTGGGATTCTCCAGGCAAGAACACTGGAGTGGGTTGCCATTTCCTTCTCCAATGCAGGAAAGTGAAAAGTGAAAGTGAAGTCGCTCATTCGTGTCCGACTCTTAGCGACCCCATGGACTGCAGCCTACCAGGCTCCTCTGTCCACGGGATTTTCCAGGCAAGAGTACTGGAGTGGGGTGCCATCGCCTTCTCCGGGTCCACAACTAGTGGAGCCAAAAATAAATAAATAAAATAAGGGAGATATATGAAAAAGACAGAGGAAAAAAAGTGATGAGAGAGCTGGAGACAAAACAAATCACTGGGATAGAAAATAGACTTTAAAAGTATTCTTTTTTTTTTAACACTGAAAAAGAAATACTTTTATCTCTTCATTTAAAAGACAATTGTACAGAATGTAGTTTCAATTTTCAAATTTTCAAATGCCCTTACAGGGATTGGAGAACAGGATAAATGGTGAAACAAAATCAAGGTGAGAACAGAACTGGAAAGGGATTTTAAAATTGGCAAGAGATATACTACTGGTGAGCTTCATCAGAGCTGTGCCAGTGGAGTTGTGGGACCAGTAGTCATTTTTCTGTATCTTTGAAAGTGAAAGTCGCTCAGTCATGTTCGACTCTTTGCAACCCCATGGACTGTAGCCCACCAGGCTCCTCTGTCCATGGAATTCTCCAAGCCAGAATACTAGAGTTGGTAGCCATTCCCTTCTCCAGGGCATCTTCCCAACCTAGGGATTGAACCCAGGCCTCCCACATTGCAGGTCGATTCTTTACCATCTGAGCCACCACAGAAGCCCTTTGAAAGACAGATAAAAACACGAAATAACTAATGTATATAATTATTTCAGGTAACTTGGCTATGACAAGAAAGAGTTTGGGAAGTAGTTAGAACACAACATGCAATCACAAGTCCTGCTTTGTTTTCACTGTTTTGTTTTCTTATAAGTTGAGAGACATATATTTAAACACAAGTGGGGAAGAGTCAGTAGTTTACAAGGAAAAATAAAATGATGGGGAGTTCTAGGCTTGAATTAGCTGCCTAAATAAATAATGGTCATTTCTATGGTATAATTATGATATGAATTTTTACAACTCAACATTATTTAAGATTTCCTTTATCAGTAGTTAGTATGTCTGTTTTTAGATGTCTTCATTCAAACTTTCAGTCTTTTGTGCTAGAAAATTTGGAATTATTTCTAATCCTTCCCTCTCTTTACATATATGCAAGATAGTTTACCTTAAAAATCCAAAATTAGCTCTTATATACATTAGTTATCCTTGTTTGAGATAAAGTTAACTAAGTTGTGGAAGCATTTGTTTAGTCTATTCTCCACTTAAACTGGGGTACCATAGCGGCATGAGGAGTTAACTCTCATCTCCCAGTATGCACTGGCACAATTAATCTATGTGCTTATGGTTAATCAGTTATTAACTGCAACTGAAGTCATGGGTGTAGTTACAAGTTAAAGAATCAATTAATCTCAAGAATAATCACAGCAGAAGCCTGTTTTCCACAGGGGTTTATTCCACCATTTGGTCCAATTTTTCTGTCTTTAATCTTTGAATTAAACCAAATGAATGTGAAGACCCAGATGGCAAAGACACACTAAATACTGTATTGGATGCTGCCTTTCCCTCTGGGAAGTTCCAGAAATCGTATGCAAAAGAAATCCAGATGTGTTTTCTTAAGGAAAATAACCATACAATAAACTCGTAGGCACTAAAGCTAATCAAGTATATTACTTTTTCATTTTATGGGTAAAAATGTATGTTACTATTATAACTACAGGATGGATGTACATAACAATAGATAATGCTGACAGACTAACTTGAATAAAATTAAGTTGCTTTGAAGTTATAAAAAACTAATTAAATCATTGTTAGATATATCAATAATCAAGAACAAGGCACTTTATTATAAACAAAGCTTTTATGTCAATAGTTTGTAGTACACTGTGCAGATACAAATACAAAAGCACCATCTTTTAGATAAATGAGAAATTTATCTAAAATTCTGTACAAATACTGAAAACAGGAAATACTTCATATGTTTTTCTGCATAGTGATTTTTGAACAATGACTAATTTTATATAATTTATAAAACAAAACAGACACAATGAGTATTTATAGCCAAATTATTTTTTTTAATTTTATTTTATTTTTAAACTTTACATAATTGTATTAGTTTTGCCAAATATCAAAATGAATCCATCACAGGTTGTGTTCCCCATCCTGAACCCTCCTTCCTCCTCCCTCCCCATACCATCCCTCTGGGTCGTCCCAGTGCACTAGCCCCAAGCATCCAGTATCGTGCATCAAACCTGGACTGGCATCTCGTTTCATACATGATATTTTACATGTTTCAATGCCATTCTCCCAAATCTTCCCACCCTGTCCCTCTCCCACAGAGTCCATAAGACTGTTCTATACATCAGTGTCTCTTTTGCTGTCTCGTACACAGCCAAATTCTTAACGTGGGACATTTATAAGAGAGAAGCTATCAGTAAGATTTAGATTCCTTCTTTCAAATTTTGTTCATATCTACTCACACTGGTTAGAATACATTGTACATTGTATAATTTAAAAATGCAGCCAAATGTTTTAAATGGGGACTAATTAAATTTAAAAGCTTTTGCCAGTAAAGGAAATTATTACCAACACAAAAAGACCTACTGAATGCGAGAAATATTTACAAATGCTATGTCCAATAAAGGGTTAATCCAAGATACACAAACAGCTCACATAACTCAATACAAAAAAAAATCAAACAACTCAATTAAAAGATTGGCAGAAGACCTGAATAAACATTTTTCACAAGAAGGTATACAGATGGCCAAAAGGCACATGAAAAGATGCTCAACATTGCTACCTGTCAGGGAAATGGAAATCAAAACCACAATGAGATACCACCTCACACCTGTCAGAATGGCTATCATCAAAGAAATCACAAATAAATGTTGATGAGGATCAATCAACATTTGGAGAAAAAGGAACCCTTACACACTGTAGATGGGAATGTAAATTGGTGCTATTTACTGTGGAAAACAGTAAGGAGGTTCCTCAAAAACTAAAAATAGTTACCATGTTTTCCAGCAATTCCACTCATTCCACTCCTCGGTATACATCCAAAGAAAAGGAAAATACTAATTTGAAAAGATACATGTGCTCCACTGTATAGTAGCATTATTTACAATAGCCAGGATATGGAAGCAACTTATTTGTCTATATACATATAATATAATGAAGATCATTTTGTCTTGTATAGCTTTGGTTGATAACATAAGGTAAAGTCTGCCTCATTTTCTTCTTGATTGCACAAGAAGTCTTTACTCTCGTAAAGATTCCCATCTCTTGATTTATATATATATACAATTTATATATACATATTCTATATATACATGTGTAGTAAATACACTTATATTTTTAAAAAGGTTATTTTATAATGTATCAGCAAAATTTAATTTTTAAAATAATTTCATCAATAATTTTATTTTCCTTTCTTAGAACGTGTACTAGAAATCTAAGAAAAAATAAGAGTGCAAACAAGCATCCACACTGGACCCTAATTTTACCTGAAATTATTTTACTTTTCTCTTTTTGTCATTTAGGATTTCTAAACTGAATAGTCTTAGTTTAAGTAGGTTTTTTTTTTTTTTTCTACTTCTAATTTATTTAGAGATTTGTTTTAAAGTTAAGATGGCTGCAAAATTGTATTAAATGTTTTAAAACACCTATTGGTAATGAGTGTATACCTTTTCACATAGTGGGAAAATTTTTGTACTCCTTGAATAGACCATTTTTGATAATATTTATTGCACTTATAATTCTACTGGCTAGTTAATGTGCTAAATTTTAGTTAAGTTTTTTCTATCTCTGCCATAAAAATTCATCTATAACTTTCTCTTTTGTTCATCATTCTTAATCTGAAGTGACTAATTTAATTTCATGAAAATAAGAAAATATCTCTGGTTAATAAATATGACTCTGTGTTCTAAGAGTACTTTTCAGCAAGGTGTGTTATATGTACTAACAAAATCATTATTCCTAATATAAGCCTAATATCGACAGAAAACAAAATCATGATGTATAGCACTTTGTAACTCTTCTGTTTTCTCCATTACTTGGTTTTTTAAAGAAGTGAATTTGAAAACATACATATCAATAGTAAATTAAGTTTTTATTATAATTCAGTGAACTCTGTAGCATAAACTTCATAAAAGTACCTTCTGTATGACCATATGACCATATACATTGCATAAATTAACTAGAAAGTAAAGAGAGTAGATAGCATTCTTGTTCCCAGAGATATATGTTTATAAGCAATATCAATGAAGAAATGTCTCAAATTATTCAACGTAGATAAAGGGGACAGTGTATCCAAGTAAAAATTGTGTACTTTTTTGAATATATATATATTCAAGGAATAATGAACATTGATGAGACATTATGAACTGTTTCTTTAAACATGTTTTTTGTTTTTATCTGCTAAAAAAAACATAATCTAGATGAAAGTATAATTTGGATATATATCTCTCAGTCCAAAATTCAGATTGCATACATTTTAAATATATTTCTTGCTTATATCATATATATTATGACATCATGTATTTTTCATAAGCATTCACCATATTCCTCCTCTCATTTTCCAGGCAGTAGTCTAGGCACTAAGTTTTCAATAGGAAAGGAAGGAAGGAAAGAAGAAAGAGAGAGAAAGGAGGAAGGGAGGGAGAAAAAGAAAGGAAGTCTAGAGCACTAATTACCAAAATAAGTGATTAGTAAAAATTCTGAATTATAATTATGATAAGGGCTAGGAGGAAGGTATAGGATGCTATGAGAACCTGTTAAAAGGGAATACATCAGTCTAGCATCACAGAAGGAATTGGTAAGGGCTGGTTGAAGAGAATTTCAGACAAAGTGTGGAGTATTCAGAGCCCCTGGAATGGGCAGAAGCTTTGCGGATTCCAGAAACTAAGATAAAAGTGGCAATGACCGAAGCAAAGGCAGAGAAATGGAGGGAGACCTGGGGTGAAGCTTGAGAGTTAGGCAGGGCTCAGTGGAACCAGGTCATACAGCATATTAGGCAGTGGGAAGCCTTTGAAGGGTTTAATAAAGGTGTACTGCAAGCAAATTTGACTTAATAAAGTTGCTCAAGCTGCAACCCCAAGAAGATGTTGAATAGCAAGTGGCAACAGTGAATGTGTGGAGACCTGTTCATATGGCTGTCTAAGGGGCCAGGGTGGTGTTAATAGAAATGGAGTTCAGTTCAGTTGAGTTCAGTCGCTCAGTTGTGTCTAGCTCTTCATAACCCCATAAATCACAGCATGCCAGGCCTTCCTGTATATCACCAACTCCCAGAGTTCACTCAAACTCACATCCATCGAGTCAGTGATGCCATCCAGCCATCTCATCCTCTGTCGTCCCCTTCTCCTCCTGACCCCAATCCCTCCCAGCATCAGAGTCTTTTCCAATGAGTCAACTCTTCCCATGATGTGGCCAAAGTACTGGAGTTTCAGCTTTAGCATTAGTCTTTCCAAAGAAATCCCAGGGCTGATCTCCTTCACAATGGACTGGTTGGATCTCCTTGCAGTCCAAGGGACTCCCAAGAGTCTTCTCCACCACCACAGTTCAAAAGCATCAATTCTTTGGCGCTCAGCCTTCTTCACAGTCCAACTCTCACATCCATACATGACCACTGGAAAAACCATAGCCTTAACTAGAATGGAGTAACTGTGTTCAAATGGCTATATGATAAACCATGGTATTATTGCAAACACAATTGGATACATCCACCATAAACTTTTGGAGAAGGCAATGGCACCCCACTCCAGTACTCTTGCCTGGAAAATCCCATGGATGGAGGAGCCTGGTAGGCTGCAGTCCATGGGGTCACGCAGAGTCACGTCAGTCACGTGCGACCCCATAGACGGCAGCCCACCAGGCTCCCCCATCCCTGGGATTCTCCAGGCAAGGACACTGGAGTGGGTTGCCATTTCCTTCTCCAATGCATGAAAGTGAAAAGTGAAAGTGAAGTCGCTCAGTCCTGTCCAACACCTGGCGACCCCTGGACTTCAGTCTACCAGGCTCCTCCGTCCATGGGATTCAGCAGCAACCATAAACTTTGAATCAGGAGCTATTCATGCAAAGAAAAGATCTATTCTCACAGCATGTGGTGGAGGTGGCAGCAACAATACTGAGTTTCCTGGGAGCAGGGAGAACTGTGCTAGTGGCAGAAGCCAGTGTTTGATAGGAGCCACAGCCCGGCACTTTGGGAAATTCTGTGCACCTTGCCTGCAAAAGTAGTTTTCCCAACCTCACTGGTTTGTGGAGGGATTAGGTGTGTGCCACCCATGTCATTTACCCTTATTTGTCCCTGATTGTTTTCTAAACTTCATTCTGAAGCCTGAAGGCAAGTCTACAAAATTTAAGTTTATTCATTCATTCATCCAGTTTAAATCTGCCAGAGTCGAAGTTTCCTGCTTACATGTGGCGGTTTACTGAATTAGCAGTATTTAATAGCAGTAAATCAACTTTATTCTTTCTGCCACTGTCATTAGATAGCCTACTTCTTTTCCTGCTATTGGATAAAATTGGGGGACATATTTCACAGCTTTCTGAGTTCCCTGTAGTCAGTCACAGGAACAGTCCCATTTTTATAGTTAAAATGTCCAGTTCAATAACTTAAAAAGAAGACCTGTGAACTTTCCAATTAAGACTTTCTCCATTGCCTCCAGCTGTATACTAAATTAAGCTTGATATCCTGAAAGTCTGAGAGCAACAAATGGAGAGTGTGGGGGGTTTCTTAGCTCTTGTTTTTCCCCTGGCCAACAGTTGTTGTTTGACTCCTCCCTCCTACTCTCACTAGCCATAGGGGCTAAACTCCTTCAGGACTGTAGACATGATGAGTGAAGGAGAAGCAGTAGGAACTATGGAGCCCTGTCTTTTGTAAATGAAAAAGTCTGCAGAATCTTAAGGTGAAACTCTTGAAATTCCTCTCATTTGGCTGGAGGAAGCATTACCATCTTAATCCACCTTAGAGTGTTCAATGAAGCACTCTCAACAAAAAATTCCTTGTCCTCCATCCCTAGGTCCCAATCTCAACTGCTTATAAAACAGAAATGGGGAGTCTCAGATGCTGACATGGAGGCTCTAGCAGTTCACTATGCAAGAGGTACTGGGCAACTTCTAAACTGATCATCTATTTGCCATGAAGTGATGGGACTGGATGCCAGGATCTTAGTTTTCTGAATGTTGAGTTTTAAACCAACTTTTTCACTCTCCTCTTTCACTTTCATCAAGAGGCTCTTTACTTCTCTTTCTGCCATAAGTGTGGTGTCATCTGCATATCTGAGGTTACTGTTATTTCTCCTGGCAATCTTGATTCCAGCTTGTGCTTCATCCAGTCCACCATTTCTCATGACATACTCTGCATAGAAGTTAAATAAGTACTTAACTTCTGGAGTACTCCTTTCTGGATTAGGAACCAGTCTGTTGTTTTATGTCCGGTTCTAACTGTTGCTTCTTGACCTGCATACAGATATCTCAGGAGGCAGATCAGGTGGTTTGATAGCCCCATCTCTTTAAGAATTTTCCACTGTTTGTCGTGATCCACAGAGTCAATGGCTTTGGCATAGTCAATAAAGCAGAAATAGATGTTTTTCTAGAACTCTCTTGCTTTTTTGATGATCCAACAGATATTGGCAATTTCATTTCTGGTTCCTCTGCCTTTTCTAAATCCAACTTGAACATCTGGAAGTTCATGGTTCACATACTGTTGAAGCCTGGCTTGGATAATTTTGAGCATTACTTTGCTAGTGTGTGAGATGAGTGCAATTGTGTGGTAGTTTGAACATTCTTTGGCATTGTCTTTCTTTGGGATTGGAATGAAAACTGAACCTTCCCAGTCCTGTGGCCACTGTTGAGTTTCCAAAATTTGTTAGCATATTGAACGCAGCCCTTTCACTGCATCGTCTTTTAGGATTTGAAATAGCTCAACTGGAATTCCATCACTTCCACTAGCTTTATTCATAGTGATGCTTCCTAAGGCCCACTTGACTTCACATTCCAGGATGTCTGGCTCTAGGTGAGTGATCACACCATCGTGATTATCTGGGTCATGAAGATCTTTTTTGCACAGCTCTTCTGTGTATTCCTGCCATCTCTTCTTAATAACTTCTGCTTCTGTTAGGTCCATACCATTTCTGTCCTTTATTGTGCCCATCTTTGCATGAGATGTTCCCTTGGTATCTCTAATATTCTTTATTTTGGGGGGCTCCGAAATCACTGCAGATGGTGACTGCACCATGAAATTAAAGATGCTTGCTCCTTGAAAGAAAAGTTATGACCAACCTAGAAAGCAAAAGTGAAGTCGCTTAGGTGTGCCTAACTCTTTGTGATACCATGGACTGTAGCCTTCCAGGATCCTCTGTCCATGGGATTTTCCAGGCAGGAATATTGGAGTGGGTTGCCATTTTCTTCTCCAGGAAATCTTCCTGACCTAAGGATCAAATCCAGTTCTCCCACACTGCAGGTAGACTCTTTACCATCTGAGCCACCAGGGAAGCTCCTTGGAAGAAAAGTTATGACAACCTAGACAGCATATTAAAAAGCAGAGACATTACTTTGCCAACAAAGGTCTGTCTAGTCAAAGCTATGGCTTTTCCAGTAGTCATGTATGGATGTGAGAGTTGGACTTTAAAGAAAGCTGAGTGACAAATAATTGATGCTTTCAACTATGGTGTTGGACAAGACTCTTGAGAGTCCCTTGGACTGCAAGGAGATCCAGTCGGTCCATCCTAAAGGAAATCAGTCTGAATATTCATTGGAAGGACTGATGCTGAAGCTGAAACTCCAATACTTTGGCCACCTGATGCAAAGAACTGACTCATTTGTAAAGACCCTGATGCTGGGAATGATTGAAGGCGGGAGAAGAAAGGGACTACAGAAGATGAGATAGTTGGATGGCATCACCGACTCAATGGATATGATTTTGAAACCCCAGGATTTAGTGATGGACAGGGAAGCCTGGCGTGCTGCAGTCCATGGGGTTGCATCGAGTTGGACACGATTGAGTGACTAAACTGAACTGAAATGAAATTGATCTCAGCCTTCACATTCTCTGCCAAAACTGAGATACAAAGAGACTCAAGGCAAAGTGTTCTGTTACTCTTGCAGCTATGAGTCCTGACAAAAGAGCTTTTTGAACTTTTAATAAGCCTTTTTTTTTCTTAAACTTCACTCATTTATTGATAGGCAGGATAAAGATACACATTTTTTTTGTCCTACTTCCTATTTTATTTCATACCTAAGAATAGCATCAGTGGCTGATTAGCAAGAGAGTTCAATTTTTGTAGGTCACGATACACCTGCTCTACATTTTGATTTCTTCAGCTTTGTAAGTAAGCCCTGTTTACTGCTTTAATCCATTACTTTAATTCATTCTTACAAATTTTTAAAGGTTTAATAGTGCATACATATATACTACTTATTTCTTCATTCCAAAAATATATTTCTATGCAATTAATTATCTTTTCTATTTTCTCAAGGAAATACAACATGTATCTTCCTGCTTTTAACAACCCTGGTTAGTCATCCATAATACATGCGTCAGCACCTTTCTGGTATTGGGAAAAGTCTCTTTGGTAACACATTATGTAAGAATGGGTCTTTGGGAGTAAAATAAAAATACCTCAAAATGAGACACAACCCAGAGGAATCCTAGGTGAAGACTAAAATGTCTGAAAGAACAAAAGTGGAAGCAGCTTATTATTTTTGAAAAAAGGGCAAACATGAATCAGCTCAGCAAAAAACTCACCTGAGATAAAGAGAGTGTTTTACATACGACTCCAATGCTGGCCTGATGGTACAAAGAAAATAACTGGCTTCGCACCTCCTACTGATTACCAAATGCTCCTCATTCTAATTATTAATTTAAAAACTAATCAACAGGGACTCCACACAGGCAGACAAGACAATTTGTGTCAGCTAGAATATATCAGGCAGTCTAGCCAAGTATCCAGCATATAGGATTCTGCTTTCAGCTGCCGTCTCCTAATGGTCTGGATTTAGCTCTCTGAAAATCGGAGGAAATTAGCAATACTGCTAAATGTAGACTCTGTGCAGTCACTACTGGCAAGCTGCACTTGTGAGAGTCCACCCACCTTTATTACTGAAGTTGATACCTGTTTAAAAAGTAACAGAATGAAACTGATTCCAATTAAAGGTGAATAGGAATCAATTTAACCTGCTGCTTACACAGAGAACAGGTAATCTCCCAGATCTCTGCTCTAGTCTTTACTAATACTGCAATTTAAGGCAACTTACTTAACCTCTCTCTGCTCCTGTGTCTTCTCTTGATATAAGCTCTGCTGAGGGAAGCACCACTAAACCAGCTGATCGTGAAAAGCAGAAAGGACTTTCTGATTGAGTAGAGAGGGAAAAGAGTACTGGAGATTAACCAGCAAGAGAAAATCAGTATCAGTGAGCAACCTTCTCACAAGAGACAAATGTCAGAGGCCAAAGGAGCAGAAAGGAGGCAAGAGTAGCAGAACTGAGCAATTTCCAAGCTGTAGGAGGTGGTTTGATTAAGTCAGTCTTTCCTTCTGGGACACCAGATTTAAAGGGGCTAAAACATCTTTGAATCATACATGCAAGCAGCTCAGGGAGTTACTGGAAATACTTGGGATGGCCAATCCTACAAAAAGATTTAGATTTCCTTAACAAATGAGTGATGCAGGTGACCATTTTACTTTAAACACAACTGTTTCATTTTATATTCAAAATCTTGTAAAATCTGAGAATTTTTGTAGAGTGGTTTCAGAATGATGGGTGTACTGCTGCTTCTATAATGTCCCAAGCAAATAATTTAATTGCATTTCCAACATGACTGACTATTTTTAGTGTCAGTTTTTAGTGTCACTATTTTAATTACACAAAATGCACAGCTCCCTAGAGGAGGGTATGGCAACCCACTCCAGTTCTCTTGCCTGGAGAATCCCACAGACAGAGGAGCCTCAAAGGCTGTAGCCCATGGGTTGCAAAGAGTTGGACAACTGAAATGACTTAGCCACATATGTGAATAGGTAACTTGCCAGGATGCTGTGGGGTTAGGTCTACATCTTTGAGAACTGTCTCCCCTTCTCTACCATTTCAGTTTGTTTTTCTTTTACGGGATTTCCAAGAATTGTTTTTTTTTTTTTTTTTTTAAATAGCCAAATAGCAACCCTTTGCCACTTCCACAAAAGAGATACAGCAATCTCCATCAAAATAATGAGAATTTTAGCAAGAACATCATAAGCATCACAGAGATGGAATCAGCATGGGGGTGAATTTACAATGTCTCACGCCATTTCTTTATTTGCCAAAACATAGAAGAAAAGGAAGTTAGGGACTAGTGTTCTGCTATTGAGAATGACAGAAGAATCTAAGATTTGTGACTATGAGGAATCAAATAATTGACTTTGGTCAGACATACTGTTTCAGCAGAACTAGAGGCTATCAATCAAAATGATTGATAAATCAGTAAGCTGGGTGGGATCTCTCCATACTAAATGTTAACTAAAACTATACTAAAAAGTATTTTAAAAATAACATAAATTACATCATTCAGAATTAAATGCAACTAAATAGCATAAACCGAGTTATACAAAGGAGGTAAATTTAATAAATGTGTGCTGATTTTTATAGTCTGATATTAAGCTATCAACCAAGTTCAGTTCTAAGGCACTGCCACAAACTCAAGTTAATGCACTTTAAATTATATTTATACATTAAACTTAAGAAGCAGAAATTTCTCAGCAAAGTAATAAGATATTAATAAAGCTAATGGAAGAAATTTTGCCTTTGAGGCACTACTCAATGAAAGTCTTATGTTCCTCAGAACAGTTTCCCTTTGGGAAACGATTGACCTAAAATATCTCATCTGTTGAACCTTAGCAACATTTATACCTGACTGATGTTTATAAATATAAGTCATATGAAACTGACTTAAAGACTGAAACACTAGTCTTCTATTGTCTCATTAGTTATAACACTAATTGGTCTAATTTTGGCTCTTTCGAATGCACATTGAAGGAAATTTAACTAATTAACTCATGGTATGTGTTTATTTAATCAGTCTTTCCTGGGCATTAAAATTCCCCTTCCAAATAGACATAGTAGGGTGACAAGAAACAACTTAAAAGGTACTTTGCTTAATTTGAATATTTCAAAATAGGCACACTGAGCACACTGAAATTCAGTTTATGAGTTCAACAATATGACCAACAATAATATATGACAACTTTAACAACTGGTTCCTTTTCAGAATATTTTCTGCCATTCTTTGCTCTGAAAAATACCTAAAGATATTTGTACACTACAATCAAAATGCATCTACAATTTAAAAAATTATTCTGCTGGCTCCAATGACCTACAAATACTAAGAAAATGATTCATATTTATCAGAAATCAACAATTTTTGCTAAGAATTTCCAAATATTGTTGACAAGGAAATGAAGTACTACTAAAATATACAAATAAAAATTTAGGACTTTTGAATGATGATTTTCATAAAATATTAATCATCTAGAAATTGAAAAAATTAAGTATATTGTTATAGAATCTTCCTCTCCCCTTTTCCACATTCATGCTGTTCAAGTCAGGCAAAGAAATACAAGGTATTATTAAATAAATATCAAATGGTAGATAAATAGAATAATAGTTCAATTATTCTGACTTCATTTATCTATATTGGGGACCCTGGTAGCTCAGATGGTAAGGAATCCACCTGCAATGCGGGAGACCTGGTTTCGGTCCCTGGGTTGGGAAGATCCATAGATAAATAGAATAATAGTTTAATTATCCTGACTTCATTTATCTATATTGGCCATCACCCAGAACCAATCCTAGCATTTATCCAAAAACAAAAGAGACTTCTGAAGGAACAAAATGTCCATATCATTTACTGATAGGACCCAGCACTTTTCTCTGGCCTCCAATCCAAGCTTTTAGATACAATAATAAATTGCTTCCTGGTTTAATTACTAAGTTCTCAGTTAACCAAAAGGAGAATGGAAGAGGAAAAATGGCAACAGCAATAAGAAATAGTATTTGAAAAGGTTGACAGTTTTCTTTAATAATATTATGGCCCAAAGCTTAATGAATGTTATGGAGAAAAGTGAAAATGCTAGTCAATTAGTCGTGTCCGACTCTTTGTGACCCCATGGACTGTAGCCCACTAGACCTCTGTCCATGGAATTCTCCAGGCAAGAACACTGAGGTGGGTAGCCACTGTCTTCTCCAGTGGGTCTTCCTGATCCAGGGATGGAACACGGTTCGATCTCCTACATTGCAGGCAGAGTCTTTACCATCTGAGTGACCAGGGAAGCCCAATGAATGTTAAAAATACTTTTAATTCATATACTAGGAAAAATAAAAAATAATAAGATATATCAATATCAATATATTACATATATATTGCTTTCATTGAAATAATTTGAAAATCCTTATGTTTAACTGGAATAAAAAAAAACTAAAAATAAAAATTAAACTGAAGTCTTATAGTCTTGGCCTGGGCAAAGGTCAGATTTCATAGAAAAATGGTACTACTTTTCTAGAATTCTCCTCTATTGTTTCTTATTGACACATGACACAAAGCAAAGTAGGTGATATCTCATTATTCAAAGGGAGATAATTTCATCATGACAACATCCATTTTAGATAGGTGGTATAATCATTTTAGCATCTATATAAAATTTTATGCCAATTTGTTATATATATGCATATATTCTTTACCAATTTTCCATTTGTGAACTGTTTAAGGCCAAAGGTTAATAGAGATGCTTAGCAGATTAACTATAAATATATATATTAAATTTCATCATAACCAATTCTGCTCTGTGGCTAACAATGTTATAAAGATTTCCCTTTGAATGCATCTCAGGGAATGGATGACTTATAAAACACATGTTGGAATTAGGTGCTGACCCTGAAATCTAAAAAACTTAGTCCAGAATAGCTCCATTTTCCTTAAAAGAAACTTTTAAAAGGCATTAAATAGTATTAAAATTCATAACTAAACTACTATGGTGTTTCAAAGAAAATGAAATAGTGTCATTTTCTGCTTTAACAAAGAAAATGCACATTTGTCAAGCCTGAATCCCAGGCCTTCTCTGGAGAGATTATTTCCTTTCATAAATAAAAAGTATTCAGAAGCATCTCTACCAGGCCAAGCCCACCAGGCTGACTTTGACCTGTTTTCACTATTCATAAGTGGGTATTTAAACCTGGTACTATGTTAGTAAACCTTTGACTAGTTTGTCTTTTGTCTCTAACTTTGGTATTTTGCAGGTATTTAAAATATCTTCTCCCTAGTCTATTTAGAAATTTTACAAAATGCATTGATAAGTTAATTCATTTACTCTATAAATTCTTTCATGTCTACCGTTTGTGTATTAAGCATTCAGCTAGTACAAAAATAGAAAAATAACTAAAGGAAATGACTACTTGGGAAGATCTCACAACTCAGTGAAGCAGAAAATACAGAAAAATAAACATCCTCAGGTGGAAGGTGCTATGGTAATGATGGGAGACAGCTATATTATAGATATGCAATTATATAACATGTCCAAAATTTTACAGATCCAAGGCAGAAATAGCAACAGATTTTGCCTGATGGCGGAATACAGAGGACACTTGAGCTGAGGACGGAAAAGTAAAGAGGCTAACCTTTTTCTAGCAGAGGGATGAGCAAGCACTTGGAGGTATAAAAGAATATGGTATACGCAGGCAACTGCAAGGAGTTCGAAGTTGTGTGTCCATGCTCAGCCTCTAAGTCATGTTCGACTCTTTGCAACCTCATGGACTGTAGCCCACCAGGCTCCTCTAACCATAGGGTTTCTCAGGCAAGAATACAGGAGTGGGTAGCCATTTCCTACTTCATGGAATCTTTTTGATCCAGGGATTGAACACACATATCCTGTATTGGCAGGCAGGTACCTTACCACTGAGCCCCCTGGGAAGCCCCTCAAAGTGGTTAGAGCAGTACATATTTTTATTCTACATATTTGTATTCTTATGAGCAATGAAGATCACCAGAAACTTTTGGGAGATGATGAAAACAACTCTATGTATTAGAATGTTAATTTGCTTGATAAACAATTTTAATTGAGAATCTACTGTGCCTGGCCATTTGTTAGGCCATGGAAAAAAAAATTGTGGTCATAGCACAGCGATTGTCCACACGAAGATGAATATTAAACAAATAATTAGTAATAAATATTAAACAAACAATTCTAAGTATATGATGTTATGGGAAGGGAAAATCAATGAGTCATCAAGTTCAAATATGTAATTTAAAAAATCTGTATTTTTATTTATGGTTTACCATTACTTGAAATTTTTACTGTTTTTCCTCTATTTACATCTGTAGTAAGTAATTCTTTACTATTTAATATAACAATAACATTTGAGGGCAATTATTCTCATTTTTCATAACATTTTCTTTGTTTTTTAAATCTGATTATTATTCCAAACAAACTATTGGGTATCTATGAAGAGCGACCCTCTCCATACTATTCAGGCTCTTTTTTTTTTCTTTCTTTCCTATGTTTTAAATTATGAAAACATGACAATATAGTTACAGGAGACTTGAAAAAATACAGAACAAAGTTACATATAGTTCCACTGTATATCACAATTATTTTTTAAGTAAATGTCAATTTTTAGTTAGAGTTTCAATTTCAAATTATTTTTCTGTCTATTCACATTATTCAGATTCTTAAGCCACATTGATAATATATATCTGAATCAATTAAGTCCATTTATGCATCATTAAAAGTTTGGAGCTTTCTTTATAAAATCGGATATACTTTTACTATATATTCTAATGGACTATTGCTGATATATAGAATTTTAATATAAAAAGGAAACAAAACACAAACCTGTAGGTTCTATGGAAACACAAAGGGAGGTAAACATTTTAAATTAAGTTATGACAAATATTTAATTGCTAAACCTCATTATTTAAACTTATCAGTTCAGTTCAGTTGCTCAGTCATGTCCAACTCTTTGCAACCCTATGAACTGCAGCACGCCAGGCCTCCCTATCCATCACCAACTCCCAGAGTTTAATCAAACTCATGCCCATTGAGTAGGTGATGCCATCCAACCATCTCATCCTCTGTTGTCCCCTTCTCCTCCCGCCCCCAATCCCTCCCAGCATCAGGGTCTATTCAAATGAGTCAGCTCTTCGCATCAGGTGGCCAAAGTATTGCAGTTTCAGCTTCAACATCAGTCCTTCCAATGAACACTCAGGCCTGATCACCTTTAGGATGGACTGGTTGGATCTCCTTGCAGTCCAAAGGACTCTCAAGAGTCTTCTCCACCACCACAGTTCAAAGGCATCAATTCTTCGGTGCTCAGCCTTCTTCACAGTCCAACTCTCACATCCATACATGACCACTGGAAAAACCATAGCCTTGACTAGATGGACCTTTGTTGGCAAAGTAATGTCTCTGCTTTTTAATATGCCATCTAGGTTGGTCATAACTTTCCTTCCAAGGAGTAAGCGTCTTTTAATTTCATGGCTGCAATCACCATCTGCAGTAATTTTGGAGCCCCCAAAAATAAAGTCAGCCACTGTTTCCACTGGTTCCCCATCTATTTGCCATGAAGTGATGGGACCGGATGCCATGATCTTAGTTTTCTGAATGTTGAGCTTTAAGCCAACTTTTTCACTCTCCTCTTTCACTTTCATCAAGAGGCTCTTTAGTTCATAAATTCATCAAAATATTCTAGTGTAGGAGTTACAACAAATTCAAGCAAATAATGATTCTATATTCTGTCTTAACCAGAAGAGCATCATTTTTTAATAACTTAATTTGGATTTCCTAAACATGGCAATATCAAGAGACACACTTTAATCAGTTAATGTTTTACTAGATTCTAATGGAGTAGTCCTCTGTTTTTATTCATAATGTGACTGCATTATTCTATTCTCCATTCTTGTAATTAATTTATTTTTTGCTTTCTAATTAATAATAAATATATTAAGATAGTCTTGATTGGTGAGTTTTAAAAACTATAGCTTATTGCTTATCATTTTAGATTCATAAGTTACAGTTCATTTTAGCTGATACAATTTAAATTTTCTGTTTTCAATGATTTAATTTTCTTTCCTATTTAGTAAGTGGATATAGCTTCCCTTTCTCTTCCTTTTTCTCTTCCTTTCCTCACTTACTTTTTATTGTTACACTTTGCTTTGCAAATAACATTACATCCATCATCATATATCATTAAATATCATAGGTGAAATAAAACAGGAGGATTAATTCCAGACCCACTTTTTCTATTCATTAAGAGTGTGACATTGTAAAAGGCAGTTAGACTGTCTGAATTTTAATTTCATCATATTTATACTAAGAATTTGAAAGTAACTGATTTTTCAGTTCCCTAATATAAACTTCTAATTGTCTACATTTATTGTCTGGTGAACTTCAGCCATGTTTTCATTCAACATTAATTCACAACAATAATTCAACATGTTATTATATGCTAGGAATTGTACCAAGAACATATCATTAGGGGAGAGCACTCCCCATAAGCTTTGATTCTTGTTTACCTGTGACATCAGGATAGTATAACAGATTATTTTATCTCTTTGAAAAGAGCTGTCTTAAAAGCAGATTATTTTTCTCGTGATTAAATTTTTGATTGAGGCAGTTTTTATCACACAACTTATCAGGATTTTCACCTTATATTGATACTGTTGAGTATCAACAGTTCACCCCAAAATATACATTCACTCCAAAATGTGAATATTGAAGCCCAATATGACTATATTTGGAGATATGACCTTTAAGGAGTTAACTAAGGTTAAAAGAAGTTATAAGAGTGGGTCCCTAACCCCAAAGGACTGATGTCCTTATAAAAAGAGGAAGAGACATCATGCGTGCACGCATAAAAGAAATGCCATCTTGAGGACAAAGTGAGAAGGCAACCATCTGGAAGCCAAGAGAAGCCTCATCAGAATCCAACTCTGCCAGGACCTTGATCTTAGAATTCCAGCCTGCACAACTAAGAGATACCAAATTGCTATTATGTAAGCCACCCAGTTCATGGTATGAAGTATGACTTCATTTTCACCTGAATGTTGAGCTGAAGTTTCTTCTGAACCAAAATCCAGTTTAGCAAACACTTGCTATGCATGTACATTTTGTTCTTCTCTGAACATTTGTTATCTATACATGTGTAAAATTGGACTCATCGTCTTCCCTTTATATCCTTCTGTGTTCATCATTCTAGGGAATAGAGTCATCATAGACCAAATTTACCATGTTCAAGATATCTTCATCAACCTTGATTCAATAGCTGAATTTAATAAATCTCTAAGCCAGTAAGGTCTATCCCCTAAGTCCATCTTAGAGCCTAACATGTCAATCTCTATTGCATCTACCAAATTTAGGCATGCACTACAATTTAGGCATCTCTGGCTTATATTTTAAGTATTTCTCCCTCTAGTTTCACTCCTCATATTCCAACATCCATTCATTACAATATAGCAAATGAGAGTTTCAATATTTTGAACAAGACACCTACCTCAATAGCTGTCAAATGTCACAAAATAATGTTCATATGTTTTCGTGAGGTTTATAAAGAGGGTCATAATCTTCCCTAGATGACTGCTGTCTCCTACCATCATATCACTCAATTTTTATATGTGTTCAAGTTATGTTGAAATAACTGCAGGGTCTTAAACAGGCAACAATGATTACAGCAAAGATAACAATAATAACTGATAGTATATTTATTGGTCACTTACTCTGGGCTAATAACTGCACAAAACGCATACGCACATAAACAGATCAAGCCGATAGAACATACTTTTGATATATATAAGATTGTCATTGGAATTCATCAGAGTCTTAGAAATTAAATGACTTCTACAAAATAGTTCAACATCAGAATTCAAATCCAAGTCTTCCAGAAACCAAAATGTATGTGGCTATGCTGCCTCCCTGAATTCTTCTGTCTCTGTGCCTTAGAGAGTTGCCTCTACCTAAAAATCTCCATCCTTTTTTTGCATATTTAACTCTTATTTGATATTTAAGTTTCAGATATCAATTCTATGAACAAACATAAAATAACGATCTTCCCCCTCAAATAATGGCTTTTACCCCTTATTTGATTTAGCACAGACACTATATTTATCATACATTCATTATATATATTATATAAATTAAGTTTAAATGATTTGCACATACATATATGTGTGTATCTAAATAAATACATGGATGTCTACCTATGTATCTCCTTATTCTGAATGTGAAACAGAAATATTTATGCATAGGTATTAGCATTTCTTACTGTTGAAGTTTCACCCTCCTTTAACATTATTTTGTTGATTTAAATTCTCTACTTCAATATTCCTTAATTAAAATGTATTAATGGTCAATATTTCCTTGAAAGCTAGTCAAGCAGTCTTTATTCATGCATAGTTGCTTTGCAGATAATAGTAGGGAAAACAATCAAACAGCTGCAAATTAGACCTCTATTGGGATATTTTAGAACATTTTTTTGTCCATGTAGTTAATTAGAAATCAACCCATATGATGACAAATTTTATAAACTGATACTGGTATAAATTTGGATCACTTTACAAAATAGCCATGTGGTCCAGATGCAGCTTTCTATTCAGTCTCTCTCTCCATTTCCCTCTGTCATTTCCTCTTTCCCTCCCTCCAACGTTGCTGCAATATTTTCTAACATTTAAAACAAGCAAAATTTGCATTTTCAAAGAAAGTTTAGCTAATCAGAATCAATTTGAGCATTGTAGAATAAATGTCATTCTATCCATCCCTTCCTTGAAAATGCCATTAAATAGATAATAGTCAAGGTAAAAGATATGTTTTATGAACTAAAGTATGGTGTGTGTGTGTGTGTGTGTGTGTGTGTGCCCGTGCACGCTCACTCAGTCATGTCCAACTCTTTGTGGCCCCGTGGACTGTAGCCTGCCAGCCTCCACTGCCCATGGATTTTTCCAGGTAAGAATACTGGAGTGGGGTACCATTTCCTCCTCCAGACTGAGCTACAGAGTTAAAGATACCTAAAACACATGCATTATGAAGAGAGCAGAGATATTGATTAAAGTTTAACAGAGGTTGAATGCACACACCAAAATCTAGGTTTATCTATTAAAATAGAATGTGTGATTTTAGAATACATGAAAAGAATAAGTAAAACTAGAACAAATAAAACATATAAAGGAAATAAAGCAAATAATCCATATAAAATGAAATTAATGAATAATGCTAGAAATGTAAAATATATGTTAATAATACTAATGTAAGTTGATAATAAAAGTTAAGAATTTTCTTTTCAAAGTCCAATGATATGGTCTTTACAGAAGATACACCTAAATAAAATGTTAACATAGTGTTATAAAATATTTTAAAGAAAAGGATGCATAAGAAAAGGCAAATATTAACCATGATAATATTATGGCAGCACCATTAATATGAATAAAATAAGGCAAAAGTATTGATAGTGATAAAGTGTGCCATTATTGTATAATTTTGAATATTATTTTTCAGAGAGACAATGATGATATATATGCTAGGTAGCAATTTTAAACATTTTACATGTATTATCCTAATTAATCTGCAAACACGCTCATCAGGTGTGGAGAAAGTGATATAAAATAAATACAGTTTAAAAAGAAAGAATAGAATCATCCTTGTTTACAGATTACATGATCATATATATAGAAAACACTAGGGACCCTTATTGAAAATACTTTTAGGACCAGTAAAAAATTCAGTGAAACTACAGGAAACAAAATCAACATACAAAAATCAGTTGCATTTCTATACACTAACAATGAATTATCTGAAAAGGAAATTATGAAAACAATCCCATTTACAATAGTACCAAAAACAATAGTACCCCCATAAAATAAAATACTTAGGAATACACTAAGTAGATGAAAGAGTATACACTGAAAGTACAAAATATTAACAGAAGAAATTTTAAAAGATATAAACAAATGGAAACATATCCAATGTTCACAGATTGGAAGAATTAATATTGTTAAATATCCATGAACCTCAAAGATATACATATTCAATACAACCCCTATCAAAATTCCAGTGGTTATTTTTTATAGAAATAGAAAAACAAGTCTAAAATTAATATGGAATCACAAAAGACTGTGAACATCTGGAACAATCTTTAGAAAGAAAAACAAAACTGGTAACATCACATTCTTGATTTGAAAATATAATTTAAAACCATAGTAATTAAAACAGTATCAGACTGTCAGAAAAACAAATAGACCGATGGAACAAAACACAGGGGCCAGAAATCAATCCATGAATACATGGTCAATTAATCAACAAAGGTACCAAGAATACACAATAGAAAAAGGATAAACAAATGGTGCGGAGAAAACCGTATGCTGCTGCTGCTGCGTCGCTTCGATCATGTCCGACTCTGTACAGCCCCATGGACTGCAGCCTACCAAGCTTCTCCGTCCATGGGATTCTCCAGGCAAGAACACTGGAGTGGGTTGCCATTTCCTCCTCCAATGCATGAAAGTGAAAAGTGAAAGTGAAGTCGCTCAGTCGTGTCCGACTCTTAGCGACCCCATGGTCTGCAGCCCACCAGGCTCCTCCATCCATGGGATTTTCCAGGCAACAGTACTGGAGTGGGGTGCCATTGCCTTCTCCAAGAAAACTGTATAGCCACACGCAAATAAATGGAATTGGATCATTATCTTACACCTTACAGAAAAATTGACCAAAAATGGATTAAAGGTTTAAGTTTATGACTGGAAATTGTAAAGATCCTGGAAGAACATATGGGGGAAATGCTTCTGGATATTGGCCTTGGCAATGATTTCATTGATATGACTCAAAAGCATAGGCAACAGAAGGAAAAGTAAACAAATGTGACTACAGCAAACTAAAATTTTTCTGAACTAAAGGAAGCAAATAACAAAGTGAAAAAGCAACCTGTGAAATGGGAGAAAATATTTGCAACCATATAATAGATAGAGGAGTCAATTTCCAAAACACATAATGATCTCATACAACTTAGTAGCAAAGAAACTAAACTCTATTTAGAAATGTACTAATAAGTTGAATAGACATTTGTCCAAAGAAGATATTAAAATGGCCAAAAGATATATGACAAATGGTGAACATAAGTGAAAGTGAAAGTCACTCAGTCGTGTCTACCTCTTTGTGAACCCATGGACTCTACAGTCCATTGAATTCTCCAGGCCAGAATACTGGAGTGGGTAGCTATTCCCTTCTCCAGGGGATCTTCCCAACCCAGATCTCCTGCACTGCAGGTGGATTCTTTACTGATAGAGCTACCAGGGAAACACTAATCATCAAAACTATGGGAGACGACTTAGCAACTAAATACCACCAACTAATCATCAGGGAAATGCAAATCAAAACTACAATGAGGTATCACCTCACACCTATTAGGATGGTTATTATCAAAACAGCAGAAGTCAACAGTATTGCTGAGCATGTAGAGAAATGGAAACCTTTGTAAATTATCAGTGGAAATGCCTAACAGTGCAACCACTATGGAAAAAAGTATTGAGATTCCTCAAAATATTAAATACAGAACTACCTTAAGATCCATTGACCAAACTTCTGAATATTCATCTAAAAGAATTTCAATCAGGATATCAAAACGCCTCAAAGTAATTGCAGCCTTATTTACAACAGCCAAGATATGGACAAAGTTAAATTTCCATCAATAAATAAACACAGAAAATGTGGTTTATACATATAATGGAATAATTATTCAACTTTAAAAAAGGAGAAAATTCTGCAACATGCAAAAGTGTAGATTAACCCTGAGGGTATTATGTTAAGTGAAACAAGCTAGTCACATGAGAGCAAATACCATATGATTTCATTTAAGAAAAATTAAGTAACAGTCTGAGAAAGGATACTTGTAACACATATTACAATAATTAATTTCAAAAGAATTTAAGGTCTTTCTTAAAATGAAAAACAACAAAAATGAACAGTCTAAAAATAATTGAGAAATTGTATGGAAGGCTAACTTACAGAAAAGCTAGGCTAGTGTTCATAAATATGCAAAAGGTATGTGTCCTTACTAGTAATTAAAAATATCAAATAAAAACTTTCAAGATACCATTTAAGACCTGTTTGATTGGCAAAGTAACAACTGCTGACAAGAATATGGGAAAAAAAACATCCAATAAATTCCTTATTAGAATGAATTTTAACACAGCCACTTTGAAGAGCATTTCAACAATACTAAATATAGTTGAAGATGCACCCTCAGACCAAGTAATTCTACTTTTAGATATATATATTGAAAAATATTACAGATGTGCATATGAAGACATTTATACATATATTCAATTAGTTCCTAGCAAAAAATTAGAGAAAAGTTTTAGTATCACTACTCAGTGAGATTGCTGTACTATAGTTTAATAAATGAGCTAAACCTTAATGTATTAACTTGCTGCTGCTGCTAAGTCGCTTCAGTCATGTCTGACTCTATGAGACTCCATAGACAGCAGCCCACTAGGCTCCCCCATCCCTGGGATTCTCCAGGTAAGAACACTAGAGTGGGTTGCCATTTCCTTCCCCAATGCATGAAAGTGAAAAGTGCAAGTGAGGTCTCTCAGTCATGTCCGACTTTTAGTGACCCCATGGACTGTAGCCCACCAAGTTCCTCTGTCCATGGGATTTTCCAGGCAAGAGTACTGGAGTGGGGTGCCATTGCCTTCTCTGAATGTCTCCAAAAAAACTCATGTGGAATAAAAAAAAAAAATTAAGCTGTAGAAAATGCATTCTGTTTCATAATATTTTAATTACTGAAATATAAAAGTACTACATATGATATATGCATACAAAACCATGTAACAAATGCAAACAATCAAAACTTGGATAAGAAAGATAAAATTTTTGTCTCATATTCCATGTAATGCTGGGAGTCCAATGCAATACATTTTGATGACATTATTTAATAATTATAATTATTAATTAGAAAGTTAATTCTAATATTAGTAGATACTATAGGTAAATACATATCTAATATGGGTAAGGTGAACATTATTAGAAACATAATTATTTTCATTAAAAGTAATACATTAACCATTTTCAAATAATTAGGAAATCATACAATCTATATGTCTAATAATAAAAGCTAAAATCTATAGAATGCTTAAAGATTATTTCCTTTTCTACAAGCTTTATCAATACTAACTCAATACTAACAGAAATCTTATGAGGTTATGAAGATTATAAGTAAGCAAAAACTAGAGTATTTAGGAAACTTCTCATGATGGTATAACCCTTAAGTGACTGAACTGAATTTCAAATCCAGACATGGATTTGAATAGCATGGTCTAATTCATGCTATTAAACATATATTCTACTGAATCTTGATATGCCTTAAATACAAGCTGACTTTTGACTGAGACCTATAGTCACTCAATCCTTCTCAAATTACTCTGGATTTGTAAATCAACAGATGGAGCCCAAACCTCTCTAAAGAAATATATTTACTGGATCGCTTTGATTTTTCTGGGATGATTGTGTATTGTTGATTACATTATTACCACCTTCTTTTGTTAATTTGTTCTCTTGTTTTGCTCTGAGTTTATAATCATTTGTTTTATCTCATTCTGGATGTGGCTCTGTTTCTATGATGAGGCTGGGCCAATATTCCCACTTATTTCTGCTGCCAATAATGAAGAGTTAGAAAGATCCTATTTACACATGTTATTATTTTCAATGTAAATAGTTAGCCACAGCTGCTGCAATTTTCCCAATTGTTAGGCAGAAAAATGAGGTGGGGAGATGAGGGCACCAATACATCATCTGTCTAAGTATTCAGAATGAAAGATGAGATAAGACCAAGAAAGAATTTGTTTCCAGGACACCAAACTTCAAACTGAATGGATCAATATATATCCTATTAACACCTAACATGTACAATGAGCATATTCTTAAGACAGGGTTTGAAATTAGTCATTAAAATGCTAACACATGCCAGGAATTTTCAGAAATATTTTTTCTAATTACCTCACATAACAAGTTGGTGACCTGAAGAACAATAGAATATTAGATGACACAATGCCTTTAGTGATCCAATAAAAAAGTTCTGTAAGTACATTTTAAAGGAGTAACCAAGAATAATATTAAACCACTTAAAAATTAGTTAAGTGAACATATGTATTATTTAAGCTATTCTATCTCCAATTTAAGGTTTGTGAGATGAATTCATGTTAATATGTGATTCCAGTTCATTTATTTCCATTATGATAATATTTAGCTTTATGAATATACCAAAGTGCTCATCTCCATTCTAGTAATAAATATGAATTCTCCCTTTTCTTGTTCTGCTGTTATGATTACTGCTTTTTTCAATGACCTTTAACATATATTCTTGGGAGCATATAAACAGATAAAACAGAGGGTAAAGAAGCAAAATAGTAGTATATTGTTAAATTATGCATATATATTATAAAATTATAAAAATATATATTGAAAAGAACACCAAAGACAGGACAGAAATTATCCCTAAGAAAGTAGGGGTACATAGGGGATTTTAGCTACACTGACCTTGCTCTGTTACTAAAGTAGATGTAGACATTAGGTGTTCGTTCTAGTATCTCTACATTTTCTAGAGTTCCCAAATACTCTATCAAATTATGCAAATTTAATCCCCTTACATGAAAATACAAAGATAAAATAGTTTTCCCATTTGAGATTTTGTAAAACTGACTAAGTAACTTGTCTTTTTAAATTTTTATTTAAAAACTAAAGCCACTGGTTAAAGTTCCCATTCGTGGTAATTGGAAACTTCTAAAATGAATCCCAGCGGCCCCTCTTTCTGGTATGCATGACCTGTGTAAGCTTCTCCTTTTGAGCGTGGGCTGTAACTCACTTCTAATAAATAGAATGTAGCAAAAGTAAAAGGATTTCACCTCAATTATTAAGTTACAAAGACAGGGTGGTTTTCTTCTTGGATATCCACTCCCACCCTTTTGCTTGTCTGGTCTATGAGAAACAGGTTACTGTGTTGTGAGCTGCCATGTGATACGGGACTTTTATCTCTGGGGAATAGCCAATGGTGTCATGAAGCCTGCCAACAATCATATGATTTAAGATTGAAAGTGAATCTTTACTCAATCAAACCTTCAGATGGCTATAGTCCCCCTGGCTCACAGCTTGGTTACAGCCTTGTGAGAAATCCTGAGCCCCAAGACCTAGCTAAGCCATGATGAAATTCCTGACACACATAAACTGTGAGATAATAAATGTTAACTGTGAGCTATCAATATTTGTTATTTTAAGCCACTGAGTTTGGAGTAATTTATGATGCAACAATAAACACTGGGAAAGGAAAATAAACTGGACCACAGGAATGTAAAAATATTTCTAGAAGTAAAGTTAAAAAGAATAAATATGAAATATTCTTCATATATTCAAAAAGGTAACTAGAGGGGATTAATTTCTAACACGACAGAGCAAGGAGATCAACAAATTCTCTCCCAAAGAAGGCAACACACATTCCAACCCTCTGAAATTGACTCTAGGCATACAACCTACTGAAAAACATTTACTCACAAAATTCCTGAACTTCAGATAAGGACAGCACAAATCTGTGATTCTTATGTTTGTGGCTACTTCTCTACCCCAACCAGGCTCTATCTTCATCATAGTTTAAACTAGCCTTAGAAAAGAGAAGTTCTGCTGCTGCTATCAAAGACAGCTCATTGACTAAGAGGTTTTCACTTAAGGCAAGCAAACAGGAGAGCTGACAGCTATGGTATCCTGAGTTTGCAACCTTATCCTCCTGTGGCATGCATGTTCACACACGCACACGCACATACACACATACCTACACACTAAAGTTTATCAATAATTACTTTTCAGTTGCTGCAACTGTCACTCCCCAAGGTGCAGGAGCAGCTTGAAGCCTTCATACTGCTCCTTTATGAAAAATGTTCTTCCCAGAGTGACTTGACAAGAAAGCATGGGAATTATTGCTTCAGAGCCATGGGATACAGTTGGCTCAGTACCTCTTTTTAAGTCTCACCAAAGTCACTAGATGGCTTTCCCAGTGGTGCCAGTGGTAAAGAACCTGACTGCCAATGCAGGAGACATAGGAGAAGCAGGTTCGATCCTGGGTCAGGAAGATCCCCTGGAGGAGGAATGTCAACCCACTCCAGTATTCTTGCCTGGAGAATCCCATGGACAGAGGAGTCTTGTGGGCTACAGTCCAAAGGGTCACAAAGAGTCGGACACAACTGAAGTGACTTAGCACAAAGTCACTAGATATAGGCAAAAAAATATTATTCTTGGCAACTACAGTTATTGAGTCAGCTGTCATTTCTGTTCTTCCTAGTATAACATGGAGATGGTTGAAGCCATCCACTTTTCCTCCTCCCAATCACCTCTTAAACAAAAATATCATTATTGATTTTCAAGTTTAATGGTGACTGAAAACAAACCTATGTCATTAGGCAAACAAGCATCGTTTAATTTTAAGCCCAAACATCTTTCCTAAATCATGGAAGTAATGACTAAATTTCAATTTCTATTTAAACCCTGATTGTGAGAAGCACAGCTTGGTACATGGTTCTCGAGGGAACAGATTTAAACATTCAATCACCATGTTAGGTAGGAGATGGATTTAATAGGTTTATCATCATATTTGGTGGTCTCTCTCACTGATCTGGTGATAATTAACACCTAAAAAGCACCTCAGTTCAGAAATAAAAAGAAATAATGAGGTTACACTCTAACACCCTAGTAAAATGTCACTCTCTCGATTACTTCTCCAGAATTTCACTTGTCTGCCAGGTCCAATTGTTTCTCTCATTAATCTGTGGCTTTCACTGTAGGGTAGTGGCAACATCTTACAGAAGTGCTCAGTCTTCTGGCCTCTATATTTACTAAACAAACAGCCCGTGATAAATTCATATGTTTGACCTGCCATAACATCCAATGTGAGGCTAGAGTTGATCCCATCCAAATTGGAATGCACAGCATCTTCTTTCTGCCTCCATGCAGTGCCTGGAAATGGCCACTTTGCTAATCTACGAGTTGGAACCTAATGACCCTTTGCAATGCTGCTGTGGTAAAATAGCATAAATGTGTAACAAGTCTCACTGACTTTAATATACACAGCCTCCCAGGATAGCAAGCCAGGTCGAAATCAATTATGTGGGTGGGAAGGGCTGCCTATTCTCTGGGCTGAACTATTAGGCAGTCAAGACATGCTGCTTTTTATATTATTATATTAGCACATCTGTTTTCAAGGCAAGTGTCCTTTGGAATTTTTCTCATAATCTCTGGTGGAAATATATAAACATCAGCAAATTCAATAAACTGCTTCACAGATCAACTTGAATGTAAGGTCAAAGTTCTCAGACATGACACATCCTTAAAATATTATCTTTGGCTATGAAAAAAATAAATGCATTGCTGTGAGATTATCATATCTGTATGACATTATATAACATTTAGACTCTTAATGTTCAGAAGATCATCATGGCGTATAAACCATGGAGCACTTTTCTTTCCCTTTTCCCCTTTATGAAATGAACATTACTAACAGAAATTGTTCCAGTGGGGGGAAATATGGCTTAGCACAGAACTATCTAAATCAATTTTCTTTTCACATCCACAGTAGAATACAGCTATGAGTTGCTGGAGTAATATAGTAGAAAACCCAATGTAGGAGACTTGCGTGTACACTGTAGTTTTCAATCTTATTACACTATCTTGTTTGAAACAATATAGTTGGGGTCAGGGTACTTTTCTCCAGGTTTTTAAGAAGGCACTCATTCATGTAACTGTTTCCAAATGTGTGAAGTTGAGATTTGTTCTACATGCTGTTACCTTAGATTTAGGGAAAGTAGATAGTTTTTCAGCTGAAATGTTAAAAAGTGATTTTCAAAAGTTTAAAAATACTTTTAGTATATGAACTTAGCTAGTGTCCCATATATTTATGTATACACAAATGCATTTTATATTTTACATATACATTATATATTTGTATGTACTTATATATATGGACTTTCCAGGTGGCACTAGTGGTAAAGAATCTGCTTGCTAATGCAGGAGACACAGGAGACATGGGTTCGAACCCTGGGTCAGAAAGATCCCCAGAGGAGGCAATGGCAAACCACTCCAGCATTCTTGCCTGGAGAATTCCATAGTCAGAGGAGCCCAGTGGGCTATAGTCCATAGGGTTGCAGAGTTGACATGACTGAGTGACAAAGCAGCAGCAGCAGAAACCGGTTTATATTAGGATGTCAGAATTTTTAAAATAATATGAAAACCCTAGAAACTGCCATAATGTTCTTTCTTTTTTGAAAGCATTTAAAAGCATCCTTTACAGATCTAAACTAGTACCACTTATTTCATTCAAGAGAACAAAAAGTGCTTTCTACATACAACCATTGATTTCTGAACCTTAAAAAAGGAGGAAATGCTAGAAATTTTACCATCAATGCTTACTTATGGTATCCATTCTTAGAAAAGGCTATCTCAGGGCCATTTTATCTTTTTGAAAATTGTCATTGTCACATCTATAGTTAATGTCTTCATTTGATTAAGGTTTCAATTACCTGCTTCAATTTCTTGCAAAACTCTTTACTAGAAAAGAATTCTATGTCCATGAAGCCAGCAGATTACCAAGCTAAGTATAATAATGCCTTCTGAATTTTCTCACTAATAATAGGTTGTAATTGCCTACTTGTTTCTACATCTGCTGTTCAACCTTTGTAATTAATGAACACACCATGGTTAAATGGTAAATCTAATGTACTGCAGTCAGAAAATACTTAGTAATGTCACACACACACACACACACACATTTTAGCTTTCCTTCTCAAACTCAAAACACAGTAATATGGACCTATTTGTGGAGCACACAATGAAGGAGTAGGAGGCAAAGAAACCTAGATGCTAATCAAACGTGCAGAGTATCACAGTTCATACAAATGAAAAATCACCCCAGATAGTGGGTAATCTACTGCCTGCATCTTACTGAGCATATCAGAGAAAGCAGCTATCTTAGCTATGAGATAAATGAGGTCTCCTCAGCTGAAATCTGAACTGTGCACAAAGGCAGACCTTGAGAACTTTCTGCAATTAGTATAATAATAAAGGAAGGCAATGCCATTACCTGTGTAGATGAGTGTGAGATCTACGAAGAGACATTTGTGCATGCTTTTCTTTAACTGAATCTTGGTGACTCCTGCCCTGAAAATGGCATTTTAATATCTAGTCATTTGCTATTTTTTTTGAATCACTTTTTCATTGAGGTACAATTGACATATAAGATTATATTAGTTTCAGGTATACAATAATGATTCGTTATTTGTATACACTGCAAAATCATCACCACAATAAATCTATTTACCATCTGTCACCATATGAAGTTATAATGTATTTTTCTTGTGATGAGAACTTTTAAGATTTACTTTCTTAGCATTTTTAAAAATGCAATACAATATTATTGACTGTAGTCACCATGCTGTACATTACACTCCCACGACTTATTTATTTTACAAGTGGAAGTTTGTACCTCTTGATCCCCTTCAGTCTAAAATTACTTTAAACACAAAAGCAGCAGACAGAGATGAGCTTCTAAATAGTAGATTTCCACTAATTTAGTCTTAGAGTATATTTATCAAAGAGTAATTCTAATTAGACTTAGAAGAAATACTTTGCTCATTAACCACTAACATAAACAGCAGAATATATTTTTTTAACTCTCTACAGAAAAAAAATTGTCTCAACAACCACTTGCCCAGAACACTGTACCTCAAAGGAATGTATTCCTCAAAGAATATTTCCTAGATATGTATCATATTTGTGTTTGCATTATAATATATTGTATTCTAAGCTTCTCTCGTGGCTCAGCTGGCAAAGAATATGCCTGCTATGTGGGAGACCTGGGTTCTATTCCTGGGTTGGGAAGATTCCCTGGAGAAGGCAACGGCTACCTACTCCAGTATTCTGGCCTGGAGAATTCAATGGACCATATCGTTTATGGGGTCACAAAGAGTCAGACATGACTGAGTGACCTTCACTCACTCATATTGTATCCTGGACAAAACTATATTCTTCTAAAAAAATTATATTCTGAAAAAAATAATCTCCACACATACCATTAAATATTTGAGGTGAAATGTTAATTTAGTAAAATAACAAATTCAGAAGATCCAGGCTCAAGTTCATTCATATGGATCATTAATATTCCATTGTTTTGGCTGAATAACCAATAATAAAGGTTTTAACAAAAGTGTTTAAAATAGTTTTATGTTCTATGTATTACTGTATCATCAGTTTAATCATAAAATTTCAATTATAAGTTGTTTTTTATATGAAAGTTCAGTTAACTCACCTGTTTTGATATATTTTTACTCTTTTGCAATATTCAGACACAGAAGTTTTTGTGCCCTATAAAAATAGTTATCTTGAGATCGTTCCTTTGTCTAAGAGAGATTACTGAAAAATTCTTTTTCAACTAGGTTAATTGGCCCCTGGGAACCTCCTTAGGAAGCACAGTTTCAAAATAAATACTTGAGCCTGATGAAGTAAAGCAATCAGCTCATAAGAAACCAGAAAACCATAATAAAACTCCAGTATTGAACTGAAGATGCAGATAAAGAGACAGCACACAGGTAAAGATGTTTTAAGTTACCCTAGAATTGCAATTAGGTAATTAGATGAATGGATAAATATTTGTCCTCTCTTCCTTCTCTCTCTTTCTCTTTCTTTATAACAGCTTTGCAAAAGTTATTGCTATTGTTCCTTTTTTAGCAACAGAAAACCTGACTTTAGAAACAACTTATGACCTTCTCACAGTTATTTAACTATAAATATAAAGACAGGATCAAATGCATTGTTCATGTTTCTTATTGCATCATACCACTTTCTTATTTATTTGATGTATTCTGAAAGATTGTGATACGAATGTGCTAGATATAAGACACAACTCTCACATTTTCTCTCCTGTGCATTAAAGTACAATCCCTGTATTTTAGCACAAACCTCAGTATAATGGTTAAATAAAGGTTGCTGTTCAGTAGCCCAGTTTGTCTGACTCTTTGCAACCCCATGGACCGCAACACGCCAGGCCTCCCTATCCCTCACCATCTCCTGGAGTTTGCCCAAATTCATATCCATTGCATTGGTGATGCCATCCAGTTATCTCATCCTCTGACGTCCTCTTCTTCTGCCCTCAATCTTTCCCAGCATCAGAGACTATTCCAGTGAGTCAGCTTCTCACATCAGGTGATCAAAATACTGGAGCTTCAGTTTCAGCATCAGTCTTTCCAATGAGTATTCTGGGTTGATTTCCCTGAAGATTGACTGGCTTGATGTCCTCACTGTCCAAGGGACTCTCAGGAGTTTTGGCGCTCTGCCTTCTTTATGATCCAACTCTCACAACCATATGTGACCACTGGGAAGACTGTAGCCTTGACTATACAGACCTTCGTCAGCAGAGTGATGTCTCTGCTTTTCAACACACAGTCTAGGTTTCTCATAGCTTTCCTGCCAAGAAGCAATCATCTTCTGATTTCATGGCTGCAGTCACCATCCACAGTGATTTTAGAGCCAAGAAGAGGAAATCTTGGTAGTACATGTTATATTAAAAACAGTGGGGTGAAAATTTTCATTCTTTCAACTTTAAATTGTATTCTTTTTATGTATACATCAGTTATATTTTTAGATTCTATTATTGCATTTAATTCTTCAAATTTCCATCACTGTTGGCAATAGTTTTTATATTTATTGAACCACCCTAAAAAGCATCGTCTTTTCAACAAAATTGTGGCTTAACAGTGCAAAGATAATAATACTGTAATTTGGCTAGGGAATAGAGGAAATATTCTTATGTACCCTAGGAGCACTTTTAAATCCTTAATTTAAAATTTCAGTCTCTGAAAACACCTATCATCAAAATGTGAAGACATTAAGGACCAGAATTTGTACTATATCTCACCACAGGTTGTGTTTAATGAACAGTTTTATTGGACTACGTGGAAATGATTAATACAGACTTAAATCTGCAAAGTTTTCTAAAGTTTTTGGAAAGAAACTTAAAATGCTATTGCAGCAATGATTCACAGTTTGCTTCAGTCCATAACTGACAACTGGAAGATAGGAAGACAGCTAAGGAACTTATAAGTAAATTGTCTATTCTCTTCAATTTATGGAGACATCTTTTTAAAAAAAATTATTTTTAATTTGAGGAGAATTGCTTTACAATGTTGTGTTGGTTTCTGTACTACAACAAAGTGAATCAGCTATAAGTATACAGCTGATACTTTCCTCTTGAGCTTCCCTCCCACAGCCCCCATACCACCCCTCTAGGTTGTCACAGAGCCCCAGGCTGAGCTCCCTGAGTTATAGAGCAACTTCCCACTGCCTATCTATTTTAGATTTCTTAAATGCCAGAGACCTAAAGCAGAGAGCTATAGACAGACATCCAGAAACAATGTATGCCTAATAAAGGAAAATAATGAATTAAAAGCTCCATTTAAAATAAAGTTAAAATCAGGAAGGGTGGGACAGAGATGAATTGGGAGTTTGAGATTAGCAGACGCAAACTGTTATATACAGAATGGTTAAACAATAGGGTCCTGCTGTATAGCATAGGGAACTAATCAAATGCAGCTTCTCCTTTTTCCTTATTCATACTGCATCATCTGCTAAACGGTCTATTCCATCAACTTCTTAAGGAAATTTTTATACCTAGTTTACAACCTCTTCCTCTATGTTTCCTTCCATCAGACTCAGAGATTTCAATATCCATATCAGTGCTGCATGAATCCTCACTAGCTCTAAATTCCTTAATTACCTCTACTGAAAGGTAATTCAGGTACTGATGGTAACTTTCATTCTACCCGAGTCACCCTTTAACAATGTTTTACCCAGACTTGAGATGACACATAGGCAGCCTATCCCTGCAATTATAAACCCAGATTGTTTGTTTTCCTACGTGGCCTCACTATTGTTTCCCTCTGCCTTGCCTGGTGGACCTACTGATAAAGCTAATAGCTTTTCATGATGTTTCACAAGCTACCCTCCTTGAAATAAACAGCATTTCCCGTGCCTCACAAATGCTCAAGATATGCAGAATTTCTCCAGCCCTCTAAGCCTGTCTCTGTCCAAATTCTCATTAAATGACTTTTATTTTAGTACACCAAAACATCTTCGCCTTCTCAGCCACTGCCAGCCTACTTAATCTGTATCTTTCTCGATTTTTTTCTTTCCTGTCTTGGTATTACAAAGTAAGAAAGTTAGATTTTATTCAAGTAACCTATCTAAACTTTTTATTGTATTTCCTCCAGTATCCCATCAAATAGTCTTGCTGTCTTATACTATTTATCTTTCTTTATATTCAATTTCATTATCTGTAAAATGAAAAATGTGCAAATTTAATAAATTAACATACGATGTATTTGAAATACTGCCTAGTGCATAGTAAATACTATGAAATGTTAACTTTTATTATTGTTGAGTAGTAATAATACTAATCATGATATAATTATTTTATGTGCTCAAGTCTGTTGAACCTATACATAAACAAATAAAATCAATATGATACATCCCACTGCCTCTTCTTTTCATTCCTAGACTTTTTCTTCTAGATATCCTTTACTGAATTCTTACCATGTACCTTTATAGTTGTAAGAATGAAATAGTAAAATCCTTAAAATGGGCTCAACACTGCTGAGCAAATAGTAGGTACTTGATTAATGCAAGTAAATGCAGTTGTGATAATTAGGCAATAACAACTATATGGACTAGATTATCATTGCCCTTTAATAAGGAATTAAGCAATTTGTCCAAAGTCATAAAACTAGTAACTGTGTAGATGGTTTCTTGTGATTAGATTAACTCACTTAACAATCCTAACCCTTGGAAGGGACCTGAAAACTTAGTGATTTTCTCAGATATCAGTTGGTATAAAGTTTCAAATGGTGACAATGATGACTACCCTACCTGAAATTACTCCTTAGTCTGTTATATCCCTATCATGCTACATGTCAGTAGTAATTAAAAGATAAGTTTCCTGAGCTTTGACTTTGTGTCAGCCATTGACTTAGGAACTTTACATGCCCTGACTAATTTTATCCTTGAAACAACTCTCTATATATAATATTATATTCTATATATATATATATATATATAGAGAGAGAGAGAGAGAGAGAGAGAGAGAGGAGAGATGGCAACTCACTCCAGTATTCTTGCCTGGAAAATCCCATGGACAGAGGAGCCTGGCGGCCACAGTCCAAAGGGTCACAAGGAATCAGACACCACTGAAGTGACTTAGCACACACTCATATATATATATATATATGATATTATTATCATCTCCATTTTCAAAATGAGTAGAATTAGTTGCATGGTATTCAAAAAGTGAAAATATATGGATTATATGGTTACACCACTTAACAGGTTTGACAAGGGTAGATCCAGGATTGGAACCCAGCAGCTTGACTGAATGTCTGTAGTCATAAGAATGCCACTCTACTGACTGTAGTGTCCAGATTCAGTTCAGTTCAGTTCAGTCGCTCAGTCGTGTCCGACTCTTTGCGACCCCATGAATCGCAGCACGCCAGGCCTCCCTGTCCATCACCAACTCCCGGAGTTCACTCAGACTCACGTCCATCGAGTCAGTGATGCCATCCAGCCATCTCATCCTCTGTCGTCCCCTTCTCCTCCTGCCCCCAATCCCTCCCAGCATCAGCGTCTTTTCCAATGAGTCAACTCTTCGCATGAGGTGGCCAAAATACTGGAGTTTCAGCTTTAGCATCATTCCTCCAAAGAAATCCCAGGGCTGATCTCCTTCAGAATGGACTGGTTGGATCTCCTTGCAGTCCAAGAGACTGTCAAGAATCTTCTCCAACACCACAGTTCAAACGCATCAATTCTTCGGCACTCAGCCTTCTTCACAGTGCAACTCTCACATCCCTACATGACCACAGGAAAAACCATAGCCTTGACTAGATGGACCTTGATTCTAGGACATGATCATTAAAGAGCTGCTTTCTATATAATTATTATAATAATAACTAACTACAATGTTAAGATAAATCATTGCAATACTGGAAAATAACTTTTCTTTACAATTCTGGTGTTTAAAACACCTGAAAGAGTTATGAATCATCATGTTTAACTTGAAGGTAAATGTTTGCTCTTATGGTCTCAACATACCTATACATAAAAAGTATAAGCAAGCAGAGTCAATCATAGATATTGTTTAGGCACTGTGCAGTTACAGAGATCCAGATATTCCTTATGAAACTCTAATGAGGTAGAGGAATTTTATTAATTTACTACCTGAAACTAGTTCCCCCAAGGAAATCACTCCTTTGAAAATACAATTATAGGTGATCAAGGTGAAGGTGAAATTGGAAGGACTGGAGAGAGAGCCCACTGGATTTCAGAGGAAGGTGATGCTGTTTTTCATGAGGGAGGAAATGGTGACAGGTGGGAGAGACTGTTGTACTGTACTGAAAGAAAGAGGAAAAGAATGTAGGGAGGGAAGAAAGGCACCGGGAAGACACAAAACATCTGAATACACAGAGAGAACCCAAGATCAATGATTCCATCAAGTCTAGGGAAAGCTGTTTGTATTTCTGCGATGCAAATTTGCTTCCATCATAGCTGGACAAGTTTCAGTGCAGTTTACTGTGATCATGGAAACTTGGTAATTACGGAGTTTTGAGTAAAATCAAATGGGCCATGCTTCCTGACTGGGCAAAAAAGGACTGCTCAGTGATACAGACAGAGAAGCGGATGCTCAGGAGGCAGAAGGCTCAACAAATAAGGGCGATTTTCAAAAACCTTAAGGGAACGCTTTGGATGTTGACAAAGTAGAAAAAGCTCAAAACTTTGAGGCAGATACCTAGTTTTGAATCTGGAGGTTGACTAGGATCTATAATTTTTTTAAAGGTCTATAAGAGATTGAGATATATAACTAGAGAGAAGAACCACAATATGGCTTCAGGACCATGAAGAAAAAAGAAGCTTCTCCAACAACACCTCCTGAGGACACACTTTAGTTGCAAAGAAGCAGATGTATATCTGTGGGGTCTTCAAGCAAGGTTAGTGGAATGGTGAGTTCTGAGAGGTGTCCATAGGAGAAATTAGGGTGAGCATAGTGTAATATTTGGAAAAAGAAGTATGAAGAGATATAAAAACCCTACAATTAGAAATGAGCTCATACATAGTAAACATTTTGACAGGGCCATATAATTTTTATTGAAAGGCTTAATAATTAATTTTATATGCATATTAACTGGGGTCATTCCATCTCATTTTTTTCTATCAATTATAGTAAAAATTATCAATTATAGTGATTCATTTCTGTTTTAGTCTAACACCACAGACTTAACACATAGCAAAAAGAGACTATGTAGAAGAGAGAACTTACTACAGTGAGTGAGAAAATTCAGGAACAATACATTAAAAATAACTGTTATGATCATAGGGAACTCTGTGACAACCTAGAGGGGTGGGAGAGGTGTGGGGTGGGCAGGAGGTTTAGGAGGGAAGGGACATATGTATACTTATGGCTAATTCATGTTGTTATATGGCAGAAGCCAACACAATATTGTAAAGCAATTAACCTTCAATAAAAAATAAACTGAAAAAAAAAAAAGAACTGTTATTTTAAAGTTATGCAGACATGTCCTTCAAAAAAGATAAAATTCAATGAGAAAGAAAATCATGTAATACAAAAAGAAAAACTACATCTTCTAAAATACAAATTGACAAACTATATAATAATCTGTTTCCTAGGTTGGAGAGATCCCAAGGAGGAGGAAATGACAACCCACTCCAGTATTACTGACTGAAAAAGTCCATGGACAGAGAAGCCTGACAGGATACAGTTCATGGGATTGCAAAGATTTGGATTCCACTGAGCATGCACATATAATAATCTGTTACCTCATTTCAGATAGATTTTGCATTCTCCTCCAAATTAGAGCACAGAGACTATGTTTTGGTTCTTCAAAATATACTCTCTCATTTTTTTTTAATTCCTATTAATTATAACACCCACTCCACACTCAGTATTGCTTTATAAAAAGTAGACCCTCAAAAATGTGTGTTCACTAAACCCACTTATTGATAATAGTTTAAAACAGCTCAGGCTCACAATGTTTTGCTGAGTTCGTGAAAGATATGCTAAAAGATGAAAATTTACCAGAGTTTCTTTATTGCCAACATTACATCATTCTAAGACATGATACCAAACATCGTGCTAAAAGATGAAAATTTACCAGAGTTTCTTTATTGCCAACATTACATCATTCTAAGACATGATACCAAACATCGTGCTGTGAAGACTCCAAAAAGCTATTTAAATTGAGTGATCCAAGTCACAGTGCAGAAAATGAGGCCTTTCTTGCTTTCTCTCTGCATCTTTCACACTTCTACTGATTTTTTTTTTCTTTCTACATTCCAAAGAATCCACATATCCTTGCTCAGCAATTCAACCAGGGCTCCTCACTCCCCACACAATAATAAGTAAACCACTTAAAGTTTGCATTCCAGGCCACTGCCCAAATATCCAGAAAATATTTGCCCTGTAACCTTTACCCAAATTTCTCTCCCACCAAAGTAACAGAATCAAGCTCTCCTAACTATATAATCCCACATTCACCCTTGGCCATTCCCATTCTTCCAGTCAGAAATATTCTCCCTTCTTCACCTCAACAGATCTAAGTTTTCTCTTTCTTTATTGCTTTCTTCCTTCAATCATACCAATATTTGGTGAACTCCCTGAACTTCTGTAATACACCTTGTGTTTATGAGCTTATGCCTATTCATACCTGCAAAAACGGCTACAACTAATAGTATGCTTTATACATGTTAATATCCCCAAGCCTAATAGGTACCCCACAATATTTACTAAAATATAGTTATAATTATTAAGAACTGTTCTTAGGGGACAAAAGTTTTTGTTTAATAGAGCTTTAATCTCTTCCATGCCCCAGCACTTACTCAAAATCTTCACTCTAAATGCTTTCTGTTTAATCTGAAGCAATCCTTCTATAAAATATTCAGAATTGAAGAATATAAAGATTCTGGTGGCAATTAAGGATATTTTAGTTCTATTTATTCATTTAGAAAAAAAGAAAAACCCATGAGACCCAATAAATTTGTGTCTTTATTGAGTTCATAATTTAGAAAGTCTCAGGGACAACATGAGAAGACACGGAACCATGATTTCTCAATTTTAACTCAGCATTTCAGCAAGTATCTTAACTATCTCTCCTGGATCATATTCTCTCTCATGATATGATCTGTGTTGATTTTGTATAACACTCTGTTTCCAACAAAGATTGATATAAAATCTGCCACACATACATCAGTTAAGAATTGTTTATTGAGTGAATACTGAATGGCTCACTGCACGTGATAACATATAAAGTAGAATTTTACTTCCACAAAGCATACTATTCAAAAGCATTGTTTTCCAGATGTCACCCTCTTATTGACAACATTGCTTCATACTTATAAAGAAAAAAAAATAAAGGAAAGAAACTGAGTTTTCTAACTCAGAGTTTTCCAACTACAGCATAGCATCTTCTTGCAGTGAACTGCCACTACCAGAAGCTCTCTTTTCCCCAATGAACATATACCATCATTTAATTGACTGTATCTTTACTCTGAGGAAATTCACTGGCACACAATTGTTAAGCAGTTGTTTAAAAAAAAACACAGTAAAGAATTTACATATTATTAATATTTATTTGGCAATGTTATGACTAGAATGGGGAACCACAGGATTTAAGTTATATATGCTATTTATCAAGAATTTGGAGGTCATAAAAGAGAGGCCAGAAGTCTAAGGAAAACTAAACACTCAAATGCACATTCTAAATGAGATTAAATCAAGTAGTTTGATTTTGGTTCTAGGTGCCTCTCAGAAATTAATCTATCTCTCCACAAACACCTGTTTCTTATACCCTCCTGCTAGTTCAGCACTGAGCTGGTCATTTGGAAAGGACTAAATAACAACATAAGGTGATCCTTGCTCTCTGGGTGTTTAAAAGACATTCAGAAAAACAAAATTTACAGCTATGAATCATTATATAATACCTGTCAATGTACCCAGTAATATTAACACAGATCTGTAATTTTTATGTGTGATTCAACAATTTCTTCCGCACAATTCTGAAGTAAAGATTTTTCATAACTCATTTGATAACAAAATCTGATACAACTTGACTATTTTGATGACAAACATTGCCTTCAAATGATTTGAGTCTATATATAAAGTTCATTTCTCCCGCTTCATGTTTGATATAACTCAGGGTATAGAGAGGGTGATATTAATAGAATATTAATATTTTTCATCATGGTGATGTTACAAAAATACTGTATATTAATCATAACTTTTCTAAAAATCTGAAAAACTGAATTGTGAAATGGCCTGGAGGATGCACAAAACATACTGTAGACCTGTAGCTTAAAGAGGCTAATTGCACTATTTGAAGAATAAAATTTAAAAAAAAATGAACTTATAATTCCCAAGAGTGGAAATGAAGAAAGAATTCAAGCAGTCAGCAAGGAATCCTAAATGGCAGACAAGGTTGGGAAACTGGACAAAAGAGAGGGAGAAGGATGCAGAAGACACAACAGGAACACAGTGCGGAGGCAGAAGGAAGCCCAGGCTCCTCAGCAGAGGAGAGGGCCGAGGCCAGCTAGAACAGGCGGAAGGGGAAAGAGAAGAGACCTGGGGAGGACACTGGCTTGGGAAGATGAAGGATTACATGTCCAAAAGGAGGAGAAAAACAAGCACAAGGAATTTGGGGGTTATGAGTGAAAAAGAACAGAATGAATGCAGAATTTTTGGTGACAAGTTTTATGATGAACCCTGAATTATGAGAGATTGATCTGGCCATGATATGCATATAAATTCAAGGGGAGCACTGCTGCTGTAGGTCTACAGGAACCAGGTGTGAGGTTCCGATGAGGGACTAGAATAAAATAGTGGAGGTGGGATTACAAAACGGCATCTGTTACCCTTTCTCTAATTTAGCTCATTCTGAAAACTGGAAAAGATTTCTAAACGCCTTTCTTTATGTGTTCACTCCACATTTTGAATGTAACTTAGGGATGGACACCTGAAAATGTTTGAAATTGAACAAACCCTTAATTTACTTCATTCACAGCCATCTGGATGCCTTGAATACATATATGCTTCACAGTTACCTCATAAAATATGGATTTTATATACTAAGCCCAGTGACAAACCCAAGTGACAGTGAATTAAAAAACAAAAACAAAATAAATCTAACAAACAAAAACCACTGTACTCTTCTCTACCAAGGTTTAACTGCTTTCATTTCACTTTCAATTTAAGAGTTTGAAAGTAGGTGTATGTTTCAGATACTTCAATATTTGGTGTTCAGTCATACCAGTGGTGGCTCAGATGGTAAAGCATCTGCCTACAATGTGGGAGACCTGGGTTTAATCCCTGGGTCAGGAAGATCTCCTGGAGAAGGAAATGGCAACCCACTCCAGTATTCTTGCCTGGAAAATCCCATGGATGGAGGAACCTGGTAGGCTACAGTCCATGGGGTTCCAAAGAGTCAGACAGGACTGAGCAACTTCTCTTTCACTTTCATACCAGTATGGGACTTCCCAGGTGGCACAGTGGTAAATAATCTGCCTGCCAATGCAGGAGATACAGGAGACACGAGTTCAATCTCTGGGCCAGAAAAGATCCCCTGGGGGAGGAAATGGAAACCCACTTCAGTATTCTTGCCTGGAGAATCCCATGGACAGAGAAGCCTGGTGGGCTACAGTGCATGGGAACGCAGAATTGGACATGACTGAAGCAACTTGGCACACACACATAGCAGTTGGGACAGATGCTAAAAATGTTAATTAAACTTCTCCCTCTATCAAGAAAACAGAGCTAAGTCTTTCAAAATATGAAGTATCAAAGAAAGGTAAGATGTTTCATGTCCTTGACCAGACTGAAAAGAACTATTTTCTTTAAATGTCAAAGGAAAAATAATTAAATAAATTTGCTTTAATATTGGAGGTAGGAATCATTTTAATTTTAAACAACTTCTTAGCTTGTGTAAATCTAATCGCTTTTTTACCCTTTACAAGAATCTGTCTACCTTATCTTATAAAGGTAGCCAAGAATTAATAATTCAAATAATTTAATCTGACTCATGGTATAGACAGAGCTGCAGAAGCAAAGTTTGCTAGATTTTCTTGGGACTGTTATAAATTTGAGAGTATAGTACATTCTGAATAAATTTATAGAAACTACTAGTCACATAACAGCTTCATGTGCAATACTTTACTATTCAAACTTCTACTTATCCTTTCAGTGAGACTCAGAACTTTCTAGATTTAAAAATATGTGAAACAAATCTAATTAAACACCTTCATACATTTTCAGATTTAAATCATTTCATTAGTTCATATTATTTTATAAATATTTTGCTTTTTTTCTTTTTTTTAATGAAATATGTATGCAATCTAGATTTGAAAGTAGTAGACTTTATCCTCAGGGAGAAAACTGGATTCAGAGAGTCAATGAACTGGAACTCAGAACACTGAATGCCAATCTCAAATCTCTGGTTCACTCAGTAGGAACACGTCTGCCATTTGATTTTAGGCTAAGCAATTTCACAGAGATTTCTGTGGTCTGTTTTCTCAAGGGCCTTTTATTCCATTTAATTAATGAATTTATCATTTTGAAATGACAGATGAAACTTTTAAAAATACTTTTTAGATATGAGAAAGAACTTTTACTGCATTTGGATACAAAGACTTTGCTTCCACTTGTTGGTAAATATAAGCATAAAAATATTAACATAGTTGCTCATCAGAATATTCAACATTTGTGAAAAACATTGCTTTTGTTGTTCAATTAGTTAAGTCATGTTCGACTCTGCAACTCCATGGACTGCAGCAAACCAGGCTTCCTGGTCCTTCACTATCTCCCAGAGTTTGCTCGAATTCATGTTCATTGAGTCAGGGACGCCATCCAACCATCTCATCCTCTGTCGCCCTCTTCTCTTCCTACCCTATCTTTCTCAGCATCAGTGTCTTTTCAATGAGTCCGCTCTTTGCATCAGGTGGCCAAAGTATTGGAGCTTCAGCTTCACCATCAGTTCTTCCAATGAATATTCAGGGTTGATTTACTTTAGGATTGACTGGCTTGATCTCCTTGCTGTACAAGGGACTCTCAAGAGTCTTCTCCAGTCCCACAACTCAAAATCATCAGTTCTGAGCTCAGCCTTCTTTATGATCCAGCTTTCACATCTGTACATGACTACTAGAAAAAACCATGGCTTTGAATACTCAGATCTTTGTTGGCAAAATGATGACTTAATTTTTTAATATGCTGTCTCGGTTTGTCATGACTTTCCTTCCAAGGAGCAAGCTTCTTTTAATCTCATGGCTGCAGTCACAGTCTGCAATGATTTTTGGAGCTCAAGAAAAGAAAATCTGTCACTGCTTCCACTTTTTCCCCTTATATTTGTCATGAAGTGATGGGACTGGATCCCATGATCTTCGTTTCTTGAATGCTGGGTTTCAAGCCAGCTTTTTTACTCTCCTCTTTCACCTTCATCAAGAGGCTCTTTAGTTCCTCTTTGCTTTCCGTCATTAGAGTTATATCATCTGCATATCTGAGGTAGTTGATCTTTCTCCCGGCAATCTTACTTATCAGTAAGTAAGTTTGTTCAATAATTCAGTTTTACACAACTAACAACTAAGCAGTTAAATGCACTTGATTAATGCAGTTAAATGCAGTTGAAGTAATAATTGTATCTATTTTCTTGAATTACATAATATACCTTATGGAAAGACTTTCTAACTGATGTCATATTTCGTATCACTTTTATTTAGTATTTTTTATACACATATTCACTTTACTAGCCAGCCTATTCTTCAACCATGTTGTTTTTATGGCTATTTTTCAAATCTCTAACTAATTATTAACTTTTTTAAGGCAAAGGCCTTGTATTTTTTCTTTAATCTCTCACAATAGCTTCTAGTTAGAATGTTTTCCATATAGCAGGTCCTCAAAATTGCAAACTGATTGATTTTAATTGGAAATGTCTTCGGGTGCCTCCAGTCCAGAAAGTTTTGAAAGCTTTGGATTTTCAGAATCAGGATGAATGAGCAGAAGGACCTAAGGGCAGTAGGAACAGGTGCAGAGCAACTGAGAGAAAGCTGCTTCTAGCTACTTTTGTTGTGTCTATGGAATCAGGAAAGGATTCCTATAGATGCTCTGTGAATAATGCTTAAGAGGTTGTGTTTGATCAGTAATGAAGGCTTGATAAAGATAGGACTAAATTGGTTTACAAGCAACTCCTCCATTATGTTCTCTGAATAAGAAGCAGTGAACAGGTATGAAATAGGCAATGTTTATTAGGCATTTGGAGAAGGCAATGGCACCCCACTCCAGTACTCTTGCCTGGAAAATCCCATGGACAGAAGAGCCAGGTGGGCTGCAGTCCATGGGGTCACGAAGAGTCAGACACAACTGAGCGACTTCACTTTCACTTTTCACTTTCATGCATTGGAGAAGGAAATGGCAACCCACTCCAGTGTTCTGGCCTGGAGAATCCCAGGGACGGGGGAGCCTGGTGGGCTGCCGTCTATGGGGTCACATAGAGTCGGATACGACTGAAGCGACTTAGCAGCAGCAGCACCAAGGTGAAAAATAAGGTGAAATTAAGTAGGATGAAATATAATATTTTGCCTTTAGGCTACAATACAATTAACTGCACAAATATGTTAACAGAATATACATTTTCAAATGTCTATTTAAAAATATTTTTTCCACAAGCATAATTCAAATCAATACAGTGAAAATATTATTGCTTTATTTTTTTTTCAAAAGTCAAATATTTTTATTATCAAGAAAGTAAATTTCTTGATTATATGGATTACATTTCCAATTTAGACTATGAATTAGCAGATATCTAAAGTTGTTTGGGGAAATATTGACAAATTTAAATGGGATATGAAAGCCCACTATAAGTTAAAATATTTGGAAACTTTCTCATATCAAGAACAACAAATTAAGTGGAAATAATAAATCAGTTAAAAAAAAAAACTGCAGGGGGTCAGAATGCCATTGTTAAAATATTCTAAATGGCCACCTGAAAGAGAGAGTAGACATATGTTTGCATACTAAAAATTCTAGGAAAGGCATTGACATTTTTTTTAAATCTATAAAAGTGGCACAAAGAACTGAACAAGCACTTGTAAGTTGAAGATATATTACAGTAGCTAAGTATACTTTATGTAAGACTCTAAGCAGAAGAAATTAGATGGGTTTAAAAGGAATGTAATATATAGCTTTATCTGCCTATTCATATCTAAGATTACAGGAATTCAAGTATTCTCAGCATGATGTTGACACGGTTTGATAGGAGTCTCTACGTTCTCACTGTAGCTTTCACTGAAGGGTTTTTTGTGTGTTATTAAGTTCTTTTATTAGTAATGCTAATACTACTTGGGGATTAGATTGGTTATGTTTCCCATGAGTAAATAACTCTGATAAGCAAGCATTCTTCATTGGCAGCATACAAAAAAATTGCAAAATTCTGTCTTGAAATTTATTAACAGGCTAATTACCATGACAGCAACCCATTTTTAATAAGCATTGTAATTACCACATCAAACATCATTAAGACCTTCCAAATCCAAGGCTGATGTTTTGGGAAAAGGGGTGGTGCTAAGACAATTATGCTTAATGAGATTGACTTAAGACATTATTTTTCTTCCAGAGTTTGTCTTGCTACCAGAATCCCCATTAGTTGTTGTAGACCTCTTTCTAAACTTTGTTGTCCAGAAGCCATGTTGGTGAGTCTAATGCAAATAAACTCAAATAACTCACTGTCGATATTTTTTAACTGTGAAGTTTATCATTCTTTCTAACACAGGTAAATTGTAGTTGAAGAATAAATTGATAACATGTCATCCTAATTTCCCGTTAGTTTCTCGGGTAAAACAAATCGAACAGACAGAGACAAAAAAGTTTGCCACTTGTTCTGAATATAATGAAATGCAACAATCTACCTAAGTGAAATGAAAGTGGGTAGTATGTTCAGAAATGAGAAGGCTTACAAAATGTTTAATAGATATTGGGAAAGATTTGTCTCATGTGTGAACAGTGTCTGCACAGATGGAAACTTATTAAGCTAATGCCTCTGAATCTAATTTCTTTCTGATTTAAAAATATGTTTTAATCAAACCCTAACCTTTAAAGTTGTATGACCTCCATTACCCCGTGAGCAATACAGTCATGGCTGAGAATAAGTAAAAGAATTACAGAAACATATTCTCAAAAAATTGTTTAAATGCCCTTAAGAATCTCAAAGTAATATTTATTTCAGTATGAGAACTTCAAAATTCTGTGAATCTACTTTTTTTTTTTTTTTTTTTTACATAGACTATACTCTCTTCCTCCAAAGACAGATACTGTCTTTTGAGTGACCATTGCTTTTTAGGGCAAGTGAACCAGTATTAATATTAGGAGAATGCTGGCTCTCATCAGTAATTCTGAAGTCCTAAAATTATAATTTCTTCATTTTACATTTCACATAAACAGCAGATGGTCATTCATATCATCTGAAAACGTTAGCAGTAAAATCTTAACACAATATGACAGCCCACTTTGCAAATTAAGCTTTCTTTCTTCTAAACCCACCATTTGAGTCACTGTTGCCCCAAGCAGAGTTCTGTCTTCTGTATTTCTAATCAGACTGCTCACTTATTACAGAATATCACTGGCTTTCCCCTCTACTTATTTAAATCTATTGTGTCAAGAACTCTGAAGAGTTGTATGTTTTTTCAATTTACTAGCTAACATTAGTTTGCCACAACTTCATGGAAGCTGACAGAAGATGATTCCTGGGTCAGAAAAAAAGGACTTTATTATCCAAGTCTCAGATGAGCCTCCTGTCTTAATAAATTCTCTCGCTCAGTTTCAATAGGACCAATGTGAGAGGAGTCTAGATAAATGTTGTACCAGTTTGTGACACAGTTAAGGAATTCTGAGTTTAGGAAACTTCTGATCTTTAAAAGGTCCTGCTAGCAAACCTGCCTAATCTTTACCCCTAAGGGAGACATTGCCTTCAATATCCTGATCAGGAAGCAAATCTTCCTTCAGACCTGGAGGCAGACACAACCTCTAACATATAAGGCTGTCTGCTATACAAACAGCCTTGAAAAAGAGAGTTCAGGACAAAAAAATGCCAAAAGACATGCAGAAATGCATATCAAACCCCATCCTTCAAGTTTCAATGTAAATCCTACTTCTTTATGATCAGAGGCCACAGTAACATTTCACTATACATTTTTGGCTCCGTCTGACACATCATTCATGTTGTGTGGTGTTATGCATGTTATTTACTTTCTTGCTTAACATTTATGTCCCATTTAAATAAACTATATATTTCATGTTGTATCCTTAAGTACTTCAAACTCAATGAAGGTACAAATTATAATATTAATAAATCCCTTATTAGCCTCACAAAATTTAATGGGATTATATTTTGAATAGTCTCTCAAATATTTGTTGCATGAAGAAGGGTCAAACTTTACTTTGTAAATGTTTCATCCTAAACCACCAGTAAACAAATGGTTGTGAAAGAGTTTTACTCTATCAATTTTTTTTTTTTTTTGGGGGGGATTAGTTAGAATATGGCAACAAAGTTCCCTATGCTATCTTCTATCCTTTTCTTAAAGCTTTTCAGTCAACTTTATAGGTATCAAATATCAAAGAATGTCAATTCTCTATGTCTGTTTCTCTACTATTGCCCTGTAAATAAATTCTTCAGTACCATTTTTCTAGATTGAGAGGGGAGGAGAGGGTGAGATGTATGGAAAGAGTAACATGGAAACTTACATTACCATATGTAAAATAGATAGCCAATGGGAATTTGCTATATGGCTCAGTAAACTCAAACAGGGGCTCTGTGTCAACCTAGAGGATGGGGAGGGAGATGGGAAGGAGTTTCAAACAGGAGTGGATATATGTATACCTATGGCTGATTCATGTTGAGGTTTGACAGAAAACAGCAAAATTCTGTAAGGGAATTATCCTTCAATAAAAAATAAATTAATTTTAAAAATATCAAAAGCATAAATTCTTATGGAGAATTAAAGAAAAGTGTAAATATAATTAGAATTGACAACAATCTTCTGATAAAATTTGGAATGAGATTAGTTTTCACTTCTAGGAGCTTAATAACAACGCCTCAAGGCAAAATCTTCAAATCTATATTTTATGAATTGAAAGTTATCAAATTATACATGCACATAAGTTAGAAAGTCAAATAAGTATATAAAACACAACCTCAAGTATTTCTAATACGCCAAGGCAACCTTTTCTAATGCATCTTGCAACTATTCTTGGTTTTGCCTTCATATTTATAGAAGTTTAACTGCTATTACTGGTGACTCAGAGGGTAAAGCATCTGCCTGCAAAGCAGGAGACCTGGGTTTGATCCTTGGGTCGGGAAGATTCCCTGGAGAAGGAAATGGCAACCCACTCCAGTATTCTTGCCTGGAGAAGCCCATGGACAGAGGAGCTTGGTACTCTATAGTCCACGGGGTCGCAAAGAGTCGGACACGACTGAGCGACTTCACTTCACTTCACTTCAACTGCTATTAACAGATTTTTTTTTTTCCATTTTCACATTGGCTTACTGATTTCTACCTGTTGAGAGAAGTTTTTTTCTCTCTTACATCAACTTTCCTCCTTCCCCATATTCCTTATATTTATATCCTACTTGTTAAGTGAAGTGAAAGTGAAGTCGCTCAGTCGTGTCCGACTCTTAGCGACCTCATGGACTGCAGCCTACCAGGCTCCTCCATCCATGGGATTTTCCAGGCAACAGTACTGGAGTGGGATGCCATTGCCTTCTCCCTTGTTAAGTCAACTGCTATTATTACCATTGACTACACAAGTCTATCTTCAGAGTTGATCTTGTAGTATATTTCAATTATAATTCATTTCAAATAACTTTTTTATGTTCATTAATAACACCCACAAGTTGTTTCTTCAATCATGTACATATCCATCATTACCATATTATCAACTTTTCTATGAGAAGTGTAGAATCCTTCTCTAATACATCAAATAATCCACCAGTTGCATCTCTTTTATGAAGACATCCTTCATGAAAGCTCTTCTGGCAGCTTCAGTCTGTCTTGAATGTTCTTGAGTTCCACAGCATAGCTATCATCATGGTGTTTTGCTTCAATATCACTTTGGGAGTCGATTCTATACTCTCTTATATACAATACCCTATATTTTAAATTAGTTTTGGTAGAACATTCATTAAAGTAGTGTTGAAAGAAAAGGAACATAGCAGAAAAAAATTGGAAATCTAAAAATGTCTTTCTTCTTTAATACCTGAAAAAATATGTCTGGTTGGGTGTAAAATTCTAGTTTGAAAACCACTTTCCTTCAGAATTTCAAAAGTTTTACTCAGACATCTCCTAGCTTCTTAACTTTTACTATGTCATTTTGATTCCTAATTCTTGATATATGATTATTTTGGGAAAAAAATGAAAAAATCATTGGAAATGTTTAAGATCTTCATTTTTTCCTAGTGTTTTAAATTGCAAGTGAATGAGTTTTGATGCAGATCTTGCTTACTCTATGTGCTAGACACATAGTGGGAACTTTGTAATTGAAAACATTTGTCTAAATACTGCTACTGCTAAGTCACTTCAGTCGTGTCCAACTCCATGGGACCCCATAGACAGCAGCCCACCAGGCTCCCCCGTCCCTGGGATTCTCCAGGCAAGAACACTGGAGTGGGTTGCCATTTCCTTCTCCAGTGCAAGAAAGTGAAAAGTGAAAGTGAAGTCGCTCAGTTGTGTCTGACTCTTTGCGACCTCATGAACTAAGCCCACCAAGGCTCCTCCGTCCATGAGATTTTCCCAGCAAGGGTACTGGAGTGGGGTGCCATTGCTTTCTCCCTGTCTAAATATGAGATAGTTTTATATTTTTTAGAAAATAATTTCTTAATCTCTATTTTTATTTCGTAATTCTATTCAAATGTTAGATTAGCTGGACAAATTCTCTAATTTTATTATCTTCTCCTTCTTCTATCCCTTTGATTGTTTTATTCTCTGTAAGATTTATTCAGCTTTATTTTCCACCCCTTTTATTGATTTTATATAGTAACATTTTTACTATTCTAAGAGTTCATTGATGTCCTCTGAAAATTCCTTGTTTCTATTTTCCTATTCTTGTTATATGATTGCAACATTTCCCTTTTTTCTCTGGGAATACTAATTAAAAAATATATATATATAACTGTCATTTACTTTGTAGTTCTGCTCCCTGCAGCATTTTTGTTTCCTGAGTTTTTTCCCATTTCTTTTTCTTGGTTTCTCCCTTGTTTTTTAGATGATTGTCTCAAATGTTTGGTCATCTGGCATACTCACACCTAACACTCAGTTATAAAACAGCTTATTGGTAGCTCTGTTGATCAACAGTGGCATTCACTGTGAGTGTATTAGCAGGGCTGTTTCACCAAGAATCACCTTGTCAGGATTTGTAGCTGTTTCTCCAGAGTTCATCAGTTTTACTAGATATGTTCTCCAATATTCCTACAGAAAGGCATTCTCAGAACCAAGTGTGAAAAGGGGTTGTGAAGAGTATATAAACTTACATTTAATAACTCTAATTAAAGAGTATATTGCCTTTTGTTTTTGATTATTTCACACTTCTTAGAACAAAGTTTCTCTGGCTGGACATATCATAAAAATAAATTTCTAGTCATCTGTAGGGATTTAACTAGGAAGTTGGTAAGAGAACAGAGATAGTTTGGTGTTGAACTCTGTGAAATGTGAAAGATCTGGGAATGTAACTCTTCTTATTAGATTTTAAACCACTTGTATTTAGACTGAATTACTCAGTATGCCAGCAAACTTGGAAAACTCAGCAATGGCCATAGGACTGGAAAAGGTCAGTTTTCATTCCAATCCCAAAGAATGCTCAAACCACCGCACAATTGCACTCATCTCACACGCTAGTAAAGTAATCCTCAAAATTCTCCAAGCCAGGCTTCAGCAATATGTGAACCGTGAACTTCCAGATGTTCAAGCTGGTTTTAGAAAAGGCAGAGGTACCAAAGATCAAATTGCCAGCATCTGCTGGATCATGGTAAAAGCAAGAGAGTTCCAGAAAAACATCTATTTCTGCTTTATTGACTATGCCAAAGCCTTTAACTGTGTGGATCACAAGAAACTGTGGAAAATTCTGCAAGAGATGGGAATACCAGACCACCTGACCTGCCTCTTGAGAAACCTATATGCAGGTCAGGAAGCAACAGTTAGAACTGGACATGGAACAACAGACTGGTTCCAAATAGGAAAAGGATTACATCAGGGCTGTATATTGTCACCCTGCTTATTTAACTTATATGCAGTGTACATTATGAGAAACACTGGGCTGGAGGAAGCCCAAGCTGGAATCAAGATTGCCAGGAGAAACATCAATAACCTCAGATATGCATATGACACCACCCTTATGGCCGAAAGTGAAGAGGAACTAAAAAGCCTCTTGATGAAAATGAAAGAGGAAAGTGAAAAAGTTGGCTTAAAGCTCAACATTCAGAAAACTAAAATCATTGCATCCGGTCCCACCACTTCATGGGAAATAGATGGGGAAACAGTGGAAACAGTGTCAGACTTTATTTTTTGGGGCTCCCAAATCACTGCAGATGGTGATTTCAGCCATGAAATTAAAAGACATTTACTCCTTGGAAGGAAAGTTATGACCAACCTAGATAGCATATTCAAAAGCAGAGACATTACTTTGCCAACAAAGGTCCATTTAGTCAAGGCTATGGTTTTTCCTGCGGTCATGTATGGATGTGAGAGTTGGACTGTGAAGAAAACTAAGCGCCAAAGAATTGATGCTTTTGAACTGTGATGTTGGAGAAGACTCTTGAGAGTCCCTTGGACTGCAAGGAGATCCAACCAGTCCATTCTAAAGGAGATCAGTCCTGGATGTTCATTGGAAGGACTGATGCTAAAGCTGAAACTCCAATACTTTGGATACCTCATGCAAAGAGTTGACTCATTGTAAAAGACCCTGATGCTGTGAGGTATTGGGGGCAGAAGGAGAAGCGGATGACAGAGGATGAGATGGCTGGATGGCATCACTGATTCGATGGACACGAGTTTGAGTGAACTCCGGGAGTTGGTGATGGACAGGGAGGCCTGGCTCGCTGCTATTCATGGGGTCACAAAGAGTCAGACATGACTGAGCGACTGAACTGAACGGAACTGAAATGTATAACAGATAAGTGATAATATTTTGAGGAATATTTTAATTGTTGCCAAAATTTTAGGTTAAAATTTATGTGCATTTTCCAGCAAGTATATGATGGATTTTCATTTTATAAGATTTAATTGCAACAATTAATATTTCAGTAGATTTATTTTTTAAAATAAGAACTTGCCAGTGATTACTAAATGTTTTTTAAAACTTATTTGTAGTCTAGACACATAAAATATATTTCTTTAATAACAATAAAATAAAACAAACCAATAAAACTTGCTTATATTAGTATCAGCTGATATTAATTCTCTATAAAAAGTGATAATCACATAGTATTTCTGGGACTTCCTTCATCCTGTATATTCTGCCAAATGTATTCTCACTTCACCACCACTGTCACAGTGTTACTTCCATCAAGATTTAACTCAAATATTGTTTTTTCTGAAATTTTCCTGGGCTGACATTTTGTCAATGTCTAATCAAACTACAGAAGTCTAATCAAACATTAAGTACAGTATCTATTCCACTATATCTTGTGCCTAGTTTTTAAATCATCTGACAGCTTAGTAATGTGACAACTTAAGACTGTAAGCTCCCAGTGGGCAAGGCCCATTATCTGTCACCATGAGACATTCATGGGGTCGCAAAGAGTCGAACACGACTGAGCGACTGAACTGTCTGACTGACACTCTAAAAGCTAAGTGATGTCTCCAATTCCTGACTTTTTTAATGACTCTATAATTCTGTACTGCATTTTATCCTCCATACTGACAGCTTTGATTCAAGCTTTCTTCAGTATGTTGAAGAGTGGTCATTTCCTGATCTATTTCCTACAAAATTGTTTTTCTGTCAACTCCTCTTCCACTTTCTCTATCACTGTTCACATGCTTGGCTATTGTTTTATTCCTTTATTATTGTTTTAGCATAGTTTCAGGGAGAAGACACAAAGAATGAATATTTTGAAAACAGTAGGTTTAAGTAGAACTAATTCTTTATTTTCTCTTAAACATATAGCTGTTAGTATTCAGACCCTCAGAAGCTATTTCCTAGCAAATGAAGAATTGTAATTGAGTAGCTTTGGGTCAGAAATATTTGTATAAATAACTAGGTAAGATTTCTTTTTTAAATATAAGTTATCTGGTTATGAAATCTGTTTGTTTATAAATATACTTTTTAAAGAAATTATATTCATTTTGAAATGCTTAGAAAGGAATCATAGGTCATGATAAACTGAAAAACAGGTATATCTTCTCCAAACAGTAGCACTGAGCAAACTATTTTCTAGATTGAAACAGCAAAGAGAATAATAATAGTACATTTGGTAGTTTCTTTATGGAACCTACAAGGTCCAATTACTACAAGACATTTTAGAAAATTATGTGGGAAGGAATTATTAATTTAAATTAAAAAATCTTCCCCAACTGATCAAAATATTAACACAGTATCACAAATATGTTTATATTACTATGTAATAAAATCACCTCATTTTATATCAATCAGCATTGTGGCAGGTTTCTCTTCAGAAAATAAATTTCCTTATCAGAATAAATTTTTTTTAGGATGGTATTAGCCATAAAATCTAGAAACTTACGATCACTGAATGGGGTTTAATGTGAGATATACATTTTTGTGGTTATGAAATCTCTCCAGGATGGCTATAAAATTGGTACTTTTTGGAAGATTTTTAAAAGACAAACTATCATGAGGAACTCAAGGCTAAGTTCTAATGCCATTTATTAGAATTTTTGCTAAATCTAAGCCATAGTCCACCTCAGCTGGCTGTTGCAAACATGATCTATGCATTCTATGCCTATACTATTTCAAGTTCTACCAATGTGGATGAACCAGTTTAGAAAAAGAAACAGAAATGTATAGTGTATTGATGATCCTAAAACTATGGCTTAAAGCATTAAAAAAACCAAAATTAGTCCTTTAGTTTCAGCATTTTTCAAAATTAAGGTAAAAGCACCTGAAGTAAAGTTGCTAAATTGTTTATGGTTTATAAAAATGAATTTCTAGTCAATCAACCAGTCTGACATCAAATCAAAATCCAAATAACAGATGAATCTTAAGACTATAAACGAATTTTAGATGTCAGGGTTGTCAAGTTTCAATCCAGCACTAATACGTTACTCATGTTCCTATTGACAATGATAGGGGAGGTTTTAAAGAATAAATATTCATGTAAAGAAAACATACTTGAGCCTAAAAACTGTAGATTATATATAAAACATAGATTCCCCAAAAGACCTGTCACATTTATTCAGAGTCCATATGAATGGACTACTAGTTTACATGTTATTCTCTGAATACATGTTATTGTCTCAAGTAATATAATTTTAGACAGCCTTCTACTAAATCCTTGTCATCAAAAATGTATTGAAAGTCGTACTCCACTATGGTATGCATCACCATGACATTTCACTCACACAACAAAGAATAAGATGATTGTCAAGTTCAGGTTGTGTGGGAAAAATCCCAAGTAGGTCAAAGAAGAAGGTAATAGAACTAGCACCTTCTAGCATGGTTTCCTGGAAGGTGACACCGGCCTTAAAAGACTAACAGGGCCTGGAGAAACGAGGTGCCTTGTGCTGTCAGTTCCCCCCAAGTATGCAATGTGAACTGAGATCCTGCGGCACAGCTGACTGGACAGCAGGGCCCTGAGCAAATAGAAAAGAGGGAGAGTCATGCACAGCAGTGCTGCAAAGGCTTTGCAGTAAGAAGAGAAAAGAAGCTTCTTTTCGAAAGTCTTTTAAAATGCCATTTCTCTCTTGTATTAGATTTTTAGTCCAGCAACACAATCTTATTGTTTTATCAAATGTATTGCAGTGGGGACACAACTCACAATCTCTTATTCAAAATTGTAGAGAAATGTTTTTCTGAATATTTCAGATTTTAGGAAAATATTACAATACATATTTCTTGTTTTATATAACACACCCAGCAGGCTCTGTGGCGATACTGTGTAATCAAACACATTATTTCCAGAGCAAAACATGATTGTTCAGATGAAGTAGGGTAAATAAAGAAGAGAAAGTATTTTCTATTTTTGCATTCAAGTCATTTCAGGTTAGATGTCACCACCAAACTAGTTCTCATCAGCTTTTGCTGCAAAAAGTTACCAATAATATTTAACAAAAGATCCATTCAATCACTAGAACTTTTTAGATTTTAGAATTGTGTCTAAGGTATCAAAGTTGTGTATTATAAAACTTCATGACCATAATTATAACAAAAATCACACGTATGTTCTTTCTAAAAGTTATATTCAGTTCAGTTCAGTTCAGTCACTCAGTCATGTCCGACTCTTTGCAACCCCAGGAATTGCAGCATGCCAGGCCTCCCTGTCCATTACCAACGCCTGGAGTTCACTCAAACTCACGTCCATCGAGTCGGTGATGCCATCCAGCCATCTCATCCTCTGTCATCCCCTTCTCCTCCTGCCCCCAATCCCTCACAGCATCAGAGTCTTTTCCAATGAGTCAAATCTTCGCATGAGGTGGCCAAAGTTATATTATAGAAGTGTTTGACTCATTTAAATTAAATTTAGTGCCATTTAAAATTATATATGAAGAAAACACTATACATAGTCTTTTTTAAAAGTGTATATTACCACAAATATTTGATTGGGGGGTGGGTGGGCAGAGGATATATTGTTCAGAAACATACATGTAAGCCCAACCAGAAGGCCCATAAGAAGAGGGAGAAAGCAGCCTCTGGGATACAGATGCCTGAGTTATTCCAGGTCATGCCTGAAGGTCTGGGAATTTCTAGAGGGATTGGGACTTGGGCTTCTCTTTCATCCTTTCCAGGAACAGTGAAAGCGCCTGAATGTGGAAGGTGAATCACAAATACAACCCTGTCACTCACTTGTCAGTCACCTGAACAATTACATGAGATGCAGCATAGGATCTGATCAACCACATGTAATTCCAATCACTTTCCTAACTATGCAACTATATCCTGTATTGAAAGAAAAAGAAAAAAAGGAAAGAATGAAAGGTGGGTAAAAAAATGAGAACGCCTCACTTGTTACTTACATCTGAATCACTAAAAATAAACATCTTTTTATTATAATACTAAAGAGTTAACAAATAAAATGTAAGTATTTGCAAAAAAGACAATGGAGCAATAGAAACCTATACCAAAAACTGAACTGAATGTAGGCCCTTAATTTCTTTTGGTGGGGAAGACAGTATTGAGACCAAGAAGATTTTAAATATATTCGCTAGCAGCCAAGAGCAGAAAAATGAGACCAAAAACAAAAATAAATCAACAAACACATTCCAGGAGGCTCAGCATCACCCTAGGTACTGATTACTTTTAACAGAATTGGATCAAAACAGAGTCTACACAGAGATTTTGGCCTTTTACAAGCCAGTTCAAGTAAGTTCACTCATGAAGTGCATTTTACAAAATAAGAATAACTGAAATTCACATAGGTTAACAAACCAGTCACCATATCCACAGCATGACTTTTTCTTTATACAAGTATAAATATGCATTTATATACTTATATATAGAGATAAAAAGTATATACATTCAACACTAATAGTCATTAATAGGATTTTCAGTGATATTTATTTTGTTTTAATCTAATTCTTAAATGTTCTATAATTAATATGTATTATTTAATCATAAAAACTGTGAAAATTTCTAATGGAGATTCTACAGGAAATATGCTAAATGAGCTATCTTAACGTTAAAGACGTCATTCTCAACTAAATATAACTCTATTTTTTTCAACAAACTCTAGTATTTCTCAATAGATGTAATAATAAAAATAGTTGTAGGAGAAAACATATCTGCAGTTGACTTAATTATAGATTTCTGGGACATTTACTTACAGTACACATCCACTCTGATTGACTTTATCGCTGGGGACCCCAGGCCATTCTCTGCTTTACAGTAATAGCGGCCTCCTTGATGTCGCTGAATGTTTGTAATCCTCAAAGTCTCGTTGAAGACACTTGAGTCTTGGAATCTGTCAGAGGCACTTCCTGCTGTTTTGGTCCACCTGATCTGAGCAAGCATCAACAAAGATTGTTACTTTAGGTTGGCTTTCTCACTGAAAAATTAAATACCAATTACTCATATGAAGGGAATTCCCTTGTGGCTCAGTTGGTAAAGAATCCGCCTGAGATGTGGGAGACCTGGGTTCAATCCCTGGGTTGGGAAGATCCCTTGGAGAAGGGATTGGTTACTCACTCCAGTATTCTGGCCTGGAGAATTCTACGGACTGTACAGTCCATGGGGTCACAAAGAGTCGCACACAACTGAGCAACTTTCACTTTCACTCATTTGGAGAGTTGGCATTCAGAAACTGCTACAGTGCCATTTTTGGCAAGTTATTGAAAATTAAGAAGAAAAGTTTATATAACAATAAAATTATAAAACTGTAAATGCAGTTATTATTATATAGTGCATATAATTCTAACTCAATTGCATAGAGTTCATCCATAGTTTCATCAGTGTGAAGGACAATAAAAAATATTAATATATACAAAGGAAGTTAAATATAAGTAGTACACTGGAAATATGGATTAGTTTCTTTTCCTTGAGCACCTAAAATTCTATTTTCCAAACTCTGTAAGGCATTTTTTATTTACCTGCATAGGAAAAAGAGGTAGGCTCTCACTTTCTTTTTGGACATGTTTCATTATTTTATGCAATATTTTCTATTTGATTTGGTTAATTAAAGTATATTACCAGAGTAGCTTATTGAGATTATGTGTAATTTTATACACGTGGTTGTTATGAATGATTTTTATTTCATTTTTATAGCTTTGCTGTAATAAGCCCACAAATAACTTGTCTGTTTGATAATTAGAATTCACTTTATATCAATAATTATTTTCAAAAAATGTGTAAACTTTTCCAAAGAGAACATTTCTATTAAATTGCCAAAGCACTTTGAATATCTAAAATACTCTGTTATAAACAATACTGTTCTTTGCAACACAGCTGTGTACATCAGATTTGGCTTTTACTAGAAATAAAGACTAGTGTTCAAGTAAACTTTTGTGTATTTTAGCTTATATAAACCTGAACAAAAGCCACGTGATGGTACTGTAAAGTGATACAAAACAGGATGTAAAAAGATTTAGTTTTATATCTCTCCTTCTCCCTGCTGTATAATATATTGCTTTATTTATTTTTAGGTTGTAACTCTGCTGATAGAAATCCTCTGCAAACACAAATGAAGAAACATAGACAAATGTAACTAAATAGTGGGTTATCAAAATTTAAATCATTTAATACTACTATTATTTATGCTATTTTGATACAATGTTAATTCAAACTTACGATCTAATGACACTAAGCAGCTTTAAAAAATTCTCCAAATCATTACAATATCAGTATAAATATATGCACGTTTGCCCTTAATTGTGTGTGAAATTAAAAATTTACTTAGAAATTAATGAAAGTTGAGTAATTCATAAAAATACATATCAAATATTTATCTAAAACTTTTTACAGAAAATATATATAAAAATTAAATGGGGTGATTCTTGATTTCAAGTAGTTCATAAGCTAATTATTAATATTATCATAAAAGACAAAAAGAATAACATGGGCACTGATTTGATAAGTACCATTTCCATGCAAAAATCTAGGGTTCTATTTTAACTTAAATTTCAAAATTTATAGGTAACAAAATAAAAAAAGATTAAAATGAACAAGCAAATTACATATTTTTGCTTTGTATATCCTATATAGATATATGCTAATTCTCTCTTATATATATATATATTTCTACCTAAGATGTAAATAAAACACAATTCCTATGAAATGCCAAGTTTTCCTTGACTATCACAATATGGTACCAATATTGATTTTTAAAAATAAACATTTCAGAATATAAAAAGTAAGTTCAGAATCAAAAGAATTATGGAAATGGCCTAGAAGTTTTGGATATTAAAAACATGATATTAAGACAATAATTTAGTTTTAGAATACTGTTATAGTACTGGTAATTGTCCAGAAATTGGGTGATGTAGAGAATAAGAGTGTGCATGTGTGTGTATGTGTGTGTGTGCGCCTGTGCCTGTGTGTCTGTGTGTTGGGGTGGGGTGGGGAGAGAGACAAAGAAAAAGAGTGAGAGAAGAAATTATGATATAGACTATCAAACTTTTTGATCTTAGAATACCTTTACTCTATTAAAAATTATTAATGATCTCAAATATCTTTAGCTATTTAAATTATATCTATTCATAATCAGTGTAGTAGAAACTAAGACAATGTTAAATTATGTGTTATTAACTCATTTTAAATCATTTTAATAAACTGAAGACATTAACTTAAGGAACACTTTTAATTTTTCAAGACAAAAATAATTAAGTAAAATGAATGGAATTGCTTTATAGTTTTGCAAATCTCTTCCGTATCTTCTTTAGTGAAAAAAAGCCGGCTAGATAATTATATCAACATATGCATGCAATCTGTGGCAACATGTTGGGGACTGGCTATAAAGGGAGTAGTATTTCAATAGCCTTTTTAGATAACTGTGGACAGTCTTCCTTGAGACTACAGTAAAATTCCGTCAGTGTTAGTTTCCTACTTGCAAAATAGAATTGAAAACCATATCAATGCCCTTTTTGCTCTTTGTGACACTAAAACCCATTGGTCTATCTTGCACTTTTAATAGATCATTTTCTCATGCATGATTTTGTAGCAACATAGATTAGTCATCTGGAAAATATGAATTCATTGAGTTATGAAGATCTTCCAGATGTTGAGATAGCTCAACATATAATACAATTCACATATACTAATATCATCAGTCTTCATAGAATAGTCTTCTATAAGGATTGGTGAAATTAGTATATGTGCCTACCATGCTATCATGCTTCTGTTGGCAGATTTTCCAAAATTCTAAATTTTCTCTTAAATATGTGAAATTTATCATAAGCAATAACCATTGTTAAGGTGTTTTATTTGGGATGATAGGTTCATTTCATTCATTTCTGAGGAAATATTTGCCAAATACCCAAGTCTGAATAACCATGTATACAAAGCATCCTTTTAAGTAAAAAAAAAAATATTCTATAAAAAAAAGTGGGTAATTCACCACAAAACTCATTCATACAAGACTTTGCCTTGAGACAAACTCTGTACTTTAGTAAGCAGCAGAAATCCTTTTTAGGAATTTTCCATTTTGTCACTTAGGATATTAAAAATATAGTGACTGTGTTCTAAGATGTTAAAAATTAATACTGGAACTTCCCTGAGGGTCCAGTGGTTAAGACTTTGTCTTCCAATGTAGAGGGTGGGGGTTTGTTCTAGCACACACCTCAAAAAAAGACCAAGAGATATAAGACAAATTCAGTAAACACTTTACAAATGAAGCACATTAAAAAAAATCTTTAAAAAATGAATACTGATTTTTCTGATTTATCAAAAATAGTGACACTGATATTTTATTATTATTATTACTGTGAGTAAATAGTAGTGAAGTAGCAAAGAATACAAAGACTGCTAGTACAATTTGATGCCACAGCTTTGTTCTGTGCTAACAGGCTGCCTGTTTTATCTTCCTTTACTACAAAAGCAGTATAGTGAGAAACAACATTCTTCTTCATGAACTCCCTGTAAAGATCACAGGGTCCCCAGAGAGATCTAGGGACCACACAGGAGAACACTGTTAAGAGTACAGAAATATGTATATAATTTAGGATTTCATACAGGAAATATTTTAAATGAAAAGCAGAAAGAAAGCTTGTTTAGTAAGTGGTGTTGGGGCAATTGACTATATATCCATAATGGAAAAAAAAGCTGACTCTCTAACCCACCCTTCATATCAAAATTAATTCTAGATGCAATAAAGATTTCAAAGTAGAAAATTGAAATTTTTCCATAAGAAAATATGGAGTGATCTGTCTACAATTACTCAAGTGAGCAGGGCTTTTAATACAAATTCTAAAAAAAAAAAAAACCTATCACTTGATTAATATGTCACTCTTTTTTAAAAATTATGTAAGACAATTTACTATTAAAAATGTCAGAATTCAGGGTTAGTTTCCATAAAATATACATATATATACAATATATATGTATATGTACATAGTATACTAGATGATGAGTAAGTTAATGGATAAGAAAAGAAAAGGGAAAAAACAGAACTACAAATTGGCATTATTTAAGTAAAGAGACGTTCAATTTCTTTCTTTTTAAAACTGTAAATCAAAGCATGAGAAACCAACTTTCACCTATCAAATGGCCACAAACACTATCTCATACCATCTTGTGCTGTTGAGGTTTCATAGCTGGGATTCGAAGGGTAAGATGGTAAAATCTTCCTTTTTGGAGCAGAATCCAGTAAATTATGTCAAAAAAATGAACACATTCAGACTTGGACTTAGCAATTATCTAGTTAAAATATACCTAACATTTGCACAAGAATGTATAAAATGTCTGTGTAATAGTACAACACTGAAAACAATACAATATCAAAAGATAGGGAAGTTGTGACAAATTAATTGACTCTAAAGCTGAATTGAATAGAGAAATGGGAAGAATAAAAATACAAAATATTTTATCAAGCTAACAAAAAATGAGACTATTCTCATCTGTGTAAAAAGAGTACATGTGTGTAAATGCATTTGCACATATATATTAATATGTGCAACATATTTGCATAATATGTTACTCCTGGAGAAAGAAATGGCAACCCATTCCAGTATTCTTGGCTGGAGAATCCCCATGGACAGAGATTGGCAGGCTACAATCCATAGGGTTGCAAAGAGTCAGACATGACTAAAACAATTTAGCATGCAGGCATGCACTAACATGTTAATAAATATTAATACATAAATGGAGCACATGAATACACACAAAATTTAACCTTGATTAATTCTGAGTGGGACTGGTAAAATAAAAGAATATGTAAAATATTCTTTTCAAAAATTTCTTATTTAAAATTCTTATTTACACTTTATTTTACTATGAACAAATATTGAATTTATTATAAATAAGTTTAAAAGAAAAAAATACAATGCAGTTGTGAAATATAATAGAAAAACCAGAAAAGTATAGAAAGAATACAAAATAATCACTTATGGAAAGGGTTTTTCCCCCTCTACTTAAAAAGATAAATAATGAAAGGAAATATTCCTGAGTTTTGGAAAGATAACTTTATCATTAAGGGGGTTTACCAAGTTATACATCTAATTGATGAGAAAAGAAACCTCTATACCATCCATGGAATTCTCCAGGCCAGAATACTGGAGTGGGTAGCCTTTCCCTTCTCCAGGGGATCGTCCCAACCCAGGGATCAAACCCTTGTCTCCTGCATTGCAGGTAGATTCTTTATCAGCTGAGCCACCAGGGAATCCCAAGAATACTTGAGTGGGTAGCCTGTCTCTTCTCCAGTGGATCTTCTTGACCCAGGAATTGAAGCGGGGTCTCCTGCATTGCAGACAGATTTTTTACCAGCTGAGCTACCAGGGAAGCCCATAAAGAAACCCCAGGCATACTCTGATAGAACTTGTGACCTCAAACTCTACAAAGGAGACTGTATAGGCTTCCAGGCAGAAGAAACAAACTATTACAATAAACTATTACAATGTGTTAGAGTCTGCCCATTCCCTGATGTTGATTTCTCCTTCTTCCACAGAAATTGAATCCCACAGTATTCATCAGGCACAAGGTTGCCCAAAACAAAGGCATTTACTATTTCAGCTACATTCTTGCCAGTGTGTTTCAAGAAGAAATATTCTTATAGGGAAGCACCCCTCCACATTTTGCTCATTTCAGCACATTACTGCTGTCTGCCATCTTGGACCCTGAACTGACATGGAATGAAAGTCAAGCACAGAGAATCTATAAAACAGAAGAATCTAAATCTCTGACATCATGGGAGTTTCACCTACCTAACCTGAACTATGTATAGTTTCTGGGTTTCTACATAGGAGAAAAATACAATTCTATCTTACATCATACTTTGGGAGGGGGGTGGTTTCTATGACTAACAGCCAAACTTTAATTGATAAACTTGGAGTGATAAGGAAGAACACATACACACGCACACACACACACACATGCACACACACCATAGAAATACTTTATGGATAATTCAACTCTGCATCCCAATCCTGATTAGTTCAGTAGATAGTAATTCATTAATTTTACAGATTAAATGTAGAACTTGAGTTGAAACTTGAGGTGTTGGTGGATATAATTCAGCTGTGAGATAGACACATGAAAGTTGCTCAGTCGTGTCTGACTCTTTCAACCCCATGGACTATTACAGTCCATGGAATTCCCTAGACCAGAATATTGGAGTGGGTAGCCGTTCCCTTCTCCAGGGGATCTTCTCAAGCCAGGGATCGAACCCATGTCTCCCTCATTGCCGGCAGATTCTTTACCAGCTGAGCCACAAGGGAAGCCCCCAAATACGGGAGAGGGTAGTAGCCTATCCCTTGTCCAGCGGATCTTCCCGACCCAGGGATCAAACTGGGGTTCCTGCTTTGCAGGTGGATTCTTTACCAACTAAGCTATCAGGGAAGCCCAACTGAGCTATGAGGGAAAGTGGATATAATTCAGCTGTAAGATAGACACATGAACAGAGATTTATACAAGATAAATTTAGATTCCATCATGTAAAAAAAAAAATCTGGAGTGAGGCAGACCAGTGAGAATTTAATGACTCCGCTCAGGGACTCAGGCTCTTTGAAACTGCCTGCACTACCATGTGCTGCTGGAGCTCAAGGCCCAGAATAGCAGCTACAAATCTAGTTTTCACAGCCCCATCCTACCAGAAGAAAAGAGGAAAAGACAAAAAAGTGCCTACCACATCGGCTTTACAGAAGGCTCTAGGATATTGCCTCAGGACACTGGCTCACTTCAGACAGACAGAGCCCCACCCATAGCTACCAGAAAGGCTGGGAAGTGTACTCTTTACCACACAGAGCTCCTGTCTCCCAGGTGCCTTCTAAAATCTAATTCTATAGCTCTGGGAAAAGAGGGGACGGGTTATTTGGGACAACTTGCTAGTCCCAAAGCAGGAATAAAATACATTCACTACTCAAATATGCTGCATTGTTAAATATGATTGTATTTAAACACTTTTTATTTCCATAAAAATAACATGTACAGAAAAAGAAAGATGTTACACTTTAGAGGGATACTCTTTATGGTAACTATATAATCTAAAGGAACAGCTTGGAGATACTCCTAGGCTGCAGATCATAACACTTCGCTTAGAGTCACCCAACTCTACACAGAGAATTTTCTACTTTGCTTTTTGCAAATAATGATATTTCTGAACATCATTATTTTTATGTAGTCTTAAATAAAATTACTGTTGACTAAAATAGCTTAAGAAAATGTTAAAAACCTAAAGTGCAGACCAGAGGATAGACCTAGGTGAATCCAAAAGAGTATATTCCATAGATAGTACAAACTCAATAAGCAGTTAGCCCTTGACAATTCTCAGACTTCTAGGTTCTCCCCTTTAATTAACATCTAGTGAATGAGGAGTTTTGTGAATTAAAGATGGTTTCTATCACGTGTCAAGGTGTTAGGCTTTATTCTCCTGTCTCTTCAGGTCAATCTATAATGACAAATATGAGCTTTGTCCCAGCCTTGTTCATATTCTGAAAAAAGATCCTTTATCTGTAAAAGACATCCAGAGAAAAAGAAAGATAAACATCATCTGATCTGCTATAATGATTGGGGTGATTTGCCACCAGAGCCTTTGGGCACTAAACAAAGCCAGTCATGGCTCTTGTCATTTCCAGAGTGATAGTCTGAAAAAGCATAAAGGTATGATTATGAGTAACAGTGCTCTTTACAGTTTTGAAAATAAAAGTTATCCTCTTATCCTGCACTAATATCAGGGAAAATAACAGAGAAAATATGTTCTCTTTGAGCTACTCAATACAATAAATAGAACTCTGAGTAGAACAGGACTCCAGATCATATGGGTTCAATTTTTAATAAACTGTATCAGTCTATTATAAATGATAGAAAAATGTCACTCTTGTTTCTAAATATTATACAAAAATTTTCTGTCAAAGCAACAAATTTTTAACCTGAAAACTTCTATAGACTGTGTGTGTGTGCTCAGCCATGTATATTTTCAACCCCATGGACTGTAGCCCGCCAGACTCTGCTGCCCTTGGAATTTTCCAAGCAAGAATACTGGAGTGGGTTGCCAATTCCTACTCCCTGAGGATCTTTCGAAGCCAGGGATCAAACCCGCATCTCCTGCACTGACAAGTGGATTCTTTACCACCGAGACACCTGGGAATCGACAACTTTTTCACTCTGTGCATGAACATTGTATTTTTCTAGCATGCTGACCAATATTAGAGATCACTGCTATCACTAATATGACTACTACTAAAAATAATTTAGAACTTCAAAAGATTCCTGCAAGTTAGAGTTACTATCTATTAATATTGTCCACATTGTGATAAGGAAGAATTGTTTAAAGTGTGTAGTGTGAATAAGAAGCTCAGGGAGGCAATAAAGAAAAGAGAGTCTGAACATCAACCTGGGGTCTTCTCACCAGCCAAAGAATAGAATGGTGAAGGAGAGGGAATCATTATGGTAAATGCATTGGAAACAAAAGGAGAATTTTGAGGTGAGGACATGGGTATTTCTGAAAATGAGATACGCCTTAAAACAGAGAAAACATTTTTTTCTCATCATTCTCTTGACTGTGGCTTTTCTTTTGAATTTAAACTTTGAAGACTTTATTCATCTCTTGTGAAAATAAGCAGTGAAAGATACTAAGTAAATTTTGCGTTTATCTTTAGCAATGTTGATTCCTACCTGTGTATGGAGAACTACAATAGGACCTGGTAGCAGTCTATCAAACCAAAGGCAACAGAAGAGGGTACATTTTGGTGCAAATGCTTTAAAAAGTGTTGGGGTTACTGCAGATTGCTTCGTTGAAGGCTTTTTTTTTTTTTTGTAGCATAACCAAGATATTAATCATGGACTCCAGACAACCAGTAACAGGATTTTACTTCTTTAAAAGTAAATAAAATGCTTTTTAAAATTTTATTGGTTGATTTTAAACCCATGACAGGCTTGAAAGGTAGGAATTTTTTTTTTTCCTATGTGTCTGTGCCTTTGTACACCAGGCTCCTCCTGAAATGAAAGTTCTCCTTTTTTCCTTCTCATTATCTAGTTAACTCCCTCTGATCCTCCAGAAATCATTTTATTAGAAAGTCTTCCCTCTCCCACAGAGCTCTATTTCATCCTGTCCTCAGTGTTGCCATAGCACCTTGCAAATCTCTCTGCCAGAGTACTCATATGTGTCATATAGATTAGCTATTTCTATGTTATAGATAACTGCTGTTCCGCCTGAATCTCGCAGAGTCCCTTTGTGCTTTCCATGTACACCTCCTAAGGATGCCCTCTTACATTTGGAAGGTCTCAGGTCTGTGGGGCCACTTTGCTCTCAGAGGCAGAGTCTGAGAAATGCTAGAGATTTTCCTCTCTACCCAATGGCTTTTTAGTGACTATGTAAGCCCAACTCCCTTTGTCTCCCTTAGGACAGATTTTGAAGCATAACTTATACTCTAGAGCTCCTTCTACAGGATCAGGTTGAGGCTAATCCCCTAAAATCACACCCTTGCCTGGCTTCTTCCTTTTCCTGTCTTGCTTTTTTACTCCACTAGCAGTATCTTTGGAGAAGGCAATGGCACCCCACTCCAGTACTCTTGCCTGGAAAATCCCATGGATGGAGGACCCTGGTAGGCTGCAGTCCATGGGGTCACTAAGAGTTGGACACAACTGAGCGATTTCACTTTAACTTTTCACTTTCATGCATTGGAGAAGGAAATGGCAACCCACTCCAGTGTTCTTGCCTGGAGAATCCCAGGGACGGGGGAGCCTGGTGGACTGCCGTCTATGGGGTCACACAGAGTCGGACATGACTGAAGCGACTTAGCAGTAGCAGCAGCAGCAGCAGTATCTTCTAAAAGTGTTTCCGTAATAAACCCCTTGGACTTGAATTCTCATCTCAAACTCTACTTCTAAAGAACCAGACCTAAGACAACTATTTTGCCTTTAATAAACTACAACATCAAGGACTGTTCTTGTTTTTGGTGTCTCCAATCCAATGCACTGAGTCTAGGACATAAGAATAATTAACAAAATCATTGTTGCTTGAATGGATTCCTAGCAGTATAATTCTACTGACAATGAAATATAAATTAGAGAAAAATCCCACTCCACAAGGCACCCACAATATAATGAGTTTCAATTAATTGAGGTGTTGATCTTTTAATAAACATTTCTTCAAATTAAAACTGAGTCTACTCAGCCATGTTCATTTTGAAATATAACAGTGGAATTTGGGGGTAAATTTTCTAATTTTAATAAATTTAATTAATATCTAAATATTAATATTTTCATTTTATCTTTATAAACATAGGATTATACATTGAATATGAATGGATGAATTTAGAAGAAAATATCAAATGGTACTTCCCTATTGTCAAATTTTAAATTCCTACTGAATCAGCAATTAGTAGTACTATCTAGGACAAGAATAAAATTTGATAAATGGAAAAAAGTAAATTTATAAAGCTAAATTCATTCAAGAGAGATGGAAATATTGGAGAAAAATAATATAAAAATAAAACAGAAGAATAGGTAATGTGAGTTATTAATTTGTTTATCAGAAAACCATCCAAATTTTAGAGATAGGGTGTTAAATGAATCAACATTGCAATACAGCTGGCATAAAAATATCAAACACCATGCTAAATGTATTCAGATATGATTAAAATGTAAAGATTTGACTTCATTTCCAATAACCTCAGATATGCAGATGATACTACTCTAATAGCAGAAAGCAAAGAGGAACTAAAGAACCCCTTGATGAAGGTGAAAGAAGAGACTGAAAAAGCTGGCTTAAAAGTCAACATTCAAAAAACTAAGATCACGGCATCCTGTCCCATCACTTCATGGTAAATAGAAGGGGAGAAATGGAAACAATGCCAGATTTTATTTTCTTGGACTCCAAAATCACTGTGGATGGCAAGTGCAGCCATGAAATTAAAAGTCACTTTCTCCTCGGAAGGATAACTATGAAAAATCTAGACAGCATATTAAAAGGCAAAGACATCACTTTGCTGACAAAGGTCCATATAGTGAAAGTTACGGTTTTATTAGTAATCATGTACAGATGTGAGAATTGGACCATAAAGAAGGCTGAGAGCCAAAGAATTGATGCTTTCAAATTGTGGTCCTGGAGAAGACTCTTGAGAGTTCCCAGGACTGCAAGGAGATCAAACCAGTCAATCCTAAAGGAAATCAGTCCTGAATATTCACCGGAAGTATTTATGCTAAAGTTCAAGCTACAGTATTTTGGCCATGCAGCCTGGCGTGCTGCAGTCAACTGGGTGACAAGAGCCGGACATGATTTAGCGACTGGACAACAATGCAAGCTATAATAAACAGGGGAAAAAAAAACAGCAAGATATATTCTCCCAAGTTTCCACAAGGTGACCGGAAAGAGATTTGTTTTGCTGCTTCCTTACTGTCCATTAAGGCTTCCCTGATAGCTCAGTTGGTAAAGAATCTGCCTGCAGTACAGGAGACCCCGGTTTGATCCCTGGGTCAGGAAGATCTGCTGGAGAAGGGATAGGCTACCCACTCTAGTATTCTTGGGCTTCCCTTGTGGCTCAGCTGGTAAAGATTCCACCTGAAATGCAGGAGACCTGGGTTTGATTCCTGGGTTGGGAAGATCCTTGGAGAAGGGGAAGGCTACCCACTCCAGTATTCTGGCCTGGAGACTTCCATGGACTGTATAGTCCATGGGGTGGCAAAGAGGCTGACACAGCTGAGCAACTTTCACTTTCACTTTACTGTCCACTGCTTCCTAGTCTCCTTTGGTGGTTCCTACTCATCTCCCTGACTTTTAAATGGATGCTGAGTGCCATAATGCTTGTTCCTTTCCATCTACACTCACTTCCTTGTTCATCCCGTCTGTACCTTAAATGCCACTTACGTGATGATGACTTCTAATTTAATATTTGTAGTTGAGTCCTCTCTCTTGAATCCAGTCTTCTGGCACCACCACCTACTCTCTGTCTACAATGTAACATATCCAAAATTGATCAAGATATAAACTCTTGATCTTCCCTCCAAACAAACTCTCACCATCTTTCGATTTCAGTTAATGACAACTCCATTCTTCCAGTCATCAGATCCAAAACTTTGCAGTCATGGTGATGAAAAGAGAAGGCCAATAAAAATTTAAAATCTTAGTACCCCCCCCAAAAAAAAAAAATCACATCTGTGATAGACCTTAAAATGTGTTTTATAACTTAAGTGACTGAGTAAGCATTCAGTCACTTACTGAATTTTCATGTTTTTTTTTTAAGAGGTCTCCAAGATCATGTCTAGGTTTGATGACTCACAGAGGACTTATAGGACTCGTGATATAGTTATACTCATGACTATGACATATTACAGTGAAAGGATACAAAACAAAATTAATAAAAGAGAAATGTGATGGGGGGATGACATTTAAAGGAAAACAGAAATAAGCTTAAAAGAATCCTCTCCCCATGTTGTCACAAGGAGGCACTTAACTCCCCCAGCATTAGCTAATGACAACGCTTATGAAATATTCTACCAGGGAAGCTTACTAGAGATTCAGGTTTTACTGGGTCTGGTCACATAGGCACCATCTGCCCTGCCTATATCAAAATTCAATCTGCAAAAGTAAAGCAAGTGTTCCATGCCAATCATATTGTTTGCAGAAAAAATTTAAGCACAATGAACCATTCTAATCAGAGGGGGACTGGAGCAACCCTTCCTGAAATCCAAATTTCCAGATGCCAAGCAAGGACCAATCTTTCAAGCAGGCCTTTCTAAGTACAGTATTCTCAGACTTGGTAAATTTATTCTTTCTGCACATATGTATATCTTGTAGCAGAAGTGTTGTGAGGGACCTCTAAAGAAACTCCTTAAAAGAGAAGGGCATGGACCCATTTCTGTGTTTCCCATTTCTTCCTTCCTGCCTGAAATTCAACTGTGATAGCTAAGGCTGCAGAACGCATCTTATATTGTGAGCTAACTCCAAGGCAGAAGTCATATGTGCTAAGGATGGGTCCCTCATGACACCATGAAGGGATCATACTGTCTCAATAATTTTGACATCTAGATTCATTTTCTAGGCAGAATTTAAACTTATCTTGTTTAAAGTACTATTATTTCTGCATTTGGTAATTAGCAGACAAAGACAACTTGTCATGAAAAAAATTAAACAATAAGAAATCCATTTTTAACATTTGCAGACCTTATAAACATTTGATTTGTTTTTCCAAATGCAAAATAATTAAAATGCTACTCTTGAGGAAATAACTAGAAGCATTCAAATAAATAAACTGTATATATTGGAAATGCTCTATTTAAGGCATCTAAAAGATCAGAGTGCCAGCTCATAAGACAGAGAATAAACCACTGGTTAAAAAATAAATAAATCCTTACACTGAGTGTTTACAACTCAATCATCAATATGTTATTTTTATGAAGGAGCAGGTGCTGTAATGGCATACAGTATATTACAAACACTTTTTTTTTTTTTTTTTTTGGCAATTTGAGAATATATACAGGAGGGTAGTCAAGTTTCACTACAGTGTTTCTTCCAGAACTTTAAAAGTTTCCTCTGATTTAAATTTAGCACTTTTATACTTAATAATCAATATTTATTTAACCACAAATTTTAACTATTAAGTATTTTTTCAGTGTTGCTGATAAACAGCTAGTTTTCCACTTTCTTCCCTATGGGTTTCTTATGGGGCATTTTTCACCATCACACTTAATCTTGCTGAAAGCAAAGCAGCAAATTCTTTAATGATTTTTATAATAGAATGTAATCTAAATTAACAGTATTTCCAACACTGCAGAGTATTAGAAATGTAATAAAAAAAACTGCTCTGCCTCACTCACTCTGAGTGCACCCTACTAGAGCTGCATTTAAATTTATTCATAAGATAACAAAATGAACTTCTGCTATTTGAAATGCTGAAAAAACACCAACACATTTTAGAAAAATGACAATGTCTTTTGGAATGTAGGCTTGGCAGAAATGTTCATAATTATGATATTCTGACCTTCCCCTAATAAATAAATTTAGCCAGATTATACCAAATATGTAATAAAGTACAATTCTATTTCATGTTTTCTAATAATTCATCTAAAATACTGAAAGAAAGGTACATTGAATTGGCCTAAGGGTATACTTGAGAGTAAACTATCTGTCCCTCTGTACTTCTCTGGGCACCTGAAACTAGAAAGAAATTAACATCTTCAATTCCTATGGGTACATTTTCAAGCTACGGAAAAATCTTTATTACATACTTTTCCCCTAAAACATTTGAGCAACTTTTAGAAAAATAAGAATAAGAAGAGTAAGACACTTTATGGGCACCTTACAACACAAATGATCTTTACTCATAGCTGTTGACTTGGAATTTAAACTTGAGGCAACATCCAGGTGATTGAAAGCTATCAGAAGAAGACATGCAAAACCAAACTGAGGCATTATAAATAATAAAAATGAAAGAAGTCCATTTAAATATTCAAGCAAGTGGCTTAATTTCAGAATCTACAAATCAGAGAGTATTAATGGTATGCTAATTTCAAACATACTTGAAACATTTCTGCCCTCTAGATTAATGTCATAGTAAAATATTGCAAGAATTTCTTTTTACCTTGTTTCAATTTTGGATAAAGCTCAGATAGGGAAGATGTGGGAACTAATACTGTGTTAGATTTTATATAGTCACTTCTGCATAATTGTCTTCATACAAAAGCCTAAAAGAAAATGTTATTATACTTAATTTGCAAATTACTAACTTGAGATTCAAAAAGGTTAACTATAACACCTTTCCTAAGACCATACAATCAATAACTAGTGGTTAAAGGATTTTATCAAGCATCTGTATGACTCTGAATTTCTACTAAAAGTACTCAATAATTTACCAACAGTTTAATCTGGAAAATGCTTTATTATGATATCTCATTTAATTCTCACAGTCATATCAATTAGGTACTACAGCCCCACTTTACAGATGAGAAAACTGATGCTGAAAACAGTAAAGTGATTTGTCCAAGGTCTTACAAGGAGTATATGGGGAAGTTCTCTCTGAAATCAGTCTGGTTTTAGTCATGCACTGGTGTTACTAACAGAAATTCAGGCTGATAGCTTTGATTCAAGAAGATCAAAGAATTTCTCTCTCAGAACAGATAGAAAAAAGGATGGTGCCTAAACTCTTAGTAAAGAGAGAACACATCATTCAACTTTACCAACACACTGTAATATTTCTGGCACATATTTATACTTCTGAAATGAAAGTGTTAGTCACTCAGTCATGTCTGACTCTTCACGACCCCACGGACTGTAGCCTGCCCAGCTCCTCTGTCTGTGGTGTTCTCCAGGCAAGAATACTGGAGTGGGTTGCCATTCCCTTCTTCAGGGGATCTTCCTGACTCAGGGATCAAACCCACATCTCCCACATTGCTGACAGACTGTTTACCATCTGAGCCACCAGGAAAGCCTAATTTATATTTCTACCAGACTGTTTTTCCCAATTTAAATGGAAATGAACAATAAAGAACAAAATTATCCTGTGATTCTCAGGACTGAATATTTCTGTGACAGGAAGGAAATAAGAATATCTGTAGAATATTCTTATTCTTATTCTGCAGAATAAGATTTCTGCAGAATAGAATCTGTTTGCTGGGCTAAAAAGAGAAGAATTTTAAAGTTAAAAGAGGTCTACAAAGAAGTCTGTCCTAAGACAGAGTGGTTTCCACAAACAGGAAACTGATATAATATCTTCAACATGCTGACAACTTCAAGACCTACGTCTTTGATGACGTTTGAGATTTTGACTTTTGTCCAAATATGAGCATGTGTGCTCAGTTGCTAAGTTGTGTCTGACTTTTTGCGACCACATGGACAGAAGCCCATCAGGCTCATCTGTCTACGGTATTTCCCAGGCAAGAATACTGGAGTGGGTTTTATGTCCTCCTTGAGGGGAATCTTCCTGACCCAGGGATGGAACCTGCATCCCCTGCATTGGCAGGAGGATTCTTTACCACAGAGCCACCGAGTCCAAATAGAGTGAAGACCAAATTGTTTCTAGAGATAGATGAATGTGAAATCATCCCATATAATTGCCCCCTTGGACCACAAGATACAGTTCATTGGTTGTTTGCCATCTCTTTCAACTTCTGAGTAGGATACCTCTTACAATCTGAAGCCAGAAAGCTGAAAATTACATTTACCAGATTCCTTTGCACTAAGGTTGCAAACAGAATTTCTGCTTTATAAATGAAAATTCAGAAACAAATTAGGTGGGAAGAAAGATATTTTCTGAGGAATCAATCATAACTAAGATCCATTTTTTTTTTTAATCCACTGGCAAAGAAACTACTTTGTGATTCTAAAAGAGGAAACAATTCATTGGTGGGTAAACGCTGGAAGTCATTCCAGGAGAAACAGCTTTACAGCTTCCTGCAGCCCTTAAAATTAGCTTTGTAAGCAATTAATTACCTCAATTAATCCATTTATGCTGAAACTAGCTAGAATAGACTCTGTTATCTATAACTGAAACCTGACTGATAACAGCCATTTTCTCCTCACTCTCATCTGACATCAGATTCACCTTCAAAGCAAGGCTTAGCAGAGTAATGTCAGCACTATTTTGTCACACCAGGGGCCCCCAACCTCCAAAAGCATGTTCCTCTCCTTGGATTTACCTACATTAATATTTTCTGGATACTAGAATATTTATTCCACAAATATAAATGAGCAGCATAAAATCCAGCTGCCCAATGGGATGGATATTAGACAGGACTACTGGTCACATAAGTACAAACAAAGAGAGGCTGCTCTAGAATTTCTTATACAACCACAGGAAAACTATGTTTTTTAAAAACTTATTAAAAGACTCATACAAAATTTCTTATCTAAAAGACTACTCCACTAACAAAAACATGACTTTCAGTTCAGACTCATTAAGAAATTCCTGAGAACATTTCACTCTTACCCCCTAGGACTGGGGGGAATTCAAACATTTTTAAAATCATGAAATAGGGCCTCTAACAATGGATGTTACCAACAGCTCTATACTTTGAATTGAGGTCCTTTAGGAAAGTAATTGAAACAGATGAAACTCACTCAGCTTATTGCCCCTTGAGGTATTAAGAGTAACCTCTAAAATGTTTTCAATTACTTGACTGGTTCAAAATAAAACTAGTACACATAGCAATATAAAATATCTTTTATAAATATCTTAATTTCTTTTTATTAACTTTTGTAGATTTTGTTGTTATTGCTGTTTAGTCAGTAAGTCGCGTCCAATTCTTTGCCACCCCATGGACTTTAGCACTTCAGGCTCCTCTGTCCTCCACTATCTCCCAGAGTTTGCTTAAATCCATGTCCATTGAGTAGGTGAGGCTATTTAACCATCTTAGCCTCTGCCACCCCCTGCTCCTTTTGCCTTCAATCTTTCCCAGCATCAGGGTCTTTTCCAATGAGTCAGCTCTTTGCTTCAGGTGGCCAAAGTACTGAAGCTTCATCTTCATCATCAGTCATTCCAAGGAATATTCAGGGTTGATTTCCTTTAGGATTGCCTGGTTTGATCTCCTTGAAGTTCAAAGGAGTCTGAAAAGTCTTCTCCAGCTCCACAATTCAAAAGCATCAATTTTCAACTCTCATCCTTATTTATGGATCAACTCTCACATATGTACATGATTACCGGAAAACCATGTTTTGTTAGAACTCCACTATGACCCGTCTGTCTTGGGTGGCCCTGCATGATATGGATAATAGCTTCTTCGAGTTATACAAGCCTCTTTGCCACAACAAGGCTGTGATCCATGAAGGGGATACAAGTAGATACCAAAACCAAAATCACATAGCAAGTGACAGAGATATTAATACGTAACTTGCCTCTCATAATTCTGGATACTGCCCCAATAATATGTGTGTACAAATACTTTATATATGATATAAGTATATATTCAATATATACAAGTGTTTATATTTATATAAATACATATTTACATTTGTTATATATATGCAATTATATGAAACTACAATCATATGTTCTCCAGTAAAACAACAAAGACATAAAAAATAACATGAGTTGTAGATACTGTTTATTAAGTATTAATTAAAGTTTGGACACAGTTTTATCATCAGTGGTTTTCAAATATGTATTAAGTAAAGAAAATTATAAGTACCTAAGATCTCATTACCATCTGAGCAGGAGACATAAGAGAATCGGGTTGGATCCCTGGGTCAGGAAGATCCCCTGGAGGAGGACATGGCAACCCACTCCAGTATTCTTGCCTGGAGAATCACCATGGACAGAGAAGCCTAGGAGGCTATAGTCCATGGGATTGCAAGTAGTCTGATGTGACTGAAGTGACAGCACACACATGCACAAGATCTCATTATTCCAGATGTACATCAACCACTGTTAACTTCTATGCCTAATGCCAAGAAGCCCCCAAATAGCAAATATATTCAAAGTTAATACTTTATAGCAGTGGCTCATGTTGAGGACACAATACCAAAAGCATATAAATGTATGTTGAACTGAACAGATAATAGGAGATGACGTACATTCTAAGATGCTACCATGACATTTAATGGAAAGGATGTTTGCCTCTTCTAATAAACTTATACATTCACTATTACGGTAAGATGCAATCTTGTTATGTCTTACTGTAAAATTAATACAGTTCCTATCAAACTTCTAATAAACAGAAAATGCTAGAGTTCACTGAGAGGTAATTTCAATAAATATGTATTTTTATTTTTCTGTGAAATTTTTTGATGGAAGTATTTATTTGATTTTTGTCACTTCAGTCAATTACTGTTTATTTACATAGTTAAAATAATTGTGAATACTTAAGAAATTAGTGTTCACATGTGTAATCATTTGAACATGCAATTATGATATCTAATTATACAATTATAGGATATACCGAAATGATCAAAATCTTGATTATCTTATTGGTTTTAAAAGAGTGCATGATATTAAGTATGTGAAACAGAAAACTTTCAAGTGTCACTTATAATACTGTCTTTAGAATTGCTTACTATCCAAAATCAACTACTACTAGATTTTAGAGGGAAATAAAGAGAAGATAATGACACAAATCTTATATATCCGTATCAGGTCACAAATTTTTTTGCATTGTTTCATACTATGACATGCCAAAAAGCCTATTAGTGAAATCTCACCATTCAATGTATTCACTTATGATGCATTTATTACAAGTTTTGCCCAGGGATAGATTTTTTTTTTTAATTCCTGGAATAATCATGGGGGCGGGGGGTGGAAAAAGGTTTTATGTCTTCTGAAAAAAGTTTTTGTTTTGTTTTGTTTCAGAACTAATAATAGAAATAATGATATGAACAACTGATGGTAACAGTGTAAGCAGAAGGGGATTTTATAAACCTTTCTATTCTCTACAATCTTTGCTAAATGAATAGAAAAACAATGCCATCTATCTTAGTCCCAATCCTTTAGAAAGAGCAGTGCCCAAAACAAGACATTGTTGAGAGTTTCTTTGGGAGATGCAAGTCTAGGGAAATGAAGGGGGGGTAAAAAGCAGAAGGCTTGACTGAGGCAAGGAAAAACGTAGGGCAATGAAAAGGTATGTTGCTCCTGCTGCGCCTGTTTCTGCCTGCAGGATTATCTGCAAGATTTGCAAACTGGAAACATACTCTCATTGCAGTTCTCTGAAAAATGAAATAAAGAGAAATGTATTCATCTTATCTCTTCCTGTCTCCTGCTTCCTACTTGTCTAGATTCCTGCCAAGAAAAACTAACTCTCCCACATGGTCTCAGTGGCTACTCAAGATGCTAGATCTGAAGACCCAGAAATGGTCCTCAAATCAAGGACTTTATCAATTTCAAAGCCTGGGGTCAAGGGTCAAGGTAAAAGAGAGGAAGAATCAGTGTCAGAGAAAACAGGGTTACAGAGAAGAGTCCACTGTGGGGAGATTATTTTAAGTGTCCCAAAGAACAAAAGTGAAGGATGCAAATAACTTTAGTTGGAATTGTTTAGGAGAAGTTAGTGCTTGAGAAAAGTCATAAATAGACAATATTGATAGAAGTAGATTGAGAATCCCACACTATTTCTGGAATGAAGGAATGCTAAGTAGACAAGATGTTATTTCCCATAGGTTATTCCCATAGGTTATTTCCCATAGGTTCCATTTATTAAAGCACAATGAATGCTAACTTGGATTACTTTCTCAAATGCTTCCCTAGACGTTGGGTAAGGATTGATGATGCAATAATTGTCGGCACCATACAGAACACTAATAATGATGGTTAAATGAATGAATAGCCTCTTCAGTGTCTTCAGGGAGGGAATAAAGGTTGTGGTGGTTTTTTCTACATTAGCAAAGTGTTAAAATACCCAATAACCAACTTGTTTGAAATATTTAAAACAAGTTAATAGGCAATATCAGCCTTAAGGATAAAAAAGCTAATATTTCTAGAAACTTTTTCCTTCTTCTCTGATCCAGGACATAAAATATAGAGGAGAGTCTTCATGAAAATTCACTCTTTAACTTTGCTTTGCAATATAAGTTAAGTTGTTTAAAAAAAAAAAAAAAACTTATAAGGTACCAATTTAATAATTCTCTGTGACCCAGTTCTTAGAAATCTGCTATTGAGTTACCTATTAATATAACTTACTAGTGCAAACACCCTGAATATGCAGTACTTATAATATCCAGGTTCCTGTAAAAATAGCTATTGCCTCCCCCAGAGTAAGGCAAGTTTTCCCTTTCTCACAACCTAAATCTAATTTAGACAGACTTATTATTAATTCAGAATACCAGAAATTCTGGTGGATAAAAAGTAGAGCTTTGAAAAAAGAAAGTCACATATTTCTTGAGCCCAATCCAAGAAAGTAAGGTCATGATATATAAAACACCTTAGTTCCCTGATAAAAATTAAAATCAAGTTAAGCAAACTGAAGAAGTCTAATTTATGACATAATCAACTGACTTGCATTGTTCATCAAAATTTGAGATGAAACAGACACAAGAATCCAGATAATCTTTCTGGAATGAATCACAGATTTTCACTTTTTAGCACAAAAATGTTAGAAACCAAAGATATGTTACACAAACATTTCTGTTGATAAAGGATGTAGAGGTCCTTAAAGTTTACTGTTAAAAATTCCGTAGTCAAAACTCCTTGTTTGTATATACGGCATCCACCATTTGTTTAGCTCCTAAGACCAAAATTCTTGAATCATCCTTGACTACTCTTCTTCTCTCACCCTCATACAAATATTTATCAACAAAAACTTCACTCGAAATGTTTGATCCATTTTTTTCTACCAATTCCAAAATTAGCCCCCTTGCAAATGTCACCGGTATCCCTGAACAGAGCAACAAATTCCCTCTTCTGCTTAAACTCTTCTTTGGTTTCACCTTGCAAGTAGGATGGAACCCAATCCCTTTTCATCAGGCCCTCTATCTTCCTTCATCTCCATCAACCACCTCTCAGTCACTGGATTCCAGTCATACTGATCTTCCTCCTCAAGCACACCAATATTCCTTCTGCTTCAGGCCCTGTGTCTTTGCTATTCTCCTTTCTCTTGATTTCATTCAAGGCTATGCTTAATGTCATTTAATCATTGTGGACTTCTCTGAGCATCCTATATACAATAGTGGTTTCTGTTACTCTCAATCATCTTATCTAGTTTAGATTTCTTCAGGACACTTAATGTCAGAAATCAGAATATATGCTTATTTGTTTATGACTTGAGGTCTGGGATTCAGGAGGTCTGTATCCTAACCCCAAAAGAGTGTCTCACTGTTTGCAGGTGCTTAATGCTCACCTCTTTATATATGGTATCCACTTGCCTTTTCCCAGCTCCCTGGATAGTCATTAGAAAGTATAAAGGGCCTCATTAACACCCCGTGTAATTCTGAGGGAATACTGCACTCCGTTTAAGAAACTCAGCTTTGTACATGCTCACACACACACATACACACACACACACCAAAAAAAAAAAAACAGGTTACCCATTCAGCAATAATAAAAGCATTATTAATTTAAATGTCTGTGCTTTAAGTTACCCTATAGACCTCTTCAAATAAATGTGAAAACACCATGTTCCCAGAAGGGCACTTTATTCACAGAAGTTTTATGAAAAGAGTTTAAAGCTCAGCAGTTTTAGGAAGAGAAAAAGTGGAAAGCTCAGTAATAAAAAGGAATTACATTCCAGTAACTTCTCCCTACCTAATGATGTAAAAACAAAATAAAACTTAACAAAATAAAACAAAACAAAACCTGATTTTTTTTAAAAAATGACTAACCCAGAGGACTCCAAATAATACAGAGGGATATAGAGGAATATTTTTAATTAATAGAAAATAAAAATGAGTTAAGAAGTAGAAAATCCAAAATAGGAAACCATTTTTAAAGCATCTGATGTATATAATCTGTGCTCAGTTCTGTAATTACCTGCTATTCTTCATCAAATATTCCATTATAGCATTTATATAGTTGGGTTATTTCAAGAAAGTTATCTAAGAATTATCTTCTGCATTCCTTGAAGTTTAATGAAGGTCTAATATAAGCTTTACACTGACTAGGGGAACCAAAGCATATTTTGTATGATCCTGAAGACCACAATGTATAAGGAAGACAAAATGTATAAGACAACTGCTCTTCAGTTCAGTTCATTCACTCAGTCATGTCCGACTCTTTGCGACCCCATGGACTGAAGCACGCCAGGCTTCCCTGTCCATCAACAACTCCCAGAGCTTACTCAAACTCATGTCCATTGAGTCAGTGATACCATCCAATTATCTCATCCTCTGCCATCCCCTTCTGCTTCTGCCTTCAATCTTTCCCAGTATCAGTGTCTTTTCCAATGAATCAGTTATTCACATCAGGTGGCATAAAATGATTTCTAAACTTTCTTAAAGATGAGCAAATCAGCCTCAAGAAGATGTTTTTACAGAGGAAAAGGAAAGGAATATTTTTTGATCAGTTTATTGTGAAACATAAAAGTTTTCCTCAATATAAACATAATACTAGACATTCACTTTTAATTGAGGAAGATTTTCATTAATTTTTAAAGTTTCAAGGGAATGTGTATCAAAAGGAGCAGTAAGTGAAATAGTTATTTTATTATTACATTTGCAATAAAACAATAATGTATTGGAAAATACATTTCTTCTTTAGAAAAAAAGATCTTCAGTGATTGCCAAATGAGATCATTATAAATTCAATTATCTGTCTAAAAAGTTACTATTTTAATAAACATTTCATTAGATTTTTTTCATCCTTTCCTTACACATTTGCTATGGCATCCTCATTTTTTGAAACAATAAATTTTAAATAAAATTTGTATATCAGCCTTTCTATGGTACGGATATTTTTTTTTTTCTGAGGTATAGCAACAATCTTTCTCTCTAAACATTTCATTCCTTGAAATATCTTGGGTACATTCAGTTATTCTAACCTTGTCACTGAAGTATCTTCAGTGATCTTCAGTTTAGTTCGGTTCAGTCACTCAGTCGTGTCCGACTCTTTGCGACCCCATGAATCACAGCATGCCAGGCCTCCCTGTCCATCACTAACTCCCGGAGTTCACTCAGACTCACGTCCATCGAGTCAGTGATGCCATCCAGCCATCTCATCCTCTGTCGTCCCCTTCTCCTCCTGCCCCCAATCCCTCCCAGCATCAGAGTCTTTTCCAATGAATCAACTCTTTGCATGAGGTGGCCAAAGTATTGGAGTTTCAGCTTTAGCATCATTCCTTCCAAAGAAATACCAGGGCTGATCTCCTTCAGAATGGACTGGTTGGATCTCCTTGCAGTCCAAGGGAATCTCAAGAGTCTTCTCCAACACCACAGTTCAAAAGCATCAATTCTTTGGCACTCAGCTTTCTTCACAGTCCAACTCTCACATCCATACATGACCACTGGAAAAACCATAGCCTTGACTAGACGGACCTTTGCTGGCAAAGGAATGTCTCTGCTTTTGAATATGCTATCTAGGTTAGTTATAACTTTTCTTCCAAGGAGTAAACATCTTTTAATTTTATAGCTGCAGTCACCATCTGCAGTGATTTTGGAGCCCAAAAAAATAAAGTCTGACACTGTTTCAACTGTTTCCCTACCTATTTCCCATGAAGTGATGGGACCAGATGCCATGATCCTTGTTTTCTTACCAAAAATAATAACATGATAGCACTATTCTTGGTAAGAAATATTTTTCAAGAGGAATAATATTGTGTGGGCCATTTTCTGTGTCTTAATTGGGTTATAAGAGTGTTTTCAGTTATATACATATATATATACACATACATATACATTTATACAAGTATATATATATACACATATACATTTATACAAGTATATATATATATATAATAAACATCATAATAATAAAGGGTAACTGGATAATTAGAAGGATTTAAGACGTATAGTGCATAGGCAATGTCAAGGAACCCTTGTCTCTGTGAACATCCCACATGAAAGAAGGCACAAGTTGAAAATGAAAAGCAGCATAATATGGTAATGGAGGGAAAACTATATATATATGTAAAGAAATTATGGAAATAATAAAAATGAATTAGTGATTATTGCTATAGAGGTAGTAGATGCTTTAGAAAACATAAAACTGAGAGCTTTTAGATAAAAATATATTGCCCAGAAAGGAAGGTATAGAGCAGAAGCAGAAGCTACATTGCTGCTGCTCTCATAAACCATGATTAGTTAGTGCTTAGCATATCAATTCATTTGAAAGCACCTCTGGGGATGGCGGTCTCCGTTAATAATTCATGAGTTCAGTTCAGTCACTCAGTCATCTACGACTCTTTGTGACCCCATGAACCGCAGCACGCTAGGCCTCCCTGTCCTTCACCAACTCCCAGAGTCCACCCAAACCCATGTCCATTGAATCAGTGATGCCATCCAACCATCTCATCCTCCACTATTCCCTTCTCCTCCTGCCTTCAATCTTTCCCAGCATCAGGGTCTTTTCAAATGAGTCAGCATCAGGTGGCCAAAGTATTGGAGTTTCAGCTTCAACATCAGTCCTTCCAATGAACACCCAGGACTGATCTCCTTTAGGATGGGCTGGTTGGATCTCCTTGCAGTCCAAGGGAATCTCAAGAGTCTTCTCCAACGTCACAGTTCAAAAGCATCAATTCTTCAGTGCTCAGCTTTCTTCACAGTCCAACTCTCACATCCATACTTGACCACCGGAAAAACCATAGCCTTGACTAGACGGACCTTTGTTGGCAAAGTAATGTCTCTGCTTTTTAATATGCTGTCTAGGTTGGTCATAACTTTCCTTCCAAGGAGTAAGCGTCTTTTAATTTCATGGCTGCAATCACCATCTGCAGTGATTTTGCAGCCCAGAAGGTAAAGTCAGCCACTGTTTCCACTTAAAGTGGAAGTGGGGCTTGCCTTAAAGTGATGGGACTGGATGCCATGATCTTAGTTTTCTGAATGTTGAGCTTTAAGCCAACTTTTTCACTCTCCTCTTTCACTTTCATCAAGAGGCCCTTTAGTTCTTCTTCACTTTCTGCCATAAGGGTGGTGTCATCTGCATATCTGAGATTATTGATATTTCTCCCGGCAATCTTGATTCCAGCTCATGCTTCTTCCAGCCCAGTGTTTCTCATGATGTACTCTGCATAGAAGTTAAATAAGCAGGGTGACAATATACAGCCTTGACGTACTCCATTCCCTATTTGGAACCAGTCTGTTGTTCCATGTCCAGTTCTAACTTTTGCTTCCTGATCTGCATACAGTTTTCTCAAGAGGCAGGTCAGGTGGTCTGGTAATTATTCATACTTTATTGCAATTAATTTAGTCAGATGTTTTCTTCATAACATTCAGCTTAGTCAGCTGAATTTAAGAAATTTTATACATATAGAGAGTATGAAAAGGAGTGTATGTGTGTTTTTGGAAAATGGGTTATATGAAAAAAGCCTAGCCTAGATATATCTGATGAAATGACTTCAGGTTTTCAAATTTTACTCACTAACTCTTATGAGGATCTTCCCAGATGTCTCAGCAGGTAAAGAATCCACATAGCAATGCAGGAGACATAGGAAACATGGGTTCAATCCTTGGGTCAGCAAGATCCCCTGAAGGAGGGCATGACAACCCACTCCAGTATTCTTGCCTGAAGAATCCCACGGAAAGAGGAGTCTGGAGGATGACAGTCCATGGAATTGACAGTCCACTCGGACATGACTGAGTGACTAAACACACTCTATGCAAGCAACTCATGATTGGATGCCCAGACCAGAAGATGGGGATTCCGATTCACTTGATGCTGCAAGGCTGAGTATATAAAATGCCACTTTAATGCTTCCTTAAAACAGGTGTAACTCAAACTACTAGGAACGTTACCATGACTTGGGGGAGAGGCACTGCATCAAGTAATTATAACTAAAGTCAAGTGTTTGCTTTAAAGTTGGGCTTACAAAAGGGAAAACAGTGAAAACACTAGTTTCACTTAGGTTCCTATCTCTATTTTTTTTTTCATTTTTTTCTCTGACTTATTGTCTTTTTTTTTTAAAACTTTACATAATTGTATTAGTTTTGCCAAATATCAAAATGAATCCACCACAGGTATACATGTGTTCCCCATCCTGAGCCCTCCTCCCGCCTCCCTCCCCATACCATCCCTCTGGGTCGTCCCAGTGCACTAGCCCCAAGCATCCAGTATCATGCATCGAACCTGGACTGGCATCTTGATGCACAGCCACACATATTTCTATTGCTATAGGGTATCTCCACATAAGCAGAAAATATGAAGACTTGGCAAGAATACACAGAAGAACTATACAAAAAAGATCTTCATGATCCAGATACCCACGATGGTGTGATCACTCACCTAGAGCCCGACATCCTGGAATGCAAAGTCAAGTGGGCCTTAGGAAAAATCACCACAAACAAAGCAAGTGGAGGTGATGGAATTCCAGCTGAGCTACTGCAAACCCTAAAAGATGATGCTGTGATAATGTTGCACTCATGTCAGCAAATTTGGAAAAGTCATCAGTGGCCACAGGACTGGAAAAGGTCAGTTTTCATTCCAATCACAAAGAAAGGCAATGCCAAAGAATGCACTCATTCAATTGCACTCATCTCACATGCTGGCAAAGTAATGCTCAAAATTCTCTAAGCCAGGCTTAAACTCACATGAACCGTGAACTTCCAGATGTTCAAGCTCTATTTAGAAAAGCCAGAGGAAGCAGAGATCAAATTGCCAACATCCGTTGGATCACTGAAAAAGCAAGGGAGTTCCAGAAAAATATCTACTTCTGCTTTATTGACTACGCCAAAGGCTTTGACTGTGTGGATCACAACAAACTGAAAATTCTTAAAGAGTTAGGAATACCAGACCACCTGACCTGACCTGCCTCCTGAGAAATCTGTATGCAGGTCAAGAAGCAACAGTTAGAACTGGACATGGAACAACAGGCTGGTTCCACATCAGGAAAGCAGTATGTCAAGGCTGTATATTGTCACCCTGCTTATTTAACTTATATGAAGAGTACATCATGTGAATTGCCAGGCTGGATGAAGCACAAGCTGGAATCAAGATTGCCAGGAGAAATATCAATAACCTCAGATAGGCAGATGACACCACCCTTATGGCAGAAAGTGAAGAACTAAAGTCCCTTTGATGAAAATGAAAGAGGAGAGTGAAACAGTTAGCTTAAAACTCAACATTCAGAAAACTAAGATCATGGCATCCGGTCCCATCACTTTAAGACAAATAGATGGGGAAACAATGGAAATAGTGAAAGACTTTATTTTGGGGGGCTCCAAGATTACTACTGATGGTGACTGCAGCCATGAAATTAAAAGATGCTTGCTCCTTGGAAGAAAAGCTGTTACCACCCTAAACAGCTTATTAAAAAGCAGAGACATTACTTTGTCAGTAAAGTCCTTCTAGTCAGAGCTATGGTTTTTCCAGTAGTCATATATGGATGTGAGAGTTGGACTATAAAGAAAGCTGAGCATTGAAGAATTGAACTGTGGTGTTGGAGAAGACTCTCGAGAGTCCCTTGGACATCAAGGAGATCCAACCAGTCAAATATAAAGGAAATCAGTCCTGATTATTCATTGGAAGGACAAATGCTGAAGTTAAAGCTCCAATATTTGGCCACCTTATATGAAGAACTGACTCACTGGAAAAGACCCTGATGCTGGGAAAGACTGAAGGTAGGAGGAGAAGGGGATGGTGGAGGATGAGATGGTTGGATGGCATCACTGACTCTGTGGACATGGGTTTGAGCAAGCTCCCAGAGTTCTTGATGGACAGGGAAGCCTGGAGTGCTGCAGTCCATGGGGTCACAAAGAATGAGACACGACTGAGCGACTGAACTGAATTGATCTCCACAGAGATTCTTTCAACCAGCTGCAGAACCATATTATCTTCCCCATTAAAATGTCAATTCCTTCTGGAGCCAACAGAAAGAAAAAACATGTGTGTGTGTGTGTATAAAGTACTGACATTGATGAACAATGTAGAGGTTCTTTAGTTCATTGTCTTAGCAAAGGGGTTTCCTTTAATGAAAGGTCATCCTTAAATCAAAAGAAAAGGTCTCCTGTGAATTATTTGTGACCTAAAATATGTGTATGAATTTCTATGGGGAAATAGTATAACAGATTCCCCAGGCTCTTACATCCACCAACCTTTTTCTCTGATTAATTGTCCTGCTTTCCAAAGTATTTCATAGTATCATAAAACTCTATTATACATTCTAAGATCTTTCCCACTAGGGTAACAATAATGCTTAATACCCAAACAGGCAATGCAATGTTTATCTATCAAGAATTTTTTTAGGCAAGGGAACAATAAAATACTGCTTATATAGAATGCTAGATTGAGATCCCTTTTATATTATAATTGCTTTGTGATCTCGCTGTAGAAATTAATGAACAGGGGCTTCCCAGGTGGCACTAGTGGTAAAGAACCCAGTGGTCAATACAGTAGAGGTAAGAAATTAATGAACAGAAGTTAAAATAGTACTGAGGCCAGAAAAGAGAGCTCTTATTTCCCAGGAAGATAGTCCAGTCCAATAGGAAGAAAAAAGAACATCCTCTTCTTGCCTGGCCAGAGTGCAGTCAATAAGAGACTGTTGGAATTCAGCCAATGAAAGTCACTGTACTTCAAACTCTCAATTCCTCCAATGGACTCTTTATTTACTATACCTCTCCCAAGTTCCTTTTCCCAAGGATAAAGGAGTTCTCTCCTTGTTGCACGTGGCTCATCATGTTTGCAGACCTTGAACTGCAATCCCAAATAAGCCTGATTTGCTAGAGAGATAACTGGCAGTCCATTTGTATAACTCTGACTCTGGTATAGCTACTCTGTTTTCCTAGAACTTCATATTCCACATTAGCAAAATGGAAACAATTATACTTAACTCAGAGGGCAACTGAGAAGAAAAAAATGAGATAGGATTTGGCTAATGATACCAGAGAATGTTTTTATTCACTTTACTGTTTCCTTGGCAGTAACCGCCCGAAAAACTTACTCCAATGTTTTCTTCCAATAACCTATAGCTAATATTCATCTACCATATATTAATTGTCAACTTCAACTATACACCCTCTACCATACACACCAGCAGCTCTTTTTTTCAATAATTTTATGTGTGCTCAGTCACTCAGTTGTGTCCAACTCTATGCAACCCCATGGACTGTAGCCTGTCAAGCTCCTCTGTGCATGGGATTTTCCAGGCAAGAATACTGTGCTTCCCTTTCCTACTCCAGGGGATCTTCTCAATGATTACATAATTATTAAATGGTTCTATGAAATAGTGCCTTGCCTAGAGGATATTAAATCCTTGTGGAACCAACCACTACATTTCAAGTGGTAACTGGAAACCATGTCCCAATGGCATCACATCAGAACATGCTTAAGTTTTGCCTCTGTCTCTTGCTACACTTTATTCTAAGTTTCAGTTTATAGGTCTATAGAATATTAGATGAGCAGAGCAGTTCTTTCCACTTTTATAATTTTATAATTCTACTAATTCCTGTCCTGATGATTTTTCCTTGATGGCATTTATCACGCTTTGCAATTGCTTCCTTATAAATTTCCCACTTCCCTAACATTCTGCTTTTGAGGGAAGAAACTTAGCTCTCACTTTAATTATGCTATCCTCAGCAGCTAGCAGAATACCTGACACAGAGTAGGCTTTTAAAACTATCTATTAGTTTTTAAAAACTATCTAAGGTAGTCTCCATAAAAACTACCTATGGAATTACAATGAATTAGTTTAATGAATCGGAGAAGGCGATGGCACCCCACTCCAGTACTCTTGCCTGGAAAATCCCATGGATGGAGGAAACTGGTAGGCTGTAGTCCATGGGGTCGCTAAGAGTCCGACATGACTGAGTGACTTCACTTTCACTTTTCACTTTCATGCATTGGAGAAGGAAATGGCAACCCACTCCAGTGTTCTTGCCTGGAGAATCCTAGGGACGGTGGAGCCTGGTGGGCTTCCGTCTATGGGGTCGCACAGAGTCGGACATGACTGAAGCGACTTAGCAGCAGCAGCAGCAGTTTAATGAATGAACAAATGCCCACCATACTGAAGTAGAAAAGATAATATAGGTTTATTAATTTTAATGTGATATTTCTTCTATTTTCCTTTAAGCAATGTACTTTCATTATAAGTCATGCACCTTCCAGAGTTAAATAAATAAGATTCTTTGTATGCAATTTTATATTCTTGCAATTTTTTAATTGGTGTATCCGTCTTTTCTGCCACAGTCTTTGCTACAGTCAGCAAACAGTCTTTGCTCTTTGAAGACCTCTCCCTGGCCTTCAGTATCAACATATTTTTTGATCATATATATTGTCATAACCAGAACATGTTAAAATAATCTTATTTACACCTTTGTAAATATAATCATTTAAATTCTTTAAAATCATTTTCCACTTATCCTTTCAGTGTGATTCTTGTATCTATGTTAACACTGCTTTTCAAAGCTTCTGTAAAATAAGAGTCAAGCTTTCAAGGCAAATGGTTTGAGGCACATAGATGAGGCAGCATTTTTTAACGAAACAACATCTCAGTTAAAGGGATAGAAGATGCTATATTGTGAAAAGGCAATTGAAAGTGCGGGTTCTGTGTCTATGTATTTTTATACACACTACCCAAAACAGTCTTTGGTTCCCTTCGTCTCTTGTATAATGATAAAAACAGAATAAGCATGGTCTCCGCATTATTGAGATGACAGGGAGCAAAGGAAAAATGGCCGCAAGATACGAATAGTTAGTTTGCAGCTAACTTTTACACGGAGATTTGTTGCTAGCAGCCTCAGATTTAAAGATACGTTGACAAGTAAACTACTCCTACACTGGTGCCAGGACTTCTCCAACCCATCATTAAAAGATACCTGAATTTCTCACCCTCACTTCCTAAAGGAATTGGTTCTGTAACAAACAGTGGTAAAGGTGATAATGTAAAATTCTTGTAACTTTTCTTGAGGTATTTCTTCAAATTCCTGAATAAAACAACAGAAAACAAAGGCTCTTTTTTTCCCCAAGTAAAAGGGACTTTGGGATGATTTTCTCCCTCAGATGTTGCTCTTAAAATCTAGTTATGAGGAATCTGGAAGTATTATAAAATTGTAGAAAAACATCCACTTCCCTCTTATAATTTTCTTTAAAAAATTTTATGTATAATTTAGCAGCAAATGATTTTAAGAAATTTGCCTTTAAAATACAAATGCTACTGAAAACCCTGTGAACTCATTCCCTGCCTATCAGAGAAGATAAATATCAACTCTTGGTTTATTTTCATGACATTTGCTTCCACATACCTAAATAACATTTATATAGTTTCTAACTTTTTTATTAGAGTACTCTGTATTGGCATCCCATTGTAGAAAATGGGGATTTAGTTCTTCTCCATCGCCCATACTCACTCACCCTTACCACAAAGACACACGGATTCGACACAAAACACACTTCTTATCCCCGTATATTCCCAAATATAATTATGTCTATTGTTTTAGCTTAATCACTCAGTGTTTATAGTACTGTGTCTGTAAGAATGCTATTCAAGGCTGAGCTCTAGAGGATGCTATGTAATCCATATTTTCTGATTCCAGTTTTGGCTTTCCTTGAAATATATTACTGTGAGTTTGATTGTCTGATCTCTTTTTTATATGGTTATTACTAATTCATTCTCAATTGTCAACAATATGCTTATGTATCTCAGTATATACAAATACATTAACTATTTCATTCACTTCTCTTATGGAAGATGCAAAAGCTTCTACTTTCAAATCTGGATAGACTGCTTTCTCAATTTCTTTAGCAGCTGTAATCTAAGAATGTCCATGTGTGCTAAATTGCTTCAGTCATGTCCTATTTGTTGGGATCCACCAGGCTCCTCTCTGTCCATGGGATTCTCCAGGCAAGAATACTGGAGTGGGTTGCCATGCCCTCTTCTCCAGGGGATCTTCTCGACTGAGGAATTGAACCCACATCTCATAAGTTTCTTGCATTGGCGGGGGGTCCTTTACCACTAGTACCACAAGGGAAGCCCAACTTCTCTCCTATGGTCTCTTTATGATATGTGAAAGTTTTTTAGTTCTTTTTTTTTTTTAATTTTTATTTTATTTTTAAACTTTACAATATTGTGTTAGTTTTGCCAAATATCAAAATGAATCCACCACAGGTATACATGTGTTCCCCATCCTGAACCCTCCTCCCTCCTCCTTCCCCATACCATCCCTCTGGGTCGTCCCAGTGCACCAGCCCCAAGCATCCAGTATCGTGCATCGAACCTGGACTGGCGACTCATTTCATACATTATATTATACATGCTTCCATGCCATTCTCCCAAATCTTCCCACCCTCTCCCTCTCCCACAGAGTCCATAAAACTGTTCTATACATCAGTGTCTCTTTTGCTGTCTTGTACACAGGGTTATTGTTACCATCTTTCTAAGTTCCATATATATGCATTAGTATACTGTATTGGTGTTTTTCTTTCTGGCTTACTTCACTCTGTATAATAGGCTCCAGTTTCATCCACCTCATTAGAACTGATTCAAATGTATTCTTTTTAATGGCTGAGTAATACTCCATTGTGTATATGCACCACCGCTTTCTTATCCATTCATCTGCTGACGGACATCTAGGTTGCTTCCATGTCCTGACTATTATAAACAGTGCTGCGATGAACATTGGGGTACACGTGTCTCTTTCCCTTCTGGTTTCCTCAGTGTGTATGCCCAGCATGGGATTGCTGGATCATAAGGCAGTTCTATTTCCAGTTTTTTAAGGAATCTCCACACTGATCTCCATAGTGGCTGTACTAGTTTGCATTCCCACCAACAGTGTAAGAGGGTCCCTTTTCTCCACACCCTCTCCAGCATTTATTGCTTGTAGACTTTTGGATCACAGCCATTCTGACTGGAGTGAAATGGGACCTCATAGTGGTTTTGATTTGCATTTCTCTGATAATGAGTGATGTTGAGCATCTTTTCATGTGTTTGTTAGCCATCTGTATGTCTTCTTTGGAGAAATGTCTATTTAGTTCTTTGGCCCATTTTTTGATTGGGTCATTTATTTTTCTGGAGTTGAGCTGTAGGAGTTGCTTGTATATTTTTGAGATTAGTTTGTCCGTTGCTTCATTTGCTATTATTTTCTCCCATTCTGAAGGCTGCCTTTTCACCTTGCTTATAGTTTCCTTTGTTGTGCAGAAGCTTTTAAGTTTAATTAGGTCCCATTTGCTTATTTTTGCTTTTATTTCCAATATTCTGGGAGGTGGGTCATAGAGGATCCTGCTGTGATGTATGTCGGAGAGTGTTTTGCCTATGTTTTCCTCTAGGAGTTTTATAGTTTCTGGTCTTACGTTTAGATCTTTAATCCATTTTGAGTTTATTTTTGTGTATGGTGTTAGAAAGTGGTCTAGTTTTTTTAGTTCTTTGATAATTACTTTTTCTCCATTTTCACTCTTTACTTTTTTTTTTTCTTCTGAGACTTATATTATTCAAATGGTGAACCTCCTGGAATAATTCTCTATTTTTTTTCCTCCTAATTTCAACTTCATTGCTTGTTTTACTTTCTGATATTTCTGAATTTCCAAAGTTCCTATTCAGATTTCTCTCACAACTCTCTGATCTTTAATTTCCAATAGTTCGTTTATGTCTGACAACTATTTTAAACCAAATACTATTGTCTCATGGATGCAAAAGTATGTTTTATCACTCTAAGACTAAGTGCATGCTAAGTCATTTCAGTCATATCTGACTCTTTGCAACTCTATAGACTGTAGCCCCCAGGTTCCTCTGTCCATGGGATTCTCCAGGCAAGAATACTGGAGTGGGTTGCCATGCCTTCTTCCAGGGGATCTTCCAAACCCAAGGATCAAACCCTTGTCTCTTATGTCTCCTGAATTGGCAGGCAAGTTCTCTACCACTAGTGCTCAGTCGCTCAGTTGTGTCCGACTCTTTGCGACCCCATGGACTGTAGCCCGCCAGATTCCTCTGTCTGTCCATGGAAGTTTCCGGGCAAGAATACTGGAATGGCTTGCCATTTCCTACTCCAGGGAATTTTCCATACCCAGGGATCTAACCTAGATCTCTTCTTGCATGTCCTACATTGGCAAGCGCATTCTTTACCACTGTGTCACATGGGAAAGCGCACTCTAAGATTACTTAAAAAAAAGGTTTGAAGATAACTTCACTCCCTGTTTAGCATCTTTCCTTATATATATAGTTTTCCTTTTTTTTTTTTCACCTCTACCTTTCATCTTGTATGACTTCCTTAATTATGTAGTTGTCTATAGCTCTCTGTTCATACTAAGAGTAAAATATCAAAAAGTTGATTGGAAATTCCATGCCCATGCATGGAATTTGTTAACTGTGGTCTTCTATATATGATGATCTTCTGAGCCATTTGGGGACCTGTGATATAAGTGTTTTCAAGATTCTCTGCCCATCCACCCAAGATTACCTATGCAAACAGCTTCCATTTTCATGCCTGCAGTATGTACACCATGCTTCCAGCATCCTGGATGTGAGGTGGCAGGACGCCAGGGCTGGGTATGAGGCATCTCAACTTAAGCACTCAATGCTCATTTGCTCACCTTGTTTTACTTTAGTGCCCCTCTCCTTTCCCTAGGCAGAGATTCTCTCATTTGCTCTTTCCAAAATATAACATATTCATCTTTTGTCAGAGTGTGAGAGGAAGAACTATCAACCACACAGAGTTCACGAGAGAGGATCAGGGTCTAATTGCTTTTCTAACAGTTTTCAGCCAATTTTCCCAATTTTTTTAGTTTTGCTATTTCCTCCACTTCTACAGGGCTTCCCAGGTGGTACTATTGGTAAAGGACCCGCCTGCCAAAGCAGGAGACATTAGAGACCTGTGTTCCATCCCTGGGGCTGGAAGATCCCCTGCAGGAGGAAATGGCAAACCACTCCAGTAATCTTGCCTGGAGAATCCCATGGACAGAAAAGCCTGGTGGGCTACAGTCTATGGGGTTGCAAAGATTCGGACACAATTGAAGCAACTTAGCATGTATGCCACTTCTACAGATACCTGATACGGTAAGTTTACAAGGCTGTGACGTTGGAAAGGAAGGCTCCGGTGAGGCAAATCCCATTCCTTCTATTTTTTAACAATGCTGGCTTAGAATTCAGCTCTCTTTTCCCCCTTTCTGCTGCCCAGCTGCTGTTTATATTCCAATGATTTATTTGCTTAAGTCTCCTTCCCCATTCAAATTGTCATTTTTACAACTTTATAACAAACAGTCTTAACACATGTATTCAATCCATTATTTTTAACTAGGTTTAAAAAGATTATGTTACTTCACGTTTACTTTTGCCACTGCTCTGTTTGCAATATTTCACATGATTACACAGGTGAAGGCTTTTCCGCTTTAGACAATCGGAAGATTTATAATAGCAAGAGCTATTTCCTCTTTGCATTGGTGAGGCCCAAGTCACTCTAAATAACAACAAAAGAACCAGATACTGAATATGACACCCCATATGAGATTGCAAACTGCACACTTCTAAGAAGCCACCTGATGCAAAGAGCCAGCTAACTGGAAAGGACTGATGCTGGGAAAGCTTGAAGGCAGGAGAAGAAGAGGATGACAGAGGACGAGATGGTTGGATGGCATCACCGACTCAATGGACATGAGTATAAGCAAACTCCAGGAGACAGTGAAGGACAGGGAAGTCTGATGTGCTGCAGTCCATGGGGTTGCAAAGAGCCAGACATGACTAACTGAACAACAACAACAAGGAATCTGAAAAACTGCAGTTCTCCTGTAAACTACAATCAATCCATAATATGGAGGGAGAGGAGTAGAAGAAATTATTTCAAAGTTCTTTCCTAACTCTAAACAACTATGAAAGCAAATATATATATATAAATATATATATATGTATATATCCTCATATGCAAACATGTCCAAGATATATTATACATTAAAAAAGCAAATTATAAGACTTTAGGTACAGTGGGCATATTTTTGCAAATATATAGAATATTAAATTTATTCTTATTTCCAACACAAAAGAAAACACTGCTATAAACATTAAAAAACTTTTTTACCTAATTAAAAGTTTAATATTTTAACATCTTACTCTTATTTGCAACTCTCTGCTTAAATAGAATGATAATAGCAACCACTTATATTACCTAACTCTAGGAGTGCTTTTTAAAGAGCTTTAAAAACATTAACTCATTTAATACTTATAGCAACACTACGAAGTAGTTGCCATTGTTACTCCTATTTTGCAGATGATGAAATTGAAGTAAGGAGAGGTCAAGTGTCTTGTTCACGGTCATACAAAGCTAGTGATCAGTAAAGAAGAGCTTAAACTCACGGCATTTTGATTCACAAGCCAGGTCTTTTCAGCCCCACCTACTACACTGTGCTGTGCCATCCTCTTCACTCCACAGCCCATTCAGAACATTAATTTGATATTCAAGCTCATTGGTGATTTGATTTTATTAATATATTTACCTTCTCTCAATTTATTTTACATACATTGAGCACCAGCTTTGTGCAAAGCATTGCTTGTTAATCTCTGTTGATGAGTTCCGTTTTTCAGTCCTCTCCCCTTAATAGCTAGACCCAAATTTATCAGTCCTTCTCAAGGTCCTGATCCAATCATTTCAAAATATTTCTAATATCATCATCATGAGTAGAAATATAGAGGAATTAACAGGTCACTCAGAAATATAGAGACAACCTATCTCAACACTTTCTAGAGGCCACCATTTCCCAAACTCCCTGCATGCAACTCAAAATACTCACATGTTAGAACAGATACTGTATACATACCAACATTCAGGAACTGCTGACAGGTATGGAAGTTTGACTAGATAACTCCTAAATAATTATGGAATGAGTCACATACTCAATATCTGTGACCCTAGAAAGAACAACACTTTTTCCAGGAAAGAGATCTAAGACTATGGTCAGAAAATTTCACAAACAGGATAATGTATTCCTTTTATTTTTCAAATGTCCAAGTTTGTAAGGTTTCTACTAGAAACCAAAGAAAGGCTACAGGAAAGAATCAGTAACTCATGAATTCTGAGGGTAGATAAAGAAGAAAACAAAAACAAAATGCAAACTAAAACACTTGAATATATAATATCAACAAATAAAAACAACAAAAGCCAAAAGGTCCTTGAATGTGTGATACTGGGCAGAGGCAGGGCTGCAGTCCTGGGTCTGAAAGAGACAGGAGGGCAGGCAATACTAGAACAGGTTACTGCTACTCAGTGGGATCCTTAGTTAACAAATAAATAGTTTGGATTTTTTTGCTGATACATTTCTGTTAAATTTGTATTTCTAATACTGAAACTGTTCTTCAGGCTGTATTTTAACTGGTTTGTTGGAGCCAGGACCAGTTTGGTCACAAAGAAAATAAGAGCCTTGCAGGATAAGAGGCTCTGCATCTGTACACCTTAGACTGAGGGAGAAGGGTAGCTTTTAAGCAAGGGAGCCAGATGTGGCGCTCCTCAGGAAGGATGGGGGTGTAGAATTAAATATGTGTATATTCCATATGCCTAATATAGTGCCAGGTTGATAGAGTCAATATAATTTGTTAAATAGGTGAAAGTATAAATTAATACATTAAAGAATAAATATACTATGTATTATGAAAAGAGAAGAAACTGATGACTCCTCGAAAAACATGAGATTCATAAGATGGATAACAGCAATAATGAAACATAATGTAAAGAGAGAACCCCTTTTCACATCTTACATAAGTTTCATAGAAGCAATGGAGGAAATGTCACGTTTAAAAGTTTAGGAAAATAATGAAAGAAGATAATTTTCTCCATGAATATGCAGAAAAAACAGAGCTAGACAGTAGCTACAAGAAGTGACTCAGACGGTAGTATTCAAAGCCAAAAAGAAAATGATCTTTAAAAATTTACATGACAAATCCCTAATGACCTGTTAAAGTTATACAGTTTTATAGTAATAAAATGAGCCTTAAAATTGGCAGGTGGTTGGCAGCAAGCAAACTATAGTGTCTTGGTTTTGTTTATTTTTGTTTTGCTTCCAATTTGGAGAAACATACAATCCCTGAGCATCAGAATAATCATAAATCTTATTAGTGGCTGGAAAACAAAATAGTGTACAAAAAGCAACAAAGTATTAGGTTTGTCAAAGTAAATAACTTCAAATAACACTGCTACAGCATTTAAACACTGCTATAAGAACTTAGAAAAAATTAGTATATTTGATGTTAGTATCATTGTCTAAAACCTAAAAGTTAGATTTATGCTTCAGTTCATCTTTTCTATCGAAATCCTTATGGTCACTCTACCTTCTTCAGAATTTGTTGGATAAGACAGGGATTTATATCTGTTAAGATGAGACAGGGATTAATCAGAGGCTCCCTTATTTTTATTTTAAGAGAGAAACAGATTTAGATATTCCTATAAAAAGTAGGGCAGGAATGAGCTTAAAAGCTGAAAAAACTCATAAAAGTCTGTTCTTTGCATTTTCTGTTATGTAACAGTTTGTGTTCCTAAAAACTGGTAATGAGAGGACGCAACTGGAAACCTTGCACCTGTGACCTGGCGCTTCTATGGCAGGAAACAGACCTTCACACTGTGCAAGCAGCTCTAAGAGAAGACCCACGGTCTATCAGGGTTGTGACCAGAGGGACTAAGGGATGCCTTTAAAAAGTCTCAGGAAGAGGAGTTAAGAGATATAGGATAATGAAGGAAAATCCTGGGGTAGAAGGGATACGTCTCTGTTACAGTTGTATCTAATGTTTTATGTTAGATTAGACACTGAGTCAACATACTCCTGCCCTTAGACTGTGGCAAAAAAAGCGACACCAGCATAGATCTTCTCACAGCAATGCTTAACTGCTGAAGTCAGAATAGTTCTCTGGACCTTTAGGGAGCAGACTACTCAAAGTCTGCAAAAGATGGTGTGGGGGCAGGCCTGATGGATTCTGGGAGTAGGACTGCCACAGGGGAATTCTGGATAGCACTGCATTTTTAAGTTGTGTTATTTACTTATCTTATCTATCATTTATTAAATCAATACACCCTTCACACACATATATGTATACTGAAAAAATAGGATTTAAGATATTGTGGTAATTTTAAAACACAGTCAAAATCCCTTGGTTTTCTCCCATTGAAAGTTGGAATCTGTGCTTTTATCACTGGAATGTGAGCAGACCTTGTAAGTGCTTTGAATAACAGCAAATGGGCACAAATGATGCCATGTTTCTTCAAGGTTAGGTCATAAAAGGCTATTCAGCTCCCCCCTTATTCTCTGAAACACATTCTGAGAGCTCAAGCCACTCTGTAGGATGTACAATTCCCTTGTGGCCATCATTCCAGAGATTGCATATGTAGGGACTGCAGTATCCTTCACAGCATGCTTAGTCTTTCAACCATTTCTGACAAGGCAGCATGAATGTCAGTGAAGCCTTATTGAATCATCTAGAACCGGTTGACTACTAAATCAGTTCAGTTCAGTTCAGTTCAGTCGCTCAGTCGTATCCGACTCTTTGCGACCCCATGAATTGCAGCACGCCAGGCCTCCCAGTCCATCACCAACTCCCGGAGTTCACTCAGGCTCACGTCCATCGAGTCGGTGATGCCATCCAGCCATCTCACCCTCTGTCATCCTGTTCTCCTCCTGCTCCCAATCCCTCCCAGCATCAGAGTCTTTTCCAATGAGTCAACTCTTCACATGAGGTGGCCAAAGTACTGGAGTTTCAGCTTCAGCATCAGTCCTTCCAATGAACACCCAGCACCGATCTCCTTCAGAATAGACTGGTTGGATTTCCTTGCAGTCCAAGGGACTCTCAAGAGTCTTCTCCAACACCACAGTTCAAAAGCATCAATTCTTCAGCACTCAACTTTCTTTATAGTCCAACTCTCACATCTATACATGACCACTGGAAAAACCATAGCCTTGACTAGACGGACCTTTGTTGACAAAGTAATATCTCTGCTTTTCAATATGCTAACTAGGTTGGTCATAACTTTCCTTCCAAGGAGACTACTAAATAAATGCCACCAAATAACTTTGGCAAAACAACAACAAAACACAAACAAACAAAAACAGAAAAATCATTTAGCTGAAGTCTAACAAAATTCCTCACAAAATAATGAGCTATAATAAAATGATTATTTTAAGACACCACGTTTTGAGGTAGTTTGCTACATGATAAATAATAGGAACACACAAAAGATATATTAAATAATGGACATGTAAGATATTAGGGGATAAAATAATGTAATTTATGAGTGGAAAAATAAATGGTCTAGGATATGTCCTACTGAACATTTCCAAGCCTTCTTTTATGCCGAGCTCACTTTCTGTAGTCTAAATTGTCTCATGAACTCTTCATTCTACCTGGAGCCACAATGCCACCAAGATCCTTTTGCTAAAATCATTCCTATAAAACTATTGTTTATGTCTCAGCGCCTTGACCTCAAGAGGGTCTTACCTGAACATTCATTTCCTTGATCTCTTTTGTACAGTAAACTTTTCAGTATTATTATTAGTGATTCTCAAGATCTAAGAAGGGGCTGTGATTGTTACCCTACTTCAAAACTAACAAGCTGAAATAGCCTACTACCATTAAAAGAACCCTGGCAGAAGACAAGAATCTCCTGGGTGAGAGGTAAAAGAATTTATTATTCTTAGGTGAGAGGAAAAATAATTTGTCTTATAATATTGCTATCACAGCATTGCTGGAGAAGGGATAGGCTACCCACTCCAGTATTCTTGGGCTTCCCTGGTGGCTCAGCTGTTAAAGAATCCGTCTGCAATGTAGGAGACCTGGGTTCGATCCCTGGGTTGGGAAGATCCCCTGGAGAAGGGAACAGTTACCAACTCCAGTATTCTGGCCTGGAGAATTCCATGGACTGTATAGTCCATGACATTGCAAAGAGTCAGACACAACCAAGTGACTTTCACTTTCACTTCACTTTTTATCACAGCATTAGCAGTCAACAGAGTGCCAGCATTGGCTCCAGTTCCCAAGTTTCTATTTCAAATAAGGGCCAGATGACATTTGCACATGTGTCATTGGAAGGAAAACTTGAGCTTAGAGAACACAGTTTTTTTTTTTTTTTTTTTAATACTGAACAGCAAGCATGTCTTCCTGCTATTCCAGACAGAGTTACTATTTCTGTACTTCAGAAAACAACAGAAGACAACATATTTTTATATATATATATATATATATATATATATATATAAGTGAAAGTGTCAGTCACTCAGTTATGTGCAGTTCTTTGCAATTCCATGCGTTGCAGCACACCAGGCTTCCCCGTCCTTCACTGTCTCCCAGAGTTTGGTAAAACTCATGTCCATTGAGTTCGTGATGCCATCAAATCATCTCATCCTCTTTTGTCCCCTTCTCCTCCTGCCGTCAATCTTTCCCAGCATTATAGTCTTTTTCAAGGAGTCAGCTCTTCGCAACAGATGGCCAAAGTATTGGAGCTTCAGTTTCAGCATCAGTCCTTCCAAAGAATATTCAGAGTTGATGTACTTTAGAATTTACTAGTTTGATCTCTTTGCAGTCCAAGGGACTCTCAAGAGTCTTCCCCAAGACCACACTTCAAAAGCATCAATTCTTTGACCCTCAGCCTGCTTTATGGTCCAATCAACATCCATACATTATTACTAGAAAAAAAAAAAATAGCTTTGACTATAGGGACCTTTGTTGGCAAGGTAATGTTTCTGCTTTTTAATGCACTGTCTAGGTTTGTCACAGCTTTTCTTCCAAGGAACAAGTGTCTTTTAATTTCATGGCTAGAGCCACCATCTGCAGTGATTTTGCAGTCCAATAAAATAAAATCTGCCACTGTTTCCACTTGTTTTCCCCACCTATTTGCCATGAAGTGAGGGAACTGGATGCCATGATCTTAGTTTTTTGAATGTTGAGCTTTAAGCCAGCTTTTTCACTCTCTTCCTTTACCTTCATCAAAAGGCTCTTTAGTTCCTCTTTGCTTTTTTCCATTAGAGTAGTATCATCTTCATATCTCAGGTTGTTAAAATTTCTCCAGCAATCTTGGCTCCAGCTTGTGATTCACCCAGCCTGACATTTCATATGATGTAACTTGCATATAAGTTAAATAAGCAGGATGACAAAAAACAGCCTTGATGGACTCCTTTCCCAATGTTGAATCAGTCTGTTGTTCATGAATGGTTCTAACTGTTGCTTCTCAGGAGACAGGTAAGGTGTTCTGGTATTCTCATCTCTTTAAGAATGTTCCACACTTTGTTGTGATCCACACAGTCAAAGGCTTTAGCATAGTCAATGAAGCAGCAGTAGATGTTTTTCTGGAGTTCCTTTGCTTTTTCTATGATCCAGTGGATGCTGGCAATTGATCTTTGGTTCCTCTGCCTTTTCTAGATAGTACATCTGGAAGTTCTCAATTCATGTACTACTGAAGCCTAGCTTGAAGGATTTGGGGCATAAACTTGCTGGCATGTGAAGTGAGTGCCATTGTGCAGGAGTTGGAATATTCTTTGGCATTGCCTTTTTTGGGGATTGGATTGAAAACTGACTTTTTTAGTCCTGTGGCCACTGCTAAGTTTCCCAAATTTGCTGGCATGCCAAATGCAGCACTTTCACAGCATCATCTTCTAAGATTTGAAATAGCTCAGCTGGCATCCCTTCACGTATTCTATCTTTGTTTGTAGTGATGCTTCCTAAGGTCCATTTGACTTCACCCTCCAGGATGTCTGGTTCTAGGTGAGTGTTCACACCATCCTGGTTACCAGGTCATTAAGACCATTTTTTATATAATTTTTCTGTGTATTCTTGCCACCTCTTCCTAATCTCTTCTGCTTCTGTTAGGTCTTTGCCATTTCTTTCCTTCACTGTGCCCATCTTTAATGAAATGTTCCTTTGGCATCTCCAGTTTTCTTGAAGAGATCCTTCCTATTCTATTGTTTTCCTCTATTTTTCTGCATTGTTCACTGAAGAAGGCTTTCTTGTCCCTCCTTGCTATTCTCTGGAACTCTGCATTCTTCTCTTCCTTTTCTCCTTTGCCTTTTGCTTCTCTTATTTTCTCAGTTATTTGTAAGACCTCCTCAGACAACCATTTTGCCTTCTTGCATTCATTTTTCTTTGGGATGATTTTGGTCACCACCTCCCATACAATGTTAGGAGTTCATAGTTCCTCTGTCCATAGTTCTTCAAGCACTCTGTCTATCAGATCTAATGCCTTGAATCTATTTGCCAATTCCACTTTATAATCATAAGGGATTTGATTTAGGTCATACCTGAATGGCCTAGTGGTCTTCCCTACTTGCTTTAATTTAAGATTGAATTTTGCAATAATGAGCTCATGGTCAGAGCCACAGTGAGCTCCAGGTTTTGTTTTTGCTGACTTTATAGAGCTTTACTCTATCTTCAGCTGCAAAGAATATAACGAACATGATTTCAATACTTACCATCTGGTGATGTCCATGTTTAGAGTTGTTCTTGTATTGTTGTAAGAGGTTGTTAGGTATGACCAGTGCATTCTCTTGGCAAAAGTCTGGCAGCCTTTGCTCTGCTTCATTTTGTACCCCAAGGCCAAACTTGCCTGTTACTCTAGGTATCTCTTGACATCCTACTTTTGCATTCCAATCCCCTGTGATGAAAGGGGCATCTTTTTTTTGGTGTTAGTTCTAGAAGGTCTTGTAGGTCTTCATAAAACCATTTGACTTCAGCTTCTTCAGCATTAGTGGTTGGGTATAGACTTGGATTACTGTGATGTTGAATGATTTGCCTTGGAAACAAACTGAGCTTCTTGTTGCTTTTGAGATTGCACCCAAGTATTGCATTTCAGACTCTGTTGTTGAGTCTGAGGGCTACTTCATTTCTTCTAAGGGATTCTTAAACACAGTAGTAGCTAAGTCTACTGAATTAAATTTGCCCATTCCCACCCATTTTAGTGCACTGATTCCTAACATTTCTATTTATTCTTGCCATCTCCTGCTTGACCATGTCCACTTTACCTTGATTCACACACCTAACATTCCAGGTTCCTATGCAATATCATTCTTTATAGCATAACACTTTACTTTCACCACCAGACATATCCACAACTGAGTGTCATTTCCATTTTGACCCAGCCTCCATTCTTTCTGAAGCTATTTCTCTGCTTTTCCCCAGTAGTATATTGGACACCTAGAGACCTGGGGGACCTCATCTTCTGGTGTTGTATCGTTTTGCCTTTTCATGGTGTTCATAGGTTTCTCAAAGTAAGAATACTTGAGTGGTTTGTCATTCCCTTCTCCAGCGGCCAGGTTTTGTCAGAAGTCTCCACCATGTTGCCTACCTTGGGTGGCCCTACAAGGCGTGGCTCATAGCTTCATTGAGTTATACAAGGTTGTGATCCATGTGATCTCTTTGGTTAGGTTTCTGTGATTGTGGTTTTTGTTTTGGAGGCTGCGAGATTGTAGTTCTTGTTTCTTCTGTCTGCCTTCTGATGCATAAAGATAAGAGGTTTTGCAAGTTTCCTGATGCGAGGGCCTGACTGTGGGGAAAACTCGGTCTTGCTCTGGGGGGCAGAGCCATGCTCAGAAATTCTTTAATCCAATTGTCTGCTGATGAATGGGGTTGTGCTCCTTCCTTTTTAGTTGTTTGGCTTGAGGCAACCCAGTTCTGGGATCTATAGGCTCTATGGTGAGGCAAATGGCAACCTCCAGAAGGACTTAAACCAACACACGCCTCCCAGGACTGCTGCTGCCAGTTCCCCTGTCTTCCAGGCAGGCCACTGCTGATCCACGCCTTCATGGGAGAACCTCAAATACTCACAGGCAGGTCTGACTCAGTCTTTTCTGGGAACATGGATCCTTTCTTTTGGGTCCTGGTGCACACAGGGCTTTGTTTGTGCCCTCCAAGAATCTCTGTTTTCCCTAGTTCTGTGGAAATTCTGTTTTTGAACCCTGCTATCCTTCAATTTCAGGTTCCCTAGGGATTCCCAGATCCTTTGCAGGATCCCCAGATTGGGAAGTCTGATATGGAGCCGCGAACCTTCCCAACAGTGCAAGAACTTCCTTAGTATTATTGTCTCCACTTTGTGAGTTGCCCACCAGGCAGGTGGGTAAAGAACTTGCCTGCCAATGCAGGAAATGTAAGAGATGTGTTCTATCCCAGGGTAGGAAGATCCCCTTCCCCCTCTCCCGAGAAGAGCATAGCAAGAAGAGCCAGTATTCTTTTCTGGAGAATTCCATGGACGAAGGAGTCTGGCAGGCTACAGTCCATGGGGTTGAAAGAGTAGGGCACAACTGAAACAGTTTAGCATGCACCCATGCACACGCACGCATGCACATCCGGTAGGTATGGGATTTGATTTTAATGTGATTGCACCCCTCCTAGAGTCTTGATGCAGCTTTTCCTTTGTCACTGGACATAGAGAATCTTTTTGGTGGGTTCCACAATCCTTCTGTTGATGGTTGTTCAACAGCTAGTTGCAATTTTGGTGTTCCGGAGGGAGAAGATGAGCACATGCCCTTCTACTCCACCATCTTGCATGTATTTAATTACAATTTTGTACATTTCTATTATTATGGGTTAGCTACATATTATTTCATAATCTATTGGGCTAGTTATAGCAGTAAATTTTAAAATTATTTATAGAATATGTAGAATTAAGAAAATTTATTCTGTTAACGTGTTTTTCTTTCAAATTGAGACATACCACTATTATTTCATTTTGGTGATAAAACATGAGTGTTAACAGCAGCATAGTTTGGAATCACAATCTGAATTAGAACCTCAGTGCATATGGAAATGCTATACATATCTGCATGTTAGAATATAGACAGAGATAGCAAAAGGTGAGGAAAAGGATAAGGTGAAAGTGATGTTTCAGAAAAGGAAGAAAATAACATTTACATGTGACATGTTACATATTTTAAGTTTGCAAGAAATAAAAAAAAAAAACACTTTTCTAACAGTAATAAGAAAAACAGAAATGCCTAAAATAGGAAAAATCTAACATATGGTCAATATCCCAGTCAATACTTCTTTGGCAGCTTCCTTTACTTTTTGAAATTGAGAAAATCACTTGCTATTCAAGATCAGCCAACTATGAGTAATGTTCATGAAAATTAAAGTCTATCCCGTTTACAAACTAGTTAATGGATGGAAAACTTGCTCAGGCAATGGTATGGCTCTGCTGTCCAATGAATATGATGTCTGAGTACCTCTTGGTGATTTGATAATTTTGATTCTTGTTCCCCATTTAGCTCTTTCTTTCTCTTCCTTTTTTTTTTTTTTTTTTTTAGGTTGGGTTGAAATTGCTGGGTGATAGAGGGAATGGCAGATGTTTTTATTCTTAATTCACTCAATATAGTTAGCAAGATGAGATAGATATGTGTTATGGATCGTTCATTACCAAACTGTGAGGATGCAAGAGAGACTAGACCTTGGATTGTGCCTTCATGGAGCATACATTCTTAAAGGAAAGGCAAATAAATACAGAGGCAATTAATATTATTATTATACAATGGTGCAATTGCTAATAGAGATTGGGAGGAATTGACAAAAGGGTAAGGAGAAAGAAAAGTGAGATTAATGCCTCAATAAAAGAAGAAAACTAACAACAGTTTTCTATAGCTTTTTTTTTTTTAACAACTTAACCATTTTCAATTGTACAGTTCAGTAGTGTTAAGCATATCTACATTGTTGTGCAAGAGATCTCCAGAACTTTTCATCTTGTAAAACAGAAACTCTATATCCATTAAGTCGCTTCTAAAAACCTTCCAGCCACTTTCCCTTCATTCCCATCAGGAATGTATCAGTGGCTGACACTTAGCAAAACCATACAATCAGTGATCTTGTCTCCTCTCTCCTTCTGTCTCACCATCTGACTCTCCTGCTCTCTTTCTGTGATTCCCCTTACTATCAAATTTCAGTACATTTCTCTGGTATAACAGTTTACTTATTTGCTTCTTTCTTTCCAACCAAGTCATGCACTCAAGTGCTTACCTTACACATTAAAAAAAAAAAAAGTCATTTCTCTGGAGAAAAAAATATTCTAATACTCCAACAGTGAACAAAGTGATTTTACTTGTCATTTTAAATAGAATATTTTCTTTCCTCATCAATAATTAGGGTGACCTTACCTCAGGGATCTTGTCTTTGCTATTTCTTCTGGAATGTTTGCTTCACTGCCTTACTTCCCTTCAGGTATTTGCTCAAATACAAGCTTCTCATCAAGGTTTTCCCAACAATTTACTGAAACTTGAAATTGCCCCTGACTACCTCTTCCAGTTCTCCTCATCTGTTACTCATTTTTTAGTTACATATTTGTCCATTATCTGTGTTCCCTTATTAGAATATCCATGATGACAGGGATTTGTGTCGTTCATTCACGGCTGTTTTGTCCAGGGCCTAGAAATGTGTCTGGCATATATGTTGCTCACTGAAATATTTGTAATGGTTGAATCCTAAAGATATTACCAGTTATCTGACTAATGTATAATTAATCACATGTATAGTTCTTTAAGAGGTCTACCAAGACAGAGCCAGTTAGCCTGAGAAGAGGGGAAGGACATGGGAACCTGAAAATGAGAATAAGAGCCTTAAATCGTAGAACAATACTTCCCAAAAAGTATTAGGTAGAATTGTGGTTTCCACACACTTTTGGGGCTCCTAAAAGACTTTTGAAAAACCAGGTACCTTCATATATTTTTTTCCTCTTAATTTTCCTAATTAAAAACTGAGAAACTTGCTCATATTAATAAGAATGTAAGAATTTGATTCTTTGAAATTCTTCCAAGCTTTGGGAGTAATATCATTAGTCCTATGGTACATCATCAAAAATTACTTTCAGTAACCTGTCAGCTGATAACTCTATTAGATTCACCTTAAATTTCTTGAAATAAAAAGAAATAAAAACCAACTTAGTTGCAGTAGAATTTCTTACCCAAACACAGATACTCACTTTTTGAACATCAAGACTTATTTCCATTTGTGCCCTAAAAACTTTTTTACCCTCCAGAAATAATGTACTAATAATAAGATCAAAGTTGTGAACTATAATTTTTTTCTTTATAGAAAGGGATAAGAGGAATTATCATGAGTGGGGAAAAAGAATTTAAATACCACCAACATTTTCCTCAAGCACATCAATTTTAGGAAAGTGTAAGGAACTGGAAAATAATAAGGTTAATTCCCTTAACATTCTCTATCTACTGACCCTTGTTTGAAGTTATTGCTTGAACTTTTTTAAAAAAAGTAAGTCTACATAAATGAGCATCCTAAAATGTTTACAAAGTAAACCTGTTTCAAAAATGCTGTTTTTGTTCTTCTCTTTTGAAGAAATTCACAATACTCATTGGTCTCTGGGGAGGAAACCTGTTTGGCTTATTTAATTTGTATTTTCTAAACCATATTTGAACCCAGAACGCTTTTTTTTTATAACATTATTTGGCAACCTACAAACTAATATTCCATTGTTACATGATTAACACTAAAAGCAGATACTGCCTCTGAGAGGCATGGAGAGATTATCTATTTATCTATCTATCTTCTTTTAATAGAAAACTGGCTTTCAAAAATAAGGACTTGCTGTCATAGGAGAATGAATTCTGAGAACTGAGGGATCTGAGAGTTGGGAGGGATCCAGGAGCTGAGCAGAATACTGCATATTCATAACAGAACTAGTTCAAGAAATGTGGGGGAAGGGAGAGGACACAGTGTCACCACCAAAATATTATATAAGAGATTGACAAAACTGTCCAACATCTAGGATACTTCATCTATATTCAACAGATAAAGCTGCTGCTGCTAATAGACTGTTCTTTCTTCTGGAAGCTAAGGGTGGGAATCTAGAAAGAAAATAACTCTGCATCGCCAGAGATCAAGGGAGAACATTCATTCAGCTTCAAATTGGTTCTAGGTATGAAAATGGTGATTTAAGGGCAGGGGGGATAAAAATGGCCTGGCCCAAAATATAATGCTATGTAGAAAACTGAACTGACTGGAGAAAAAGATTAAAAACTCCAGATGAGAGCTCCTTAAATTAGTGTAACATGATAATATCTGACAAAGGAAGAATTTATATATACATATGTAAGAGAGACAGAGAAGGCAATGGCAAGCCACTCCAGTACTCTTGCCTAGAAAATCCCATGGATGGAGGAGCCTGGTAGGCTGCAGTCCATGGGGTTGCTACAAGTCGGACGCGACTGAGAGACTTTACTTTCACTTTTCACTTTCACACAATGGAGAAGGCAATGGCAACCCACTTCAGTGTTCTTACCTGGAGAATCCCAGGGACGGCAGAGCCTGGTGGGCTGCCATCTATGGGGTCTCACAGAGTCGGACACGACTGAAGCAACTTAGCAGCAGCATATAAGAGAGAGGAAAAGAGTTGTTGCTGCTTTTTCTCAGAGATTTTCTAGAACTATAAAAATTTCTGTATGCTCAATGCAGTGCACATATGTTAGAAAAGTATGACAATGGAGAAATGAAAGGGAAAGTCAGGTTTTAAGCAGGAAGTAAAATTTTTACTGAGCCCTTAGACAGGAAGAACAGAATTCACCTAAGACAGAGAGCAGATAGGATGTATCTAGGAGTCTTACAGAGATTTCTTGAATGTGTGCTCTCTCATTTTGGTTCTCAGATTGTAATTTTAAAAAATTTAGAAATATTAAAAAATCATCACAAAGATAAATAAGAGAAAAGCAGCATAGAAAATGCCCGGAGTGAATAAACACAATTTTTAAAAGTAAAACTTTGTCCATATAATCCCTGCAACATTTAGACCGGCTTCTTTCTTGGGTTCTCTGAACATACATCTAATGAAGCTGGGCTGAGTCTGAACAAATCATAACCTCGGGGCTAAAAACAGATGCCACTGTATCAACTCCTCTATCAACCTAAATTTTCACTGTCCTTTTTATACAAAGTCCATGCTCAGCCCATACAGTTTCTAAAGAATGCAAATACTAGCAATGATTTAAATGTGAAATCCAAGAAAGAAACTTATATTTAGCTTTAATATCAGTTACTATGACAACCAGTGGGCTATTTAAAGTTATTAGCATTCTAGCCCACTCAGTTAATAATACTGACAAAAATGGCATGAATGTTGAGAAAAAGCAAGTTACTTCAGTGTCATATCACATAGCAATGACAGTGAAAGCCACATAGGCTTAGGAAGGTTCAGAGGGTTTGGAGAAACACAGTTTAAAAGACGAGTCAATCAGCAGCTCTTAGAACATGGAATATATTGATGCCTGCTCCCTACCATAGTTTTCAAGATTTTTTTGTTTTGTTTCTTTTTTTTTTTTTTTTAATTCCAAGTTCAGAATTTAAACAAGACCCAAAATTTATACTGGAATGGACAAATTGATGTTTAGCCAGAATCTTTTACAATTACAAGGACTTGATCTTACTGTTACAAGAACTTGATCTTACTGTTCCCTGTTTTATCTCAAGTACGTGGTGAAGAGTAGAATGTAAAGTTAGCTCTGTGATATCCAGATAATTTTAACAAGGAAAAAGGTGATGTAATAAAGAAGACAGGATTGAGTTTCATGAACTTCCCTGTGAAAGATTCATCTGCTAAAAGCAGCTAAGAACGATATATCATAAGATGTTAAAACAGATGGCTGAAGTCACAGTGCTACATCACTAAAGTATGGAGACTAGAACTAAAATAGCCAAAGTAATATTTCTATTAACAGCATGCCAAGTACAGCAGCAAAAATACCTTGAGGAAGAATCTCACTTCAAAAAAAAGGTTTTTCCTCCTTACACTTGATGCTATTTTCTGAATTACTCTTGGTTTGTTGCATATGTTTAACCATCTGGGTGCTTGCCATGCTCAGATGAAAGAAACTAACCTCTCCCCTTGAATGAGGTGTCCTTGTCTTATAAGCCTACCTGTGTTATATAGACAAACAAGAGTAAACTAAACAGGCAAGGAGCAGCGTGCTATCCTGAAAACTTTTGCAGAGAATTTTTTTTTTCCACAGTACGCAAGCAGAGTGAAGAATTCTCCAGTCTTTATATTAGTTATTAAGAAAAGAACACTCGTTAACCCATGACAGTAAATGCTATGGAAGTGACCTTAAGATTATTACAGATGATGTCAAAAAATCACTTCAAAAACGTGAATATACATGGAAGTGGTTGTAAACAGTGAATCATGATCACTCATAGACATTTCGACTACAAAAGCGGGCACACAACAAGCAGATCAGAGTATAGTATAGTCAAAGACATGTGAAAGTTTCTTCCAAATCAGAAAGAATCCTCTGAGACTCATACAGACGTATCAATAGATATTGTTCACTAATGCATGTGGATTCATTCATCTATTAATTATACTTAGAAATTACCTTTGGGAAGTGGCATGATGTAATAGTTAAGAACATAGTCTGGTGCCAGACAACCTGGTGTGCATCTTAGGTCCACTATTCTGGACAAATTATGTGACCAATCTGGCTTCATCTGTATTTTTCTTACAAGGCTATTTTAAACATCAAATGAGTTACTTTAAAAATCAAAAGAGTGATTTTAAACATCAAATGATGTTCAAATTTGATTTAAACATCAAATGTGTTTAAAGCTCTTAACTATCCAACACATCGTTTGCACTATATACTGTTGACTATTATCATTATTTATTATGTACACTATAAAATATATTTAAATATAAAATGTTAAAAATATGCACAAATAAAAATTATAATATTGTTCTCCCATGAATTTGCTTGCACAACCCCACCAAGCCCATCAATCTGAAGGACAGAAGGTTTTAATAACTTAGAGTCAAAAGACAAAGATGGGGCACTTTGCTGGTGGTGGTCCAGTGGTTAAGACTTCACACTTTCAATGCAGGGGGCATGGGTTCCATCCTGGTTGTGGAAATAAGATCCCACATGTCACACAACAGAGCCAAAAATAAAAAAAAAAAAAATAAAGTGCAGTTCCTGAAGACCCAGCACCAAAAAAAAAGGAAAAAAAAATATCCTGATCTTTTTGTCCCTGATCAAGGACAAGAAAAATATGATACAAAAGTCTTCATATTTGCTCTGACAGGACTTGGGACCTTGGATTTTACTCTACAGAGACAAATAGCACAGAGTTTTTGAAACCTATGTCATTTTTTTTTAATTTTATTTTATTTTTAAACTCTACATAATTGTATTAGTTTTGCCAAATATCAAAATGAATCCGCCACAGGTATACATGTGTTCCCCATCCTGAACCCTCCTCCCTCCTCCCTCCCCATACCATCCCTCTGGGTCGTCCCAGTGCACTAGCCCCAAGCATCCAGTATCGTGCATCGAACCTGGACTGGCAACTCGTTTCTAACATGATATTTTACATGTTTCAATGTCATTCTCCCAAATCTTCCCACCCTCTCCCCCTCCCACAGAGTCCATAAGACTGTTCTATACATCAGTGTCTCTTTTGCTGTCTCGTACACTGGGTTATTGTTACCATCATATCTTGAACCATAAACCTAACTCGCTTGATCAAAATGTAGCTTTCCTTACAGCTTTCACGTAAGGAAAAAATATTCTACTCAAAGAATGAAACTACCACTTTACCAGCTCGATTTCTCTAAATAAATAAATGAATGGATAAATAAATGAAAAATCTTTCTGCTTGTAAACTTGAAATTATTGTGGGTTTTGTCCTCATGAGTCAGCCTACAAGTTCACTGAAAAGTTTGAGTTGCGTGGACTACCAGGCTGTGGGGCAGACACTGAATAAAGGAATATTCACCAGGATAATTCCTCCCTGTGTAGCCTTCGCCTGCCTGCCTGGCTGGCTGGCTGCATCTTCCTAATGACATCCTAGCTACTCAGATACTATGGCTTTAAATTTCTCTTAAGTTGAATCATAGAGAATTGGCACTGCTTAATATCAAATCTTAGAACTTAATCTATAGAACCAAGATGTATTTAAGTATGTGGATTTTAAGCTGTCTTTGTTTTTCTTTTCTCATATGATCTCATCAAGGAAATTTTCACAAAATTTCCTATATTATTACTATTCCTTGAATCCATGAATAAAATCAAGAAGCAAGCTCTTTAAATCAAGATGTCCCTGTGTGTTAGTTGCTCAGTGGTGTCCAACTCTTTGTGATGCCATAGACGATAGCCTCTTTCCATGGAATTGTCCAGGCAAGAATATTGGAGTGGGTTGCCATTCCCTTCTCCAGCGGATCTTCCCAAACCAGCATTGAACCTGCGTCTCCCAAATTGCAGGAAGATTCTTTGCCATCTGAGCCAACAGGAATGTCCCTGGGGAATAATTTAATAATTTGAGTTGTTTCCAAGGAGCAGATTGGTACTGATTTTAATATCTCTCTTAAAATTGTATCTCTGGGCTTCATTTCTATTGTGGTCACTAAAAATTTCTTCACCAGTTTTTCTGCTCTCAAATCTTTGGCAAATTAACATCTTTATAGACATTACCAGATAGTTGAAATGAGGCGGATGACCCTAGACCCTATTATACGGAGTGAAGTAAGTCAGAAAGAGAAAAATAAATATCATATATTAATGCGTATATATGGAAACTAACATAATTGCAGGGTGGGGATAGAGATGCAGATGTAGAGAACAGACTCATGGACACAGCAGGAAAAGGAGAGCAGGGGATGAATTGAGAAAGTAGAGTTGACATATATACACTACCATGTGTAAAATAGCTAGCTATGGGAAGCTGCTATATAACTCATTTGAGCCCAGCTTGGAGCTCTACGATGACTTAGAAGGGTACAGTGGGGTGGGTAGAAGGGAGACTCAAGAGGGACAGGATATTAATATACATATAGTTTTGACTATTTCCAGTTGTTGCACGGCAGAAACAAACACAACATTTTTTTTTTGGCCCCTGTTTTTTTTTTAATATAAATTTATTTATTTTAATTGGAGGCTAATTACTTTACAATATTGTATTGGTTTTGCCAGACATTGACATGAATCTGCCATGGGTGTACATGTGTTCCCCATCCTAAACCCCCTCCCACCTCCTTCCCCATCCCATCCCTCTGGGTCATCCCAGTGCACCAGCCCCAAACACCCTGTCTCATGCATCGAAACTGGACTGGCGATTCATTTCACATATGATAATATACATGTTTCAATGCCATTCTCCTAAATCATCTCACCCTCGCCCTCTGCCACAGAGTCCAAAAGACTGTTCTATACATCCATGTCTCTTTTGCTGTCTCGCATACAGGGTTATCGGAGAAGGAAATGGCACCCCACTCCAGTACTCTTGCCTGGAAAATCCCATGGGCAGAGGAGCCTGGTAGGCTGCAGTCCATGGGGTCACTAAGAGTCGGACACAACTGAGTGACTTCACCTTCACTTTTCACTTTCATGCATTGGAGAAGGAAATGACAACCCACTCCAGTGTTCTTGCCTGGAGAATCCCAGAGATGGGGGAGCCTGGTGGGCTGCCGTCTATGGGGTCACACAGTCGGACACAACTGAAGTGACTTAGCAGCAGCAGCAGCAGCATACTGTATTGGTGTTTTTCTTTCTGGCTTACTTCATTCCGTATAATAGGCTCCAGTTTCATCCACCTCATTAGAACTGATTCAAATGTATTCTTTTTAATGGCTGAGTAATACTCCATTGTGTATATGTACCACCGCTTTCTTAGCCATTCATCTGCTGATGGACATCTAGGTTGCTTCTATGTCCTGGCTATTGTAAACAGTGTTGTGATGAACATTGGGGTACACGTGTCTCTTTCCATTCTGGTTTCTTCGGTGTGTATGCCCAGCAGTGGGATTGCTGGGTCGTATGGCAGTTCTATTTCCAGTTTTTTAAGGAGTCTCCACACTGTTCTCTATAGTGCCTGTACTAGCTTGCATTCCCACCAACAGTGTAAGAGGGTTCCCTTTTCTGCATACCCTCTCCAGCATTGTTTGTAGACTTTTTGATAGCAGCCATTCTGACTGGTGTGAAATGGTACCTCACTGTGGTTTTGATTCGGATTTCTCTGATAATGAGTGATGTTGAGCATCTTTTCATGTGTTTGTTAGCCATCTGTATGTCTTCTTTTAAGAAATGTCTGTTTAGTTCTTTGGCCCATTTTTTGATTGGGTCGTTTATTTTTCTGGAATTGAGCTGCAGGTGTTGCTTGTATATTTTTGAGATTAATTCTTTGTCAGTTGCTTCATGTGCTATTATTTTCTCCCATTCTGAAGGCTGTATTTTCACCTTGTTTATAGTTTCCTTTGTTGCCAACACAACATTTTAAAGCAACTATTTTCCAATTAAAAAATAAATTAATTAAAAAAAAGATGTTGAACAGAAACCAATGAAATAGTTATTACTAAGATTCACAATTCTTTCCTCCAAGTAGGCAAAAAAAAATTTAGGTAAGCTACAGTTTTCAACATTTTTAAAGCATGTTTTTGAACACAATAAAATTTGCTTCTGTGACATTGCTGAAGGAGAATATCTTTAAAAACAATTTTGGTGGCTTACCCTTACCAACAACACAGGGCTTAACTAAACTAAGTTTTGTAAATTCAAAGTTTTGCTGGCTATGGAAGCGCCAAATAATTTTTTAAATTTCTTAGTGATTAGTGTTTTCCTTGACTTCCCCCTAGTCAATATCATTCAGATTCAGTTCAGTTCAGTTCAGTCGCTCAGTCCTGTCCGACTCTTTGCGACCCCATGAATTGCAGCAGGCCAGGCCTCCCTGTCCATCACCAACTCCTGGAGTTCACTCAGACTCACGTCCATCGAGTCAGTGATGCCATCCAGCCATCTCATCCTCTGTCATCCCCTTCTCCTCCTGCCCCCAATCCCTCCCAGATTAGCTTTAAAAATACTTTAGACTTTCCCTCTAAATGTTTATAATTGTTTTCTTTTTAAAGTTGCTACAAGACTTTGATCCCTAACTTACCCCTTTGTTCAGTGGTGTGTTATTAAATATTTAACAACCAGCTCACCAAACAAAATTAAACAAAAGTCTTGATTTGTAACATTTACCAATTTTTGTGATGCAAATACTTCCAATGGGGCTGATTGCAAATTACCAATATAATGACATTGAGAATAGCATTAAGAAGAGATGCATAATACAGCATTATGTACCATTTCCAACATTTAAATACAGCAGATATAAATAACTTCAAGATCATCACTAATAAAATGCAGTAAAATAATTAGAATGTGATTAGTTTTGATGATTTATTATCTTTAGTTTTAATGTAATATATTCAATAGTAAGATCATATCATTTAATTTTTAATAGTCTCCATGTTTAACAATTATTTTTCACAAGCCATTAAGAGCTGGCTCCAGCATATCACTGCCTGCATTATAACAATTGATTAATATTTAAATGTTAATATATGCATATAAATATTTTCATGATAGCAAAATCCATATTTCAAACATTTAAATACATTCCACAGTTTTGGCATTTTTTTTTCTTTTCTTTTTTTTAATTGGTAGCTAACTTCTCTACTCATGGTAGCTGGAGTATTCTACTATCTTCTTTGCTTTTAAGTTCATGGAGGAAAGACTAAATGTAGTGGCATAAACTTGACATCACTGTGGAAGCCAGTGTTTCATCTTGTTTTATAAATTAAATTCCTTTAAACTGGCTGATTTATGATATGACAGTTTTTTTTTTAATGGCTGGGCAAATCTTTGAAAACTAGAGAGATCACAAGTCTTCTGTGAGGACCAGTGACATTAGCATAATTGTTTTCACCTCAGAGGCCTTCATGTTAATACTGACCAAACTAGTGGGACCAAATTCTTAATAACACAGAAGTTCCACATTTTCTAATCAAGCATTTTAAAAAGAAAATCACATATTGCAATACTTTCTACACAAGGGATACAAAAATCATAATCTCCACTCTCCAAAAATCTTCACTAATATTAAAATTAATGCTATTAATAGCTAACACTACTGCTAGGCACTGGTCTAAGCTGTTACCTTTATTATCTCACTTTACCTTACAATCACATGTAGGAGGTACCTCTGCTAACCCCAATTTATAGGTCAAGAAACAGATAAGGTTTAAATAAACTAAGTAAATAGTCCAAATAATAGTAGGGATAAAACTGGAACTGAAACCTAACTCTGGCTAACTCCCAAGACCTTTGTTTACTCCACTGTGTTTATTAAACTTATGATAACTAGTTCACTATGCCATCCTACTAGTGTTCAAACGAGAAACGCTACACATTTAAATGCTGTGTAATCCTTCACCCTCACACTTACTTAGTGACTAAATCCTATTGGTTATACTTCTAAAATGAGTCCAACATTTGCTGTCTCCACTGTCACTACCCTGGTAGAGGTCACCCTCACCTCTGGCCTGGGTAACTATAATAATCTACTTGGCTTCCTTTCCTTTCATTTTGCTGCTATACTCTGCATCACCATGCTCTGTCATTTCTCAGTGTATAGGTAGAATAGTCTCTAAAGCTAAAGTCTGATTCTATCAATATCTTAATTAAAATACTTCAGTGATGGATCACATTAAGCCGAGTCCTAGACGCACCTCCCCAAACTCTGCAGTTTGTTCCCTGTTCTCTCATTAGGCTCTGGCATTGCAGCTTCCGCTTTTTTATAGTGACTGACTCCTGGTTCTCTGAAAATGCCAAGCTCTTACCAAGTGGCTTTTGACAGGTGCTTTCCTCTGTCTGAAGTGCTAATCTTCTGTTCCTACCCTTCTCCAATGCTCCTGGTTTGCTCTGGTTAATTATTTAATTCTCAGCTTAAAAGTCACTTTCTCTGGAAAACCTTCTAGACTCTTGCAGCCTAGGTGAGATGTCCTACCTTCTTGCTATGCACAAATTCTCCATTTAAAACATTTACTACACTGTATTATAATTGCCCTGTTAATTCTATGAGGTCAGAAACTGTGTCTATCTTATTTATCTTTATTTGTCCAACTCTGAATATGGAGGCTTAAATAGTAAAGGCAATCAATAAGCTTTTGTTGAATGAATTGATGAGTTTGTTCTGCAGATTATACGGGGATAATACTACAAAGTACTTGGTCACATAGTCCTTTTCAAGAACTTAAATATACAAGTATAAACATAAATGCAAAGAAAATGACTTCTCCACTTTCAGTCCTGAAGGTGATCCTTTTTGATGAATACATATATTTTAATAATAATTAAACCAACACAAATATATTTTAAGTGTGAAAACAAACCTTAAAATTAGGATTGCAGGGGGAAGTTAATTCTTTGAAAAATAAATTAAATGATTTACATTCTTCTGGTTGAATATTTCCATTTCAGTCCATCATGTCTGATGTTAATTACATAAAAAATTTGATTCACCCATTTGATTTTGTTCATTTCAAAATTTAATTGGGATTTCTACCATTGGTTGTTTTTTGTGTTCATTGTGCCTGTTGATTCCAAATTTCTCAGGTTAAATTTGGCAAACAGAAATTTTGTCAGGATAATTTTATTTTCCATTATTTTCTATAGATAATGTTTTTTAAGTTATGCATATCTGACCAATATCAGTGTTTTATAGATTATAAACAAAACATGCAGTGCTTTTTCTTCCCCTAGTTATGTTTTCTTTTATTTTTTTAAATTTAAATTTATTTATTTTAATTAGAGGCTAATTACTTTACAATATTGTATTGGTTTTGCCATACATCAACATGAATCTGCCACGGGTGTACACGTGTTCCCAATCCTGAACCCCTCTCCCACCTCCCTCCCCATGCCATCCCTCTGGGTCATCCCAGTGCACCAGTCCCAAGCATCCTGTATCCTGCATCGAACCTGGACTGGTGATTCGTTTCATACATGATATTATACATGTTTCAATGCCATTCTCCCAAATCATCACTCCCCCTCCCTCTCCCACATGTTTTCTTTTAAAAATTTTATGTTTTGTACAGTTTTTTTTTCTCTTTTCTTAAAATTGATTTTTAATCTCATAGCATTGTGGTTGGGAAATATGCTTGATATGATTTCAATTTTCCTAAATTTACCAAGGCTAGATTTGTGGCCCAGCATGTGATCAAACCCAGAGGATGTTCCATGTGACTTTGAGAAGAATGTATTCTGCTGCTTTTAGATGGAATGCTTTATAAATATCAATTAAGTCCATCTGGTCTACTATGCCATTTAAGATCTGTGGTTTCGTAACCATCTTCTGTCCAGATGATCTGTCCATCAATGAAAGTGGGGTGCTAAAGTCCCCCATATTATTGTGTAACTGTTGATTTCTCTTTTTATGGCTCTTAATATTTACCTTATAAATTGAGGTGTTCCTATTTTGGGTGCATGTATATTTACCATTGTTATATCTTCTTGGATTGATCCCTTGATCACTATGTAGTGTTCGTCTTTGTCTCTTAAAACAGTCTTTATTTTAAAGCCTATTTTTTCTGATATGAGTATTGTTACTCTAGCTTTCTTTTGATTTCCATTTGCATGGAACAGCTTTTTTCCATCCCCTCACTTTCAGTTGGTATGTCCTTAGATCTGAAGTGGGTCTCTTGTAGACAGCATATATATGGGTCTTGTTTTTGTATTCATTCAGCCTGTCTATGTCATTTGGTTGGAGCATTTAACTTGTTTATGTTTAAATTCATCATTGATACATATATGCATTTAATGCCACTTTGTTAATTGTTTTGGATTTATTTTTGTAAGTCATTTTTTGTCCATTCTTCTTTCATGCTCTTCTCTTGTGATTGATGACTAACTTTAGCATTGTGTTGGATTCTTTGTTCTTTTTTTCCTATATGTTATCTCTTGTACATTTTCAGTTTGAGGTTATCATGAGGTCATCATAATGTTTATGAATAGTAGTCTATATATAATCAAGATTGTTTTAAACTGTGTATTTAGGAAGACTTTAAGAACCCTGTTTGCTGACGGGTGGGGCTGTGTTCCCAACCTGTTGGTTGTTTGGCAGGTGGCATCCAAGCACTGGAGCCTGCAGTTTGTTGGGTGGGCCTGGGTTTCGGAGAGAAAATGGCAGCCTCCAAGAGGGCTGACTCCAAAGAGTACTCCCCAGAACTACCACCACCAGTGTCCTTATCCCCATAGCGAACCACAGCCACCCGCCAACTGCACAGGAGACCCTCTAATACTAGTAAGTAGGTCTGGCCCAGTCTCTTATGAGGTCACTGTCATTTTTTCCCAGGTCCTGGTGCACACAAGACCCTGTGTGTGCCCTCCAAGAGTGGAGTTTCTGTTTCTCATCCTGTGGAGTTCCTGCGATCATTACCTGATGGCCTTCAAAGCCAGATTCTTTGAAGCTCCTTCCACTGCCAGACTCTCAGGATAGAGAGCCTATTGTGGGGTTTATAACTTTCACTCCTGTAGAAGAATTTCTGTGGTATAATTATTTTCCAGGTTCCAAGCCTACGTGGCATGATGGGATTTGATTTTTATCGTGATTGTGCCCCTCCTGCCACCTCATTATGGCTTCTTCTTTGTCTTTGGGTATATCTGTTTTGATAGGTTCCAGCATTTTTTCTTTATATTTTTCAGCAGTTAGTTGTGATTCTGATGTTTATAAGATGAGGTGAGTTCATGAACCTTTACTTCACCATCTGGTCTCCTCTTGCTTCTTTTACCAACTTTTAAAGGCTCAGTTTTATACATTTTTGGCTTTATTTTGTATTATTATGGTTACCCACATTATTTATTATAAGTAGTATATAGATGGCTAATAATTTGATTTATTTTTAAAATAACTCTTAAAAAATGTAAAGCCTTTAGTAGGTCAAAGGTATACCTGAAAAGTAAAGTGCTCATCATTATAGCCAAAATGTGCTTTACTTAAGAAATGTGCTGTACTTAAGAAACATTCATTGGTTGTCTTGAACAATGTCCTTTCACTTTTCTTTGAATTTTAAACATTAGTTATTTTCCTTAAGTACTTTGAGTAATATAACCAAGGTTTAACCTATTTAAGTGTCCTCAAAAACTTTTATTTACCTTTTATATACAGGAATGGAATTTTCAGCATGAAAGGAATTTTGGAAAATTTAATAAAAAAGAATAGTACTACAAGAGCAGTGACTGGAATATCTCAGATATTTAAGTAAGACAGGGCTGCAGGAACAGCCAAGGAATAGAATTCAGAGACAATTTGTCCTTACATGTGGCAATGAATGAGAAGGCAAGATGGAAAATGATTTCAGATCCTCTATCTTTTAAAACATGAATTGTTTTTGTCAAAAGTCTAGATATAATCCAGATCTCTTCTGTGTCAAAAGATGATACAATTATTTATGAAGCAGAATGCAATCTGGGTTACAAAGTTCTCTCTGACCTGTGATGATCTGAGAATACTATCATAAACTCTGCTTCAAACTACACACAAAACATTCTCAGCACTCATGAAGCATGAACTCTAGGAATTAAATATGTTGTCAGGGTTGACAGGAATCAGTGTTTAGGGATAAAAACTGCAGAGGAAATGGCGACGATAGCAAAATATGATTCAAATTCATAAGTTTTAATTTTTAAAAGATGTTAACACTGTTGTGATTATAGACTTCCTCTGCTAGCCCTCCCCCTCCCTTCTTTTTTCCCCATAAATGTTACTTTGCTTTTATGAAAGATCTACATTGGTAAGGTAACCACTTTTTTGTAAAAGTGAAAATCCTCTTTGGATTTCTTTTTTTTTATTTTATTTTATTTTTAAACTTTACAATATTGTATTTGTTTTGCCAAATATCGAAATGAAACCACCACAGGTATACCCGCGCGGATTTCTTTTGATTAATTAAAAATAGGTATGAATGTAAGTCTTTCATAAAAGCCAAATGCCATAGGTGAACTTTCAGAAGGGGTAATTATATGGTTTTCACAGAGGACTTGAAGCAAGGCTCACCCCTATGAGCAAAGACCTCTTGCTTAATACTTGAGGAAGAAAGAAGTCCTTATTGATCAAGGCAATGTCCAATGGGAGGACAACTTCATGCAATTAATCAGTTGGAAATGGCTGAATGATATAATTAAGGAAATATACTCTAACAAGATCACTGCTTGATACTGTATAATTGTATTTCATGGGTCTTTTTACAAACTTTTTCTTCAGATAGCCTATGTAATATATTTGTTTTTGTAGAGAGAAACAACAGTTCATTTCAAATGATCCGTTATCATCATTAACCATATTCATTCATACCACTCTTTCAAGTATGAACAGAGAAAGTTAGTTAACATCCCAGGCACCAGTTTCCCTATTGAAAAAATGCAGAGTGGACCAGATAGTTTTTACAGAACAAGTATACACTTTACATTTCTAAACTAGAGGACTCTGTACCTTAACTGAAACAGTTTCGGGGATCATAATACAAGAAGCCGTAGTAATAATTTTATTTTCTAAGAAGCAAGTAGCTTTTGTTATGAAAATTCCTGAAACATTATAAATAATCAGCTTCTGAAAGAAGTTGGATAGTTGCACGATACTGAATAGAAATGTTTTACTGATATACTCTTCACTAAATATCAGTAACGTGTGTAAGGGACTTGAGAATTAAGAATGAAATGCTCCACATACGGATTTTTCAGATGTCAACTTAAAATTCCCAAATTTTGGGGTCTCTGTGAGTACTCAGATGAGAAAAATTCAGTAGGAATAAGAAAATGATATGGTCTTTCTGTATAGACACTTTCAAGGGGCAGTTTTTAACCTATCAGCCTAGATTCTTTCAACACACAACAAAAAGACTGGTGAAATGAAGTCTGGAAAAATACCACTATGCTTTCCCCCTTGCAGCCCTATTACATCAGCCAGAATTTCCCTGTACTTGTGATTATTACATTATGACTTGATTACTAACTATTACTGCCACAGTTGGAAAAGTGAAAGCACAGCATGGAGCCATTTCCATTAAAGGAATATGAAATTCCATAACAAGCTCCGAGGCTGCATGGCTGCTGTGGGTTGAACTCAGAAGAGCGTAAGTATCTACTTAAGATGCTCTTTGAAGGAGCACCCTAACTTACATCATTATTTCATTTAGTTTGAACTATACCATGGATTTTTTCCATTAAGCAATATTAGATACTTAAACACTATATCAAGGTTATTTGTGCTCTTATTAAAAAAAAAAAAAAGGCAAGGTAGTTTTTTCTGCTCTTTTCAGAGTACCAGAATTTTCTATCTCATGTATATGCAATCCTGATTTTGTCTAATAGAACGAACTAAATGGTTACATAAGCTAGACAACGTCAGTCATGTTGAAGTGGTGTAACTAGGAAGAGAAGCATTCATATCCGTCTTGGTAATACGGGCATCTGTCATTTAGGAAACCTGAGAGAAAAGAGCTTCATTGTCTATTATTTAACAGGCCAAAAAAATGTAAAATAAAGAGTCTAGCATATTCAGAGAATATAAATTAATGCTATTGGAGAAAAGGAATGATGATACTCTTTATATATATTCTTGGTTTATGTATCACTAAAATGATAAGGTGGCCTGAGATTGGAAGTGGGCTATAATCAAGTTCTTTCACAGTGTTTTTAGGACAAAATCTGTAGGTGGAAAAACACTAAACTATGTAAACAGTTTATAGAGGGATGATCATCACTTAAAGAAAGTTACAAATTATTATATACTTAATTTTGCTTAGGACAGATTCTATGCATGTATGTATATGAGCATGTGAGTATGTGTGACTATATACCCAAAGTTAAGATAAATAGCTGGGAATATATGATTTTTTTTTTAAACCACAAGGATCTGTTACTGCACGTGATTTCTTCTACCATAATCTTATGGAGAAAATCTGTGTTTAGCATGATTAAATCTACCTCCAGAAGCTTCCTTGAGGTAAAGAGACAGTGACTTGTCCTCTTCCGTCTCATTAGGCTGTTTCCTTCCCTGCATGGGACTCCTCACTTGGACACGAAGGCACATCCTTTGACAGTAGCCAGTGCAAGTTTCTGGATCCTAACTGTGAGGGAGAGGAATCTAAAATGGTTCCAAATCTCAGTATCAGCATCGGTTACTTTCTCCTTCACCCAAAGCCTTGGCTACTCCCCTTTCAATCATCCTTCCACTAGTATTAGCGTTAACGTCACCTCTGAATGCCTGCCTCCATTTTAGTTTTAATCTTTTAAGCACACTTAAAAATCACTAATATAATTCTGCACTCCTCCCACCAATTTTGAAAAGAAAATACCTACAAAAGTATAGGAAACCATGTGAGCAAGTTTTCTGGCTTGCTATCCAAAAGTGTGTACAGCTTTTTTTTTTCTTTCTAAAAATGGAAATGCAGATGAAATTTGAAAGTCTAAACTATAATTCTAGGCCCTCCATAAAAGAGGATGACAAAAAAGTATAAGTGGAATCTGGGAAAATACAGAGACTGTGATTTAAAAAGACCCTGGAAGCCTGGAAAGAGGCATCAAAGAGTAGCCAGAATGATAACCTCAGAGTTACTATCCTGGCCCTGTGACTGACTGTGTACCTCTTAATTTTGAATAAATCATGTAAGCTTATGAAACTATTACTTTCTTTAAATACATCAACTCCAATAACATTAGAAAATACTTCTTTAAAAGTTATTAAAATTATAAATAACTTTCAATCATTAATAAAAAATGCACTTATAAATGATTCCCCTAAGGCAAATATTAGTCCCCTATTTTCTCTGAATTTCTAAAATAATTTTCTTTTTCCATTAAGAATGATTAACTTCTATAAAAACTATTTAATCTAGGACTTCACACTTACTGAATCACAGCATATGGAAAAACATTGTTTATTAATTTAAGTGTTGATATTTCAATATTTTGTGCAGACCAGTTTTATGATCTAAATATTCATAAGTAATAATTCTTTGTTTTCCCCTTTTAAACTACTATTTCATTAAAGCACACCCAAATTAAAGGCTTCAGATGTCAAACAAAAATGCTCAGCAATGTTTTTTCATCAGTAAGTAAAAATGAGAAATACAGTAAATGTTAAAAAGAAATTTAAGGAAGAGAGAAAAAAGGGAAAAGAAACAGCTAGTTTAAAGGTCAACTGAAAATAAATAAATAAATAAATAAATAACTGTCTAAAAAATAAATAAATAAACTGTCAAAAAAAATAAAATAAAATAAAGGTCAACTGTTGATATTCATAGAACCCTAATTACAAGCCAGATTTTCTGCTAAGTGCTTTACATGGACTGTATCATTTAGACAACATGCAAGCCCATGAGAAAGGTGGCATAATAATCTTTCTTGCTTAGATGAGGAAACTGAAATGAAAGCCAGAGCTTTATTTGAAGATTCTACTCTGGGTGAACAGCAGAGCTGAGACAGATACTGAGGTATGTGATCCAAGGAGAAAAGAGAGATTGAGATCGAGAAGATGATAAGGAGTAGATGGATATGGTTCCCTCTTAATTCATTCCCAAAGTCACGTTCAGGTTATAAGCAATACCCATGCCAGCTGTTACTCCACTCTTTACTCTGTTCTCCAATTAGCACTTTTAATTAAGAAAAAAAAAAAAAAGGAATAACATAATTTTACTATAAAAATAACCCCGATTTTTTTCTTTTACTCAGGTGAACCATTTGTGGAAATTGACACTTTAAATATTTCTAGTAACATATTACATGCTATCCATTTCATAGCTGTTTTTATCAGCTCAATGTATCACCAGTGAGTTAACCTATTAATGCTTTTTTATAAAAAATAGTCTAGATAAAACAATATGCATGTGAGATGGGTTACAGTGTTTAATAATCAGTTAGCAAAATGCCATTAACTTAGCTTAGTTCAAGGTAATTGGTTACTATAAAAAATATAATACCCCAGGTGCAGAGAGATGCAAAGACCTACTTTCCACCTAACTAAGGCAGCGGTTTTTACTCTAAGGAGTTTTAGGCATTCTTTGGAGGTGGCCCAGGAGAGCACTGTGGCTAGAGGTTGGGTCTCTTGACCCTCTTTTGTAATTCCTAAAAAGGAGAATAACTCTGTTCTTATATGATTTATATACTGGATTTTGAATATGATTTTGTTTAGGGAAGAGTTCAGTTCATAAAATCTTGAAAATCACTGAAGTAAGGGACTTTCTATTTTCTTCGAGAATAATTTTTAATGTAAAACAAACGTATAATAGTATTATAAAGATGTCTTCAAAAATCATATCAAATTATATTCATTTTATTAATGAAATAAGATGACAATGAAATATTGTCATAAAACCATAACATATGAGTAACAAAGTTTTAGTCGTTCAATACATTTTTCACTCAAGTTACTGAGGAAAGGAAAAGGCAAAGCAAATTAACAATGTTTGAAAAGTTTAATGGTGCTTTAAAAAAAAGATAAAATAATCATAATTGATAAAGTCTAGACTATGAGAAAAAATCAAAATGAATCTGATCTGATTTTTATTTCATAAGATCATGACATTAATGGCCCAGTATATTCTATCACTTTTTGCATGCAAATATTATCTGCTCTTGAAACTTGTCTTTATCATCCATAATTTCAAGGCAAAACCTCTCCCACATTAAAAAAAGAAAAAAATGAGTATTGCACATGGCATTTTCTACCGGTGGCTTGGTGGTAAAGAATCTGCCTGCAATGGAGGAGACGTGGGTGTGATTCCTGGATTGGGAAGATTCCCCTGGGGAAGGAAACTGCGACCCACTCCAGTATTCTTGCCTGGGAAATCCCGAGGACAGAGGAGCTTAGCGGGCTACAGTCCATGGGGCCACAAAGGGTCAGACACAACTGAAGACGAAACAACAACAGTAAGGAAAGGATTACTTACTAACTGTCTCTAAGTATTTCAAAATTGATTTTAATATTATAAAATTGTTAATAGGCTCAAAAGGGTTACATCTATGCTAGACTCTGGCAAAATAATAATAGCAATACTTATTATGAGGAGGAGGAGAAAGAGGAAGGGAAAGGAGAAAGGGAAGAAAGAAGAAGAGGGGAGGAGGAGGGAGCCAAAGAGAAGGAGGAGAGGAAGAAAGTGAAGGAGAAGAGAGATCAAACCAGTCAATCTATAGAAAATCAACCCTTAATATCCATTGGAAGGACAGATGCTGAAGATGAAGCTCCGATATTTGGCCATCTGATGCAGAGAGCCAACTCGTTGGAAAACACCCTGATGTTGGGAAAGATTGAGGGCAGGAGGAGAAGGGGACAACAGAGGATGAGATGGCTGGGTGGCATCATCAACTCAGTGGACATGAGTTTGAGCAAACTCAGGGAGAGAGTGAAGGACAAGGAAGCCTGGCGTGCTTCAGTGCATAAAGTCAAACATAACTGAGTGACTGAACAAAAACAACAGTCTCTGATCTTGAAGAACTATTAGTTTAGAGGTAAAGCTATCCACATGAGGAATTTTAATGCAAATATGACTGATAATATAGATACCCTGGCAACCCAAAGAAAGGGAAATGAGCTCCAAGTTAAGTTTCAAGAAATTTTTTCTAGAAGCCACAGTTAAGCTGAGGGCTTTATTAAGATATTATTGAGGAATAATTCACATACCATATTATCCACTAATTTAAAGTTTACAACTAAATGTGTAACATATTTGTATGGTTTTGCAACCAACATCAAAACCAAATTTTTGACTATTTTGGTTCCCTCTAAAATAATTCAGTAGCCATTAGCTGTCATTCATCATCTGCCTCCACCACCTTCTGTTCTCATCCTCACAAGCCATAAGTACACACTCATCTGCTTTATGTCCATGGATTTGCATATTCTGGACTTCGCTTGTAAACTGGAGTATATACTAGGTGGTCTTTTATGACTGACATTTTTTTACCTGGTGTTTTCAAAGTTCATCCTGTTGTATGTAGCATGTGCTATTATTTCATTTATTTTTATTGCTGAATAGTTTTCCATTGTATGAATGTGCTATATTCTATTTACTCATTCATCAGTTAATGGATATTTGGGTTGTTTCCTCTTTGGTCTACTGTAAGTAGTGCTTTAAGAACATCTGTGTGCACATGTTTTCTGTGAACTTGATTTTACTTCTCAAGTATATTTACACATAAGATTGAAATTTCTGGGTCATATGGTAACCCTATGTTTATTTTTTTGAAAAATTGCCAAACAGTTTTCCAAGATGGCTACATCATTTTACATTTCCACTAGTAATGTAAGAGGGTTCCAATTTCTCCACATCCTCACTAACACTAGTTATTATACTTCTTTTTGTTTTTAGCCAACTGAGTGGTAATGAAGTGTTATATTGCTAAGGTTTTGAGTTCCTTAATGACTAAGGATTTGAGCATCTATTTCATGTACTTACTGTCCATTTGTACATCTTCTCTAGAGAAATGTCTATACAGATCCTTTGCCTGTTTTTACTTGATTTTTTTTATAACTGATTCATAAATGTTGCTTATATACTCTCATGGCTTAGACAGTAAAGAATCTGCCTGCAATGCAGGAGACTTGAGTTCATTTCCTGTGTCTGGAAGATCTCCTGGAGAAGAGAATGGCTACCCACTCCAGTATTGTTCCCTGGAGAATTCCATGGACAGAGTCTGGTGGGCTACAGTCCATAGGGTCACAAAGAATCAGACATGACTGAGCAACTAACACTTTCACTTTCACTATACAAGTTCTTTATCAGATATATTATTTGCAAATATTTTCTCTTTTTCATGGGTTATCACTTTGCCTTCTTGGTCTTATTGGCAGCACATGTGTTTCTAATTTTGATACAGTCTAATTTATCAATTTTATTATTGTTGTTGCTATGCCTTGTGTTTTTGGTGTCATATCTAAGACACTGTTTGGGCTTTGGCCTCAAATAAAGAGTAGGAAATAATCAAATTAAGAAGCTAATTTTATGCAAAGATAATAGAGCAAGAAATGACATGGAAGCATGATGCACTGTGAAATCCTCCCGTATTTGTACAGAACAGGGGAGATTCCCACAGAGTCATACTTAATAACTTTGGCACACCATCATCCCAATTTTATAATGTACAGTACAGGTCCCAAAATGGTATTATTAACCCAATATTAGGTTAAGTTGAGTTAAAGGAGTATTTGTTCTAAAAGAAGGCCCATATGATGCAAACATTTAAAAACTATATTCTTTTAAATAATTAAATGATTCATGTCCTCTAACTGGAAGGTCCTAAGGCAAAGTTCAGTTTATGTATCCTAGTTATTACTTGGGATTCGAAACTCTATCTAGGAAAATGTCAAATAAATCTCAAGATTTTTTTTCAAGTATGATAATTCTGTGGAAAGGTGGTAAAAAAAAATCTGTTCTTCCTTTGAACCCAATAGTGATTTATTTTTACTGTTCCTACAACTTTGATCAACTTCTTTGTGTCTTAATCTACAGTGAGAGTCTAAGCTCCTTGATGTTATCAGGGCTAGGAAGCCTGGAAGTTATAACTTACACTGTAGACTTTCCCCAGGATCAGGCTGAAGCCACTCTCTAAGGGCCTTTGCCTGATATCACATCCTCTTTGGCTTTCTTCTGCTCTGCCTTTGTTTCCCCACATCTTTACCAGTCTCCCCTCTGAGCACTTCCTTAGAAAATCCCTTACACACCAGTCTTCATCTCAGTAACTGCTTCCAGGAAACTTGATCTAAGATACTGTGATAGAAGATAAACAATGACAAGGATATGCAATGAGGATAAACAATGAACAAGATGGATTTCTATCTTTCAAGGAGGCCAGTCTTAAATAACTAACTGTACATTTAGACCTTGATCACTTTTCTTTGATTAGCATTGCACTAGAAGATACTTCATAACTATGTGTTGGGTGCACAATTATAAATAATTTAACTAACAAATATAGAACACATATACCCACTAACCAATTCCTGTGCATTTGATTGGGCCCTGACCAGAGACAGATTTGAGAGAAGAAATCTATTTAATTGCAAATAATAGGCTTAATACTAATTAGGGGAAATTGAATATATCAACTAGGGAAAAGTACAGAAGTCACTTGGACCTAATCCACCAGAACTATGAAATGTTCTCCAACAGAAATGAAAGGAGCAAGGAACATAGCAGGGACTGAACAAGGATTAATTAAAAAGCTCTAGAAGCTTAAATTGTTAATGCACCAATTTTAATGTCTTGGCAATAAGAATTAGACACCTTTGAACTTGCTGACAAATCCTACTCCCTCAATTTTCCTGGAAATGCTGATAACCACAAACCTCACACTAAGTATGTAATTTCTCTATATGGTGCTGCTGTGTGACAGAGTGAGCAGACATTTTCCAGGGTTGGCCCAGGGATGGAGTGAAGAGGAAGAATACAACAGGCAGGAGGATTACAAGCAGCAGCCAGCAGAGGGGGAAAATGGAGTTAGGGAGGGGAAGCTCAAGGAATTACAGAGGAGGCTAAAGGATAAAGAAAGGAAAGAAAAACCTCTTAGATACATAATCTACATGGCTACAAGAATGAATATGGAAAGCCAGAGAAGTATCTACAACAACTGGGAGTGAATTTAATATGTAAAATGATAGTTATCCTTGCTTAGTATTGTCCAACTCTTTTACAACCCCGTTGACTTTAGCCCCCAGGCTCTTCTGTTCTGAGATTTCCCAGGCAAGAATACTGGAGTGGGTTGCCATTTCCTTCTTCAGGGGATCTTCCCAACCCAGGGATCAAACCTGTGTCTCCTACATTGGCAGGCGGATTCTTTATCACTGAGCAACCAGGGAAACCTCAAAATTTACAGTAGTAATACTCCATTGTGTATATGTACCACAGCTTTCTTATCCATTCATCTGCTGATGGACATCTAGGTTGCATCCATGTCCTGGCTATTATAAACAGTGCTGCGATGAACATTGGGGTACACGTGTCTCTTTCCCTTCTGGTTTCCTGAGTGTGTATGCCCAGCAGTGGGATTGCTGGATCATAAGGCAGTTCTATTTCCAGTTTTTTAAGGAATCTCCACACTGTTCTCCATAGTGGCTGTACTAGTTTGCATTCCCACCAACACTGTAAGAGGGTTCCCTTTTCTCCACACCCTCTCCAGCATTTATTATTTGTAGACTTTTGGATCGCAGCCATTCTGACTGGTGTGAAATGGTACCTCATAGTGGTTTTGATTTGCATTTCTCTGATAATGAGTGATGTTGAGCATCTTTTCATGTGTTTGTTAGCCATCTGTATGTCTTCTTTGGAGAAATGTCTATTTAGTTCTTTGGCCCATTTTTTGATTGGGTCGTTTATTTTTCTGGAGTTGAGCTGTAGGAGTTGCTTGTATATTTTTGAGATTAGTTGTTTGTCAGTTGCTTCATTTGCTATTATTTTCTCCCATTCTGAAGGCTGTCTTTTCACCTTGCTAATAGTTTCCTTTGATGTGCAGAAGCTTTTAAGGTTAATTAGGTCCCATTTGTTTATTTTTGCTTTTATTTCCAATATTCTGGGAGGTGGGTCATAGAGGATCCTGCTGTGATGTATGTCGGAGAGTGTTTTGCCTATGGAGCCTATTATACAGAGTGAAGTAAGCCAGAAGGAAAAACATAAATACAGTATACTAACGCATATATATGGAATTTAGAAAGATGGTAACAATAACCCGGTGTACGAAACAGCAAAAGAGACACTGATGTATAGAACAGTCTTATGGACTCTGTGGGAGAGGGAGAGGGTGGGAAGATTTGGGAGAATGACATTGAAACATGTAAAATATCATGTAAGAAACGAGTTGCCAGTCCAGGTTCGATGCATGATACTGGATGCTTGGGGCTAGTGCACTGGGACGACCCAGAGGGATGGTATGGGGAGGGAGGAGGGAGGAGGGTTCAGGATGGGGAACACATGTATACCTGTGGCGGATTCATTTTGATATTTGGCAAAACTAGTACAATTATGTAAAGTTTAAAAATAAAATAAAATTAGAAAAAAAGAAAGAAAAAAATAAAGCAGGATATGTGAAAAAAAAATTTACAGTAGTAATGATGACATCATAAACCTTGGAATATATATTCATAAGGCTAGAACTGATACTGGAAAGCTGGCATGGCATTAGGTCACACTGCCCCCTTGGAGGTCTTTTATGTACTCAGAGAAACCAACTTTCATCACAAACTGACAGGAGCATAGCAACAGAAAGATTTGTCAACCATCGAAGATACTTAGTGAAATACTATATAGGGCCCCATATTCTGGCTCAGGCATCTAAAGACCTGCACCAAGCAGTGAGCTTATTGAAAGAGACTCATTGGACTAAGACTTTTTTTTTCTCCTTTCAGTTCAGTTCAGTTGCTCAGTCATTTGTGAGTCTTTGCGACCCCATGGACTGCAGCAAGTCAGGCTTCCCTGTCCATCACCAACTCCCGGAGCATACTCAAATTCATGTCCATCGAGTTGGTTATTCCATCCAACCATCTCATCCTCTGTCGTCACCTTCTCCTCCTGCCTTCAATCTTTCCCAGCATTAAGGTCTTTTCTACTGAGTCAGTTCTTTGCATCAGTTAGCCAAAGTATTGGAGCATCAGCATCAGTCCTTCCAACGAGTATTCAGGACTGATTTCCTTTAGGATTGATGGTTGGATCTCCCTGCAGTCCAAGGGATTCTCAAAAGTCTTTTCCAATACCACAGTTCAAAAGCATCAATTCTTTGGCGTTCAGCTTTCTTTATGGTCCAACTCTCACATCCATACATGACTACTGAAAAAACCATAGCTTTGACTAGACAGAATTGTCAGCAAAGTAATCTCTATGCTTTTTAATATGCTGTCTAGGTTGGTCATAACTTTTCTTCCAAGGAGCAAGTGTCTTGTGTATTTTGATTTCATGGCTGCAATCACCATCTGCAGTGATTTTGGAGCCCCCCAGAATAAAGTCTCACACTGTTTCCATTGTTTCCTCAACTATTTGCCATGAAATGATGAGACTGGATGCCATGATCTTTGTTTTTTGAATGTTGAGCTTTAAGCCAACTTTTCACTCCTTTAGTTCTTCTCTGCTCTCTGCCATAAGGGTTGTGTTATCTGCATATCTGAGGTTATTTATATTTCTCTTTGCAATCTTGATTCCAGCTTGTGCTTCATCCAGCCCAGCATTTCACATGATGTACTCTGCATATAAGTTAAATATGCAGGGTAACAATATACAGCCTTGATGTACTCCTTTCCCAATTTTGAACCTGTCCATTGTTTCATGTCTGGTTCTAACTACTGCTTCTTGACATCCATACAGATTTCCCAGGAGGCAGGTAAGGTGTTCTGATAATCCCATCTCTTTAAGAATTTTCCACAATTTGTTGTGATCCACACAGTCAAAGGCTTTGGCGTACTTAAAGCAGAAGTAGATGTTTTTCTGGAGCTCTCTTGCTTTTTTGATGATCCAACAGATGTTGGCAATTTGATCTCTAGTTCCTGTGCCTTTTCTAAATCCAGTTTGAACATCTGGAAGTTTTCGGTTCACGTACTGCTGAAGCCTCGCTTGGAGAATTTTGAGCATTAATTTATCCTCACTAATGTTTTGGGAATATTACTTATTTTTTACTTTAAGTTAAAGAATAATTAATATATATATATATATATAAAATTTACAATTCAAAAAAACATGAAATATATACAGTTAAATATAAGTATCTTTCCGTCCATCCTATGTCTCCCTTGATAAAAATAGGACATGGTATTATTTCTTTGTTTTGTATGTTCTTTCAGGGCTATTTCATGAATTTTTCAGACCGATGTTAGCACTCTGTTTTTCCCCTTGTCTTGTCCTCCTCCTCCCCCTCACCTATTTAACAATATATCCTGGGACACTGTGCAACAACATACCTTCAGAATATGTATAAAGATTTTATTGTTTTTAAAAACTTCATAGTATTCAATTGTATACTTTATGGGTTGGTGAGCATGTGTGTGTGGTAATGGATTTATTTGTCTCCTTTCTTTTTATATACTAGCAAAAGATGTTTCTATATTTTTGCTAGTATAAAAATGTTGCAATAAAAATCTTTGATCCATATTTATGTAATATCAGAGACATATATGAGAATATAAGGTAAATGCAGGGCTTCCCAGATGGGCTCAGCAGTAAAGAATCTACCTGCTAATGCAGCAAATGCAAGTTTGATCTCTTGGTTGGGAAGATCCCCTGTAGAAGGAAATGGCCCTGGCCATTCCTGCCTAGGAAATTCCATGGATAGAGGAGTTTGGTGGATACAGTCCAGAAGGTTGAAGAGTTGCGTACGACTTAGCAACTAAACAACAAGATAAGTGTACGGAAATGTAATTTCTGTCAAAATCTAGATTCATTGCTTTTAATTACATTTTGAAACTAACAACAAACTTAGTAATTTATATTACACCAGAAATAAATGAGATTATTCATTCACTCACATACTTGCAGACAGTGAGGTATAAATCACTATTTATCTTAGCCAACTTAACAGAATTTTTAAAAGGCCTCCATTTTCAATTTTACAAGCTTATTATATGTGTCACACTAAGCTAATCTTGGGCTTCCCTGGTGGTTCAGTGGTAAAGAATCTGCCTGCCCATGAAGGAGAAGTGGATTCAATCACTGTGGGGAAGATCCCCTGGAGAAGGAAATGGCAAGCCACTCCAGTATTCTTTCCTGGGAAATGCCATGGACAGAGGAGCCTGACAGGCTATAGTTCATGTGGTCTCAAAGAGTAGGACACGACTTAGGGACTAAAGAAGCTAATTTTGGTCTCTTTAAGAGACATCTGTGTTTCTTTTTCTGCCTAATCACATTCTTTGAATTTATTTCTCTTGAGCTGCAATACTTTCTCTTAATATGCCCTGCTTTTATTTTGCTGAAAGCATTACCTTTGTCTTCGATATGAATAGTAAATATTTTAATATTCTCTCCCACTTTGGAACTCGTTTTTAATTTAGAATTTTTCCCAAAACTTATTTTGTATTATTATTATTTAGTGCACCAGAACACACCAGTTTTTTGTTTATGGCATCAGGGTTTCATCTTTAAAAAGATTTCCTTACTCTAAGACTAAAAACAAAACAATGAATCATATTTTCCTTTAGTCTTTTTCATTTTTTATGTTTAACTCTTAGACCCCTCCAAACACACACAAGCACACATTTTTTTTTATCTTTTTTTAACTCAGATAATATGGTTTATGTTATACCCTTGTAGGTACAACAAGGGCTTGTAGCTTGGGCATCCCTTGTAGCTCAGTCGGTAAAGAATTTGCCTGCAGTGCAGGGGACCCAGGTTCGATCCCTGGGTTGGGAAGATCCCCTGGAGAAGGAAATGGAAACCCACTCCAGTATCCTTGACTGAAAAATCTCACGGATAGAAGAGCCTGGTGGACTGCAGTCCATGGGGTCGCAAAGAGTCGGGCATGACTGAGCCACTAACACACACATGTTGTACCCTAGATACAGCTTTACCAGATAACTAGTTTTGATGTATAATTTTTACTAATAAAAACAACTATCAGTTCAGGTCAGTCACTCACTAATGTCCGACTCTTTGCGACCCCATGAATCGCAGCATGCCAGGCCTCCCTGTCCATCACCAACTCCCGGAGTTTACCCAAACTCACATCCATCAAGTCAGTGATGCCATCCAGCCATCTCATCCTCTGTCGTCCCTTTCTCCTCCTGCCCACAATCCCTCCCAGGATCAGGGTCTTTTCTAATGCGTCAACCCTTCGCATGAGGTGGCCAAAGTACTGGAGTTTCAGCTTTAGCATCAGTCTTTCCAATGAACACCCAGGACTGATCTTTAGAAAGGACTGGTTGGATCTCCTTGCAGTCCAAGGGACTCTCAAGAGTCTTCTTCAACACCACACTTCAAAAGCATCAATTCTTCGGCACTCAACTTTCTTCACAGTCCAACTCTCACATCCACACATGACCACTGGAAAAACCATAGCCTTGACTAGACGGACCTTTGTTGGCAAAGTAATGTCTCTGCTTTTGAATATGCTATCTAGGTTGGTCATAACTTTCCTTCCAAGAAGTGTCTTTTAATTTCATGGCTGCAATCACCATCTGCAATGATCTTGGAGCCCAAAAAAATAAAGTCTGACACTGTTTCCACCGTTTCCCCATCTATTTGCAATTATTTCTAAATCCAATACCTTTTTAAAAGGTATTTATCTATCTAGTCACTAAAAGAAAAAGCAAATTAATTCTTTTGTATACTTTATTAAATATTATATAATCAATTTTATGATGAATATATATTTATGATGAATTAAATATTAAATATATAATCAATTTTATATAAATATTAAATATTATATAATCAATTTTATGATGAATATAAGGGAAGTTATTATGTTTAATATTTAAATTTTTATGAATGTTTTTACTGACATTAAAAATAACATTTGAAAAACAGGACCTAAAGATAAGTTACTTCCATATTTATTACAGTTTTTTTCACAATAGCCAAGGTATAGTTAACACCTATGTGTCTTGTCAATGATGAATAGATATGGCGTGTATGTACAATGGAATATTATTCATCCATGAGAAAGAAGAAACCCTGCCATTTGCTGTATTATGGATGGACCTTGAGAGCAGTACACTAAGTGAGATAAGCTACACAGAGAAAGATGAAAACTCTGTGATATCACTAATATGTGGACTCTAAAAATCATGAACTCACAGAAAGAGAGAAAATGATGGTTACCAGAAATTGGTGGTGACAGAAGTGGGGAGAAGTTAAAGTGTACGAACTTGAACTAGAAGATGATTAAGTTCTGATGATCTAATGCAAAGCCTGGTGATTATAGCTAACAGTACTGTATTATATGCATCAAAGTTGCTAAGAAACTAATTCTTGAACATTGTCACCACACAAAAACAATGAGAATCAGGTGACACAATAAAGGCGCTAGCTAACGCTATAAATGCAATCATACTGCAATACATAAATGGGTCAAATCAACATGCTATAGATCTTACACTGACACAGTTATTTATTAGTTATATCACAGTTAATTAATTTTCTAGGTATTTAGATATTTAGCTTATCTGCTTTAAAATGCTTTCCAGACTAAAACTCTCCCTGTCCAGCTCTGATTTATGTCACTCTGCAGACTCAGTTATTTGTCATCTATGTGCTAGATTCAATCCAATGTTATTTTGATATTTATCATAATATTCCAGCCTGTGTTTCCTCCAGCCCAGCATTTCTCATGATGTACTCGCATTTGAGTTAAATAAGCAGGGTGACAATATAGAGCCTTGATGTACTCCTTTCCTATTAGGAGCCAGTCTGTTGTTCCATGTCCAGTTCTAATTGTTGCTTCCTGACCTGCATACAGGTTTCTCAAGAGGCAGGTCAGGTGGTCTGGTATTCCCATCTCTTTCAGAATTTTCCACAGTTTATTGTGATCCACACAGTCAAAGGCTTTGGCATAGTCAATAAAGCAGAAATAGACGTTTTTCTGGAACTCTTTTTCCTTTTTCCATGATCCAGAGGATGTTGGCAATTTGATCTCTGGTTCCTCTGCCTTTTCTAAAACCAGCTTGAACATGTGGAAGTTCACGGTTCACATATTGCTGAAACCTGGCTTGGAGAATTTTGAGCATTACTTTACTAGCATGTGAGATGAGTACAATTGTACAGTAGTTTGAGCATTCTTTGGCATTGCCTTTCTTTGGGATTGGAATGAAAACTGACCTTTCCCAGTTCTGTGGCCACTGCTGAGTTTTCCAAATTTGCTGGCATATTGAGTGCAGCACTTTCACAGCATCATCTTTCAGGATTTGAAATAGCTCAACTGGAATTCCATCACCTCCACTAGCTTTGCTCGTAATGAGGCTTTCTAAGGCCCACTTGACTTCACATTCCAGGATGTCTGGCTCTAGGTCAGTGATCACACCATCATGATTATCTGGGTCATGAAGATCTTTTTTGTACAGTTCTTCTGTGTATTCTTGCCACCTCTTCTTAATATCTTCTGCTTCTGTCAGGTCCATACTATATCTATCTTTTATCGAGCCCATCTTTGCATGAAATGTTCCCTTGGTATCTCTAATTTTCTTGAAGAGATCTCTAGTCTTTCCCATTCTGTTGTTTTCCTCTGTTTCTTTGCATTGGTCACTGAGGAAGGCTTTCTTATCTCTCCTTGCTATTCTTTGGAACTCTGCATTCAGATGCTTATATCTTTCCTTTTTTTTCTCCTTTGCTTTTCACTTCTCTTCTTTTCACAGCTATTTGTAAGGCCTCCCCAGACAGCCATTTTGCTTTTTTGCATTTCTCTTGCATGCGGATGGTCTTGATCCCTGTCTCCTGGACAATGTCACGAATCTCCGTCTATAGTTCATCAGGCGCTCTATCTATCAGATCTAGTCCCTTAAATCTATTCCTCACTTCCACTGTATAATCTTAAGAGATTTGATTTAGGTCATACCTGAATGGTCTAGTGGTTTTCCCTACTTTCTTCAATTTAAGTCTGAATTTGGATATCTTTAGGGTCTATTATTTCACTTGAAAACAACAACAACAAAATAACAACAATAATAATAGTAAAAAACTAAAAGCCTATTGAAAGTAATTTAGTCTTTGTTTGCAGTTTTTCCTCCCTTCCCCCATTTGGGATATAATCCCACTAACATATGACCAAGACTATAGTTTAAAATAACTTGAGATCATTCTTCCTTCCTTTTGTGACTCTATCACCTTGATATTGACTTCAGTTAATTTGCTTCAATTATGTTTAATTTATGAATTAAAAATAATGAATAATTTTTGAAACTATATGAAAATACATAGTTTCAACATCACAAATATAGAATAAAATACATTCAAATATATCTAGGTTAACCTCTGCTCCTTCATCCTTGTTCCTTACATTCCATAATGGCAACTATTTTCATTATTTTTTCTGTCATTATTTATTTCTAAAAATATCAAAATATTTTATAGGGATAAATACAGATAGATGATTGACAGACAGGTCTCAACCATAGAGATTATTCTGTTCTAAAGTATGATGATGATCATCCTTTCACAGATGCCTAGACTTCCATGAATAGATTTACCATGTCTTTTTTAACAGTGTGAAATGTGAGGGAAAAATTTAAATGTACTTTCTTTTAGAAAGACATTTTAAGCTAAAATGACTTATTAAACAATATATGTTTTCTCTAAGGATTTGAAATACCATCTTTATTTTATATTGTTTGTTTTTCATATTTTTCTTTTTTGTTGTTTCTTTCATATTTTTGTTTCTTATTCTACATTGTTTGTTTTTCATATTTTTTCCAGGGCTTCATAAACTGTTATTAGTCTGTCTATTCATGCAATAATGCCATGCTATTAATATTTTAATTATTGTTATATGTTTTAAAATACGACAGCATAAGTGCTCCTATTAATTTACTATTTTATAAAAATGTTTAGATACATTTGATTTCTTATTTTTTCCCACACAAATTTTGGAGTAAGCCTACCTAATTTTTAAAAATCCTGTTGATTTTTAAAAAAATTTTACTAGACTATAAAGTTATAGTCTATATAAAATTTACTATATAGACTATATATAGTCTATATAGTAAATTTTACTAGTTGAGTTATAATGTTGTATTAGTTTTAGGTATATTGCAAAATGAATTGGCTATACATATGCAAGTATCCAGTTTGTTTTTTTAGATTATTTTCCCATATAGGCCACTACAGATTATTAAGTACTGTTCCCTGTACTATATATCAGTGTCTTATTAGTTATCTATTTTATATATATCCGTGTGCATATATTGGAGTCCCATTCTCCCAATTTATCCCTTCCCTGTCCCCTATCCCCTAGTAAACATGTTTGTTTTCTACATCTATAACTCTATTTATGTTCTGTAAATTCATTTGCACACTTTTTATACAATTCCAAATATAAGCAATATCATATACTTCTCTTTTGGTGTCTCATTGACTTCACTATGTATGGCAACCTCTAGGTCCATCCATGTTGCTGCAAATGACATTATTTTGTTCTTTTTTATGGCTGAGTAATATCTTATTGGATATACATACCACATCTTTTTTATCCATTTCTCTGTTGATGAACATTTAGGTTGCTTCCATGTCCTGGCTATTGTAAATAGTGCTGCAATGAACATAAAGGTGTAGTATCTTTTTGAACTGGGATTTTTCTCCAGGTATATGCCCAGGAGTGGGATTTCAGGGTTATATGGTAGTTCTATGTTTAGTTTTTAAAGGAATCTCCTTACTACATATGTTTTTATTAAAATCATAATACAAGAGAATACATTTTTGAGATTGCATGAGAAATAAAGGGGCTGTGAGAAACAAAGAAATAAGCTGCTGTGAGTCACAGAAAAGCAGACACTGGTGTCAAAGGCAGCAGCAGTTGCAGGTAGTAGTATGCACTCTGTGTAATACTATTAATACTGGCAGTAGTGATTTAGCACCTACACTAGTGTCTGACTTTTGCCAGGCACTGTGCTCAAATTCCTTATGTATCTTATGAAATTTCAGGCTTCTCTGATGGCTCAGATAGTAAAGAATCTGCCTCTAATGGCAGGAGACCTGGGTTTGATCCCTGCGTTGGGAAGATCCCCTGGAGAAGGGAATGGCAACCCACCTCAGTATTCTTGCCTGGAGAATTCCATGGACAGAGGAGCCTGGCAGGCTACAGTCCATGGTATCACAAAGAATTGAACATGATTGACTGACTAAAACTCATATAAACCTTTTAAGAAAGACAAATGTGAAACCTAAATCTATATTTCCCTAAAGGTTATAACGAACCACTACGTTCTACTATGTCTAAGGAAGCACGTCTGAAACAATCTACTAAGTATTATCATATATTAACTATACTCTGGAAGAGAATTGCCTTCAAAGACTCAGTAAGTGTAATGAGTAGGAGGACCTCAGTGACAATAAAAGGATTGTCCCTGCCTGCTGGATAATGCCGTTTGTGGAAATTAACAATATGCATACAGTATCTCTTATACGATAGGTAAATATCTAAGACCCACATAACCCTGGGGTTATGTATGAGCTTCTTGGGATTTTCTTGACTGCATCACTACATAAATCCATAAAATGAATGACCCTCAAACTTTAAAATGCAGCAGAATCATCCGGAAGATGTATTAGAACATATGTTGCTATACTCTTCCCCTGTAGTTTCTGATTCAGCAAGAATTTGTGTTTGTAACAAGTCCCCTGATGACACTGATCCTGTTGTTTTGAGAACCACATCTTAAATCACACAGGCTATGCCTATAGTTGGTAATAATAAAAGCCAATCTAAGTAGTGATCAAATAATTTTCAGGTTATCAAGTTGAAAAGTGAAGTTACTAGAAGGGGACAGAATGGGTATATGTGTTTAGAAACACAGAGTTGGTGGAGCAGGAGTATGAGGTCAGCAGTCTGACAGACACCATCTAGTCTCTATGGCTAAACAATCTGAGTAGCCTTGACTTAGTCACTTAACTTCTCCAGGCTCAGTCTGCACATGTGTAAATTGCAGAAGAAAGGGTAAAATATATTGAAAGAGTATTGGGATTCTAATAAAATTTAATAAGGTGCACCCATCCTAAAGAAATTAGAAATATAGAAGCTAAGTTGTCCTCAGAGAAGGCAGTTATCATTAAGCAGTGCAATACAGAATAGAGATAATGCAAGGTCAGCATAATGAAGGCACCACATTAGCACATCTCTGGGACAGGAGTATGTGACTGAATGTATTAATACTAAATCTAAAGAAAGAACGGGCCAATCAAAACATAAATTGGTCATCCTTGGGAACAGAAAAATAAGCTTTCAGAACAGACTGGCATGCAGTATCTAATTGGGAACTGTCCAAAAGAGAGAAAAATCTCTACTACTGGACTCAAGCCTTATGATCTCCTACCTCAAAATAGATTAGACAGGCTTCAGATGTTCCAGTTGAAATTTCTTGCTAATCAACATGATTTTTGCTTGGCTTCTTGATTGGTTTGCCTACTGAAACAGTGATCCTGTTATACAAGAGCAATGTTCAATCAATTTGCCATTGCACACTAAAATTTTGACATTTTGATCAATATTTTGCTTTGAATGTAGTTTACCTACACTGATTTACAGTTGGAATAATTTGCTGTAATCTGCAACTGCATTTCTCATTATAGATGCCTAACCTGATTTTTGTATTGTTTGTATGTGTATTAGTCTTTATAACTTAAGAAACTGCAAATTCATCCCTATCTTCTTTCATTATATGAACAAAACCAGACTTGTGATCCCACAACATGAGTATTAGAACCTAATGTGGCCTTATTTATCAAGGTGAAAGTCCATCTGTGGAAAACTGCCTGGAAAGTCAGCCAGCATTCCCCAGGTGGTACCCCTCTCCACTGCTGTGATGGATTCCTGTGACCTGTTTGTTCATAAATCTGTTTTTAGGGCTTCCTCTTTGCCTCTTGATGAAAGTGAAAGAAGAGAGTGAAAAAGTTGGCTTAAAACTCAACATTTAGAAAACTAAGATCATGGCATCCAGTCCCATCACTTCATGGCAAATAGATGGGGAAACAGTGGAAACAGTGGCTGACTTTATTTTGGGAGGCTGCAAAATCACTGCAGATGGTGATTGCAGCCATGAAATTAAAAGATTCTTACTCCTTGGAAGGAAAGTTATGATCAACCTAGACAGTATATTAGAAAGCAAAGACATTACTTTGTCAACAAAGGTCCGTCAGTCAAGGCTATGGTTTTTCCAGAAGTCATGTATGAATGTGAGAGTTGGACTATAAAGAAAGCTGAGTGCTGAAGAATTGATGCTTTTGAACTGTGGTGTTGGAGAAGACTCTTGAGAGTCCCTTGGACTGCAAGGAGATCCAACCAGTCCATTCTGAAAGAGATCAGCCCTGGGTGTTCATTGGAAGGACTGATGTAGAAGCTGAAACTCCAATACTTTGGCCACCTGGTGCAAAGAGCTGACTCACTGGAAAAGACCCTAATGCTGGGAAAGACTGAGGGCAGGAGGAGAAGGGGATGACAGAGGATAAGATGGTTGGATGTCATCACCAACTCAATAGACATGGGTTTGGGTGGACTCCGGCATTTGGTGATGGACAGGGAATCCTGGCATGCTGCAGTTCATGGGGTCGCAGAATCAGACACAACTGAGCAACTAAACTGAACTGAACTGAACTTTACTCTGTATCATTCAGCATATGCTAAACACTTGCAGATTATATATATTTTCCCAGACTCTCACTGGTTTCAAACAACAGACTGACACTGGCATGAGAATGGATGACATTAAAAAAAAAAAATAGAAGAGCCATGTATTGATTATTTTTTCCTTCTCAGCCTCTTCCATTCCCAGTAATTCATTTTCTTTGTTAAATTTCCTCAGCTTTAAATTCAGAGGTTTTTTTTTTTTAATAAATAAATAAACAAATGAAGTATTGTGTTAGATTCAGGTGAACAGCATTTTGTTTTCTATTTCTATTTTTTTAATTTTTTTTTTAATTTTATTTTTAAACGTTACAATATTGTTAGTTTTGCCAAATATTGAAATGAATCTGCCACAGGTATACATGTGTTCCCCATCCTGAACCCTCCTCCCTCTTCCCTCCCCATACCATCCCTCTGGGTGAACAGCATTTTGATTACCAATTATCTTCCATTATAAGTTATTATAAGATATTGGGTATAATGTCCTGTGCTATACAGTAAACCTTTGCTGTTTTTTGTAAACTTAAAAGTTTCAAATAATCTGAATGATTTCTGTTTTCCTTGTACAAACCCAACTGATGACCGTAACTAAAGAGCTTACTAGTAACTGCCACCATCTGTTCAAGAAGTATCAAGTATGTACCCATGGATACACAGAGAGACCCATAATAAAATTATATAAATCAATAAAAATTTTGGTTTGCATTTTTTTTGGGTAAATTATACTAGGCAGCCACATTAAATAGTCACAAGCCAAGTGTGTGACTTATTTTGATTACTAAAAAGCACTGCAAGGAGATCCAACCAGTCCATCCTAAAGGAAATCAGTGCTGAACATTCATTGGAAGGACTGATGCTGAAGCTGAAACTCCAATACTTTGGCCACTTCATGCGAAGAACTGACTCATTGGAAAAGACCCTGATGCTGGGAAAGATTGAGGGCAGGAGGAGAAGGGGACAACAGAGGATGAGATGGCTGGATCACATCACTGATTCAATGGACATGAGTTTGAATAAATTCCGGGAGTTGGTGATGGACAGGGAGGCCTGGCGTGCTGCAGTCCATGGGGTCGCAAAGAGTCAGACACGACTGAGCGACTGAACTGAACTGAACTGAAAAAGCAGTCAGAGCAAATCAAAATCTCAAGTAGACAAGTGATTATGAGGGCAGTTGTAGAGTTAGATTATGCATGTGTCTAATAAGAAAGTAAATGTAGTTTTCAATTTAATCTATGAAGAAATCAAACTGATGGCACTATTCAGACTGAAAAACGCAACATTACAGAATGTCATCACAGTATTGGAATATTTACCCGTTTTGTTAACTAAAATATTGGCAAAGGCATTGCATTTTTCTCTCGGGTGCATTCAAATGTGAGAAAAAGTGCCTAAGGTCCATCCATTCAATATAATACATCTAAATTCCCTGTACTTACAAAAGAACTAACTCTCTTTGGATTTTCTGTTTCACCATATGTACAACTTTGACACTATGCTCTCTCAAAGCCTTTCAGCCAAATTAAGTGGGGCCAGTTGACAATATGAGGTCAAACATGTCTTAGCATACACTTTTCAAATTCTGTTCTACTTTATATCGATGTTAATTTTTCCCTTTTCTGATGAAAATTACACTTCCATCTTTTCCATGTTATTTAGACATAATACTATGACTTTGTAGTTTAAAGTAACAAAGTCCAAGCAATGAATTACCAGGTTTTTGTAACTTCAGAATATGCTACAGTCACTTGAGTCCCCAATGTTGCCCCGTTATATCTATAATAAAAAAAAAAGTGTATTGTTGTCAAAGTGGCATGAGGGTTTAAAACTAGACTCTTCTCCAACTACAGAGGTATAATAGCTTCATATTATTGAGCCCCATTTCCCAAATGTCTTTAAATTCTTGCTGGGTAGTAAAATAAGAAGACACATTAAAAACTCGTGGAGACTACCAAGGGAGCATTAAATGCAACCTTGAAGGCACTGAGGTATGTGGCTTCCAACAGTGCCTACACAAGTGAATCGAAGATTTCCTTAAATGCTTAATTTTAAGAGGTAAATGACACAGGCATTTACAAACACACTTTTGGACTTTTAAAAAGGAAACAAATTAATTAAAATATTCAACAATTAGCCCCAAGTGATAATGCCTGCCACATTTACTCCTTTAATAAATAATCGAGAACCCCTCTGTGAAAACGTTTATGTTTATGGTTCCATATATTTTATCCTCCAAAGTAGGATACTTTTGGGAACTGAAAGACAATGACATCTACAAATGTACCAGAGCACTAGCTTAAACCAGGTCTGTCCCAGGCAAATCATGACATACGTTCATTCTGAGATAGAAAATGGGAATGCAGCACCCAGCCCTTTGTTTTCTAGGAGTTTACAGTTCAGTGAGAGAGAGAGGAAACAGAAAAGCAACATGATTATTCTGTTATTTCTATCATTATTGTCATTGTTATTCAAGATTTTTGTCTTCCCTTGTATGGCTTTATTTGATCCTTAATGAACAGATGTTTACTACTACAATTGTCATTTTGTACATGAGGAAAACAAGTGAAATGGAAGTTAAATATATTGAGTTGGCCAACAAGTTCATTTGGGTTTTTCTGTAAGATGTTATGGAAAAACTCCAAAGAATTTTTTGGACAACTGAGTATCACCCATATTCACAGGGCTGAAAAAGTAGAGAAGGTAAAATGTGAAACTATGGAATTTTTCTGCAGAATCTGAAATCTCACTCATTCCCCAAAGCAGGATCCTATGATGTATTATGGTAAGAAATGGCTTGGTATTCTGGGATCACATAGAAAGGGTACTTGAGCGAGCATCTTTGATCAACCAGGGCTTTATGGAAGAGGTGACAAATAAGCCACTGACTCTGCTGGCCAAGGGGAAGGGGTGTAGGCAAGTGGGACAACAAATACTAAATCATTAGGCAAAACACTGTAAATCCCTTGAGATTAATGATGCACAATAGTCACTGCATATATAATGTGCTCTTTAAAAGCAGCCCTAGTATATGCATAAACCATGGAATTTATAATGACAAATGAGTTGAATTGTGTGCCCCTAGGATATGTTGGAGCCTGGTAGGCTACAGTCCACGGGGTCGCTAAGAGTCGGTCACGACTGAGTGACTTCACTTTCCCTTTTCACTTTCATGCATTGGAGAAGGAAATGGCAACCCACTCCAGTGTTCTTGCCTGGAGAATCCCAGGGACAGAGGAGCCTAGAGGGCTGCCATCTATGGGGTTGCACAGAGTCGGACACGACTGAAGCGACTTAGCAGCAGCAGCAGCAGGATATGTTGAAATACTAAATGCCAGTTCCTCAGAATGTGATCTGATTTGTAAACAGGGCTATTGCAGATGTAATTAGCTAAGATGAGATCTTACTGGAGTGTACCAGTATGACTGGTATCCTTACAGGAAGAAGAAAATGCCATTCAACAGACAGACAGACACACACACGCACATACAGGTGACAACAGAGGCACAGATTGCAGTGATGTGTCTGCGACCCAGTGGACACCAATCTTGATGGTTACCACCAGACACTGGGAAGAGGTGAGGAAGGGTTCTACCTAGAATCTCAGAGAGAGCATTCGGGCACTGCTGACACATTGATATCACAACTGTAGCCTTCCGAACTGTGAGAGAGTAACTTCTGTTGTTTTAAGCCACCCAGTTTGTGGGACTGTATTGTGGCAGTCCTAGGAAACTAACACAATGTACAACCATGAAATTCAGACACTTATACAATTCTGGAATTAGGGTTCTCTTCAGGCTATTATTGGGCTTCCCTGGTGGTGGTAAAGAATCTCCCTGCAATGCAGGAGATCCAGGGTTTGATCACTGGGTCAGGAATATCCCCAGGAGAAGGGAATAGCAACCCACTCCAGTAGTCTAGCCTGGAGAATTCCACGGACAGAGGAGCCTGGTGGACTACGATTCATGGGGTCACAAGGAGTCGGACACAACTTAATGAATAACACTTTCACTTTTCACTTTAAACTAATATTATACTTCAGCTGATATAGAATTTAAATATCTATGAAATGTGTTTACAAGCATTTTATATAATAACACATGTAATACTTTTGTGTTATTAAATGACTGGCTATAGTTCATCTTCTTGATGGCACTGTGAAGAATTATTCAAGATGGTAAATTGTTCTGATTATAGCCTGGCATGCTGCAGTCCATATGATCACAGAGCCAGACATGACTTTACTGACTGAACAACAACAGCAACAAAAGCAATGTAAAAGATCAGTTAGATTCGGTACTATACCATACCTGGATGCCTAAAAGTTAATCTTAAGAAATACAGATTACTATGACGAAGAAAACTGGAGTGGGTAGCCTATCCCTTCTCCAGTGGATATCCCCAAACCAGGAATCAAACCAGGGTCTCCTGCATTGCAGGCATATTCTTTACCAACTTAGCTATCAAGGAAGCACAAGCTGGAGTCAAGATTACCAGGAGAAAGATCAATAACCACAGATACACGGATGACATCACCCTTATGGCAGAAAGTCAAGAGGAACTGAAGAGTCTCTTGATGAGGGTGAAAGAGGAGAGTGAAAAAGTTAGCTTAAAACTCAACATTCAAAAAATGAAGGTCATGGTCCTTTCACTTCATGGCAAGTAGATGGGGAAACAATGGAAACAGTGAGACTTTATTTTCTTGGGTTCCAAAATCACTGCATATGGTGACTGCAGCCATGAAATTAAAAGACACTTGCTCTTTGGAAGAAAAGCTGTGACCAACCTATGCAGAATATTAAAAAGCAGAGACATTACTTTGTCGACAAAGGTCTGTCTAGTCAAAGCTATGGTTTTTCCAGTAGTCATGTATGGATGTGAGAGTTGGATTATAAAGAAGGCTGAACACCGAAGAATTGACACTTTTGAACTGTGGTGTTGGAGGAGCCTCTTGAGAGTCCCTTGGACCAAAGGAGATCCAACCAGTCCATTCTAAAGGAAGTTAGTCCTGAATAATCATTGGAAAGACTAATGCTGAAGCTGAAACTCCAATACTTTGGCACCTGATGAGAAGAGCTGACTCATTGGAAAAGACCCTGATGCTGTGAAAGATTGAAGGCTGGAGGAGAAGTGGGTGACAGAGGATGAGATCATTGGATGGCATCAACGACTTGATGGACATGAGTTTGAGCAAGCGCTGGGAGTTGGTGTTGGACAGGGAAGCCTGGGGTGTTGCAGTCCATGGGGTCGCAAGGAGTCAGACACGACTGAGAGACTGAACTGAACTGATGACACCCAACAGTGAAGACACTAATTAACTAAGGATTTTGTTATTCTCAAGCTGATCCAACATCATCGCCAAAGGCAAGTAAGTAAACAAGAAGGGACCAAGTTTTATTGAATAATGATTCCTCATGTTCCATGGGAAAAAGGAAAAAATCAATGTTTGTTGATTGAAACAGATAAAACTGTCAGGAAAATAAATGTTATTTTTAGGTTTTTGTTAAGACTGGCACTAAAAGAAAATCAAAATAAAAGATTAACCATTCTAAAAAGAATAATAATTGAGTCATTCTGAATAACTATTTTCTCATTTTTCAGTCCTAGAAATACTTGTTTTTCACAAGCACTTTTTTGTGTAGCTTGAGTTAACTTTTTCAGATCATAGATAGGTTTTACTCCTTATTGATTTTGTTTGAAGCATCTCTGAGAATTTCAGGAAAAGGCTGTGATGAGCCTAATTTGAAATAAATGTGCCATGCTTACAACCAGCACCTGCATAGATTATTAATTACAACTGATAGCATATTCTTTAACATAGAACTAGATAGGTAGTTGTTTCTATAATTGTAATTAAAATTATTGAAGCTAAGTCTCAAATCTCAATATTTTAAAGTAAACCTAAGGAGTGGTACATTCAATTGGAGTTTCAAAACTAAATTCAATTCTCTTAATTGGCATCTTTAATGTACTAGCCAGAAATGAAGAAGGTAAACTTGATTCAATAGGATCACAAGTAGATCACTACTATTAATATATTTGTTTTCACACTACCTTTTTAAAATAGCAGGGATTCATACAACTATAAATGAATGCTTACCATTGAATGTGCCCCCAAAACTCACACTGTATTATGAATTTATCTTTCTGTGTGTGTGTGTGTGTGTGTGTATGTGTATAGAGAGAGAGAGAGAGACTTGAAAATAGAGAAATTTATTATCATCCCATCATGAAAAAATTCACTTAAGACTATGTTGAAATTAGTGCATTTAGATTTTGTTGACAGCTCAAGTGAAAGTGATGGAGAAGGCAATGGCACCCCACTCCAGTACTCTTGCCTGGAGAATCCCATGGCCGGAGGAGCCTGGTAGGCTGTAGTCCATGGGGTCGCTAAGAGCCGGACGTGACTGAGCGACTTCACTTTCACTTTTCATTTTCATGCATTGGAGAAGGAAATGGCAACCCACTCCAGTGTTCTTGCCTGGAGAATCCCAAGGACGGGGGAGCCCGGTGGGCTGCTGTCTATGGGGTTGCACAGAGTCAGACACGACTGAAGCGACTTAGCAGCAGCAGCAGCAAGTTAAAGTGAAGGTCGCTCACTCATGTCCGACTCTTGGTGACCCCATGGACTATACCCTCTGTGGAATTCTCCAGGCCAGAATACTGGAGTGGTAGCTGTTCCCTTCTCCAGGGGATCTTTCCAACCCAGGGATCAAACCCAGGTCTCCCGCATTGCAGGTGGATTCTTTCACAGCTGAGGCACCAGGGAAGCCCAAGAATACTAGAGTGGGTAGCCTATCCCTTCTCCAGTGGATCTTCCCAACCCAGGAATCAAACCAGGGTCTTCTGCACTGCAGGTGGCTTCTTTAACAGCTGAGCTACTAAGGAAGCCCTGACAACTCAATAACTACTACAAAAAATATTAAAAATCAAAGAAAAATATATATTGTAGGGTATCTATCGCTTAGAAATCTCCTCATACATCAAATAATACATACTGAAAGTATATCAATGGGAGTATTCTTCTAATAATAAAAATACAAAACCAAATCATCAATGTCTATGTAGTTATACAACACTTCTACTTTAAAAGAATCACAGCTATTTACTTTAAAATGATCCATGTTAACTATGTACAATACAACCAATAGATCCTCAACTATATATTGATAGGCAATAGAGGTTTCCTTCTATATTCTGGAAATGCCCTGATCATTTTAAAAAGCTTATTTCATGTCAACTGCTGTAATAAAATAATGATTATGTTCTCATAACTCATATATATTATATTTTTCATTGAACGATGCAGATTTCAAAAAGACACATCTAATTTCAAACTTCCATGTGATCTGTATATCCAATAATTTTGACTTTGCTTTGAGATCCATTTTCCAATCACCCTGGAGATCCAATTTTGATCATGAGAGGCAAAACTGTTAAAACCAAACAAATCCTCAGTTGGTATTTATATAGGAAATCTCCATCACATGACAATCCTTGAAAACTTTCAATGCATAGATTTAATTCAAGTACACAACATTTTTTTCAAGAGGAAAATAAGTGAGGACAATATAATCTACAGCCATGCCAATTATATTATATAAAAGTCTTAAGAAATAAAAGCAGAATTTAATTGAGCATCCTACCTTGGCTAGTGACATGTGGTTTACCTTTACAAGTCTTCAAGAAAAGTAGAAGTACAATAATCCTGAATCAGAATTAAGCAACACTAGGTCAACAACAAGGAAGCACAAACTAAGCTTAGGTGGATAAATATGCTAGCTCCTCATGAGGTTTGAGTCCAGAAGACAGGTACTGTCTTATCCTGGAGTTGCCTCAGGAAGGAAAATCTGAGACAAGAGATTACAGGTAGTAGTTTATTTTCAGAATTAATTCCAGGGAAGCAAAGTAGGTGACTGTGAACAGTGACACAGAGGAGAAAAACCAATAAAACAAAGTGTTATTACGCTAGACATTGCTGAGAGTGACTGGGGCTCCATTCTTCTGGGACCCTCCAAGGAACCATGTAGAAGAAGAATGTGTTACAAAATCACCTGACCAAGGGGGCAGGTATCAGCTGGATCCTACTTCCTATTGACCAAAGAGCAGCTTTTCAAATAGCAATTAGCACTATGCTGTAGAAAGTCTAGTCTTGTTCTAGAATCTAAAGGTTTCTGCTGTGACTCTATTCTTAGGACTCTAATAAAAGATCCACACATTATCCATAAACAGCATCAAATCTTCTAGATCATCATGCTCGCGGAGCAGGCACAATGATGTGTTATAGTCAATATAATGGACTAGTATAATGTCATGTAGATTATGAAGATGAGCAAGTTCCCTGTGCATTATAATGTTACAAAGAGTGAGACAGTTCATCTTGAGCTAGGGCAGAACTGTGCAAGTGCACTGCTGTCCATCTCACATAAAAGCAAATTTTAAATCCTTCTCCTTGAGAATTGAAAAGTGTTCACTTATCAGATGACTAGCTACATACTAGCTAGTATCAGAAGTGTGTCAATTTTTTCCAATGTAGACACAACTACTGGCCCAGACCACAACTAGCTCAAAATACATGAGCTAAATCCATGCTTGTGACCAAGCCCAACTTGAATGAGAGAGTAAGAAATACCCTACCTATTCTATTGGGTTACCTGCAATTGAGTAGTGATGACAGTAATAGTTTAGAATTATTAAGTTTATAGAAAAAATATTATTTTGTATTGGTAATACAATCATAAATATGATGATAACTAAGTATTTACTTTTTGCTAGGCACTCTGCTAAATGATCTACGTGTATTATCTCAAGTACATTGACTAATGTTGCTTTTGCAAGTATCTGGAATTGTCTGATAAATGTTTCTTCTAAGCATCAGGAACTGTTCATGGAATTAAACAAATGATGAACTCTGAAATAGCTGTAAATAAATTCAGATCTCCTCAGGAAGAAAAATGACCCTTTAAATTCATGAGGATTTTTATTAAATGTTAAAAAGTCTTTGGTTAATGCTGATGTACTGGGCATAAAAAGTATCAGTATTTGTACAGTATATTAGAGTGTTGAACCAAAAGAGTCTTTCTATAGTCTATATTAAAAGTAACAGTAACAAAACTATTTGAAGGCATGATATCAATGATCAGAAAGGCTGTAAGAGCTATCTCCTAAACAAGCTATGGGAGTACATTTTCCCCACGTAACCATGAACTTAATAAAGATGTATATCACCAGGGGTGAGACTTTCTGTGCGTATGTGTTTGTGTCTATGTGTGTATGGGGAAAACTGTGAAGGTAGTTATTGATATGAAATTTGTGATTAATACATTTTTGGATATTTCTCCTAGACCCTTTCCCATACCCTATCCAAAGATATACTGAAAAAATATTGGTTGTTTCAGTTGGACAGTCACTCACCTGATATAGTAAACAGATCCAGTCTGTTAAATATCCTATTGTTTAAATCATTTATAGGAGAACTGTATATATAATTCATTTACTACTGGTTTTGTAACATTAAAAGAGAAGAGAGGAAGGAAAGACGAAGAAGGAGAGAAGGAGAGAAGGAAAAAAGAAAAGAAGGGAAAAAAGAAAAGGAAAATTAAGAGTGTAGTTAGCTGAATTCTGAAATTATGAATGTACAGAGGTACAACAACACTAGGTTGGTAGATTTATTGACAAACCCTTGTCTTCATTCTTACTTTTCCATATATTAATATCTTTATAATAAGCCTTTCTTAAATGAGGAGGACCTAGTTCTAGTCCTCGCAAGCTAAGAAAAGTTAATTAACAGAGATGCAAAGGCTCTGCAACGCATTAAAACACAAAAATAGTGAAATTTATTGAAATACATCTAATTTAGACTACATAAATGCTAAGAACCATTTCTAAAATTTGCTTATTTCAAATATGTTCAACAGTAGAGACTAAGTATAAATTACTTAAAATAATAAAAAGCCAGTATATATTTTATTATATGCATCTGTTTATATGTATATATGTAACATATGTGCATATATTTTTATAACCTGCATTTAACTTTTGAAAGGAGTCAATGTATAGATACGATGGTTACCATTATTGTATTATAGAGACAGGAAAACTGAGATGCAGAGAGCAGAGAGGTTAAGGAACTTTCCCAAAATCATGCTAGTAGTCAAGAAGGATCCTGGATTATACCCAGGCAGGTCCACGCTCATAACCACTGCTATGTACTGAATTTATTCACTTATTTTAAAGAAATTTTACATTGCTGCCTTAGAATACTTGTGGAAATGGAAATCCTTATGACTCTCATTGCCAGAGAAATACGTAACAGATTAAGAAATCTGAAAAGTGAATGAGGAAGTTCTCTTTTTCACTGCATTTCCAAATATTATCATATTCAGATTAAACAAAGGAGTAAGAAAACCTTTTCAGGTTCATGGTATCAGCCAAGAAAATTCATCCTGAGAAAACCAGCTGCCAACAGCACGCCCTTTAGTATTTAGACAGGATGCGAAGGCCCAGGTGTTTTGTCAGCCTTCCTTATACAGCTTGTTGACAAAGAAGAGGCCTAGTTAATTTTCCAAAGATGCAATATAAACTGAAACTGATTCACCTGCAAACACCTGAATTGCTTCTAGGAATGAAGAAATAATGATCCCCAAATAATACGTTTTTAATAGGATTAGAATACACCGAAATGATTCCAAAAATGGAATCTATCAGGAAAAATGAATAAGGCAATAATCTACTTCTGTTTTTCAGAACTTCTTTTAGATTTCTCAGAGCTCAAAGAGTCCATCCAGATTGCTGAAGCATGAAAGGGAAGATGTATGGAGAAAATAAGAAATGTCTGAGACTGTGGGAATGTAAGTATGAAGACAGAGGGAGCAGAATAGCTGGATGAATTAAAATGTAAGTTGCATTTTTAGTTCAGAATGTGCAGAATCTGGTACGGTCATTGTAAGAATAAGGGGATAATCAGTGAGTATTCTCTTGTGTCTTCTTTTAGGTTTACTTGGACATTCCTGTTTTGATTTCAACTTTTTTACTCTGGAATTTTTATTCTATGCATATACATTAAAAAAGTAATAACAACACTGAACTTTCTTTGGGATAATATTCTTGAGTTAATGGTATCACTTTTTAATATAACTAAAATTATTTTAATTGGACTACATTATTTTCTATACAAATTTTTAAATAAAAATGCTATTTAAATATCAACTTATTTACCTACATCATGTTTCAACAATTATTGCTTCTGGGCTTGTGTATTTAGTTTGGCAATCATTTTTTTCTACCACATCTAATTCATTGGGTCAAATTTTCTGTGTATGTATGCTGAGTTGCTCAGTCATGTGTGACTCTGCGACCCCATGGCTCCTCTGTCCATGGAATTTTCCAGGCAAAAATACTGGAGCAGGTTGGCATTTCCTACTCCAAAGGACCTTCCTGATTGATCCAGAGATAAACCCACGTCTCTTGAGTATCCTGCACTGGCATGCGGATCCTTTACAACTGCACTAACTGGGAAGCCTCAAATTTTCTATAACTCAATTTTATTGAGACAAATTTATTCTTTAATAAATTTTCAGTTCTTAGAAAGTATCATAATTTGCAATTTTAGCCACTATGGATCTTAATATTTTCAAATAATTTTTAGATTACTTTTATTGTTATCCATTTTTTCAAATATGTTTATAAAACATATTTCACCATTTCAGTTTACTCATGGTCTCATCAATCCATTGCTTCATTCTATAAAGTTCACATGCTTATTTTAATTTGCTCTTCAGGGTCAAAATGGCAGAGTCAAAACATCCTTGAGAATTAAAGAGTAAAGGATGACAGGACCAAAAGACAAGATTAAAATGATGGGAGATTTTATAATCTTCACACTGTTCTTTACTTTTCCCTGTACAGTCATGTGTTAACTGCAATTTTTTTCTGTAATACAAATAAAATATATAACTTTGTCTACCAAATGAGACTTCTTTTTCATAACAGTGTTTGTGTTGAATAACAATCTATATTTTTAACCAGTCAGGTTAAATATATGACAGTAATAACTGGCAATCAATGAATAAAACATTCTGAAAATTTTGGATCTGAATTAAATCTTTAAATCACAGATACATAACCTAACAATATTATTTCCTATCTAAGTGCTTTTTTCACTTGTATAATTTTTTTCCTTTGTTCATTATTTATCACTTTAGTGCCCCTTGAAAGTCTCAATTTCTGTTCCTGGTACTTAGCTTGTAAAAGCTGTAGCTGCTGACTCTGAGAACCTGAATTCACACAGCACCTGCAAACATCTGTTTTTCAAGGTTTTCTCTGAATATAATGACTAGGAGTAAGGAAAGTACCTGTGACCTCGTGCACCACATTTTTAGAACAAACGCCTCCTCTACTGCAATTATGTCATCATGAAATCATGTTCCACATTCTAAAATAAACTCATTGCCATATGAATTGTTATCTGACAGAGATATTTTTGCAGTTGTCTTTTTTAACAGCTTCCTTAGACTACTGTCTTTTAAATTTCTCACAATACTAAAACAAAAAAAAAAATTTTTGTCTATTCTACATGTTTACTTAAGCTTGAATGTTCAACAATTGCTACCCTTATCCTACATTGCACATATAATATGGATTTCACATACACACACACACAAACACATATACATTTTTAGCTAAATTGTCTAAAATAAACATATATATATATATATATATATATATATTTTTTTTTTTTTTCTGATTTGCAAGACAAGTCAGAGAGTTTTCCACAGTTTCATGGTTCAGGACTCACCTGTGGACGTGGATGTCCCGTGACTAGACAGGTCAATTCCAGGGTTTCCCCTTCCCGTATAGTGTAGACCCTTTCTGAGTAGCGCTCCTCTTCAATGTTACAGGCCAAGCCTGAATGCACAATACGAACCGTGGGGGGAGCTGTTGAATCAGAAAGAAGATACGTAAAAAGATAAATAAACTGTCATCCACTGAATCATCATGGTTGTAAACGGCAATTCTTATTAGACTTTAGCTCTGTCAGATCCATCAGTCTTAACACTTTGAACATCCTCAAGGGATTAAACATTTTGCTGGACAGAAAGCTTCAAATTTATCTAAAAGTCGCCAACACATTCTGAAAATGGAAAACGGGAATAGGGTGCCGAGGAAAACTGGTGATTCAGGAAATCACCATCATTACAAGACCTGTAATAAAACTTGACTGCTAAAATGTGATAGTTCCCCTCATCTCTGAAATATAAAATTTAATATAGTAAAGGATGTTGTCCAAAGTCTATATAGTAGTAGTAGTCGTTCAGTCATGTCCGACTCTTTGCAACCCCACAGACTGTGGTCCCCCAGGCTCCTGTGTCCATGGGATTCTCCAGGCAAGAATACTGGAGTGGGTTGCCATTCCCTTCTCCAGAGGATCTTCCTGACCTAGGGATAGAACCCAGTTCTCCAGAGTTGCAGGTAGATTCTTTACCGTCTGTGATACAGGGACTATAGTGGTGAAAAAGATCACTCAAAGGAAAAAGTAATCTAAATTAAAGACATTTCCATTTTTCTGTTAATGTTCTAAGTCCTGTGTTAAAACTAGGAAGCTAAAGAATAGGAAGATTTAGCTGTCAGAAATTGAGTATCAACTTAATTTTCAATATTTATAGACTCCTATATTAATATGAACAAAAGCCACTGGTGATGATCATAGATTACTGAGGCCTAAGTATAAAATTCTGACTCAAGATAGACTTAGTTTTCATGAAATTGTATAAATTTCTAAGTACAATTTCTCCTACTTCAGTGCTACATGGGCCTATAAAACTTGTCTAGGATTCATTGACTTACTCTTTGTTACCCTATGGACTATAGCCCACCAGGCTCCTCTGTCCATGGAGTTTTCTAGGCAAGAATAATGGAGCAGATTGTCATGTGCTAAGAATTGAACCCATGTCTCCTGCAGTTCCTGCATTGCAGGCAGATTCTCTACCACTGAGCCACTGGGGAAGCCCATAGGAGACCTATTACACGCAAAAACTCTTTTGGTCCTGAGAAATACTTAGATAATAGGATAGGCTTCTTGCCATCAAGGAGATTACTGTAAGTGACTAGCTTCAAACTGGAGATCATCCCCATTTGTGAATTCAGCAATTTTGTTTGTAATATATTTGGAATAGAGAAGAAAAATTTGTTGTAATTGGAGAAAAAGCTTTATCTGTATATAAGAACAATAATCTCAAGAATTTACTGATAGCAATCTCAGCCTCAACAGCAGTATTATCAGCAGAGGCTGTAGTTGCTTAAAAATTAATATGACTATATTTGGAATTTTGTACTTAACATTTAAAAGATCATGAATATTGTTAAATTTGCAGATAAATTTGGTGATTTATGGAGGAAATAAGATAATTATAAGTCCAACTTAAAGGAAATTTTCTTTTGGGACAACCTGTGTTCTGAAAATAAAAAAGAATAGTTTCCAATACTAATACTTTGCTTTACATAACAAGAATGTATAGAATACTCCTAGAGTTTAAGAACTGAAAAGGGCAAAGTTTGTTATTGTTCTTAATTTCAAACTAAAATACAGAGAAGTCTGCTTGTAAATAATAGTAAAAAACAACCAGTTATTTCCATTTTCTTTCTGGATATCCGAGCAAAGTACTGTTCTTCAACCTTTAAATGCAGGATCAAATTTAAATTTCAATTTAGATACATAATATTAGAAAGCCACTTATTTTTAAACATCTGTCACACAACTGTTTACATATTATGGAGGTTAACAAACTGATGACAATCAATTAACACTTTCAAAATATAAATAGAAAATTGTTAAGGATAAAATAGAGATTCATTACCTTGAAATATATTTCTATGCCAAATTTAGCCTAACAAGTGATAGTTCACATGTTTATTAATATATCTAATTATATAGTAACATGGCATCTTTTCTAGATTAATTTACAATGTTATTTTTGCTTTATTTCATATCAATGAATAGTATTATTATTTTAAGGATCATCCTTCCAAAGAATCATTATGCAAATAAGTAGCTTTATTTTAAAAGTTTAAATTATACAGTAAGCACACTGTCTTCACCTACAAGGGTTAATTTTCTGCTATTTTCTTCCATATTTTAACACATTCTTGGAAGAGGCAATTGCCTATATACTGAGCTTTCCACCTATGTTATAGGATGGGGAATATTCTACCAAATTATAAGTGTTAAAGATGTACCTTACCTAGTATGCATTAAAATATATAGTCAGTACTTCAGAAGCTCAATGATAATGTGAACATTTTTGGAAGCTCCCATGAACTCTTTTGGTCTGCAGAACACTCAACTGAAAGGTCTTAGAATTCATGCAGGTCAATGCTCTTATTTCTGAATTATGGAAGGAAAGTCTGAGAACATCAGGTGGCCTGGCAACAGGCTTGCAGCTAGTTGTGGCCTCAATGATACCAGGACCACCGGTCCTAGGCTCTCTTTACTAACTCATGCTATTAATTCTATCACAGACATAGTCAAAGCAGGTTTAAATAACTCCTAAACTAGATCTAGACTAGACTAGGGGGTAAAAAAAGATAGAGAAAAAGTTCATGAAGTAGTTACAGCACCATAACTAGATCAACAATATTAATTGTATAATGGTTCCAAACCTAGCCAGTGTAACATTGTCACAATTTTTGTCCTGTCTCCAAATCCAAACAAAATCTTATGATTTCCCAAATAATGTGTTGTAACTTATTTTTTCATTATGTTGAATTTTGCCTAAGAGAGACTTCCCAGGTGGCGTTAATGATAAAGGATCCACCTGCCAATGCAGGAAACATAAGAGACTTGAGTTTCATCCCTTCGGGAAGATCCCCTGGAGAAGGAAATGGTAACCCAGTCCAGTATTCCTGCCTAGAAAATTCCACAAACAGAGGAGCCTGGCGGGCTATAGTCCATGGGGTTGCAAAGAGTCAGACACGACTGAGTAACTAAACAGCATGAAATTTCATGGAGTCCAAATCACCCTACATGGCATTTAGTTCCCTGTAAATGGGCCACATATTGACTATTCAACATGAAATCTCACTTCTCTGTATCATCAGCCCAATATCAGTGGGAAGTTAAAGAACACTGACAATTCAAGTTCTTTGATCATGATGTTCCCCCATACAGAATTCCCATACTGATCTTTGGACCAATGTTGCGAAAGCTTCTTGAATTACTTAGCAATGACTTTCTTCTCTTTTTTACCAGGAAATGTGTATTGCCCAGTGATTCTCCTTTTTCTTAACATTCTAACTTGATAAGAAGCATGTCATTACAAGAATGAACATCATTTTGAGCATCTATTCCACATTACCTAATTCAGAGCACGGAGTAGGTATTTAATAATTAATTCATAATTTTTAAGCATATATCACTATAAGGACTCTAACCTCCTATTTTAGCAAAAATATCAACTATTAGGACACTGAATTTGCCTACTTTAAATACAAATGCAATTTGCAGTACTATATCTAAAGCAAGACATGTTTTACCCTCTGCCTTGTTAGAAAAAAATCTTAATTCATCATCCTTAAATTGGACTAAGGGTTATGATCCCCTTTGCCCTATAGAGTCAGCAATGAATTAAAATGTTAAAATATTGCAAGAGACTCATATTCATCCAAATTTGCTTGCAATAAACCAAATCCCATTACATAAAATCATTCCTAACACTAATTCTATCAACTCCCTTAATCTGAATAAACTGGCTTTGGGCTCAAGAGGTCAGCCTAAAAGGACAAAAGAGAAACATTCTCTTATCTTGTTAGAGTATACTTTTCAAAGTCATACCAAATTTTCTCTGTATTCTGCTGGAGAAAGAACACAAATAAATTCTCCAATGGCAACAGCAAGAGCATATTTTAGCCTTTTATCTCATAAAAAGACTTTCAAACATATATTAATTGAGCAACTGCTATAGATGAGGCATGAGGCTATGTGCTAAGGATGTGAAGATGGATGCTATGAGCGGTGCCCTCTATGGCCAAAACCTATTGTGTTTTCAGCCTATTGGGTCTGACCAATTTATATACATACAGAAATCATTAAAAAATTACAATTGAACAGAAGAGTTATCTAACAGAAGTAAGTGAAAAGTACTACAACAGGACAGAGCAGAAACCGACTAAATCTGCCTGGGGGATTCCGACAGGTTTCAGGAAGCCAATGACATTTAACAAGGTTTGCAAAGATACATACAGTGGAGGCAAAAGAGGAAGAACATTGCAGAGAAAGGAAATAGTGTGTTCAAAAGCATGTAATCATGTCTTTTGACATGATACTGCCTGCAGGGTTTAGGAAATAACTACATGAAAATGTGATCCACACAATGTATAATCTACTCCAAACCTCGAGACCAGTGCCACTCTCTCAATCTACCCTAATGTCTCCAGGCATAGGAAAGAGACTGTAGGGCCCTGCCAATGGAAAAGATGGCAGAAACCTACGTGAGAGTTCTTATTAGACAAGACTTGAGGACTGATTGATGTGGGAGTGAGGGAACATGAACTCAGAGGTCACTGAAGTTAATATTTTGGTTAAACAGGTGAAACACTTTTTTTAATAAAAAATATTCTCTTGATCAGTAGGGGTTCCACATTATTCACAGTTGGGAGAGACTTAAAATGAGGGGATCTGAGTCCAAATAATGGAGTGCTTTGTTAGAGCGAGGACTTAGACATGAAGTGTTTTTGAGGGAGAAGCTTTTTCCATGTTCCTGAAGAATATGCTGTTATTAGCATTAGTAAGTTTCATAATAAGAGTTTTCTTTCCTCTAACAACTTCAAGCAAGAGTATTGTAGCATATCCTTCAAATCCCTGGTCCAACTATTCTCTGGGAATTCAAGTTCCAGTAATATCATACCACTTTGCTACACTAGTTCAAGGTAACTTGGGGTTACTGAGTTACTAGTTTAAAATACTACATAAGTCTTCTCCTTCCTCCTTTTGCACAATGATTTCCCATTCAAATTTTAAATTAAATATTATGTCTACAAGCATGGGGCTTCCCTTGTGGCTCAGACAATAAAAAATCTGCTGCAATGCAGGAGACCCAGGTTTGATCCCTGGGTTGGGAAGATTCCCTGGAGAAGGGCATGGCAACCCACTCCAGTATTCTTGCCTAGAGAATTCCATGGACAGAGGAGTCTGGGGTCACAAAGAGTTGGACACAACTGAGTGACTAATATTTTTACTTTTCTCTGAGTATAGTCTATAATTATGCCTCTTCTTGGTGACAATTCTTTTGCCTGATATCTTTCTCCTTAGGCTCATTATATCAATATATATTTAATATAACAAATTCAGATAAGGAAGCAGAGAATATGAAGATTTGGGAGAGGAGGTGAAAATTTTAGTGTTAGAAGCTGATGGTGAGCTGGCCAACAAATGAAAAGTTGCTGCTTGATATAAAGATTTAGAGCTTTTAAATGGTAGCTGATGTTTGACAGCAATAGAATAGATGCAATCCCTAAAACAGAGCATGTAGAGTGAGAAATTAAGAGAATAATGATAAAATCATAAGGAATGTGAATTCTTGGTACAGAGCTGGTGTGGATGTGAATACGGATACAGTGAGGCCAAGAAAGGAGACTCAGAGGCAGAGGATTACAAATAAAATGTAATGCTTCAAAAGTTACACAAAGAAACGCTCTAGTATGGTAAACTGTCCAAAACTGTCATTTACAACAGATTTGGAGGAGCATAAACAAAAGATCATTGCCAATGATAGTTAGGAAGGCATTGGGAAATTTCAAGTGAGGCTGTAGAACAACAGGGGGGAAAGATGAAGGAGGTGAGGTTTGAGAAAGATAAAAGTCTTCCTGGGTCAACCAAGATTCGGGCAAAAGGTAAAACTGCTTTGAGGTTTACCCATATATAAAAAATAAGGAAGCATACAATTAAGCATTCTAAAATACTATACGAATGTCTCAGGATTACAAAGACTATTTACATTATAAGAAACAAACCATAATGTCTGTATTTCCGACATAAACTGTAACTTTTAGCCATACTATACTATTTTTCTACTATTTTTCATCATGCTTATAAAATTAATTTTCCCTAAAATCTGGCTTTCTTTATTTTCTTTCCTTTTTTCTTATCTTTCTGCTCTTTTACAAGTTTAAATCTTGTAACTTTGGTATCCTATATACAGAAATCGCTCAAAACAGTCTAATCTTTACTCCAAAAAAAAAAATCAAAGTTAATCCTCACAGCATATGAATATGCTTAATCTCTCCCATATTAAAGACTGGAGACAAAACAACATTTATCCTCTCATCACAGGTCTCCTCTCATCTTTACTTTACAGCCTAGTGATTGGAACTAATGGTACCCACTCTATGCCACACTTTGCATGTTTTTGCAATCCTCAGGCCATAGCAGTCTGGCACCTACCCTATCTTTTGTGTTTATAAAAGAATAAGGAAGAAAAATAGAAAACTGTTTTCTTTGCTCAACTGCTAATTTTTGTCATTATTTCGATCCCTTATATCTCCTTCAGTCTTAGTTTGCCTGCCTTCATTTCTGCAACTATAAGGATCTTTTGAAATTACACATTTGTTCTACCTTTCAAAATAATATAAACTATTATTATATCCCACTATTATTCTTACAAACATGAATGTAAGCATATATTAAAACATGCAGATAGCAGAATATTCAATTTCTATGTCTATTACAACAATTTCTGCAAAAAATAGTTAAAATCCTTCTGTCACTGTCATTTAAATAATCCCAAATAGGACAATATCTTGATATACAAACATTTTGCAGATTATTTATAATTGGCTTTTACTCATTTGGTTGTTTTTAATTAACTACTATTTTAGCATCAAAGTGAATTTATTTTCCTTTACCCTCATCCTTCATACTTGGTTAACACTGAATGCTTGCCCACTGGAGAGAAATACATTTTATCTTTAATATGATTAGTTATAAAGTGAAAGTACTAAGATCATATTGATCATATTCTGGATTTAATCAAAAGAAGATCATATCTACCTCAGTATGGCTTTGGTGAAAGCTCTGAATATGAAAGGTTTTGAATATTTTGTATAATTTCCTCAGCACATGTTGAGCAGCATTGTTATAAATTAATTGAGCTGCGTTGAGAAATTCTGCAAAGCCCAGAGTAAGGTAAGAAAATTAAACCCTGAAGCCTCTGGTTCTAGAAAGAAGCTATTAATTTTTCCTAAATAACAGAGGTTTATCTGATTTTTTAGGTTAATGTTAGTCAAGAATTTAAAGCAAAGAGTTTATATTTTTAATTAAAAAACAAGTTATCTGTTTTATGTAATAGATACTATTTAACAAAATGAAGAAAGTTTGTCATTAAAGAAAATGACAGTAAATAACAATGTAATTATGTTCATGAAAGTTTAAAGTTAAACAGAGAAGAACATAAGCAATTTAAATTTTAATATTAAAAACAATAATAAAAGCAATAATGTTTTGTGTAAAAGAATTATCTTTTAATGTCATCTTAAAGCATTCTTGAATATAGGTGCTAACTTTACAAAAAACTGAATGTGTGCGTGCTAAGTTGCTTCAGTGGGATATAGCTATTTGCAACAAAAAGCTGGATACATAATGGCAAAATATTAATCTAAATCATCTTCTACAAAATGACATATTTGATTCTTATGTGTCTTAAATGAAACAGTATAAAACTTATAAATATTATTAAATTAAGGTTTCTACATTAACAACTTCAGATTTCATCAGAAATAACCTTTTTGTTTTCATCTCAAAATATAACCTATTAATATAAAGCTAAAACTTCAAAGACTCTTATATGTTTTATAGATACAAAAAAAAAAAAAAAGTTTCACTGAACCTATGGTTCTTAACATTCTTTTCAAATGCAGCATTTGACAACCTCTGATATGTGTACCAGAGAGGAACTGTGGGTCCCTAAGTCTGACATACATAGCCATCCATGCTTCTACATGGATATTCCCAGCCCAAGCCATTCAGCCATTCATTATGTTCTTCCCAGTATTTCCCAGGAGAAATATATGATCTATATGTAAGCAATATTTGAAAGCTTATCAAATAGTTCATTAACCTTGTATTGTATTTACAAAGGACTTATGTGAACTAAGCTTTGTGCTACAACTTAGGGTAAATATTGTGGTGAACTAAGCTTTCCCTAAGAAGGTGGAAATGTGAGATACTATACACAAGTTCCTGTTTCTATATCAGATCCAATGCAAATCGTGAAATGTCTCCAACTAAAGACTGAATCATGTTTCTATCTAATCAGTAAATTTTAGTAGGAAAAACAAAAACAAGAAACAAAGAAACAAATACAACTACTCCAGAAATTTTGGAGGCTAGGCCATAGACTATAAATACAAAAAAAAAAAAAAGGGAAAAAATGGCAAAGACAGAAGGGAGACTCCTCTTGCTTTTATGGTACCATTCTGTTACATGTTTTGAGTCATCTTGGAAGCATAGTGAAGGAGGCAGAGAAACTATTATAATGCTATGAGAGAGAACAGCATTTAATCTTTAAAACCATGGGTAAGTTTTACCCCCTCTAAATCAACTTCGTGATAAGGCTTCCTCTTAATAATGTCCAAAGTTATATATCATGTGCTCAGTGAACCCTCTAAAGTTCTTTGAACCAAATCTTCCTGATTCATCAATTATCACATCTTATGAGATCAGGACGCCTGAACCCACAGGTACTAATTACATCATTTTTAAACACTCTGGACTGAAATGTATACTTAAATGTACTCACCTTCTCTAAAATTAAGGGCATTTCAGCTTTCTTGGAAAGAACTACAAAGCCCCAGCAAATATTAACTAAAATGAAATTAGTATCATCATTGTGCTCTAACTTTAATCACTATTTGGTTATTTAGAGACCGCTATTATTTCTTTCAGTCTAACTCATCAACAAAACAAATGATATTTACTAAAGAATATGCCAAAAATGAAAACTTCAAGTTGCTTCTCCAAGAGTGGCAATGGCAGACATAGGATTTTGAGTATCTGGCCTGCTGACTTCCCCATTGTTTCTCTCCATTGAGTAATGACTACTGCTGTGTGTGACTAGCCCCAAGAAGGAAAAGTCCCTCAACATGTTACAAAAATGCCTTTGAAACTCCAGCACAGAGGAATCTGTGTGATAATGACACAACCCAAAGTCTCCTTCAGAACTAAAGGGAAGAGCAATTATCACAAAGCCATAATGATTCCAATCCCACCAGGCAATATTCATAGACTTAGAACTCAGCAAACACCAGACACTTGTGCAAAGCTTGGTATTTTTTGACACATTTGGTAGTTCTTTCTAAATCCCTAAAATGTGTATTTTAAATATACATTTGAAAAAATATGACATCTCCATTGAAGGTTAGTGAATATTCAAAGATTAGTTTCATCTACAGTTGTCTTCCCTAGGTCGGGAAGATCCCCTAGAGAAGGGAAAGTCTACCCACTCTAGTAATCTGGCCTGGAGAATTCCATGGACCGACTGTATAGTCCATGGGGACGCAAAGAGTCAGACACAACTGAGCAACTTTCACTTTCACATTCACAGTTGTCTTTCTCTAGAAACAAATTGTGTTGTGTGTATTTATATATGTGTGTGTGTGTGTGTGTGTGCTGTTGTTGTTTAGTCTGTTTAACACTTTCATAGATATATATATATTTAACACTTTCATAGATACATATATATATGTACACACATATATATGTATGTATGTGCATGTGTGTGGGTGCTCAGATGTGTCTGACTCTTTGCAACCCCATGGACTGTAGCCCACCAGGCTCCTCTGTCCATGGGATTCTCCAGCCAAGAATATTGGAGTGGGTTGCCATTTCCTCCTCCAAGGGATCTTCCTGACCCAAGGACTGAACCCTATCTCCAGCATCTCCTACATTGCAAGAGGATTCTCTACCGCTGAGCCACTAGAGAAGCCTATATATGTACATAGGTATGTATATAAATAATGCCATGCCACATCCTTATTTTTAAAGGATAGACTTTATGTCTTTAGAATTTAGAGGAAAACACCAGAATAAGAAAAATAATTATCAATCATTTATATTCCCAAAGACAAAGAGTATTTTTATTAAATTAGTTGGTACCATAAGAGGTAAAAGTAAAAACATTTTTATAAACCATTATGTGAAACATAAGCACTTATTAGTAAATATTATCACTCAACTTCTAATTTTGTATTTAAGCTTGACAGTTTCAAAGAACTATACACAGGAGATGAGGAAATGCCCACAGTTTCAGTTCAAGCAATTTAATTTCCATTTGAGGATGAAATTTTGAAATTGACCTTTTGAATATCTCAGTGGTTCACCTCTATGCAGTGTGAAACAGCATTTCCCAGGAAGGCTCTTAGACCTGTCATCTCTCCCACACCCCTCTCATCTCAGGTCAGGACCTGGCGCACTCACTTTCCTGCTCAATCACCTGTGCTCCTTGAGTTTTCCATGGAGCAAGACCTTGCTCTCCACTTCATGTTTCACATCCTCCTAAATGAATTCATAAATACCTTTTCTAAGAATTGTCATATTTGTTATTAATGTCAGGATTTGTTAATAGAACAAACAATATGAGAAATCTGCAGTATTACAAAACCTTAAAATCTTAAGAGTACTAGCAAAAACATGGGTGATCCACACCACTTAATAAGTACACAAGGTTTTTTAAATTTAATTTTATAGCTTTAATCTGCTTTTTTCTATTACGAACTTCTAATTAATATTTACCTGATTTTTTTGAGCAGACAAAGGAATCTGTAAAAACCTATAAACAATTGCTTATACCTACAGCCCCTTATGTTAAATATAAAACTGTTATGCTTAAATTCTCTTAGCACCATCCACCTAGCCTCAGATATTATGCTTGACATCCTTCTAATTTTCTCTGCAGAATCTAAGAGGTCATATCTGTTTGATGTTAAACCAAATGAGTTATTCAGATTGTAAGCAGTCTGGGTTGTAACACAGCTGGATCAGTTCCTTTCAAACATTCTTCCAAACACAAGTGCTCTGAAGACATGTTCAATGTTGTTCAATCTGGATAATTTTTAAAGAAATTTAAACCACTATAGTATTTGCTTTGTCAAAGATATTGATAAAGATAATAAATAAATGAAACCTAATGTTAGAGTAATCATGAGGTAATATATATCTCCATGATTGTTAGATGAGAATCAGTAGAGTTTTTTGAGGATGCAGTTTGCCAGTTTAGAGTCCAAATGTAAAAGTATATATAACATTTGGGCCACCTCTAAAACAAAAACGACTAATGAGACAAACTGCCAGAAGGTACACAAACAAATATTTCCACTACAGTATTTATAAGTGAAAAACTGGAAACACCAGAATATTTGGAAAACTACTGAGTTGCTATTTCCTTCTCCAGGGGATATTCCTGACCCACGGATCAAACCTGCCTCTCCTGAGCCACCAGGGAAGCCCACATTAAACATGGGTATGTAGTTCCAAATTTATTGATATATAAAGATGCTGATGTCATTGATTTTTTAAAAATTTTAAGAAGAGTGTAGATCACACAGAATGCTGTGATTATAAGCAAGGGCTCTGAATTGAGGTGTCCAGGTTCAAATTCCCACTATGACACTTACTGTGTGACACTGAGCAAGTGACCTGATCTTTCTGTGCCTTTGTTTTGGTATCTGTAAAACTAATTAAAAATAAAACCTCTCTCAGAGGATTTAGTGACAGTGTGATAAATAATGCTCATTAGAACAATGTTCAGCTCATCAAAGCTGGCAGCAAGTGTAAGTAAGCCATTAATATTTCCAAATGTACATGTAAAGTTTTCACATGTACAAATTCGATATATGTATAAGGAGATATATGCATGTGTGTACAGATAAATACATGTGTGTGTGTATATATATATAGAGAGAGACATATATATATAGATATATATACACATGGTGTGTATATACAGGTGTGTATACATATATTTTTTTCTTTTAATTAAAAAGTCTCTAACAGCAAGAATTGAATCTTTCTGATATTGCTAATTTAAAGTACTGGGTTTGGAGTTGGGTTTCCTGGGTTGGAAACATTAGAATATAATCTAAAATAATCTTAATTTCTTCATGTATAAAGTGGGGATGAAATGACTTTCTACTTCATACAGTTGTAGCAATAATAGTAGATAATCATATCTAGGGTTTACCATAGTACACAGCTCTAGCATTAAGCATTTAAAATTTTAGTTTTTCTTAGCAGCCTAAAATCTCCATGTATGGAACAAACATTGCAGGAATAATATTATTTCTGATTAATAAAATCATTACAAATTCTCATCCCAGTAACTAATATGAAACAAAAAAACTAGAAATGAAGAACATTTGTAAAAAGTGACACTAACTTTATGTAAATTGCTCACATAATGAAATGATCAAATTTGTCAGTGAATCTAAATTTAGATTCAACTGGTGCTTTTCAAAAGTAAACATGGGAAAATAACAAGGTAAATACTATTTAATTTACTTAATTAATGTCACAAACCAATTTTAAATAAATAAAAATAAGGAAATACCAAATGAATAACAAGTGTACTTATCAACAGAAAACCATTTCAGATAGGCTTTTGTCTAATTAATCACCACATTCAGCATTCTTAGAAATAATATTTTAGTACTCAGTGCACAAATCATGTAGAGCCAAACATCTGTAGAAATTTCAAAGACATATCCAAAAAATTTATAAAGTGACATTTTCAATACTGAAGTTTCAGTACCAAAAATGAATAACAGAAGCCAAAAATGTTATTATGCAGATAAGTCTCCATTTTAATTAAGGGCTGAGAATGAGAGACCTGAGGGTCGAATTTCAGAGCTATTTTGACATATATCAAATGTTCCTTAATTTACACTGAAAAACCTTTCTAACAAGTTCTCATGTCAATATGTTCCTATTAGCTACCAGTACCTTTAAGTGGTGTTTTGTCACTGACCTACATTAGTATATCAAATTATGACAAGAAATTAATGGCTTCTCACAATAATAATTCAGATTACACTCTCTAGCCAAATACTTAGAAGAGAACCTCAAGAGCAACAAAACATGAATATCTGTTTCTACTTTGTTTAACAATAAAAAAACTTGAATATAACAGTAGATAGCTATACAGGCTCTCAAAATATTCACTTAGGATTTTGTACAAACGTTCAGTTCAGTTCAGTTGCTCAGTCGTGTCTGACTCTTTGTGAACCCATGAATTGCAGTATGCCAGGCCTCCCTGTCCATCACCATCTCCCCGAGTTCACTCAAACTCACGTCCATCGAGTCAGTGATGCCATCCAGCCGTCTCATCCTCTGGCATCCCCTTCTCCTCCTGCCCCCAATCTCTCCCAGCATCAGAGTCTTTTCCAATGAGTCAACTCTTCGCATGAGGTGGCCTAAGTACTGGAGTTTCAGCTTTAGCATCATTCCTTCCAAAGTAATCCCAGGGCTAATCTCCCTCAGAATGGACTCATTAGATCTCCTTGCAGTCCAAGGGACTCTCAAGAGTCTTCTCCAACACCACAGTTCAGAAGCATTAATTCTTCGGTGCTCAGTTTTCTTCACAGTCCAATTTTCAAATCCATACATGACTAATGGAAAAACCATAGCCTTGACTAGACAGACCTTTGTTGGCAAAGTATTGTCTCTGTTTTTCAATATGCAATCTATGTTGGTCATAACTTTCCTTCCAAGGAGTAAGCGTCTTTTAATTTCATGGCTGCAATCACCATCTGCAGTGATTTTGGAGTCCAAAAAAACAAAGTCTGACACTGTTTCCACTGTTTCCCCATCTATTTCCCATGAAGTGATGGGACCAGATGCCATGATCTTCGTTTTCTGAACGTTGAACTTCAAGCCAACTTTTTCACTCTCCTCTTTCACTTTCATCAAGAGGCTTTGAGTTCCTCTTCACTTTCTGCCATAAGGGTGGTGTCATCTGCATATCTGAGGTTATTGATATTTCTCCTGGCAATCTTGATTACAGCTTGTGCTTCTTCCAGCCCAGCGTTTCTCATGATGTACTCTGCATAGAAGTTAAATAAGCCGGGTGACAAATACAGCCTTGATGTACTCCTTTTCCTATTTGGAACCAGTCTGTTGTTACATAATTCAGTTCTGGAAATAAACTCCCTTTTTAAATAAACAGAACAGGAAATAATTTTGAGAAACAGAAGACTAAGACTTTGACAAGCTATATGTATGTATATATTCCTGAAAACCTCAATTGAAAACATTGAACTCATGTTGACCTGATATTTGTCTCTAACTCTTTTCTTCATATAAGGTAACAGGTTAAAATATGTGACTTTTTATCATTCCTGAGATAGAGATGACTAACAGTGTGCGCGGAGAAGGCAATGGCACCCCACTCCAGTACTCTTGCCTGGAAAATCCCATGGACGGAGGAGCCTGGTGGGCTGCAGTCCATGGGGTCGCTAAGAGTCGGACACGACTGAGCGACTTCACTTTCACTTTTCACTCTCATGCATTGGAGAAGGAAATGGCAACCCACTCCAGTGTTCTTGCCTGGAGAATCCCAGGGATGGGGGAGCCTGGTGGGCTGCCGTCTATGGGGTCGCACAGAGTCAGACACGACTGAAGCGACTTAGCAGCAGCAGCAACAGTGTGCTAGGGAGCTAAGGGCTTTCAGAGTTTTTGAGAATCTGCCTAACATTCTCAAGATATTTCCTCAATCAAAGCTTCCTATAGTGCTTACCAAAACTAAAAAAATCTTCCCTTAGAATGATCACATTTTCCCACTGGTCCTTTATATGGGGGGGGCGTGGTGGGGAGGGAGGGGAGGTGTCCTATTACTCTATAGGACACTTACATTATTGTAGAATAACATATCTATCATCTATTTAAATGGCTCACAAATTCATCTGGCCAACATAGACCTTAGGCCTGCTCTCTGGGCCTCTGTATCCAGTTGGCTACTCAACGTTTGTCTTGAATATCTTTATATTCCAATATATCCAAAATTTAATCTAGGCCTCAACACTCTCTCAAAAAAAACATGGAAAACAAAACAAAAGTCTATTTCAGGATCTCCTATGTCACTGAAAGGGCAATACTATCAAAAAAAGTTGCTTATACTAGACACGGAGAACTCATCCCTGCCCTTACCCTCTTAATCAGCACCCTCCCTCCACCTTCACCACCCCAAACTACAATCCTCTCTCACTAAGACTACTGCAAAAGCAACCTAACTGATGTCCTCTTTCCAGCTGCATCTCCAGGCAGCACACTAGCAATATTTCAAAATGACTGTATCAACCTCTTACTTAAGAACCTTCAATGGCTCCCTGATGCTTTCAAAATCAAATTGCTTAACAGGACTCTGAAAACCCTGAAAGCTTTCCCTTTCCCACATGGATATGAAGGCAGAGATTAGGTATGATGTATGCACAAAGCCACAAAACACTAAAGCTTGCCAGCAACCAGCAGAAGCTAGGGGAGAAGCATGGAATAGATTCTTCCTCAGAGCCCTCAAAAATGAAACTGTCCCACAAAGGTCAACAAAAACTGATAACTAACAGAAATTCTTGAGCTCATTTTCCATGTAGGTTCAGTCATGTCCAACTCTTTGCAACCCCATGGACTACACCCCACCAAGCTCCTCCATCCATGGGATTTCCCAGGCAAGAATACTGGAGTGGGTTGCCATTTCCTCCTTCCGACCCAGGGATCAAACCTGCATCTCCTACTTCTCCTGTCTCCTGCACTGAAAGCAGACTCCTTAATTCTAAGCCACCAGGGGAGCCTATCTTACAGAACAACAAATAGAGAAACAGCCTATTAAAACTCCTTTACTTGTAAACTGCCTTCACAGATGATGTTCACTTTAGTTATTTAGTTTTTTACTCTTTAACTGAAAACCTTCGCAGCTTCACAGATCCAGTTGATTCACAGGATTGGAGTCAGCCCTTGCCTGGTGTGAGCTGGTTAGGGCTTGTGGGAGCAACTGCCTCCAAAACTAGGCCAGATGCCCTGGCTGGAAAACCCCACCCTCCAATCTTACTCAGATCGTCCTTCCTGAACATGCAGAGTCCCCTAACAAGATGCAGATTACTAGTTACCTCCCTGTCTTCCCTGCCTCCAATCACCTTTCCCCACCCCTTAAGCCTGCCCAAATTATCCCATATATATCCTAACCTCCTCACTTTGGGGGAGGCAGCTTTGCATCTTGTTTTCCAGTCTCCTTGCTTCGCTGCCTCATAGATAAACTTTCTCGGCTATAAACCTCAGAATCTCAGCATTTCGCTTGCTGCCAATGGGACAAATGGAACTGGTTCCATAATAGAAGTCCTGCCAATACCTTGGTCTTAAACTTCTAGCCATTTATCTTGTTTAAACCATCCAGTCTGTGGCACTTTGTTATAGCCTCCCTAGGAAACTAACACACTATTGAACAATTAGTGAGAAAGATGGGATGGGCTATTTATAGCTTGGAATTTCCACCTAATGATATAATGATAGGCTCCCTGGTGGCTTAGGCAATAAAGAATCCACCTGCAATGCAGGAGACCCAGGTTCCATCCATGGGTCTGGAAGATTCCCTGGAGAAAGCAATGGCAACCTACTCCAGTATTCTTGCCTGGAAAATCCCATGGATGGAGCAGCCTGGCAGGCTACAGTGCATGGGGTCACAGAGAGTCAGCCATGACTGAGCAACTAACATCTTCGATAGGAATAAAATAATTGCATCTACTTATCTTTCCTTCATTTCAGCTCCTTCTATTTTCCTCTTTCTTCTACTCTCCCTTCCTTCTTTGCTATTTTTTCTGTCTTCCTTCTCCCATTTCTTTCCTTCCTTCCTTTGGATAACATGCTAAATAATTAATGGCCAGTACCATGAAGAATACCATTAAAAACAAGGGAGTTTTCTGAGCAAAGAAGTCAAATATTTTATACTTGAATTCAATTAGAGATGGTTATATTAAATAGCATCTAAAATTTTTATCAAAAACATAAAAAATTTCCCTCTATTTTTCCTGGAAGGGATAGCCTGAACTAGAGGATTTAAGACTGTCTTGGGTATCTGAACTGAAGTTAGAAGAATGTTTCTATCTCTGCCATTTACCCATGGAACACCGTAATCCATATAAAACTAAACCAAACTTGTAAGAGATGGTGGTCAAAGGGGACACAGGGAAGGATTTCATTGACTGAGGAATATCAAGGACATCCTATGGAATACTATGGTAAGTGTGGGACCTTCTCAGGACACAAAAATATCTGTATGCGACTAGAATGATACATTTGAGAGTGAAAGATGGCAGAGTCAATTGTGGCCCCTGAGTGATTAGTTAGCTTGAGAGTGAAAACACACACAGACACACACCAGGAGGACATTCTAGTTAGTGCTGGGTAACCCTATACATTTGTTTTTGAGGTTCCTCCTTTTGTGGCAGGCCTAAGCAAGGTCACTGCAGTAAAGGAAGGGTCTGTTGATATTTTATGTGTCTTGCAATTAATTGCTTTTTGACACAGATGATATTCAATGGAGCATTATTAACATCACATATTATAATTTCTACAAGTTTTATCAAATGGAAGGTCTTGGCCAAAAGATATATTCCACTCCTAGCTGTTATATATTGGTTGCCCTAAAGGCTGGAAATTGAAATCCAGCCTCTAGCTGCTGGGCTTGTCATTGTTCAATGCAAGTTGTCTCTGCCTAAGAATAAGGTTGTGTGTGCATGTGTGCATGTGTGCTCAGTCATGTTCAATTCTTTGAAACCCTATGGACTGTAGCCCACCAGGCTCCTGTTTCCATGATATTCTCCAGATAAGAATACTAGAGTTGGTTGTCATTTCCTTCTGCAGAAGATCTTCCTGATCCAAGGATCAACTTTCCCCAATTCTTTGGTTTTTTCTGTGCTACAAAGAGATTTATTAAGAACTACTAAAGATCATTAACAGTCAACTATTACCCTGTGGCTCTCAACTTGGTTTTACCAAACCAGAGAAAAAAGAAAAATTCCAACACTGTGTGTGACAGTTTTAGCCATACAAGTCAAAGATGCTTACAAAATGTGATACAGTGATATTTATAAAAAAGTAATCATATTGCATTACCCAATCTTTCACAATCTTTTTGTCTGAAAAATTGACACACCCTTACTTTCATCTCACTTGTTTATGAATATTGATCACATATATTCACAAAGAAAATAGCAATTACTTAACAGTACATTCTGTAATAATTTATTTTAACAAGGCCCCTTTCAGTTCTGGAAGTTATGGCTTTACAACAGTGTGCAGCATTCTACTTAGGCAGAAATATGTATGCCACTTGTTATCAAAATGCTAAAAATGGCTTTTTTTTCCCCAAAAACACCAGACTTTGAATGTAATAGTAAACTGAGTGAAGGGAGAGTGATAGAGACAAATACAGATTTCAGTATATTCTATACAAAGAAAAGCATTTTCCATTCACAGTGTTCTGTTGGGATTGGTTCAGTGTCAGTGGAGACACTGGCTGACCAGACATGAGCCATATGTCACTAAGCACAGGTTTAACTTCACTGCAGGAAATGCTATAAACAGCAGAGTAACCAGTGGTAAGTGGAGGAAAGTTGAGGGTTCCTACATGTAACTAAAGCTTCCTCATCCTCGGTATTTTGCTGACAAATGTCAAAATTAACTTACCCTCTGACAACAGTTTTGGAAAGTTTGTTTGAAATGTAATTTGTTTAGCCATTTATTATTATTATCTTAATATCAGTGCCCTGTAACAGGAAAATAAGAGACTAAAAAATGAAACCAACTGCTAACATTTGATGAAATCATCAAATGATGAAATCACACAAACTGACGAAGAAAAACAGAATTTCAATTTGATTTTATCCTACAGGAACAGTGCTGGAATAGACAAGGCAGGACTTCTAATGGGACACTATCCAGAAAACATGACCTGCGTATAAATAAAGTAACTTCTATGGCATAGTCACATCTCAGATTCTATTTATCATCCATGGGTACTCAGTTTCTCCATTTGGGTTGAGATGGCATAATAATTTAGGATCTATGAGGAACTGGTCAGATGATCGATACAAAAATCAAATTAATTATATTCTTTGCAGCCAAAAATGGAGAAGCACTATACAGTCAGCAAAAACAAGACTGGGAGCTGACTGTGGCTCAGATCGTGAACTCCTTATTGCCAAATTCAGACTTAAATTGAATAAAGAAGGGAAAACCACTAGACCATTCAGGTATGACCCAAATCAAACCCCTTACGATTACATAGTGAAAGTGAGAAATAGATTCAAGGGATTAGATCTGATAGACAGAGTACCTGAAAAACTATGGACGGAAGTCCATGACATTGTACAAGAGGCAGGGATAAAAACAATTCCCAAAAAAAAGAAATGCAAAAAGGCCAAATGGATGTCTGAGGAAGCCTTACAAATAGCTGTGAAAAGAAGAGAAGCAGTGGTCAAAGGAGAAAGGGAAAGATATACCCATGTGAATGCAGAGTTCCAAAGAATAGCAAGGAGAGATAAGAAAGCCATCCTCAGCGATCAATGCAAAGAAATAGAAGAAAACAATAGAATGGGAAAGACTAGAGATCTCTTCAAGTAAATGAGAGATACCAAAGGGAACATTTCATGCAAAGATGGGCAAAATAAAAGACAGAAATGGTACGGACCTAACAGAAGCAGAAGACATTAAGAAGAGGTGGCAAGAATACACAGAAGAACTATACAAAAAAGATCTTTATGACCGAGATAATCACGATTGTGTGATCACTCACCTAGAGCCAAACATCCTGGAATGCAAAGTCCAGTGGGTCTTAAGAAGCATCACTATGAACAAAGCTAGTGGAGGTGATAGAATTCCTGTTGAGCTATTTCAAATCCTGAAAGATGATGCCGTGAAAGTGCTGCACTCAATATGTCAGCAAATTTGGAAAACTCAGCAGTGGCCACAGGACTGGAAAAGGTCAGCTTTCATTCCAATCCCAAAGAAAGGCAATGCCAAAGAATGCTCAAACTACCACACGATTGCACTCATCTGACACGCTAGTAAAGTAATGCTCAAAATTCTCCAAGCCAGGCTGCAGCAATACGTAAACCGTGAATTTCCAGATATCCAATCTGGATTTAGAAAAGCCAGAGGAACCAGAAATCTAATTGCTGACATCCAGTGGATCATCAAAAAAGCAAGAGAGCTCCAGGAAAACATCTACTTCTCAAGATTGCCATTCTTTCTTGAGAAAGAAGAATGGAATGGAGAAATCAACCTGCCTGACTTCAGCCTATACTACAAAAAACAATCATCTAGACAGTATGGTACTGGCACAAAGACAGAAACATAGATCAATGGAACAAAATAGAAAGCCCAGAGATAAATCCACGCACCTATGGACACCGTATCTTTGACAAAGGAGGCAAGAATATACAATGGAGAAAAGATAATCTCTTTAACAAGTGGTGCTGGGAAAACTGGTCAACCACTTGTAAAAGAATGAAACTAGAACATTTCTAACACCATACACAAAAATAAACACAAAATGGATTAAAGATCTAAAGGTAAGATGAGAAACTATAAAATTCCTAGAGAAAAGCATAGGCAAAACACTCTCTGACATAAATCATAGCAGGATATTTTATGACCCACCTCCAGAGTAATGGAAATAAAAGAAAAAATACACAAATGGGACCTAATTAAACTTAAAAGCTTTTGCACAATGAAGGAAACTATAAGCAAGATGAAAAGACAGCCTTCAGAATGGGAGAAAATAATAGCAAATGAAGCAACTGACAAAGAATTAATCTCAAAAATATACAAGAAACTCCTGCAGCTCAATTCCAGAAAAATAAGCGACCCAACCAAAAAATGGGCCAAAGAATTAAACATACATTTCTCTAAAGAAGACACGCAGATGGCTAACAAACACATGAAAAGATGCCCAACATCACTCATGATCAGAGAAATGCAAATAAAAACCACAATGAGGTACAATCTCACACTGGTCAGAATGTCTGCTATCCAAAAGTCTACAAGCAATAAATGCTGGAGAGGGTGCAGAGAAAAAGAAACCTTCTTACACTGTTGGTGGGAATGCAAACTAGTACAACCACTATGGAGAACAGTGTGGAGATTCTTTAAAAGACTGGAAATAGAACTGCCTTATGATCCAGCAATCCCACTGATGGGCATACACACCGAGGAAACCAGAATTGAAAGACACATGTGTACCCCAATGTTCATTGCAGCACTGTTTATAATAGCCAGGACATGGAAGAAACCTAGATGTCCATTGGCAGAAGAATGGATACAAAAGCTGTGGTAGATATACACAATGGAATATTACTCAGTTATTAAAAAGAATGCATTTGGATCAGCTCTAATGAGGTGGATGAAACTGGAGCCTATTATACAGAGTGAAGTAAGCCAGAAAGAAAACCACCAATAAAGTGTACTAACGCATATATATGCAATTTAGAAAGATGGTAATGATGACCATATATATGAGACAGCAAAAGAGACACAGATGTAAAGAACAGACTTTTGGGCTCTGTGGGAGAGGGTGAGGGTGGGATGATTTGAGAGAATAGCATTGAAACACATATATTATCATATGTGAAATAGATTGCCAGTCCAGGTTCGATGTATGAGACAGGGTGCTTGGGGCTGGTGCACTGGGATGACCCAGAGAGATGGTACGGGGAAGGAGGTGGGAGGGGGGTTCAGGATGGGGAACACGTGTATACCCGTGGCAGATTCATGTTGATTTATGGCAAAACCACTACAATATTGTAAAGTAATTAGCCTCCAATTAAAATAAATAAATTTATTAAAAAAATAAAAATAAAACTCAACATTCATAAAACTAAGATCATGGCATCTGGTCCCATCACTTCATGGCAAGTAGATGAGGAAACAATGGAAACAGTGACAGATTTTGTTTTGGGGGGGCTCCAAAATCACTGCAGATGGTGACTGCAACCAGGAAATTAAAAGACGCTTGCTCCTTGGAGAAAAGTTATGACCAACCTAGACAGCATATTAAAAAGCAGAGACATTCCTTTGCCAACAAAGGTCCGTCTAGTCAAGGCTATGGTTTTTCCAGTGGTCATGTATTGATTTGAGAGTTGGACTGTGAAGAAAGCTGAGTGTGAAAGAATTGATGCTTTTGAACTGTGGTTTGGTGGACTCTTGAAAGTCCCTTGGACTGCAAAGAAATCCAACCAGTCCATCCTAAAAGAAATCTGTCCTGGATATTCACTGGAAGGACTGATGCTGAAGCTGACACTCTAATACTTGGCCACCTGATGCAAAGGACTGAATTATTTGAAAAGTCCCTGATGCTGGGAAGGATTGAAGGTGGGAGAAGGGGACAACAGAGGATGAGATGGTTGGATGGCATCACCGACTCAATGGACATGAGTTTGAGTAAACTCTGGGAGTTGGTGATGGACTGGAAGGTCTGGCATGCTGCAGTCCATGGGGTCCCAAAGAGTTGGACATGACTGAGCAACTGAACTGAATGAGGAGTTGAGTGTTATTTTTTTAAAGTCTGTTCATTTTCCTAAAGTATGAATGAGTTTTTTCAGACCCACGAGCCATGATGCAAATACAGGGAATATTTATCAGCACTGGTTCAAGTCTGGTAATGTATCATTTCCATCACCACCAACAGGTTTCAAAAGCACGTCTATTGTCCTCCTCTGCAAGGTGGTTAGTATTAACATAACGTTTGTAGTTGCCACAAACAACAAAGGAGCAAATGGTCCTAAGTCTGTGACACAGAATCAGAGAGAAAATTTGGGGGTTATAAAAGATTCTTCCTCTTCTTTAGGGACTAACTTTACCTACTGTCCGGCAGTGAACTTTGTTAGGTTATTGATAAGGCTAACCCCAGGGAGAAAGAAGTCATACATTTACACTCTATATAGTTCCAGATGAGTTTTGACTGACTACACGTAAGGATTCAAAATAAAGGGCTTCAGTTCAGCTCAGTCGCTCAGTCGTGTCCGACTCTTTGCAACACCATGAATCGCAGCATGCCAGGCCTCCCTGTCCATCAACAACTCCTGGAGTTCACTCAGACTCACGTCCATCAAGTCAGTGATGCCATCCAGCCATCTCATCCTCTGTTGTCCCCTTCTCCTCCTGCCCCCAATCCCTCCCAGCATCAGAGTCTTTTCAATGAGTCAACTCTTCGCATGAGGTGGCCAAAGTACTGGAGTTTCAGCTTTAGCATCATTTCTTCCAAAGAAATCCCAGGGCTGATCTCCTTCAGAATGGACTGGTTGGATCTCCTTGCAGTCCAAGGGACTCTCAAGAGTCTTCTCAACACCACAGTTCAAAAGCATCGATTCTTGGCGCTCAGCTTTCTTCACAGTCCAACTCTCACATCCATACATGACCACAGGAAAAACCATAGCCTTGACTAGATGGACCTTTGTTGGCAAAGTAATGTCTCTACTTTTGAATATGCTATCTAGGTTGGTCATAACTTTCCTTCCAAGGAGTAGGCGTCTTTTAATTTCACGGCTGCAGTTACCATCTGCAGTGATTTTGGAGCCCAAAAAAATAAAGTCTGACACTGTTTCCACTGTTTCCCCATCTATTTCCCATGAAGTCATGGGACCGGATGCCATGATCTTCGTTTTCTGAATGTTGAGCTTTAAGCCAACTTTTTCACTCTCCACTTTCACCTTCATCAAGAGACTTTTTAGTTCCTCTTCACTTTCTGCCATAAGAGCTTAACCACAGTTATTCATTAAATAACTTGTGGCTAAAATTGATTAATAGATGTGATAAAAATAAATAGTTCATTTCCTACATAAAGGAAGAAGGAAAAAAAAAAGAAAAGAAAGCTTTCTATAACTTACAGAGTTACTAAACATTCTCAACTGCAATAATATCCTCAATTAGAATTAATTTGCAATCAACTTTGAACATAGAGGATGGAAAAAGCAAAGGAGGGAAAAACTTCAACCAAAAAGAACTATGATAAGAATGAAAGTATGAAATAGCTTGGAAGTAGATATGAGAAAAACTAAATCTTGAATCATTCCATTCAGTTCATATTAGGAAATATTTAATTGAGTAGATACTCTATATAAATGTTGCATCAAGATCTGTAAGTGATACAAAAGTATAAAAGACATTATTCTCTTTTTCCTAGAAGTCCAAAGTACAGTGAGGAGAATCAGATATCTCAGTGTTGCCCAGGGACCAGCTGTACCAAAATCACTGGGACTGCATGTTAAAAATGCACATTCCATTAATCACTCAGAAAATGTAAAAGTTACCTTCCAACTAGAGATGTTCAGAATATTTTCTTTCTTCAGTTGAAATTAGTCCAGAACCTCGAATTCTCTGTGGACCTATCTAACCTAGAACCATTGGGCGAATTATTATCATATCAAAATTATAAGATAATTTTTTTCATTTTTTTTCTTCTTAATTTACTTGAAAAATAAGATGGAAATACAAAGGAAACAAATTCATTCATATTTTCCTTCCAACCATGAACATTTGCATATTTCAGATTCTAACATAGGATGATTAAATTGTCATCTTCTGTAAATTGTTTGAAAATTTTAAGTTGTGAGTTTTTTTTTCTCCTTGATTTCTCATCAGTGGTTATCTTAACTTGATAAAAGAGGAAAAGATGATAAGTAATCCAAGGGTTGTTGTTCAGTATTGTATGAGAGAGATGGAGAAATCAAGCAATTAGTCAGCCTTAGGAGTAACTATGGAGAAGGAAATGGCAACCCACTCCAGTGTTCTTGCCTGGAGAATCCCGGGGACGGGGGAGCCTGGTGGGCTGCTGTCTATGGGGTCGCAAAGAGTCGGACACGACTGAAGCGACTTAGCAGCAGCAGCAGCAGGAGTAACTAATTTTAAAAGATGTGGACTATACATATGACAGAGCAAACTTTGGGAAAATGGATCAAGAAAAAATAGTCATGTGTATCTGAACATAAAGCAGAACAGTGCTAAAACAGAAGTAAATACCACAACATGAATATTGTGTTGCAGTGCAGTTTTGGAAGTAAAAATTGGCAAAAGCAGGAGAGGACATAAGAAAGAAGTGAAAGAACGAGAATGTGATCAACTGAAACAAGGAATTAGCATAGAAGATACGGGTATTAGAGATAACATATTCTGATTTTTTCATTGGCCATTCAAGATCTGATCGTATTTCTCAACTTATCCTTAATTAAGAAACTGAAATTGAGAACGTAGCAATGTTCTCGTCATGAACCAAATGTAGTTGAGATGATTGCATCCATCTATTCATCTCAGGGGCAGAAATTTCAGTCCTGAGAAAATTATGCACACCAAGAGAGGAGCTTTGAGGCTGGGTGATGAGAGGTGTCAATCCTTTTCTTTGATCATTGATCATCATAACATGCAGGCGTGCATGCGTGCTCAGTCACTAAGTTGTGTCTGACTCTTTGTGACCCCGTTGACTGTAGCCCACCAAGCTCCTCTGTCCACAGGATTTTCCAGGCAAGGATACTGGGGTGCATTGCCATTTTCTCATCCAGGGGATCTCTCCATCCAGGGGTCGAATCTGCATCTCCTGCATTGGCAGGCGGATTCTTTACCATTGAGACACCTTGTGTTAAAGCATACAGACCTCGTAAATCAGAAACTTTTTGATCAGGACACCCAAGAAGCTATATTAATGACATTCATACATAATCAGAGAATTTATTTTCTAATTTAAGAATACTTTGAGAAATACTATAATGTATCTTCACTTAGCATAACATAGGAAAGGGAGGAAGGGAGAGAACATAACTTAAATGGGAGAAGGGGATATGAAGAGGATCTCTTCGAGAAGCAGACTGATTGAGCTCAGCAGAATGATTGGTATTTTCTTGGGTACATATAGAAAAGATGGATATATATCAATCATAGGGAATAGTTATAACAAAAGCTCAGAGGCAAAATAAATCAAAACTCTTAAGGATATTTAAATAGCTGCTAATGGAGTACAACGAGAAAATAAAGCAATATAACAATATATAAAGCAATATAACAGCAATATAATAATATAACAGCAATATAACAGAAAATAAAGCAATATAACAATATAATGGGCTAAACCAGTAAGAACTTTGAATTCTAGATCAAGGATAGTTAACACCATATAATCAAAAAAATAAAGAGGCACAGATATCTGAGGATACACAAGACGAAATCAGATAAAGTTATATAAAGGGCAATTCAGGTGAGAAGAACCGAAAGAAAGATTCACTAGGGCAATATGGAGAAATCTCATAAATATAGTGAAAGTGAAAGTGTTAGTCGCTCAGTTGTGTCAGACTATTTGCGACCCCGTGGACTGTAGTCTTCCAGGTTCCTCTGTCTGTGGAAATCCCCAGGCAAGAATACTGGAGTGAGTAGTCATTTCCTTTTCCAGGGGATCTTCCCGACCCAGGGAACGAACCCATATGGCCTGCATTGCAGGCAGATTCTTTACCGTCTCAGTCACCAGGGAAGCCCCATAGATATAAAGGGATCAACGTAAGACATAGTCATTGTGGAAGATACCTAGAATACACCTGGAATTTAAAGGAATTTGGGTTTTATTTTGTTATATTTTGAGCATAGGAATGACAGCATCTGACAGTAATCTAAAATGGTAGCAATGCAAAATTTTTAAAAAATGAAATTAAGAGAAATTATAAAATATTGAAGATCTGAACTTTAAGCTAAATTATCCACTTCAGTAAATGACATCAAAAAATCACATACTGCACCAAATCATATATCTGCAAGTCTTCCCATACACATCCACTTCACCATACACGTTCCTTTCACATCCACAAATGTACTATTAATATTAATAATATTTAAGGTGTATATTATATAATGCTTACTATGTACCAGGAGCTATACTATGTATCTTAACATATGTTAATTTAATCCTTACTCTGAGATAGGTACCATTCCCCTCATTTGGCAGATGAAGAAATTAAGACTCAGAAAGATGAAATTATTTTCCCAGGGTCACAGAGCAGGTAACATACTAACCATTGTGCCCTAATGCCTCCTAAACAACTTCCAAATTATTCCTCTCCAGTATCTTTGCCTCTTCCTGATCTGATCAAAGTTACTCTCATCTCTTACCTCAACTGCATGACAGTCTCTAAATGAATGTTTCTGCCTTCAGTTTTATCTTTTTTCAAGTCACTCTCCATGATGCCACCACACCAGGTGTTCTAAAATGCAAGCCATAGCGTTCCTTTGCCCTTAGGCAACAATAAGACACATTGTTTATACAAAACACACAGTTGCACAAACTCTTAATCACAGAGAGAGAAAAATTCAGGCAAATTGGTTAGGGCTTGTCTTGGTTTTATAAATAGAGATATTAAGTGCTATCGATCTCTGGAGTAGAATAATCTATCATTCCTTCCTCTCTACAGAGAAATCATTAATTTTGTTTCATTGAAGACATTTGTATCAGTCAAGTTCTTGTCAGGAATCAGATGCCACACTCAAAAAAGCATGCTAGAAAAGATAGTAATGAAGAGACTGTTTAGCAAGGAATAGGTGGAGTTAAGGGAAACAGCAAGGGCCGTGAAGACCGCCAGGACCAGTAAAAGTAGCACGCCGTGCCCCCACCTGGTCAAGGAAAGACAAGTAGTCTGAATCCAGCCGGATCAATGAACAGAGAGGGAAACGCACAGGAGTCACTGATTAGGCAGAGAACAGAGCCACGGACAAACTGTGGTCCCCTAAGACAGCAAGCCAGTGAAATAACTAGCCCCCAACTTCCTCTAAGGACCAATCAGGGCCCTGTGGTCCCACTGGCCTACTCAAGTCAGAACCTGGATGAATAGGGAGCCCAGTCAAGTCAGCCCACACACGTCTGCCTGTCATGGAAGAGAGCGAGGTAGACAAGGGAAGATAGTGAATAAGAAAACAATAATAGGAGAATATCCAGCACATTTGTCTGCCTTTATATGTAACAGTCTAGTTTTTGACACAGAATTATGTGAATTAAGGCTTATCTGAATGTAAGAAACAGGCACATCATTTGACTCAGCAACAGGGAGGCTTGCTGGGCTTCCATTTTCTATTGCTTTTCTATTGCCTTATTGCTGGAACTGTCTTGCCTCTCATTTACCACAAAATCAATGATTTTGGCAGGTAGAGACATGTATAAATCTTTATTGCCAACAAATAAATCCTAATGCAGAGTAAGCCCAGATTAGTGTACTCATTTTCCAGAAATATATTTCTTTACTTCTCAAGGCTCTTAGAATTGCTTACCATCATAGTTTATTTATAATGTAAACTACTACACAAAACATAAATATAGCATATACACATATATATTTGTATGAATATTTTATTTTTTCAATATACCTGGCTCTGTGGTACATATTTCATATAACATTATTCACTAAACATTTACTAACCTTGGATAGTGGGTATCATTCTCATTATCATTTAGCATGGAAGAATTCTGAATAAAGAAGAGGGACCCACCTCCCAGAATATTGGAAATAAAAGCAAAAATAAACAAATGGGACCTAATTAACCTTAAAAGCTTCTGCACAACAAAGGAAACTATTAGCAAGGTGAAAAGACAGCCTTCAGAATGGGAGAAAATAATAGCAAATGAAGCAACTGACAAAGAATTAATCTCAAAAATATACAAGCAACTCCTACAGCTCAATTCCAGAAAAATAAATGACCCAATCAAAAAATGGGCCAAAGAACTAAATAGACATTTCTCCAAAGAAGACATACAGATGGCTAACAAACACATGAAAAGATGCTCAACATCACTCATTATCAGAGAAATGCAAATCAAGACCACTATGAGGTACCATTTCACGCCAGCAGAATGGCTGCGATCCAAAAGTCTACAAGCAATAAATGCTGGAGAGGGTGTGGAGAAAAGGGAACCCTCTTACACTGTTGGTGGGAATGCAAACTAGTACAGCCACTATGGAGAATAGTGTGAGATTCCTTAAAAACTGGAAATAGAACTGCCTTATGATCCAGCAATCCCACTGCTGGGCATACACATCGAGGAAACCAGAAGGGAAAAGAGACACGTGTACCCCAATGTTCATCACAGCACTGTTTATAATAGCCAGGACATGGAAGCAACCTAGATGTCCATCAGCAGATGAATGGATAAGAAAACGGTGGTACATATACACAATGGAGTATTACTCAGCCATTAAAAAGAATACACTTGAATCAGTTCTAATGAGGTGGATGAAACTGGAGCCTATTATACAGAGTGAAGTAAGTCAGAAAGAAAAACACCAATACAGTATACTAACGCATATATATGGAATTTAGAAAGATGGTAACAATAACCCTGTGTACGAGACAGCAAAAGAGACACTGATGTATAGAACAGTCTTTTGGACTCTGTGGGAGAGGGAGAGGGTGGGATGATTTGGGAGAATGACATTGAAACATGTATAATATCATATATGAAATAAGTCGCCAGTTCAGGTTCGATGCACAATACTGGATGCTTGGGGCTGGTGCACTGGGATGACCCAGAGGGATGGTACAGGGAGGGAGGAGGGAGGAGGGTTCAGGATGGGGAACGCATGTATACCTGTGGCGGATACATTTCAATATTTGGCAAAACCAATAAAATATTGTAAAGTTTAAAAATAAAATAAAATTGAAAAAAAATTTAAAAAAGAAGAGGGAACACCAACAACAAAAGTTCACATTTAAAGGAAAAAGTGGAAGCAAGGGTTCAAACCACAGGAATCTAGTGCCACATTATATTCAATTTTTAAGTTTTACCACCTACATCTATAGACTCACATAGAGTAATGTACTATCATCTATTTGTTTCTGGAGAACAAAAATACTTGTTACGCCAGGGTAACACTAACAAATTTAGTCTAGAAGCTTATTCATGATAGAGGATTGAGGTAAATATTTAAGCATCACTTTATGTGTATACATATACACACACACACACTTTTTTCATGTGAGCACTCCACAGCAGCAGAAAGGAATAAATGAAAGTGCTAAGCACTGTCTGAAAGACAATGTGGATTTAGGCACAAATTCCTGAACAAATAGAAAGGGAAAGATTTTTGTCTACACAGTGTTCATCTTCCACTGTGAAATCTTCTATTTCTACCAACCCAGGGAAACTCTAATGATCAGCTGAGGGCAGTACAAAACAGAAGTGTGCAGAGAACATTTAAATCAGAGGATCTATTGTTCATCTTTCAGTGCGTACAACCAAAAATGATGCAAATATCATGCTGAATTTTAAGGAGTTTAAGTAATACAAGCCTATTTTCACTATTCATGCACTTTAAGCACTATTAGTAGAGCCCTCCTTATTCCCACTCTTCATCGCACTGCCATACTCCTGGAGCAAACTGGTGGATGTGAATTCATAGGTCCGTCTGAAAGACCTGTGGCCCTGAGGCATGTGTATCTGGCCGGTTTTGCTTTTTATTTATTTATTTTTGTTTTTATTCTTTCAGGTGTCAGTTCAATTCAGTCACTCAGTCATGTCCGACTCTTTGTGACCCCATGAATTGCAGCACGCCAGGCCTGCCTGTCCATCACCAACTCCCGGAGTTCACTCAAACTCATGTCCATCGAGTCAGTGATGCCATCCAGCCATCTCATCATCTGGCGTCCCCTTCTCCTCCTGCCCCCAATCCCTCCCAGCATCAGAGTCTTTTCCAATGAGTCAACTCTTCGCATGAGGTGGCCAAAGTGTTGGAGTTTCAGCTTTAGCATCAATCCTTCCAAAGAACACCCAGGACTGATCTCCTTTAGAATGGACTGGTTGGATCTCCTTGTACTCCAAGGGACTCTCAAGAGTCTTCTGCAACACCACAGTTCAAAAGCATCAATTCTTCGGCACTCAGCTTTCTTCACAGTCCAACTCTCACATCAATACATGACCACTGGAAAAACCATAGCCTTGACTAGACGGACCTTTGTTGGCAAAGTAATGTCTCTGCTTTTGAATATGCTATCTAGGTTGGTCATAACTTTCCTTCCAAAGAGTAAGCATTTGTTAATTTCATGGCTGCCATCACCATCTGCAGTAATTTTGGAGCCCCCCAAAATTAAGTCTGACACTGTTTCCACTGTTTCCCCATCTATTTCCCATAAAGTGATGTGAGATGCTGTAAATCATCAAAGAAGTAGCCTTGCACAAAATATTTTATTGAAGTTAGCATTACAAATATGAGAAAAGAAATTACGTAAGTGGATAACCACAGGGTTTTGGAAAAATAAGTAGTGTGTTCTTTTATATTCTGCTGCCCATCTAGCCAATTAGGATTAAGGAGAATGAGAAGACTCTACACATGGACATCACCAGATGGTCAACACCGAAATCAGATTGATTATATTCTTTGCAGCCAAAGATGGAGAAGCTCTATACAGTCAGCAAAAACAAGACCAGGAGCAGACTGTGGCTCAAACCAAGAACTCCTTATTGCCAAATTCAGACTTAAATTGAAGAAAGTAGGGAAAACCACTAGACCATTCAGGTATGACCTAAATCAAATCCCTTATGATTATACAGTGGAAGTGAGAATAGATTTAAGGGCCTAGATCTGATAGATAGAGTGCCTGATGAACTATGGAATGAGGTCCGTGACATTGTACAGGAGACAGGGATCAAGACCATTCCCACAGAAAAGAAATGCAAAAAAGCAAAATGGCTGTCTGGGGAGGGCTTACAAATAGCTGTGAAAAGAAGAGAAGCGAAAAGCAAAGGAGAAAAGGAAAGATATAAACATCGGCGCAGAGTTACACAGAATAGCAAGAAGAGATAAGAAAGTCTTCAGCGAACAGTGCAAAGAAATAGAGGAAAACAACAGAATGGGAAAGACTAGGGATCTCTTCAAGAAAATCAGAGATACCAAAGGAATATTTCATGCAAAGATGAGCTTGATAAAGGACAGAAATGATATGGACCTAACAGAAGCAGAAGATATTAAGAAGAGATGGCAAGAATACACAGAAGAACTGTACAAAAAAGATCTTCACGACCCAGATAATTATGATCGTGTGATCACTGACCTAGAGCCAGACATCCTGGAATGTGAAGTCAAGTGGGCCTTAGAAAGCATCACTACGAACAAAGCTAGTGGAGGTGATGGAATTCCAGTTGAGCTATTTCAAATCCTGAAAGATGATGCTGTGAAAGTGATGCACTCAATATGCCAGGAAATTTGGAAAACTCAGCAATGGCCACAGGACTCGAAAGGGTCAGTTTTAATTCCAATCCCAAAGAAAGGCAATGCCAAAGAATGCTCAAACTACCGCACAATTGCACTCATCTCACATGCTAGTAAAGTAATGCTCAAAATTCTTCAAGCCAGGCTTCAGCAATATGTGAACCGTGAACTTCCTGATGTTCAAGCTGCTTTTAGAAAAGGCAGAGGAACCAGAGATTAAATTGCCAACATCCGTTGGATCATAGAAATAGCAAGAGAGTTCCAGAAAAACATCTATTTCTGCTTTATTGACAATACCAAAGCCTTTGACTATGTGGATCACAATTAACAGTGGAAAATTCTGAAAGAGATGGGACTACCAGACCACCTGATCTGCCTCTTGAGAAATTTGTATGCAGGTCAGGAAGCAACAGTTAGAACTGGACATGGAACAACAGACTGGTTCCAAATAGGAAAAGGAGTTTGTCAAGGCTGTATATTGTCACCCTGTTTATTTAACTTCTATGCAGAGTACATCATGAGAAACCCTGAACTGGAAGAAACACAAACTGGAATCAAGATTGCCCGGAGAAATATCAATAACCTCAGATATGCAGATGACACCACCCTTATGGCAGAAAGTGAAGAGGAACTCAAAAGCCTCTTGATGAAAGTGAAAGTGGAGAGTGAAAAAGTTGGCTTAAAGCTCAACATTCAGAAAACGAAGATCATGGCATCTGGTCCCACCACTTCATGGGAAATAGATGGGGAAACAGTGTCAGACTTTATTTTTCTGGGCTCCAAAATCACTACAGATGGTGACTACAGCCATGAAATTAAAAGACGCTTACTCCTTGGAAGGAAAGTTATGACCAACCTAGATAGCATATTCAAAAGCAGAGACATTACTTTGCCAACAAAGGTCCGTCTAGTCAAGGCTATGGTTTTTCCTGTGGTCATGTATGGATGTGAGAGTTGGACTGTGAAGAAAGCTGAGCGCCGAAGAATTGATGCTTTTGAACTGTGGTGTTGGAGAAGACTCTTGAGAGTCCCTTGGACTGCAAGGAGATCCAACCAGTCCATTCTGAAGGAGATCAGCCCTGGGATTTCTTTGGAAGGAATGATGCTAAAGCTGAAACTCCAGTACTTTGGCCACCTCATGCGAAGAGTTGACTCATTGGAAAAGACTCTGATGCTGGGAGGGATTGGAGGGCAGGAGGAAAAGGGGACAACAGAGGATGAGATGGCTGGATGGCATCACTGACTCGATGGACGTGAGTCTGAGTGAACTCCAGGTGTTGTTGATGGACAGGGAGGCCTGGCGTGCTGTGATTCATGGGGTCGCAAAGAGTCGGACATGACTGAGCGACTGATCTGATCTGATCTGAAGTTTTTAGAGGGCCCCGCACCCCCAAAGAAATGAGATGAGAATCATGGAAACATTTGTTAACACTCACATTTTGGATAACCTGAACAGAGCAGATATGACAAAATTCTTAACTGAGGCTTGGCTTTTATATTAACTGATTACTAGATAAACACCATGTATGTGATGTCCCGTTAGCCAATCCATATTTTTTTAATGGTGTGTATATTATAAACTAGGGGAAATTTTTTTTCAAATGCTTAAGGGGACACATCAGATATCATCTGGGATGGACCAGAAGACAGAAACAATAGGGAGAGAGAGGTAGGTTATGCTGAGAACCAAAAAGAATTGGTCCAGTGAAATATGAAACTCAGGGGAAAAGGGCCAGCTCTTGCTCCACACCAACAAGTAGTGGCCAGGTGAGAATATGGTCTCATTGTTCATAAATCTCTTTTTTTTTCTAAAGACAAGAGGAAAATGTATGCATGTGTGTGCGTGTGTGTGTGTGAAATCTCCTCCCATTTCAGTGCTGGCAACTGATGCAAAAACCTTTGAGACATTCTGCAGGCAGGCATTCTGTACTCCAGTGCACACACATCTGCAGGTATGCAACAGCCCACAGGCCACCAACTGTGCCCTCAATTATAGATAAACGACATCATTCTTATGCATGTGACTGTTTTCTCTATCAATTGTTCTGACAGGGTTTTGTTTGCTTTGTTGATTTTTTAAAGTAACTTTCTAGGTTTCAAATTATCATCCAGCAGCAAGATCCCCATTTCTTTTTTCCACTCTGAATTGACAAAGTGTTGAACTGGATCAACTCATTTTTTACATATATTTATAGCATAAGCAAGGCAAGATTTTGTTGTTGTCATTGGATTCAAGTAGTCTTGTTTATCATTATTTCTTAAACTTTGTATTCTGTTTAAGAATTACCTAAAACCACTACAATATTATAAGTAATTAGCCTCCAAATAAACTAAATAAATAAACTAAAAAAAAAAAAAAAAAGAATTACCTAAAACCAAAGCAGTACTTGTATGCCCTAGGAGTTTATTTTCTTAAGTATGTCAGGAAAGAAGAAAGACAAAGAAAGGGAGGAAGGGAGAGGAAGGGAGGGAGAAGAAAAGCAGAAAAGGAAGAAAAGAAAACGAACACAGGAGATGGTGTCAAGCTGCTATGGGAAAGTTCAAGTGAATCTTCCTAATTGCCGAAATAGAAAAATACCTGCTTCTGTCTGAGTTTATGGAAAACTTCAGAAGTTCTCACTTCCCATGAATAAACACAGTATGTGTTCGTACTATACGATTCAAGTGTGGTTTATTTTCTTACACAAACAAAAGTAGAAATGTTTATGATCGTTCAGTAAGTTCTTCTTCTGTATGTTCTGACTTTGAAGAAATTTTGAAAACTGTAAGTCATAAATACTGGGTCATAGTGCCTCAAAATCTCATAGTAAAAATTCCATGTGTTGACTATTACATATTAATTGCTGTTAGTGAATATGTAAAATCTGACACTGAGGGATAATCAGAAACAGATATAAAATTAATTATCTCAAAACTCTAGGTAAGCTAGCAGTCATTTTATAATGATAAAACTGAAGCAAAAGGAAATTAAATGGTTTTCCCAAAGTCACTTCTTTGGAAGTCAGAGTGAGACTTTAAAATTTAGTTCAAAACATTAAATATGGAGTGAAATAAAGTCCTCTCTATTTGTAGAAAGAAGCAACATCAAAGACATGAAATACTTAGATGTAAAATATCTTATGCACAAATGTTTCAATAATATTCAAACTGACATTGTTCTATTTTATTTTCTAGAAATAGCTGCTGGAAAACTATTTAGGCTAGAAATATTAAGGCATACCAATTTAAAAGGAAGAATATTAAAATAAATGTAACCATATCCACATGTATATTTTATAAACAGCAATTTTAAGTGGGTTCCATTCCTGTCATTTTTCTGAGTGATTTACCATTACCTAATAAAAATTTCCATTTATATTAAGCATTTTATATATCAATTGATTTATTTTTACATATTTAGACCTAAAATTGATATACATGAGAATTCTTCTATACATTTGTGGTACATTACTCTATATATATAATATAAATTCTACTTGAGACATTAGCTGCTATAGTTTGTGCTTTGAATAACTGGGATATACAAAGAAATGAAGAGAAAAGAGGATATGTTTTCCAAGAATTATTTATATAAGATATCTCATAATTCAATAAAATATCAAAAGGAATAATCTATGAACATTTGGTAAACTTTAATCTGGAAAAGCAGTACTCTGACAGTAAAATTAAGTTATGCCTGTGAAAAGTGAGGCTTAAATGTACAGTACGTATTTCTTATCTATGACAAGGTATAAACAGAATAACTTGTATTCCCATGTCCATTTCAATCATGACATAAGGTAACAGATCTTTTATATCATAATGATTTTTTGCATCAACAGAAAAAATTCAAATATTTTATACTTAGACCCCAAAATCTATGTAAGTGATTTCTCAAAGAACCACAGACTATACAATCTCCTTTCTGACATTCAGATATGTACGAGTGAAATGAGGAAGCATTTAAACAGAATGGGAAAGACTAGAGATCTCTCCAAAAAAATTAGAGATACCAAGAGAACATTTCATGCAAAGATGGGCTCGATAAAAGACAGAAATGGTATGCACCTAACAGAAGCAGAAGATATTAGGAAGAGGTGGCAAGAATATACAGAAGAACTATACAAAAAAGATCTTCATGACCAAGATAATCACGATGGTGTGATCACTCACCTAGAGCCAGACATCCTGGAATGTGAAGTCAAGTGGGCCTTAGGAAGCATCACTACGAACAAAGCTAGTGGAGGTGATGGAATTCCAGTTGAGCTATTTCAAATCCTGACAGATGATGCTGTGAAAGTGCTGCACTCAATATGCCAGCAAATTTGGAAAACTCAGCAGTGGCCACAGGACTCGAAAGGGTCAGTTTTAATTCCAAACCCAAAGAAAGGCAATGCCAAAGAATGCTCAAACTACCACACAATTGCACTCATCTCACATGCTAGTAAAGTAATGCTCAAAATTCTCCAAGCCAGGCTTCAGCAATACGTGAACCATGAACTTAAAGATGTTCAAGCTGGTTTTAGAAAAGGCAGAGGAACCAAAGATCAAATTGTCAACATCCGCTGGGTCATTGAAAAAGCAAGAGAGTTTCAGAAAAACATCTATTTCTGCTTTATTGACTATGCCAAAGCCTTTGATTGTGTGGATCACAATAAACTGTGGAAAATTCTGAAAGAGATGGGAATACCAGACCACCTGACCTGCCTCTTGAGAAACCTGTATGCAGGTCAGGAAGCAACAGTTAGAACTGGACATGGAACAACAGACTGGTTCCAAATAGGAAAAGGAGTATGTGAAAGTACTGTCACCCTGCTTGTTTAACTTATATGCAGAGTACATCATGAGAAATGCTTGGCTGGAAGAAGCACAAGCTGGAATCAAGATTTCTGGGAAAAATATCAATAACCTCAGATATTCAGATGACACCACCCTTATGGCAGAAAGAGAAGAGAAACTGAAAAGCCTCTTGATGAAAGTGATAGAAGAGAGTGAAAAAGTTGGCTGAAAGCTCAACATTCAGAAAATGAAGGTCATGGCATTTGGTCCCATCACTTCATGGCAAATGGATGGGGGAAACAGTGTAAAAAGTGTCAGACTTAATTTTGGGGGGCTCCAAAATCACTGCAGATGGTGACTGCAGCCATGAAATTAAGAGATGCTTACTCCTTGGAAGAAAAATTATGACCAACCTAGATAGCATATTGAAAAGCAGAGACATTACTTTGACAACAAAGGTCCATCTAGTCAAGGCTATGGTTTTTCCAGTGGTCATGTATGGATGTGAGAGTTGGACTGTGAAGAAAGCTGAGCGCCGGAAGAATCGATGCTTTTGAACTGTGGTGTTGGAGAAGACTCTTGAGAGTCCCTTGGCCTGCAAGGAGATCCAACCAGTCCATTCTAAAGGAGATCAGCCCTGGGATTTCTTTGGAAGGAATGATGCTAAAGCTGAAACTCCAGTACTTTGGCCACCTCATGCGAAGAGTTGACTCATTGGAAAAGACTCTGATGCTGGCAGGGATTGGGGGCAGGAGGAGAAGGGGACAACAGAGGATGAGATGGCTGGATGGCATCACTGACTGGATGGACATGAGTTTGAGTGAACTCCGTGAGCTGGTGATGGAAGTGTGCTGCAATTCATCGGGTCGCAAACAGTCGGACATGACTGAGCGACTGAATTGAACTGAGTGAATATCCTTTTCCATCTAAATCCAAATATCTTCAAAAAGTAAAGAAAGAAAGACAGTTTAGATGAAAGAATTACATATTTCTAGATAATGCATTGTCTCTGCATGCTTTTAAGAGGTTTAGAGCTGCAGGATTTATCCATTATAATGAACTTCAGGCTGGACTAGTTTTAGTTTATTTTAATAGCTTTTTTGAGGTATAATTGATTTACAAATTCTGACTATATTTCATGTGTACAGTTCATTGAGTTTGAACACATGCAAACATCAATGGTACCATCACCACATTTGAGGGAATAAACACAACCAACATTTCCCAGATATTCCTTGGTTCACTTATTTATTTTGCATATGTAGTAAAATCACTTAATATTTGATGTCCCCTTGTAAAAAATTATGAAGTGTGCAACACAGCACTGTTAACTCTAGTTACTATGTTGCATGGTAGAAGTCTGGTCATGTAATATAACTGACGCTGTAGGCACCCTGAATAACTCTCCATTTCCTCCACACTGCCTTATGATCCAGCATTTTCACTTCTGGATGTATTAATATATTCAAAAGAATTGAAACCAAATCTTAAAGAAATATTCATACTCTCCTTTTCATTGCTACATTATTCATAACAGCCAAAATATGTGAATAATAGATGAATGCATAAAGAAAATGTGATATACACATACAGTGGAATATTACTCAGCATTAAAAAGAAGCTAATCCTGCTATTTGCAACAACATGGATAAATGTGAAACATTTTGCTAAATGAAACAGCCAATCATAAAAGGAAAAAATATTGCATGATTCCACTTACATGAATTATCTAAAATAGTCAAATTCACATAAGTCAAGAATACAATAGTAGTCGCCAGGGATTGGGGATGTGGGGAAAATGGGCCAAGGCCCTTGTTTCATACTGTTTTTTTTTTTAATTGGTATTTAAAAATTCATTTTTTAAAATCGGTATTTAAAAATTCAATTCTTAATACGAAACAGGTTTACTAATAAAATTTTTTACGATGAAAGTTTTGTGAACTTCAGTACTGATCCATGAAGATATTCATTAAATATTAATTTAAAAATGTCAAGATTAAAGATGACTATAGATAGCTGCATAAGCATATATAAATTCAGAAAAGTGCAATATTGCTTTCAAGATCAGAGAACACATTTCCATGAAAAAGTACTCTTCTTATAAGATGACATAATTCTTCAATCAAATGCTCAGATTAAAAAGAAAACATAATTTCTGTATTTAGCCCTGAGCAGTTTTGTGTGAGCATGAAAGGAAAAGGAGCAGAAAAATCACTCTACATGTCATTATGCCAAGGAATAAAAAGGTGATAAAATAAAATTCTTACTGTAGAAACCAGTATTTTAATTTACCTGTATTTAGTTTAGTTTACAAACACAGACATCTGAAAAAAGTTCTGTTTCACAAAAATGAGCATCTTGACACAACTGCCTTACAGATTCTCCCACTTCATCCTACTCTACCTCATGCAGTTTATCTCAACAAGTCACTTGATATTATTCTGGTTAGTTTGATATTTTACTGGAAAGCTACTGATGCTACTTGATTTTTGTTAATAAATTAGCCTACTGGGACTATCAGAAGGATAGGATTATTAGATTATTTGAATAGGATTGACGAAGACTAGCTGCCTTATTTTGTATATGCTTCATAAATTAACTAGATCACTGACATATTTGCCATTAATGATTGGTAAACTTTCTATTTTATTGGTAAGCTTTCACTTGTAAATCTCAAACGCTTAAAAAGAAGTCCTCTCTTCTTTTAACAGTTGACCACAGATATCTTTTTCTAAAAGAAAATCCAATAAACCAATTCTCATTTAGTACATAGGGATATTTCAGCATATAGAAACCAAAAAATTTGAGGAGACATGAATAATAGAATCAGAGGAAACAAAATCCAGGTTTTCTCATGTCTGGTCACAGTACAAATCTTTAAAATGACCTGCACCACGTTTACAAACATAAAATAGCAATGTTAAATTTGACTGTAAGACCATTTCGTTCATCCCATAAATACTAGAGACCAGTCTCAATTCCTCCACTAACTGTCTGTGATCCTGCACAAGTTAGTCCTCTTCATTAAGCCTCAGTTTCTTTTTCTGGAAAACTAAAGCATAGACAATGCTGAAGTCTCCCATAAGCTCTTAAGCTCAGATAATTAGTGATTGATTTCCATTCGGAAATTGGCTAAGTGACCACCCTGGCTTTACTCCAGTTGAAGTTGGCAATGGCATGTCAGCACTTCATTAGCAAAACTCAGACATGCTGTAGGGTCCAAACAACATTAAAACAATGATAACAAAAAGAATTCAAATAGCTAATTTGAGTTAACACACAAAACTATAAGCCTATCATGAAAAATCTTCCCAACCTAAGGATAGGACCTGGGTCTCCTGCATTGCAGGCAGATTCTTTAAGGTCTGAGCCAACAAGGAAGCCCAAATATGTAGTCATAGTACATAACATTATTCCAAATTACAGCAAATACCAAAAGTCTAAAATATTCATTTTCATAATCATGTCTTCAAACTATAATTCAATGATCTAACCACTTTTGTTTAACAATATGAATTTTTGTTTTACCATAATACTTACAAAATTAATTTTTGAAACTTACTACATTTAATAGTAGTGCTTCTATCACTGCTAGCCCAAGAAACAAAACTAAGTCTTCCTCTCTCCTTTCTCCCAGTCTTCACCCTCCACTCTGATGCTCACACATGCACATACGGAATAAGTCATTTATTAAACAAAACAAGGAAATTATTTCACAAAGTAATTCTAAATCTATTTTAGTAAGTAAAGTGTGGCAATATTAAAGGTAGTCTTAAATTCTATTTTGAACTGACAAATGAATAAGAAACAACAGTATCCTAAGCCCACATTAAAAAAAATACTTTGGGAAGTTCCCAGGTGACCCAGCGGTTAGGACTTGGTGTTTTCACTGCTGAGGGCCCAGGTTCAATCCCTGGTTGCAAAATAAGATCCCACAAGCTGTGTGACTTGCCAAAATTACACTTTATGAATTGCAGTAGTTTGTGTTTGAGATGACTTCCCAGTTCCAGGTGATAAACTAACAAGTAATATTTCTAGATCCCTGAGTATTTTGAGTTGTGGGTAAGATATTCCCTCTAGCAAACTGTTGATGTTCAGACTTTGGGGGAATCACAGCTCTCAACAGAGATGATAATGACAAACTAAAAATAAGTCTAGAGTGGAGTCGTGATTCATCACATTCAAAAGGTGATAACTAGGAAGGTTTGAAATCTCCCAATGACACATAAAAACAAAACAAAAAATTTTCTGGTTTTTTGAGGGAGAACTCTACAGCACAGCTGCACTGGAGAAAAGTTGTTTTTTTTTTTTTTTTTTTTAATTGTCTAGATTTAAGATACAGTAGACCTAGTTTTTCATGGTGAAACATATTATATATATATATATGCATTAAAAAATCCTTTTAATAGAAAATCTGCAAGTTTAAGTGCAGTAAATCTATTATATATAGTGTCATTTTAAAAAATACAAGTTTCTAGAGTAAGGGAGCATTATTTTAAGTTCTCATTTTATTTACCACTTGTATAATCACATGGAGAAGGAAATGGCAACCCACTCCAGTGTTCTTGCCTGGAGAATCCCAGGGACGGGGGAGCCTGGTGGGCTGCTGTCTATGGGGTCGCACAGAGTTGGACATGACTGAAGTGACTTAGCATAGCATAGCATAGCATAATCACAGGTAAGTCACTGGATCTTCCTAAATATTAGTTTTCTCATCAGAAGTAGAGGCATAATGATCCCTCGTGGGCAACCACACATTCATTCTCTAAGTCTGTGAGTTATCTTTCTTTTTTGTAAGTTCATCTGTATCATTTCTTTTCCAATTCCACATATAGGGGATGTCCGGTTGCTGGTGGGAGGGATGGGGAAGGAACAGTTAGGAAGTTAGGGATGAACATGTCCACCACTCTATGTTTAAAATGGATAACCAACTGGAACCCACTGTATGGTTCACGAAACTCTGTTCAATGTTATGTGGCAGCCTGGATGGAAGGTGAGTTTAGGGGAGAATGGATAACATGTATATGTATGGTGGAGTCCCTTCGCTATTCACCTGAAAAATATGACAATATTGTTAATCAGCTATACCCCAGTACAAATTAAAAAGTTTAAAAATGATACCTCATAGGGTTATTAAGAGAATTAATGAGATAATCAAGTCAAGCTACATAAGAGAATAGCGGCTATATTTAAAAATTATTTAAATATATCACTCAATATCTTGCATTATTTCAAGGTTAAAGACAAATGAGCATTAGGTTATCTGAATTATTTATATTTTGCTGATGATTTTGCAAGCAAAATGCACATCTTACTGGTGTCTGACTACATTTTAAGTGTCAGAAGGACTCAGGCTATAACATGATTGATAATTCAAGTGGAATCAAATGCAAGAGACTGTGATTGCTCAGAAAGCTAGTCTTATGTAGTGGAAGGATCCCTGGGGTGCAGGTCAAGACCAGATCTGTCTTTACATAGAATGAGCAAAATCTGTTGAAAAAGCCATTAAAATCTTTGAGACTTGGATTTCCTACTGAAAATGTTAAGGAGCTGTAGTGCGTAATTGCTAAGATAAATCTCATCTACCTTTAAATTGAGTGTTTTTTTAATATTTAGAAATAAATTATTATATTGGGGAAGGGTTTACTATAAAGCAAAAAGCATGTCCTTTATGTATAATGCTTCATTTAATTTCATTTATTAAAAGCTATTATTAATATTTACTGTGTACTAACCCCTTACTCTTCTCACAATGTTGGGATTCAGCAATGAAAAAGCAGAAAAAAAAAATAAAACTGCCTTCATAACTTCCACATGGTAGTAGCAGAGACAGAGAGAGATAAATACATATGCCATGGTATTTGGCGGTAAGTATTATAGAGAAAAAATATATAAAGAATATAACAATAAGATTTAAAAGAAAAATTTCTGAGGTTGACGAGCTCCAATTTTCAAGAGTGGCTATGGAAAACATTCCTGAAGAGAAGACGTGAGCTAAGTCTTGATGAAGATGAAGAGAGAGAGGCACTGGGATAGGTAGGGGAAAAGCCTTCCAGGATTCAGAAGCAGCAAAGACCCAAGGTAAAATGCTCTCATTGAACAGGGCAACTGAGGGGAGAGGAATGGCAAATGAGGTCAACAGTTATAGGAGATCAGATCATGGAGGACTGTTTCATAATGGCTGAACAAGGCAGAATGTCATCACAGTCATGAGATGAATTTAAACAGTGGAGAGATATAATCTGACATACAATACACACACACACACACACACACACACACACACGATCACTCTGGTTGCTGTGTTGAAAACAGACTAAAGGGAGACAGAACTTGAGGCAGGAAGACCAGTGAGGATGCTGTCAGTTTAACTCAAGCAAGAACAACAGTGGATGATACATGGACAGTTGATTATAGAGTATAAGAGAGAGAGGGCCAGGACAGCAACATTATTTGCATGACTCAGAGCAAAATAAAAAGATGCAGTTCCTGTTGAAAAACATTTAAGGAATTCAATACAGGGCAAGCAGAACAATAAATCAAGCACAGAACTTTTCTGAGTGTGGAGCCCTGTGTGATTGCATCACAGAGTCACATACTCATGACGCTGGTCCTAGAGAGAATTCAAGGATGACTCCAAAATTTCTACCTGCGTAATGAAGTGATCGAGCTCCCACTAATACTGATTTTTTTTAATGTACTGGAAAGGAAGTTTGGGGGCCAGGAGAAAGGTCAGGAATTGTACATTCATGAGATGTCTCAGACTTCACATAGAGATGCCAAATAAGTAGCTATTTATTTATGATTTGGGGGTTCAGGGAAAGTCTGGGCTAAAGATATATATATTTAGGTATAATTCACATATCAACTCACATTAGGCCTAGAGTAAAAACAGGCAATAGAGGGAAAAGGTCAAAAGACAGACTCCTGAGAAAATGAGGAGGCTGAGAAAGAGTGGTAATGAAGAAATATAAATTCAATGGCTCTGAAGGCCAAGAGGGAAAAAAAAGAGAAAGGAATGATTGACTACGATGTTAAGTGGTTTCTTACGGACTAATAAAATGATGACTAAGAATTTACTTTTACATTTAACAATACAGAAGTCATCACTGACCTCAACAGCACAATTTTGGTGGAAAGAGTAATGGAGTCTGACTGTAGTAGTTTTGAGAAAGAATGAAAGGAGAGAAATTAGCAGCAAGTACACAGCCAGCACAAATTTAGCTGAGAAGGGAAGCTGAAAATGCAGAATGGCAGTAAGGAGAACATGGTAAAAAGAAATATATTTGATAGAAGAAATAACTGCACTCTCATAATAATCCTTTAAGTTGGCATTATTTATTCTCCTTTATTAAGTTTAGGTAACTTGCCCTAGACCACAAACCTGCTAAGTCGCTTCAGTCACGTCCGACTTTCTGTGACCCCATAGACGGCAGCCCACCAGGCTCCCCTGTCCCTGGAATTATCCGGGCAAGAACACTGGAGTGGGTTGCCATTTCCTTCTCCAATGAATGAAAGTGAAAAGTGAAAGTGAAGTCGCTCAGTCGTGTCCGACTCTCAGCAACCCCATGGACTGCAGCCCACCACGCTCCTCTGTTGCAATAGTATGAAACCACAGGTGATTTCATTTAAATGAATGTGCCACTTTGCATCACTGCCTTAGATCAATGCTTAGGATCTTAGCATCTCAGGGTTTAAGGTGAGAGACATTATATAAACACACTGGCTTAAAAATGGTAGGGTTTAAGATTTCAGGTTAAATGTCACCTCTTCAAAGAAGAGTAGGTTCCCTCAAGATCTCCACCACATCATATAGCATGCTTCTTTCATAGTACTCAAAACATAGGTAGTTATTTCACTTATTTCTTAATTTTTTGCTTATGTACTTTTTTTTTCTATTTCCTAACTGTAAATGAATTCAGAATTTTTTTTTTCAAAATTGCTCTCAGAATTTTTTCCACAGTACCCAGCACAATGCCCACAGTAGTATATGCTCAATAAATATTCACTAAATGAATAACCATCTTTATTCCATCCACCCCTTTCATAAGCATGCCAATGTAAAGAAAAGAAATATATATCTATCTTCAGGGATATTCTTCTCTTTTACCAGAAGCAAAAATACAAATGTTCATTCTCTTCTAATATCTGATTCCATTTACATTTCAAACCCTAATACTGGTTATGAATGTGATGTTACATTAAATTATGGTGGTAATATTTTCATATAAATTATATTATTCACTCAGCTTCTCATAAAAATAACCAGTTAAATGAAATATAAAAACAAAGGTGAGATGTGTAAAATGTAAATAGTGAAAAGTGAAAGTCACTCAGTCACATCTGACTCTTTGCGACCTCACGGACTATACAGTCCATGGAATTCTCCAGGCCAGAATACTGGAGTGGGTGACTGCTCTCTTCTCCAGGGGATCTTCCCAGCCCAGGAATTGAATCCAGAAAAATGTAGAGACTATGTTAAATCAGGGAATCTAGTTGTTTAAATTCATTCACTTTTCCAGAGCTTCAATAATGATAATACTTTAATATATTTCACACATATAGCCATAAAATGTATCATTCAAAAATATTACTCTTGAAGCATCTGCTTAAGAATCATACTAGCTCCAAACAGTTCATTTGCTATTTAGCATTCTACATTCCATGTTCAACATTCTACATTGCCTACATTCTCTAACTAAAATATTTGCAACCCAAAGAGCCTTCAGTTACAACATGGCAGTTAAGATTTCATCTTGACTATAAATCTGCTGGTTTGGGTGCTACTAACAGCCTGTGAGGGTGGGGGTAGGGGGGAAGCAGGCTCATTTGAGGAATAAAGAGGAAAGTAAGCAATAGTTGACCTTTTTGGCCAAATTTTCTTTGTGATCAATATGACATAAATCTGCTTATACATTAAAGCTCCCATCTATCTGATTGTCAAAACAAAAACAACAACAACAACAAAAAACAAGCTCTCACACCTACTAAATGAAAAGAGGAAAGAAAGAAGAAAGGAAGGAAGGAAGGGAAAGAAAAAAGGAAAGAAGGTAAAGAATAAGAATGAGAACAGAAGAGGTACTTTTAAATTTTTTAAGGTATGGCTACTAGCAACTGATAACACAGTACTATTTATTAAGAAAGGAGCTGTAAATATAAAATTAAGAAATATCGTAAATTGCTTTGATGAAGCAGGAGAAACAGATTACAAAAATAGAAGGAGAAATAAGCTTTTCAGATAATGGCCATTGTCTAGGCTACTTTTCCCCTTAGGTTCATAATCTAAATCTAAATTTAGATTTAGGATTAGACAGTATTCAATGATCATGATCAAATTTTGATACTGCTGTATGATATTATATAAAATATCAAGAAAAAATACATATCATCACATTCCTTACTTTATTTGGAATAAGCTCAGTTCAGTTCAGTTCAGTCGCTCAGTCATGTCCGACTCTTTGCGACCCTATGAATCGCAGCACGCCAGGCCTCCCTGTCCATCACCAACTCCCAGAGTTCACCCAAACTCATGTGCATCGAGCCAGTGATGCCATCCAGCCATCTCATCCTCTGTCGTCCCCTTCTCCTCCTGCCCACAATCCCTCCCAGCATCAAGGTCTTTTCCAATGAGTCAACTCTTCTCATGAGGTGGCCAAAGTATTGGAGTTTCAGCTTTAGCATCATTCCTTCCAATGAACACTCAGGACTGATCTCCTTTAGGACTGGTTGGATCTCCATGAAGTCCAAGGGACTATCAAGAGTCTTCAACACCACAGTTCAAAAGCATCAATTCTTCGGCACTCAGCTTTTTTCACAGTCCAATTTTCACATCCATACATGACTGCAGGAAAAACCATAGCCTTGACTAAACGGACCTTTGTTGGCAAAGTAATATCTCTGCTTTTCAATATGCTATCTAGGTTGGTCATAACTTGCCTTCCAAGGAGTAAGCGTATTTTAATTTCATGGCTGCAGTCACCATCTGCAGTGATTTTGGAGCCCAAAACAAGAAAGTCTGACACTGTTTCCACTGTTTCCCCATCGATTTCCCATGAAGTGATGGAACCAGATGCCATGATCTTAGTGTTCTGAATGTTGAGCTTTAAGCCTACTTTTTCACTCTCCTCTTTTACTTTCATCAAGAGGCTTTTGAGTTCCTCTTCACTTTCTGCCATAAGGGTGGTGTCATCTGCATATCTGAGGTTATTGATATTTTTCCCAGCAATCTTAATTCCAGCTTGTGCTTCTTCCATCCCAGCATTTCTCATGATGTAATGCTATTGCTATTGCTAAGTCACTTCAGTCATGTCCGACTCTGTGCCACCCCATAGACGGCAGCCCACCAGGCTCCCCTGTCCCTGGGAATCTCCAGGCAAGAACACTGGAGTGGGTTGCCATTTCCTTCCCCAATACATGAAAGTGAAAAGTGAAAGTGAAGTCGCTCAGTCGTGTCCGACCCTCAGCGACCCCATGGACTGCAGCCTTCCAAGCTCCTCTGTCCATGGGATTTTCCAGGCAAGAGTACTGGAGTGGGGTGCCATTGCCTTCTCCATCTTATGATGTACTCTGCATAGAAGTTAAATAAGCAGGGTGACAGTATACAGCCTTGACGTACTCCTTTTCCTATTTAGAACCAGTCTCTTGTTCCATGTCCAGTTCTAAGTGCTGCTTCCTGACCTGCATACAAATTTCTCAAGAGGCCGGTCAGGTGGTCTGGTATTCCCATCTCTTTCAGAAATTTCCACAGTTTCTTGTGATCCACACAGTCAAAGGCTTTGGCATAGTCAGTAAAGCAGAAATAGATGCTTTTTTGGAACTCTCTTGCTTTTTGATGATCCAGCGGATGTTGGCAATTTGATCTTTGGTTCCTCTGCCTTTTCTAAAACCAGCTTGAATTCTGGAATAAGCCAGTCTATAAATAATTATTTTTAAAATTCTTCAATCTTCAGGTTATGATTTTCTTAATTACACACACACTAGAACACTGTGCTATAGTTTCTATTACATAGTTTGATTTTTCTTTTGAGAGTTGGTTAAATAATTGTATGGTGTAACAGAACAATTTTGTTCTGAAGCCATCTTAAAATAATCTGTATGTTTACTTGATTCTTTAAAATTATCTAGGAGAGAGAAGCCTGGTTTTCAATAGCCATTTTATCCTAATTGTGTATTTGTTCTTTTTAATTAACAAGTCATCAAACTAGAACATGTGATTAGAGTGAATGATATATTATTGCATTTGATATGGTTTGCTTTGCTTTAAATAGACAGTTTGTGTAGGTTTATGGAAATAATTTAATTATCTAGGTAAGATATGTTAAGTACATAGCTTCTGAAGATCTCTCTTAAGAACTAGATGACATCAGAAAAGGATTCTTTTCAGCAAAGGAACATGTTGCTAAGTGTACCCTAACAGGCTATATACCTAGTTAGTAACATACACCTAAGTGGGCTCTAAAGTCTCTCTATATGCATGTGTATTCCTGATATTCAATCTTAAACGTAAAAGAACGATCACATTCTCACTGACTTTGCAAATTTGTAGTGCAATTAAATAAGAATGAAGTTTGGTAAGTGCTTCATAACTTATAAAGCTTTCAAGCACTGCAAGATAAATGGATTTGACATAGTTATTATACTTTGGTTTTTAAGGACAATAGTAACAAGTATTGATTATATCCTAAATGGCTTATGCAAATCTATAGGTTCTGATACTAGCATAAGCTATTGTTCAAAAGTCCACTAACATTGTTCAAAGTAGAGAACCTAATGTGTCCTCTTAGCATTATCAGATTACTTTCATTCTACCAAAGCCCCAGTTCTTTGTTTTCTGAAAGCCATAAATATTAATTTCTGTCTTAAGAAAGCATATTAATAACTCAGTTGTATGTTTGGAATTATAACCTAAGTCAGTGTCCACATAATACCTAAACCAACAACCAGTTCTAGGAAAACATTGTTCAAACCAGTTAATGAACAAAGTGGCTCTTTTAGTCAATCTGTCAAGAACCTACAGTGAACAATCTGTAGGTTCACACATCCCTCAAAATTCTACCCACAATATGACAACTTCTTTCCTGAGAAATAAAAGGAATCTGTTGACTCAAATAAGGATATTTCACAGAAGCATTATAATTCAAGACATTAGGTTTTTAATTTACAAGATATGATGATTTACTTCCTCAACTCTAAAACACTGACAAATACATAAAGCCCAGCTGTCACTATTTTCATTCCTGATTCTCAGTGTGAAGCAACATTAAGGGAGTGTATTATTGTTCATATGATATACAGTCCTTTATAACTGAATCACAAAATACTAAACTAATTAACAGAGGGCAATTAGCCACTACCTTCATGAGGAGTTGGATATTTTGAAAATTTCTACAAGCCTATGAAATATTTAAAAGGAAAAAAAATGTCTACTTTATTCTGGTTTAAATTAATCATTAGTTATAAATTTGTAACTTAAATAAGTTAAAATTGTTGAAAGAGATTTCATGTTTCTCATGAAGAGGGAAAACAAGTTATAAAAGTTTGAAAATAGTATAATGATTAGCACATATTAAAATTTAAATGAAAAAGCAAAATTTCTAAGACTAATTTATATTTATGTAAGCATATGTATTTGTTTTTATATCTGTATACATATATATATGAGTTTGTATACACATAGGTGTTTCCCCTACTAATGCGACTATTCTGAATTGTCAACAAACACCATAACTTATATAGCCTCTAAAAATAATATAATTTATCAAACATGTGCCTTCTAAAAATAAATATACAGGTAACACATTGCTTTGGATTTTAGACTTTTTTAGGATAAAATGAAGATGTAATAGCAATGAGGCTAGCTGGCCACTTGGGGAGGCCTTGATTTTGACTGGACATTCATAGTTTAAGGTCATCAGTTTCAAAAGCAATCATTTAATTTTCACAACCAGAGATCACAGCATGTTATACTCAATGGGAAAAATTCTGGCTCACCAAACTCTCAACACATTATTGCCCAAATCAATGTATAAATAGATTTCCTACCTGTTAATTTATAATGAGAAATATGAGTACTAAAGAAATTAAATTTATATATGTGTTTGATCAGTGTGGTCTCTCCAATCAAGTAAATGACTACAGGGGGTAAAAAATATCCAGAATACTGATTTTAATCATCATTTTGGGGCCCAAGGTAATTAAATAGATGACATCAACAGCTTGTACCATCTAGTTATGCCAGCCTATAGAATCCATCTCAGCCACAGGGATATATTTTCCAGATGGATTTCTGATAGGGATGGCATTCTCACTTTTTAGCACTAGAACCAAACCAATAATCATTCCCAATTGCCTTAAAAAAAATTCCTGATCTCCTAGAGTTTGTAAACATAGCATTTACAAGATAGAGTACCCAGAGGATTGGCAAATCATTTGCTGCCATTCCTTGACTGTATAAGATGGCAGACGTCAATTCTAGCTCTCTTTTGTGATAAATCTGGACTGAGTCTTAGAGTAGCAAGTAGCCCACTGCACTCACTATCAATTGATTATAATTGTCATTTTAAATGAAATCCACTTGCCATCCCGGAGTTAGAATTAACTTTCAGACGGATTATGTATTCAAACAGTCAAGATTCAGTGCCATGAAATTCTCCCTGCTTGTGATAATTTTGTTTCTGTGATTTCAGAACCATCACTTATAGAATATTGGTTCAGGTGGGTTGTTTATACAGATGGTTGGTTGATATCACCTTCTATATTTAATACTCTATAACTTTATTTTCAATGAATTTCTTGTCTTCAAGTTTTGGAGGCAACTTACTATTGCTTTCCATGTACTAATGCAATTCGTTTCATCTGCTATCAGATAATCTTGCACTTTCCCCTACACTGATCTTATTTTAAATTATCTTTTTAAGAACCACTGAAATGTAATGATATGTAAAAGAACAGTTCCACATACTAGGCTGGACTGGGGAACTGTTTTTTAGGGAATACAAGTAATAGTACATTCAGTTCAGTTCAAGACATGCTGAGCATGTCTGACTCTTTGCAACACCATGGACTGCAGCACTCCAGGCTTCCCTGTCCATCACCAACTCCCGGAACTTGCTCAAACTCATGTTCATCGAGTCAGTGATGCCATCCAACCATCTCATCCTCTGTCGTCCCCTTCTCCTGCCTTCAATCTTTCTTAGCATCAGGGTCAACAGTACATTAGGGCATTACTAATAGTACAATAGGATATTAATATTAATAGTATCTACTATAATAAAAATACAAAAATTCTGGACTTCTTGATGCAATGGTATCAGATCAGATCAGATCAGATCAGTCACTCAGTCGTGTCCAACTCTTTGCAACCCCATGAACTGCAGCACCCCAGGCCTCCCTGTCCCTCACCAACTCCCGGAGTTCACTCAGACTCACGTCCATCAAGTCAGTGATGCCATCCAGCCATCTCATCCTCTGTCATCCCCTTCTCCTCCTGCCCCCAATCCCTCCCAGCATCAGAGTCTTTTCCAATGAGTCAACTCTTCGCATGAGGTGGCCAAAGTACTGGAGTTTCAGCTTCAGCATCATTCCTTCCAAAGAAATCCCAGGGCTGACCTCCTTCAGAATGGACTGGTTGGATCTCCTTGCAGTCCAAGGGACTCTCAAGAGTCTTCTCCAACACCACAGTTCAAAAGCATCAATTCTTGGCACTCAGCCTTCTTCACAGTCCAACTCTCACATCCATACATGACCACAGGAAAAACCATAGCCTTGACTAGACGGACCTTTGTTGGCAAAGGAATGTCTCTGCTTTTGAATATGCTATCTAGGTTGGTCATAACTTTCCTTCCAAGGAGTAAGCGTCTTTTAATTTCATGGCTGTCTTTGTGATAGATGTTGTAGAGTGAAGTGAATAAAACTGATTATTTTTTCAACACTGATAATTATAAAATGGAAAAGAAATCATATCAAAAATATGACATATCTGCTTCTTGGTAGGTCATTTCTTACTTTGGGGTAAATTTTAAGTTGTTTTGTTGTTGTTGTTGCCGTTGGTGTGTTAATGCAAAGATAGAACAATATACTCAGTTTCTCAAGAAGGTCTGAAAATAGGGAAGATACCTCAAAGCAAATAAGGTTAGCTTTGATCATGCACTAACATTATCAGTATGTAAGGATATATCTGACCAGCAGCTTTATTGTAAGAGTCTAAAATGTTCACCTTACCAAGTTTGGATGTTTCTTTGGGGAAAAGTGTTTCTTGCTTCCCTTTCCCTAGAAGTGACTGGCTGTTCTTGAGCAGTCACCTGTGCTATTCTTTGAGCAGCTATTTGCTGAAGATAGTGAGCTGGAGAGAACAGTGGCAAGACCCTGTAGGAGAGATTGCTACTAGGATGTGAGCTGGTTTATTCAGAGATTCATAAACTGATCTGTGAGTTCCTACATAGAGATTGCATTTTAAAATATTTTTTAACATTTAAAATGTATGCCCAGCTCAGATAAAATGTTATATAACTATACATAGTCTATCCAATTCTTATATGAAATTAAGAATTCATATAAAATATGAATTATAATTATTATATAAAATATTATACTTCTTATATGAAATGAAGTATATATCATAGATATACTTAAATATATATAATATAGTATATATCATATATGATAATTCTTATATGAAATGAAGAATCATTATTTCCATTCTACAGATAAGGAAACAGAAGTTCATAGCCAGTGAGCAGCTAAGCTGAGACTCAAATTTTGGTATCTCTTCCTTCACAGCCCAAGTTTTTATAGTCCCTGTTGCCTCACACTAAATAATCCAAAACTAGAGAAATGTACTCCTTTCAGACTACTGTTTACTTATATCTGTGGATAATGTTGGTGGTGGGTTTTCTCTCAGTACAGAATGAAGTTACCTATTTTACTAGGAAGAATTCATAATGAGACAGAATATGTGAAGTCTTGTGAAGAATTTTTTTCTTTTTCAGGAAGGCACCCTCAGTTTAAAGATGTAACACTTGATTGAGGGGGTTCTCCCTTAGAGAGGTAAACTGCCCGAGACATGGTATGGTCATGAAGTGGCCTATGAGCAAAGTTAAAAGCAGCCTGTTGTCAGACGGTAAAGCGTCTGCCTACAATGAGGGAGACCCAGGTTCGATCCCTGGGTCGGGAAGATCTCCTGGAGAAGGAAATGACAACCCATTCCAGTACTCTTGCCTGGAAAATCCCATGGACGGAGGAGCCTGGTAGGCTACAGTCCATGGGGTCGCAAAGAGTCGGACACGACTGAGCGACTGCAGTGTGTGTGTAAGAGACTTCATGGAAATGGATCTGTATTTGGGTGGCCTGAGAGGAGTCACAATTGTAGTAGTAAGTTCTTCTCCATATTGTATTTCTCTTCTGTTACCACAGAAAGCTTCGTTAGAGACTTGAGGGCTAGGTTCTGCGTGAAGGAAACAAGAAGGACTCATTTCATACTTGGGATAGATGAATGAAAACCATATCCTTTCCTCTGAAGTCAGAGTAATGGCAGCTTTGCTTGGCAGAGCACTAGCTCGAGGAAGCCATCACTAGAGTGGGAAAAGCAGGTAGCAAGACTAGAAGGCCAGGAGAATCCCTAAGGGACTTAACCTGAAAAGGGAGGCCATAGCCTGGGGAACAGGTGCTCAAGACATCGTTGATGGATTCATGAAATATTAATAGCTAAAGTTACTTTGAGAAGGACCGATTCCTAATGACCTTTCTGACAAGGTCTCAAGACATTAAAATGAACATGGTCTAATGTTTTAGACATTATTGAATACTTGGCATCACATCAAGAAGGCAATGTCACTTAAATTATAAGTGGTAATGAGATGTGGTGAATCTGGGATGAATTGAGCATTCCCATAGCTGAAAGGAGGCCACAACCTGAACTAAAAAACCTAACTTTGAGTCCAAAATAAAGACATCCATTCTTTCCATCGACATCACTAAAATTCACTTATCTATTTTATTAAGGTATTTCCATTCCCTTTCTTTACTTCTTTTTGTCATTTTTCACTCTAATGTTTTCATGATGGCTTTCTTTTAGCTTTATCTTAAATTGATATGGTGTAATTAACTGGCACAGAGTAAAAATGTTTTCTCTAACAAAGAAGGCAGATCCCAAGGAACAAAAATGCCATTTTCACTCATTATCTAAATATAATAACATACATGCACAACAGGAAAGTTGTTTCTCCTCCTAAAAAATGTTTTGAATTTAGGTTATGATAATTTCATATTGCTTTACTAACTGATTTGTTCAAACTTTCCCTAGTGCTTTGTGGCTTTTCTTTCCCCTGTGTATTCAAGCACTGCACAATTATATGGCCTGTATGCATTTTAGAATGCATTAAAAAGGAAAACAGTTAAGGTAATATGCAATAATTCAGAATAAAATAGCCATATGTTTCTAAAAACACAACAGTTATTCCATTCAATTTGATAATGGAATTCACCTCTTAACAGCTTATTCATTTACCCTGACTCTCAAAGAAATTAGAAAAGCATGTGCACCTCTGCACATCTAGGATTAACTGAACTGTCATCGTCACCCCTCCCAGATGGCAAATAGCTGATCATTGTTTATACACAGTCATGCTCAACCACAATTGTTTCCCTCATTTTCCTTCTGCCTTCTTTATCCTTGCATTTATCAAAAACATGTCTTCAGAGGGATAAGAGATTTCTTTATTTCCTAAAGAGAAAAGCATTTTTTGTTTTGGCGTGTGCATACATGAAGTAATTTTTAACTCTGTGATGCTGTCAGGAGAACTGTTTTGTCTCTCACCCAATCGTTAAAGATTGACCAGGGTAGGGCTGACTGACATTCTTTTGTGTGAAGAACTACCTCTCAATAATACCAAAAAAACAGTCTTGAGGCAATGTTTTGTCAGACAAAACCAGAGCCAATTTTAAAACTAGCTTATTCTTTCCTTAAACACTAGTTTGCTGTCCCAGAAACATGACTGAAGAAAGTGAGCTTCTCTCTCTCTCTTCCAATCTCGCATCTTCTAGTCAATATCAGGGAATTTTTTTACAAGCTGTGTGATGACTAATAACAATATACTATATATATAGTCTGGGATTTGGGCAGATTGAGAAAGGCAATGACAAAGAATGTTCAAACTATTGCACAATTGCATTCATTTCACATGCTAGCGAAGTAATGCTCAAAATTCTCCAAGCAAGGCTTCAACAGTACATGAATTGTGAACTTCCAGATGTTCAAGTTGGATTTATAAAAGCCAGAGAAATCAGAGATCAAATTGCCAACATCCGTTGGATCATCAAAAAGGAGAGAGAGTTCCAGAAAAACATCTACTTTTGCTTTATTAACTATGACAAAGCGTTTGATTGTGTGGATCACAACTGTGGAAAATTCTTAAAGAGATGGGATCACCAGACCAACTGACCTGCCTCTTGAGAAATCTGTATGCAGGTCAGGAAGCAACAGTTAGAACTGGACATGGAACAACAGAATAGTTCCAAATAGGGAAAGGAGTACATCAAGGCTGTATATTGTCACCGTGCTTATTTAACTTATATGCCAAATACACCATACAACATGCCAGGCTGGATGAAGCACAAGCTGGAATCAAGATTGCTGGGAGAGATATCAATAACCTCAGATATGTAGATGACAGCACCCTTATGGCAGAAAGTGAAGAAAAACTAAAGAGCCTTTTGATGAAAGAGAAAGAGGAGAATGAAAAAGTTGGCTTAAAACTCAGCATTCAGAAAACTAAGATCATAGCATCTGGCCCCATCACTTCATGGCAAATAGATGGGGAAACAATGCAAACAGTTAGAGACTTTATTTTTGGGGGCTCCAAAATCACTGCAGATGGTGACTGAAGCCATGAAATAAAAAGACACTTGCCCCTTGGAAGAAAAGCTTTGACTAACCTAGACAGCATATTATAAAGTAGAGACATTACTTTGCCAACAAACATTCATCTAGTCAAAGCTATGGTTTTTCCAGTAGTCATGTATGGATGTGAGAGTTGAACTGTAATGAAAGCTGAGTGCCGCAGAATTGATGCTTTTGAACTGTGGTGTTGGAGAAGACTCTTGAGAGTCCCTTGGACAGCAAGGAGATCCAACCAGTCCATCCTAAAGGAAATAATCAGTCCTGAATATTCATTGGAAGGACTGATGCTGAAGCTGAAACTCCAATACTTTGGCCACCTGACGCGAAGAATTGACTCATTGGAAAAGACCCTGATGCTGGGAAAGATTGAAGGTGGGAGGAGAAGGGGATGACAGAGGATGAGATGGTTGGATGGCATCATGGACTCAATGGACATGGGCTTGAATAAACTCCGGGAGTTGGTGATGGACAGGGAAGCCTGGCATGCTGCAGTCCATGGGGTCACAAAGAGTCAGACATGACTGAGTGACTGAACTAAACTCATTTGGGCAGATTCCAAAAAAGGAAGTCTGGTGTGGTCTTTACCGTTTTTTACAAACTGGCCCCATGGCTCCTTGGGATCAGATATTTCTATGAAACTTCTTAACAGTTTCTTGTGATGAATTTAATATTTACTATCCTATATAAAATATATATTAATTCAGTTTATCTCTTTTTTATGTACCTTCAATTTGGTGAGACATTTTTATTAATAGAGCACTATTTAATATTTGAGAGCTAAGACTTTGCACCAATGACCAAAAGTTAAATATGAAAAAATACTTTCTGAAGAGCCAACAAAATATTGTAATTTTATATTTTTATTACTTTACCATAAAATTACAACTTAATATACCAATATGGAAAAGTGTGTGTGTGTGTGTGTGTGTGTGTGTGTGTTGGTGGGGAAGGGTGATAAGCATAATATCAGTGACTGGTAATCATTATTTCATAACAATTTATATAAAACAGATGAGACAGAGAAATGAAAGAAAAGTTTTGGCATATTTGATTTTAAAATTCCACCTAATATTTTGTGAATGAAAATTAAACACCTACATTTCTTTCTCCTATATTCTTTCCCATGGGCATTTACAACATCTTCTAGGAGAGTTCAAAACCAATGGAAAAAGAAGCAAGTTCCATTTGATATTTATTTTTAGCAAGAACTTGGCACAACCAGATGCCAGGAGTAGCTCTACCGTTCTGAATACTAAATATTCAACAGATGGCTCTTCTTAGATTTCATCCAATCTGGAAATGCCCCAATAGGAAACAAAGATGGTCTTCAGATTGTCCCTTTTCTAATAAAATATACTTCTCACACATGCTATGAATAGGAAGGTAAGAATTACAAGTTCATTCTATAAAACAATGAGTTTAAAGGACTATACCAATATTTATTATGTAAATAAATATCTCAAAGAATAGTTTACATATCCATTTGTAAGTGAAGTATTAAGAAAAGAAAAGATGAAAAAAATCTCAAAGATGGTTTGGAACTCCTAGTAACTTGACAACTCTTAACTATATAGTGTCTTTACAATTTAAAAATTTAAGTTGCCGCCCCCACCCCGCACCAGCCAAATTCTCAAATGAAGCTTGGTTAAACAATAAAACCATTGAGACCTGGCAATTTCCACAGCAAGAGGATCCTCCACTGTAAGACTACAGATGAATTACAATGAGGCTCAAAGAATAGTCATAAATTAGCTAATCCAAATACTAGATGTTTTATATTCTGTAGAAGTGAAGCATGTATTGTCTGTTTTCTTCTCATTATAAAGACAAATACATTTGCATGTGGTATCTTAATGGGTTTAGTCAAAGTGAATTAGTTCATGTAGTTAAGCTAACATCAATTGAAGGACAACTAGTAAGTAACACAGCGAATATTCAACAAATGGTAACTATTATTCTTGTTTTATTGTTAGTACTAATCAGTTAGCCATACTAGTTTGTGTCTTATATTACTACAGACTCGTCTAATAAACAATGTATGAAAATTTTGTACTTCTAGCACTTCCAAAATTCAGCCAGTGAGATACACCAAAAGCAGTCAGGGGCTGCTTTGAGAAGTCAGGGGCTCTAATTCTATTTTTTTAAACATTACCTTTTACTTCAGGCAAGTCATTGTTTTCTTTTGTTTGTTTTATTTTTGCATTTCAATCCTCTTCTGTATAAAACAAATAGTACCTCTATTCAGAGAACTGTCTTTAAGATCACATGGTGTAATGTATATAAAACATTTAACAAATTGCATATTAATCCTCCGACTAAAATAAATGTGTCATTTAATTATAATTTTATTATAGCATATCACTTACTTTTAGTAACCCATTCAAGAAATATTTATTAAGCATTTATTGTGTCTGGCACTGTTCTAAGTGCTGGGGATTTAATGATGAACAATAAGGACATATTTACCACCTTCACAAAGCTTACAATCCTTAAAGAATATAATTCATATAAGGTAAAAACAGAAAAGCAAGCAATTATAAAGCTGAAAGAGTTTATATGGTGAAGTATACAAAGTAGGAGCAGTTCTACTTATCTTGGAATTCAAGAAAGGCTGAGAAGAAATTGGTGCCTAATCTGAGAACAGAAAGATGAGCCTGGTGGAGGGAGAACTGGGTTGGAAAAACACACCACAAGCTCAGGGAGCAATCCATGAAAAGGCAAAGAGTCAGAGCAGGAGTGTAGACATAAAGAAATGAAAGGCTGATTCTAAAGGACATAGAGAAAGGAATGAGAAGCGATCACACGTTAAGTTGGAAACCATTTAAACAGAGCTCAGTAGCCACATTAAGGAGTTGGGACTTTAAGAACATTGGAGGATTTTAAGCCTATAAGTGATATAGTCAGATGTTCATTTTAAAAAGTCATTCTGTTAGCAATTGTGGGTAATGAGTTAAGCAGGTAAGGATGGAGATCAGAACACTTCTTAGGAGACTGTGGCAACAATTCCAGTAAGAAATAAGGGTATGATGTACTAGAGAAAAAGGAAGAAAAAGTGCTAATGAGAATGGATAAAAGTGATCAATGGAACAGATATTTAGATAGTAGAATTAAAGAATTTACATTTTATTGACTAGTGATGGAGGCAGGCACTAGGGAATGGGGAAATTGGTTAAGTCAAATGGACAAATGATCCCAAGGTGTCTGGCTTAGAGAACACATGAGGAAATATGAGTTTTCTGGAAGACTTTGCATTCAGACTTCAACATTTTGAAGTTAAGCTGCTAACCGCACCTAAATATGAAACAAAGGACAGAGATCTGGACAGGAATAACGATTTGAATAAATCAGCATACAGTGCAAATGAGTCATGGGAGTCTAAGAGTTCATTGAAAGAATATGAAGCAGAGGAGAAGAGTGTTAAGGACATCCTTATGAATAACATTAACATGCAAAGAATGGACAGAGTAAAGAGCCCACAAAAATAACTCAGAAAAAATGGTCTGGCATATGGGTATATAGCTGGGAAAGAGCAATGTTATAGAATCTAAAATATAAGGAAATGTTCAATGGCACCAAGTGCTAGGAGGAAGTCAAGGAAAAATAAACTTTTCATATTTTCTCTATGAAAACAAGACTTTGTTTTCTTCTTATGTAAAGTGGAGATAAGTTATAAGAACTAATTGAGAGAACACTTATAAAATGCTCAGCATAATGCCTGACACATAGGGGTTCAAAAACAAATGTGACATGTTCTTACAAGTATTATAACTTATTATCTATCCCACGGAATTATTGTGAGGAATAGATGAGATTATATATGTAAAGGCATTGTTTAAATTACAAATTACTAAATATATATTTTTTGGAAAAAAAAAAGCTATGACAAACCTAGACAGCACATTGAGAAGTGGAGACATTCCTTTACTGACAAAGGTCTGTCTAGTCAGACCTATGGTTTTTCTAATAGTCATGTATGGATGTGAGAGTTGGACCACAAAGAAACCTGAGTGCCAAAGAATTGCTGCTTTTGAACTGTGATGTTGGAGAAGACTCTTGAGAGTCCCTTGGACTGCAAGGAGATCCAACCAGTCCATCCTAAAGGAGATCAGTCCTGAATATTCATTGGAAGGACTGATGCTGAAGCTGAAACTCCAATACTTTGGCCACCTGATATGAAGAACTGACTCATGGAAAAGACCCTGATGCTGGGAAAGACTGAAGGTAGGAGGAGAAAGGGACAACAGAGGATGAGATGGTTGGATGGCATCACGGACTCAATTGACATGGGCTTGAATAAGCTCCAGGAGTTGGTGATGGAGAGGGAAGCCTGGCATGCTGCAGTCCATGGGATTGCAAAGAGTCAGACATGACTGAGTGACTGAACAGCAACAATCTTCCCTATACCAATCAGTTGCCATTTCCTTCTCTAGGGTTATGATTCATAGTAAATTACAAATCTTTAAAAATAAAAGAAATAATTTTGACTATCTTGAGTGTATATATATATATATATATATATATATATATATATACTAACTCATTAAGTCATTCTATTTTTAATTAGTCTAATGATTGATTATTTTGTGTTTATCATCTTTCCAAGGTATGGATCAACTATACCAAGTACACACCAAAAAATGAAAATTTAATTACTAATATTCTTGGTTGCATTTACTTTTATTTCTTATTCTGCCTTATATAGATTTCCCCTCCATTTTATTTTATGTTTTTTATAAATGACTTCTTTGAATTATAAGCTTACAAAATTATTAGGTAAAACTAAAAAACAAAAAAACTAAAAGTCATTAGCTTCTAAGTCTCCCCAAATTTTTTGAAGGGATATTTTATCATGTTTAATAAAACTCTTTTTTTATATTTTGCTATCTCTTATCAGTCTGTTATTTTGCTAGTTATTATGATATTAAAAATTGAAGCTTTCTCAATGGTTTTGACAATAGGTATGATTTCATTTTACTTACCCTAAATTACTTCAAAATAAATACATCAGAGACTAATGGACTGAACACTGGCAGTAAAATCTCATACTATAGAAGCACTTAGAATTAAAATTGCATGATAATTTAAAATTTTTATATATATATATATATATATAAATTCCTGCTGCAAAAACAGTTAGTAAACCTTTAAAAATAATTAATAATTTAATCATTAAAACTGTAGCACAACCATAAAATTGTAGCACAATTTTATATGCTCACAAAACAGCATTATTTTCTTTCCCTCAGGAGAAAACACATAGAAAATAAAGATATTAGAGTTTGTGTTCATCATTGATAATATGACAAACTATGCAGGAATGCCTTCCTCTATTTGCATATATCTTATTTTCATATATTTTACATACACTTTTAGATGTACAATTCTATTAAAAATGCTTGAATACCTGTGTTGTATCAAATTTGTATGTTTATATCAAATCCTGATGATGGATCCAAGTTTCAAACAGCTCCTACTTATTGAATTATATCACAAAATCATGCAGCACGGTAAAAGAATTGGTAAACATTTATTTTATAAACAAGGGCCAGAATAAGAGACAAAAAGAGAAGGAGGAGCGGGAGGAGAAAGAAGGAAGGAGGGAGGGAGAGGAAAGGAAGAGAGACCTGAAGACAAAACAGATGAGCTACGTATTTCTGGGGAAGTACTAGTCTAATTCTGTATGTGAATATATATTTTAATACTCAGTGCATGTCTAATGTATATTTCATTTGCTTTGCACCTTTTAAATTTAGAACAGATACTTAAAAGTGCTAATATATTTCAAAACAGGAGCTGCCTGAATAAAAATTAAATTCTTAGAAATTTTGAGTTAAGGGGAAAAAAAAGATAGATCACCTACACTGAATCACACGGCTACAGATGAAGCTCACATAGAATTTGGGCATTCCCAAATGTTTGACACCGTCATCTTTATTTCAGATAATCATTGTCGTGATTTTCTCTGAGTTTTATTAATCCTAACTCAACAATGCATATATATGCTATCTCCAAATAATAGGTATACATGTATAGCTTCAATACTGAATCCACTAGTCTGCTAATCATGAATTATATTAGCCGGAAGAGTATAGTTCTTCTGTTAAATGACAACCAAATGAAAACGTATGCGACTGATGCTAAATTGTGTTGCACAAATTTTCACTGGGGAATTGACTCTCTAGAGATCTAAACATTCCCTGGTATTCTAAGTTGGATCTTAAAGCTAATTTCTTATACAAAGAGTGTGAGGAGAGTTGCTTAGTAAAGTCAAAATGGAATATTAGTAGTTTATAGGTAAAAACAGAATTTCATGGTCTCATCTAAAATTGAATCACCAAAATAGTACTTTCATAATATTATGTTTATGAATTCTAAGAAACAACTAAGAAAACTTATGGGGAACACATGTATACCTGTGGCGGATTAATTTTGATATTTGGCAAAACTAATACAATTTTGTAAAGTTTAAAAATAAAATAAAATTGTAGTTGGAAAAAAAAATGAAAGAAGAACTTAAAAAAAAAAAAAAGAAAACTTGAACGAAAACCATCTGTAAACACAATAAAGTTCTTTTGGGGAAACTGTAGTTTGATTTCTACACTATTCAATGGAATTTCAACTAAACAGGCACTCGAGCTATTATCAGAGAAATCCATCACCTCCATCCATTTCTCAATAGGATATTATATGTGAAAGAATTACGATGAAGCTCACTTTTTTCCTTCTGCATTAGAAGGAAGACATGCCTTTCTGAGCACAGCTGGAAAATGTGCCCCTCGGTGGCCCACACCTGTCTTTCTTGTCTGTCCAGGTTTACCCACGGAAGCTAGCAGTATGCACAGCTGCTGAGGCAGAGATAACTTCGCCCACAATAAAGGACTGAAGCTCTTTACCCCATGAAACCTAAAGAGCTGATTATGTTGGAACGGGCAGAATCACCACAGCTACGCTGCCTACAGCACAATCCGCTGCCATTCCTAAGCTACTCAGTGTCATGACCAGTTAGTACCAGGAGAAAAAACTTGGAAAAGGCCAAGAACACCCCGTGACATTGCACAGCATTTTTCTTCAAATATTATTTCCTCACTTTTATTCTCCTTTTTCTCTCACGTTAAGCAGCATAAGACAGTTGTTTCAGATTGTGAATGATAACTCACTCTGCTTCCAAGTACAGAAACAGCCAGAATACCTACAAAGGAGACTCAGTGAAGGACATTAAGTACAGTCTTAACTTTCTCTTTCTTGCATAACATATTGCTTCATTGGACCATTGTAAAGACTTTTCCTTCTCCTTCTGTTTACAAATATTTATAGCTCCAGTATGCCACCACAGCCTAATTTGATGCCAAGCCAAAGCATATCCATTCTTTTAATCTTTTCTCATAAATCAACACGTCCAACTCTTTCATCGTTTTTGTGGCTTTTCTCGGAAGCTCTTTCAATTTATTTAAATCTTTCCTAGAACTGAGGTGCCAAGACCTCAATCATAAAGACAATCTAAATGACCATGCATGAAGGAGAAAAGAAGAGGGAAAAGTCCCCAGTTCAAAATCACTCTTATAAGTCACATTTTCAGCAACTGCAGTTCTCACAATAGGACCTATTCTTCCTACATCACTAGAAGCATTCAAGGGCTCTTTCCTACAGTTCACATTTCCCCCATTGAGAGCTTTAGGGCCTTGGGTCTTGAAGATAAGTTGGGAAAACCATTACAAGAACTCTGGATTGAAGAGCCCCATTCTTCAGGAGGGCAGAGGAAACTTTTTTTTTTTTTAATTAGAGGATAATTGCTTTACAGTGTTGTGTTGTTTTCTTAACAATGTCAATCAGCCATAAGCATATTATATCCCCTCCCTTTTGACCCCCCCCCACTCCCACCTCCCAGCCCACCCCTCTTTGTCATCACAGAGCATTGGGCTGGGCTCGCTTGTGCTATATAGCAGCTTCCCACTCGCTGTTCTACATGTGGTAGTATATATATGTCAATGCTATTCTCTCAGTTCATTCCACCCTCTCCTTCCCCTGCTTTGTCCACATTCTGTTCTCTATTCCGCCCTGCAAATAGGTCCATCTGTAACATTTTTCTAGTTTCATCAATACACAATTCTTTTTCTAGATTCATTAATATATAATGCTTGTTTTTCTCTTTCTGAGAGAATTTCAAAATGTGAATGCTCAAGGATATCTGGGTCTGATGTCATAAGTCTGCAAAACTTCAGAGTTCTAGAGTTTCTCTAAAGGGAGAATAATTCCTTCTAAGCCTACTGGCATTAGCCTGGATGAACCTGTTTCCCATGGTCTTTTTTAGTGAAGGCTAAAATAACAGCAATATGGGGATTCCTTCCTAATTTTTCTCTTCATCCTGTTTACTTTCACCAGCAGTGATGATGTAGTAAGTGCTGGATTCATTAGCCAGTAAAACGGGCTTCCCTGGTGGCTCGGCTGATAAAGAATCTGCAGGAGACCTGGGTTCAGTCCCTGGGTTGGGAAGATCCTCAGGAGAAGGGATGGGCTACCCACTCCGGTTTTCTGGCCTGGATAATTTCATGGACTGTATAATTCATGTGGTCGCAAAGAATCCGACAGGACTGAGCAACTTTCATTTTCATTTTCAAAATGGTCAATGGTCTTCCCTGATGGATCAATGGTAAAGAACTCACCTGCCAAGCAGGAGATTTGGGTTCAATTCCTGGATTTGGAATATCTCCTGTAGGAGGAAATGGAAACCCACTCTAGTATTCTTTCCTGGGAAACGCCATGGACAGAGGAGCCTGGTGGGCTACAGTTCACGGGGTCACGAGAGTCAAACACGACTTAGAGACTAATCAACAACAAAATGGCCAATATAATATGTTCATCTGTTACAATGATTATACAAGTATATATATATTTTTTGGTTTTTAATTTTATTTATTTTTTTAATTTTACTTATTTTAATTGGAAGCTAATTACTTTACAATATTGTAGTGGTTTTTGCCATACGTTGACATGAATCAGCCATGGGTGTTTAAATTACATATTGCTTAAATTTGCATCCTCAATTCAGTTCATTCACTCAGTTCATGTCCAAGTCTTTGCAACACCATGGACTGCAGCACGCCAGGCTTCCCTGTCTACCACCAGCTCCCGGAGCTTGCTCAAACTCATGTCCATTGAACCAGTGAAGCCAAATAAATGATAACGATACTAAAATTGAAGAACTCTATACTGATTAAATATAAATGAACTAATTTGCATCCCAATTCATTTGTATTTAATCAATATAGAGTTTTCAATTTTAGTATCATTATCATTTATTTGCCTTTGTTCAAGTGATTATGTTATTTCATCAGAAGCGTTTAAAATATTATATAAACTTCAATCCATATAAACGTACTTATATCTAAGCAAGTTGGCACACCTTAAACATTATGTGTGATACTGTGTTTTACAAGCATTTAAACAAAATGCAATCATTTCACTTTGGTTCATCAGTCTTGCTTCTAACAGAAGAAAAAAAGAAAAGCTGATTTGTCTGTAAAAGTAACAACTAATGAACCGAAAGCTTAATCTATATGGTTAGAACTGTTACAAATAAATGTGTTTCAAAGCCAAATCATCTGTCATCAAATGAAAGACTGAGAGTTATGAATAATAACGCAATTGGAGCTTATTAGCTAATAATTGCTAACATACACTGAGAAATAGAAATATAACTGAGCTATCTTAATTCTGCCTTATAGTAAGCATTAAAACACAGTGGTATTAACTCACTCATTAACTCACATCATAATACTGTGAGTAATTTCACAATATTCTGTGTATTTGCAATGATACCTATCCATCTTTCTTTCAGAGTAAGATAAAGTCCTAGAGTTTTCAAAACCACTTAAATCTTTCCTAGAGATATATATATCTAAAAATGTCTTTCTTAAAGCCAGTGATACTGTATTCATGCGTGCATGCTAAGTTGCTTCAGTTTTGTTCAACTCTGTGCAACCTTATGGGCTGCAGCCTGCCAGGCTCCTCTGTCCATTGGGGATTCTCCAGGCAAGAATACTAGAGTGGGGTGCCATGGCCTCCTCCAGAGGATCTTCCCAAGCCAGGGATCAAACCCACATCTCTTATGTCTCCTGCACTGGCAGGAGGGTTCTTTACCATTAGCGCCTTGAAACCCATTTAATCTAAATTATAAATCACCTGGTTTTGACTCCCATTTAATTTAGGTACACAGATGTCAATTACCGAAGCAATTATTTTTATCTTACTTTCTTAAATAGCAGTGGTTACTACACAACCTACAGTCCTAAAATTATCTTAAATCTCATCAACATTCAGAAAGGACATAAAAATGTTCTAAGTTTCTCACTTTGGAAAAGCAGACTTGTTTTCTGAATTATATTTAAGAGACAAAACAAAACAAAACCTCTTCATGAAATCCATCATTTCTAGTAAATAATAGAAGACAGATACTAGATACAGTTTAATGTAATATGATTTCTGATCTGATAATTGAATGCTGATAAAGTTGATTGAACTTCTCTTTAGCTGGACCATAAAAAAAGTAAGAAATCAATTAAGAGGTCATATAACCAAGATGCTTGTAAGAGACTAAAGTGTAGCAAATTCTTTTCACTAGCTAGGATAAACTTTAAAGTTATAATTACTTTCATATAGAAATAATTTGATTCTGCTGCTGCTGCTGCTAAGTCGCTTCAGTCGTGTCCGACTCTGTGGAACCCCATAGACGGCAGCCCACCAGGCTCCCCCATCCTCGGGATTCTCCAGGCAAGAACACTGCAGTGGGTTGCCATTTCCTTCTCCAATGCATGACAGCGAAAAGTCAAAGTGAAGTCGCGCAGTCGTGACCGACTCTTAGTGACCCCCATGGACTGCAGCCTACCAGGCTCCTCCATCCATGGGATTTTCCAGGCAAGAGTACTGGAGTGGGGTGCCATTGCCTTCTCCTAATTTGATTCTAGTACTACCAAAAATACTCTTTCTCAGGTAACCAAATGTCAAATTGTCTAGTTGTGCATAATACCTTCCCAAAATAAAACCACAGAATGATGGGCCATTACCCACTAGACTATTATGGAGAAAATATTCTGAAAATTGTTATTCTTTTCTTCCATAGTTTGCCAAACAAATCTTAATTTAAACAAGAGCACCAATTACAAGCATGTGCATCTTGATCTTCTAATCCCCTTTTTAAAATTCAGTTTTCTCTGCTTTACCTAATTCCCTTACTTGGCCAATATACCTTTTGGCATTTCTCCAAACTTGAGTTAGGGTGACTCTAAAGAAGGTTGCCAATTACTTAGGCAATGCTCTTATTATCTGGGAAAGTAAAAATATATCTTTGCAAAGGCAAATTGTCCTTGAAACAGAAAATTTATTCTTTTTCCCTTAAAGTACCAAAGTAAATTACCCTATGTTAGCCATGCTTCTTAAGAAAAAAAAGGAATATATGCCAAAATAATCTGGAACTGAAATGAATAAATGATGCAATGGACATAGTAAACACTAACTTCAACAAGATATATCCACAAATTAAATATTTCTTGCATGGAGGTTAGATGGTGATACAAAGGAAAATAGAATTGAATAATTACACAGTTAATTGGATCTTTGTTTTGTAAGTGCATAGTTGAAAAATATGCATAGTTGAAAAGATTTAGAATTTTCCTTATTAGATGTGTGCTTTCAACTATATACTTGTGAAAAGAAACATGAAATACTGCTGGTCAATGGCAATTTCACACCACTTTTTATTTAGGATCTAAGATATATAACTCCAGCTATTTTATCTAATTGTCATAAATAGTAACTATGATAACACCAACAATTCTAAAAGGTAACCTTATTTTTTTTTATTTATTCAAGGTTTACACTGTCCTTAATGTAAGAAATTAAATTCAGAGTTCAATGAATTAAAGTTGTATTATAAAGTGCATTAAAGTGTATTATAAAGTGAACCGTAGGAAGCATCACTACCACAAAGCTAGTGGAGGTGATGGAATTGCTGCTGAGTTATTTCAAATCCTAAAAGATGATGCTGTGAAAGTGCTACACTCAATATGCCAGAAATTTGGAAAACTCAGCAGTGGCCACAGGACTGGAAAAGCTCAGTTTTCATTCCAGTCCCATGAAAGGCAACGCCAAAGAATGCTCAAATTACTGCACAATTGCACTTATCTCACACACCAGTAAAGTAATGCTCAAAATTCTCCAAGCCAGGCTTCAACAGTATGTGAATAGTGAACTTTCAGATGTTCAAGATGGATTAAGAAAAGCCAGAGGAACCAGAAATCAAATTGCCAACATCCATTGGATCATTGAAAAAAGAGTTCCAGACAAACATCTACTTCTGCTTTATTGACTACACCAAATCCTTTGACTGTGTGGATCACAACAACTGTGGAAAGTTCTTAAAGAAATGGGAATACCAGACCACCTGATCTGCCTCTTAAGAAATCTGTATGCAGGTCAAGAAGCAACAGCTAGAACTGGACATGGAACAACAGACTGGTTCCAAATAGGGAAAGGAGTACATCAAAGCTGTATATTGTCACCATGCTTATTTAACTTATATGCAGAGAACATCATGAGAAATGCTGGGCTGGATGAAGCACAAGCTAGAATAAAGGTTGCTGGGAGAAATATCAATAACCTCAGCTATGCAGATGACACCATCCTTATGGCAGAAAGTGAAGAAGAACTAAAGAGCCTCTTGATGAAAGTGATAGAGGAGAGTGAAAAAGTTGGCTTAAAACTCAACATTCAGAACACTAAGATCATGGCATCTGGTCCCATCACTTCATGGCAAATAGATGGGGAAACAATGCAAACAGTGAGAGATTTTATTTTGGGGGGCTCCAAAATCACTGTAGATGGTGACTGCAGCCATGAAATTAAAAGACACTTGCTCCTTGGAAGAAAAGCTATGACCAACCTAGACAGCATATTGAAAAGCAGAGACATTACTATGCCAACAAAGGTTCATCTAGTCAAAGCTATGGTTTTTCCAGTAGTCATGTATGGAGAGTTGGACTATAAAGAAAGCTGAGTGCCAAAGAATTGGTGCTTTTGAACCGTGGTGTTCACATCATACAAGTACCAATTTCCTTTGTGATGTTTCTAGTTTTAATGTTTAAAACATGACTCCTCATTCCATTGTGTGGTCATTTTTTAAAACCAATAACTCTTTAATCATTCTGACATTTACTTTGAAATAAGAAGTAATGTACCAGGCTTTTTTTTTTTTTAATTGTTGTTTTTCCTTATATGGTAATCTTATTCTCTCAACAACAATCAATGAATAATAAACTCAATCACTCAATAATTCACTCAGGGGTTATTTACTAAGATACCATGAGCTTAGTATTGGTGTAGGTGATGGGATCCAGCCTTTGCTGGAATGAAAGGGTGAACAGCCTTTGCTCCCATGAAATTTACATTCCTGGGGAAGAGAAAGTAACAGATAACTATATAATATAATGGTATGTGTCAACAAATGCTTTGAAGAAAAAATCAAAAGTAGGTTAAGAATATAGAGAAGGCTGTACATGTGTGCATGGATGGGGGATATTTAAGACAGGTGACAAAAACGCCTCTCCTAGGAAAAGAGAGTTGATATAATTTTGAATGAATATTTTGCAATATTCTGTTTATTGTTTTAATATGTATAAATGTAGGATTTTGTGTTTGGACATCTAGAAAGAAATTTATGTAACAGATCTAATAGTCTATGTTAAACATTTTGTCAAACTAATTTAGAGATTATGCTATTCACTTAAATAATTTTGTTTATATTGTGTATTACTCAAACTGAAGTCATTGAAATATTCACTATGGTGCTAAATTCATAAACATTGTCCATCTGTAATTTTGTAAACTATTAATGTCAGATAGCCTACCCCAACTTCTTCTAAGCATTTGTTGCCCAGTGATTCAGTCATTTTCAACCCCATGCACTGCACACATCAGGCTTCCTTGTCCTTCACTGTCTCCCAGAGTTTGTTCAGACTATGTCCATTGAGTCCATGATTCCATCCAACCATCTTATCCTCTGTTGCCCTCTCTCCTCCTGCCCTCAATCTTCCCTGGAATCAGGGTCTTTTCCAATGAGTCAGCCAAAGTATTGGCTTTTACACTAGAGTTTACACAAATATTCTGTGTATGTATAAAAATCTTTTACACAAAGTTTTTACATTATCTAAACATTTATAAAATTTTTATTCTGTTCTAGTTAATACCTTCCTGAGTTCACATTTTATATCTCTAACTTTATAACAAAATCATCAAGATTTAAGTATATATCTCATATTTAGTAGACAGCACAAAAGTAATTATAAAATATTTCTTGACATGAAAAAGTTTGTAAAAGAAACCAGAATAAAATAGGGGATGAAAAAGTATATATAATGATAATTTTACAATTTAAAATAAACTTGAAGTGGAAGATACTTTTATACTTCTCTGAGACAAAATTACAAGCCAAAATTCAGTGGTATGATATGGAAATTTTTTTTTCATAACAGTCTAGTTTAAGTAATTTTATTATTAGAGTAACAATTATGATCTTTTAAAAAGTATGCATGAGCCATTTTTAAATACTGTTCTTTCTAATTCAATGAAAGAACTACTAAATTTTAGTACAAAATTATAAAACCTAAAGTCACTATATAAAGTTTCAAATATATACCCTTTTGGAAGTTACCTATTGGAAATATTAATCTCTGTTAGTCCACTAAATTAATGTACTGACTCTGTCCAGCCATAAATTGTATTCAAGTTAAGATTTAATATGTTTTCTCATAAAATATTTACATTATAGTGATTAATCATTTTAACCCCAGGCACATTTTTATATTCTGAACAGAACAAAGAGAAGCAAAGAACCAGATAAATAGCTCCAGGATAACAATGCAAAAAAAGTAGTTTCCAAGATGATAATATTCCTGCAATTCCCTCAACCCAAAAATGTACTAATCTAGAGGTTTCACATAAACTAAAGTTTTTTCATAGTGCTAATGCTTTTCCAACTTTAAAAATAATGGATTCTTGTTTCCACTGAAAGGGTACCAGAAAATAATGCACACCAAGATAACATCTAGACCTACAACTTGAATATTTTATATCATAACATCATATTAATCAATATTCCTCCTTTTGGTTAAAAATGTCTATTAGTATTACTTTACATTTTATATTTAATAGCATTGTTAGTAGCTGTTTTTTGAATTAAACATTTATAATATATACTATCATTTTTTTCATTTTCAAACATAAAGACATATGTACAATTTCATTTTATACAATATTCTGAGATTTTAAAAAGCATTTGATATTTAGAAAAGGGACTGTGAAGAAAATGTACATCATATTAACAGCAGCTAAGTACTGAATATTTCTTAAAAACATTATGTTCTTTTGCTTAAACATAATACTCGTGTCAGGGGATGCACACTGACTGAAACTGCCCACCCTGGCCAGCCACCATAGTAACCATTTGCATGCATTGTTTTATGACAGGAGGTCCTGATAAGGAACACGGAACTAATAAGCTGCCACCTACAGGGAGAATTCAGGAAAGGTCAAAAGGTGACACCAGGTGTCCAACCACCTCCCAGAATCCCTCTCACTGATCTCCATCTTGGCTGAGCAAGGTGTGAACCACCAAGAAGGACTCTGAGTCAGAATGATTGGCTAAAGATAACCCAGAAACCAATCCCATCACCATAAAACCTGAGACTGTGAGCCACCTGGCAGAGCAGTTCTCCTGGGTTCCCTTACCCTACTGCTCTCCACCTGGGGGGCCCCTTCCCAATAAAATCTCTTGCTTTGTCAGCACATACATCTCCTTGGATAATTCATTTCCGAGTGTTAGACGAGAGCCCACTTTTGGACCCTAGAAGGGGTCCCCCTTCTTGCAACACTAGCTGAAATGAATTAAATTTTTTAAAAAGTATGAAAATAATCCTATTACTAGAAGGCAGAAAAACTTTCTTGAGCAAAGAAAAATGACTGAAAGAAAGTAAGAATAGATAAATATGAGCAAATTAAAAAGATTTATATAGTAAAAGACAAAAACAAAGTCAAAAACAAATGATAAAATATTTGCATCACAAATAATAAGCAGATATTAATATCCCTAAAATATAAAGTGCTCCAATAAGTTGCAAGAAGAAAGCAAACAAACTTGATGGAAAAAGAGCAAAGGAAAATAATTACCAATTCACAGAATATGAAATTTAAATTGCTAATTAACATACGAAAAGATTTTCCCTTTCCTTGCAGTCAGAGAAGTTAAAATTAAATCCACGAAGAAATAGACACATAAAATTGGCAAATTTAAAAAAGATTGACTATATCAATCTTTGGATTGTGGAGAGGCTGTGCAACAGTTACTCTCATGAACTGCTGGTTGAGAGTATGATTTGCTATATATATTTTTGGAAATAAATTTAACATATATAAAAATTAAGGATGACTATCAGCTCAGCCACTCTGTTTTATGGAAGCAAGCCTATAGCAGTTAATATATTACTTATAAAAAGTATATGTTCAAGGATGATTACTGTAGCTTTCTTTATAGTTGTGAAAAATTAAAAGGCAAAGCAACTAAATTTGAATACTCAATGAGAGGCAAATGTTTCTATTAATTCTGTCATACCAGTTTTATGGAACATTGTGTCATCATTAAGAAGAATGAGTTAGAGTTACATCTTTTGGCTTAGAAATATATGTAGGGTATGTTTTTAAATGAGAAAAACAATTTGCATTGCAGAAAAATGCAAACGCCAGGATTATTCCATTTCAAAATGTCATACAACAAACCCTCATATGTGTGCAAATATAATTTTGTATTTGTATAAGTTTGTATGTATATTTTATAAATTCAGTAGCATGAGAGAACAGTATTGGGATATAGAATGATATACATTAGGCTATTACCTTTGGATATTTGGAGGGCTTAATGAAAAGAAGAAAGGGTAGAGAAGATTATTAATTGCTTTTTCTTTATATATATACCCACATATATACCCACATATATCTCAACACTAACACATTTAACTAATTTGGAAAAATACTGTGACATTTAAAAGGACTATTACTGGTAACCAATTAAGTATATAAGTCAAGTCCTAGCATATCGGTTTAAAAATATCTGTGATGCTAGGTAATATATTCAAGAGACTATGTAAACAAACATTCATGGGATCATTATTTATAATAGCCAAAATGTAGAAATAGTCAGATATCCATCAACTATATGAATGGATTGATAAAATAGGACATATCCATTCAATAGAATATTTAGTAGTATTGAATAAAAAGAAATTAAGTACTAATATATTCTATACCATTGGTGAACCTTAAAAACACTATGCTAAGTAAAAGAAGTTAGTCACAAAAAAATACATAGATTATCATACCTATAAATGAATTGTCTAGAAAAGGCAATTATAGAGACAGGAAGTAGATTAATAGTTGGCTAGGGCTGAAGCGAGGGCTTCCTTGGCGGCTTAGTGGAAAATAATCCGCCTGCAATGCAGGAGATGTGGGTTCAGTTCCTGGGTCAGGAAGATCCCTGGAGGAGGAAATGGTAACCACTCAGTATTCTTGCCTGGGAAGTCTCATGGACAGAGAAGCCTGGCGGGCTACAGCCCTGGGGTCATAAAAGTGTCAGACATGACTTACAGACTAAATTAACAACAGGGGCTGAGGAGACTGACAGGAGGAGGAGAAGAATGAGTATCTGCTGGCAGGTACAAGGTTTCATTTGAGGGGGACAAAAATGTTCCAAAGTTAGATGCTGGTGATGGGTGCCATGCTAAGTCACTTCAGTCTTGTCTGACTCTTTGCGACCCTATGGTCTGTGGCATGCCAGGCTCCTCGGTCCATGGGATACTCCAGGCAAGAATACTGGAGTGGGTAGCCATGCCCTTCTCCTGAGGATCTTCCCGACTCAGGGATCCTAATTCATGTCTCCTGCAGCTCCCACACTGTAGTAGGATTCTTTACAGCTGAGCCACCACGGAAGCCTGTACAACCATGCAAATATAATAAAAATCATTCAACTCTGCACTTTTAAGCAGTTGAATTGTATGGTATATGGATGATAGATGAATAAAGTTGAAAAAAAAACCAAGAAGCTACTTCTGGAGCATGCCAAGTTTCTTCTAAAAATTCATTTTTAAGTGTTATGCTCATTAAATCAAATACCTTATTATCTAGCATCAAACAAGAATGTGGTATTCCATATTACTAAAATTTCCTGTTGGTTGAAAATTTCCACTTAAAATGTCAATGCTTTCTTTTCAACTTTAGATATTTTGGTTAGAAAAACAATTCTATATATTTTTTAAACTTACTTGAATTTTTCAGCAGGGTCCAATAAAAATAAGGCATATTTGTTTTGAAAGTTATAGTCAATAATATGAATGTCATCTTTACTATTATGATATATTATAGTTTAAATATCATATTAACATAAAAAAGGTTTAAAACAGTTCTGATTTCTCACTAGTTTTCTTTGAAAGTAAATCTCATTAAATGTACAACAAAAGAATAAATCTTGTTTGAGAGAAAGCATGAACTCCCATGAAAAATGTTTGTTGGTGCTGTTCAGTTGCTAAATTGTGTCCAAATCTTTGTGACCCCATAAACTATAGGCTTCCTCTGTCGTCCACTATCTCCCAGAGTTTACTCAAATTAATGTCCACTGAGTTGGTGATGCTATCTAACCATCTCATCGTCTGCTTCCCCCTTCTCATTTGCCTTCAATCTTTCCCAGCATCAGGGGCTTTTGTGATAAGCTGGCTCTTCAAATCAGGTGGCCAAAGTATTGGAGCTTCAGCATCAGTCCTTCCAATTAGCATTCAGGGTTGATTCATGGTTTGATCTCCTTGAAGTCTGGGGGACTCTTAAGCATCTTCTCCAGCACCACGGTTCGGAAACATCAATTCTTCAGCCCTCAGTCTTCTTTATGGACCAACTCTCACATCCATACATGACTACTAGAAAAAGCATAGGTTTGACTTGTTGACGAAGTGATGTCTCTGATTTTTAATATGTTGCCTATGTTTTTCATAGGTTTCCTTCCAAGGAGCAAGTGTTTTTTAATTTCATAGCTGCAGTCACCACCCTCAGTGATTATGGAGTCCCCAAAAAGAAAATCTGTCACTGCTTCCACATTTTCCCCTTCTATTTGCCATGAAGTATTGTAACTGGATGTCGTGATCTTAGTGAATAATGTACCTGACCTTAAAAGGTTACATATTGTGAGTTCAGTTTTGACTATTCAGATGTCTTTTCCTTCAATTTTTAGTTCTTCTCTCCGGTTCTGTATAAACAAGCTTGTCAGACACAAGCAAAATATGATAGAATAATTTTCAGTCTGGGCAGGGCCCCTGATAGTCTCTGATATTCAAATTTTTAACATATTCAGATCTATTTTTACTCCATGGGGGATTACAATTACTGCATGAATATCTATTTTCAGACTACAGTTTTCCAAACATGGTTTTGGCAGTAAATTCAGCCATGAACATTTTCAAATTAAACACCAAAATGGTTTCCAAATCTGTGACAGATCAATTTAGGGGTGTTATATAAGAACCAGGAAAAGTTGCAGGTGCTGGAAGAAACACAGACTGGATTTTCTTCTATGGTTTTAGGCACATTTGTTCCTCAACCTGATTAAAGTTATTATTTAGTGTTAAAATGTGATCCTTTCTGTTCCAAACTGGTATTTGTAATAGTATGTCTTCCAAAATATATTTTTTACCCATATCTATATATTATTACATGTCAGATGGACTAAATATAAAACCTATTACCTCTCCAGTGTTCCCCTAAAGAGGCATAGTCATCTTCAACTCAGTTTTCTTTTAACCTGGCCTTACCCTGATAACTAATCATTTAACAACATTACAAAAATGCTTTTTTCAGTGTTAAAATAGTAAGAGCTTGAATTTTGCAGTCAAATAGAGCTTATCTTGAATTTTGGCTCAAGTGTTTTGTAAGTTTTTACTTGGTCACTTTCTTAACCTTTCCAAATCTATTTTTTGACTGACAAAGTAAAGAAGAGAGTATATGTTTTGTAGCTCTGCAAGGGGGTTAACTTAGTCATCATTAAAAAAAAAAACAGTCTAATATAGTGCTTTCTTTTTAAAAAGTGACTCAATAATAGTTAATTTTTTAACCATTTTAGCCCACAATTTCTATCTTAATAAAAACCCTTATCATGTGATTGATCTTTTTGTCACATAGGACAGCCTGTTTTATCTTTCTCAAGCATAGTTCATGTCTTCATTCCTCAAAAATTTTTGATACCAGTTTATGGGATTAATTTGACAAATAAACTCAAAATGCTTAAACTTCAAGAGCCTTCTTAACCTGGCTTCATCTTTCTTTTATTTCAGTAAAACTGACGTAGACTTGAAATAACTTGTTTTCCCAAAATCTGCCTTTTCCTAATGTCAACTTAAAAAAAAAAGATTTAACTTTTAACTTATTTTTCTCTGCTTCCATGACTATAAACATTTTACAATTTTCTTTTGCATTTAACAATATAATGACATTATAGTTGTCCCCAGATCTAAAATTTTACCTACTTTGTAAAACTTTTCCTAATATGTCTAACTATGAGTCATGTCTCTCTTCTTCTTTAACCTCTAAAACAATAGCTTTTAGACTTTGTGATGTAAAAATTTGTATTTTTATTAAAGTTCTGATGTTATTTCCTATGATTGCCTTCCTCTTTTGTACGGCTTCGGTGTGCTTTCCTTGAAAAAGCACAGCACACACATGCAGAAAGTACTGTGTGCTCAGTGGATAGTCTATGACCAATTATAAGTCTTGATCTGCTCCTCTTTAATTAGTTCACTTTCAGGTCAATCAATCAATTGAGTTCTAACTATCTGTACAAAAGTCACATCCTTCTGAACCATTAAGAAAATACAATTCCATTGTATTCACTTTATAAGACAGAAAGGATTTCTGTCAAATTTCTTCAAAATATTGAAAAGGTATTTTTAGAATTTCACTTAAATAGAAAATGTAATTTATTCCAGTGCTTTAATCTCAAAGTACATTCACCAATTTTATTTTATGCTAACTACATTTGAATGAGTTTAGGGCTTTTGATCATTTATTTTTGAATATCTATGTGCATAATGTCAAGAGGTACTGCAAAAAGGTAAAAAAATGCAACAGATACTAGAGTGCACTTCTTACAAATCGGCCAAATGTTTTACACATACTCATTCCACATTTGTTTTCCTTATAAATATCATTATCATCTGTACTGACATGTCCACTGCACATAAAGGCTCATATGGGTAACAAAAAGGAGAAAAAAAAATTACAGCTGTGTAACCTAATATTATTGGTCAAACTCAGACCTAGGTTTGTTCTCTTTTTCAATTAAAAATAAATTATAAATTTATTACAAGCACAAATTAAAAAAATAATTTCTATTTAATGCTAACTTTCAAAACCCTATCTTCTCTGCCTGTACTTATTTATTTTCTCCTTAATAAGAAATATTGAAATTTGGGAAATATTTGATGATTTCCTTTGGCCCCTTTATTTTATGCAGTTGTTCTGCACGAGATGTCCATCTTAGCATCCATCCAAATCACAGTTTTCTAGCAAAACCATCTAATGATTTCCTAAGCAAGAGTTTACAGAAACAGTCACTTTGCCAAGGAAACTGACTTAGGTTCTAGAGAAGGTTGCTGAAAAATATAAAAATGCATAGTCTGAAGGGACTTTCACATTCAGTTAGAGCAAAATAACAAGCATGAACTTTCCTGAAGATTAACTTTAATCAGTTCAAAAAATAAATCAGCATTTATTTTTTGTTGTGGTTGTTCAATTGCCCAGTAGTGTTCAACTCTTTGCAACCCCATGGACTGCAGCACAGCCAGGATTTCCTGTCCCTCACCATCTCCCAAAGTTTGCCTAAGTTCATGTCCATTGCTTTAGTAATGCCATCCAGCCATCTTATCCTCTGATACCCTCTTCTGCCCTCAATCTTTCCCAGTAGCAGGGACTTTTCTTCCAGTGAGTCAGCTGTTCACCAGATGACCAAAATACTAGACCTTCAGCTTCAGCCTCAGCCTTCCAATGAGTATTCATGTTTGATTTCCCTTAAGATTGACTGGTTTGATCTTCTTATTGGCCAAGGGACTTTCAAGAGTCTTCTCCAGCACCACAGTTCAAAGGCATCAATTGTTTGGCACTTTGACTTCTTTACAGCCCAGCTCTCACAATCGTATACGACCACTGGGAAGACCATAACCTTGACTATATGGATCTTTGTTGGCAGAGTAATGTCTCTGCTTTTCAACACACTGTCTGGGTTTGACATAGCTTTTCTGCCAAGAAGCAATCGCCTTCTGATGTCATGGCTGCAGTCACCATCCACAGTGATTTCAGAGCCCAAGAAGAAGAAACCTGTCACTACTTCCACCTTTTCCCCTTCTATTTACCATGAGGTAATGGGGCTGGATGTCATGATCTTAGTTTTAATACTTGGGTTTAAGCATAGAATACCAATAAAAAATGATTAAACATATATATATCTCCTTGACCAAACCTTAGTCAGGATCCTGTGAATTCTCCTTTCAGCTAGACCCTGTATTTGAGCTTTTATGTTCTCCTTTACATATTCCAATATTAACAAAAACCTTATTGTCAGTCCAATCAGAATCCCCCACTTTGGTAACTGATCATCCTCAAAATCTGATCAAGTTCCTCATCCCCCACAGTTCTCCAGGTGATGTCTATACCCCTGGCCTCCTTTCAACAAGAATCCTGTTACGTCATTCAGCCAGAATCATCCTCACCAGATATGTGGTATTTCTCTTAGCAATTTTCCATCCACTGACCCCTACTTTACAACTTGGCTATCAATTCCTACCTTTCCTTGTTGTGTTTTGAGTTGAGCCTGATCTCTGTCCTCACAAAATCCCATGTAGTAGGCCCCTGAATAAAGTCTGCATTACTGTCTTCAATAAGTCTCATGAATAATTTTTCTTTAAGAGCATTGATGGAATACAAAATAAAGACATGGATAGATTAAAGAAAAGGTTATTTATTTGGATTTCATGAGGCAAATTTTAGAGTTGTGAGCCTTGGAAGTAATGAATTAACATGACAGAAAAGTTATGGTTGTCTGTGGAAGAGAGATGGATATTAAGAGGGGCTTCCCAGGAGGTGCTAGTGGTAAAGAACCTGCTTATCAATGCAAGTTAGACGTAACATACATGGGTTAGATCCCTGGGTTGGGGAGATCCCCTGGAGGATGGCATGGCAACCCACTCCAGTATTCTTGCCTGGAGAATCCCATGGAAAGAGGAACCTGGCCAGCTGCAGTCCATAGGTTGCACAGAGTTAGACTCAACTAAAGTGACTTAGCATGACCTATAAAAAGACACCAAAGAGAAATATGGAAACTGAAATTAGGGCATTATACACTGGTGTAGTTGAAGCAGAGGTTTCAGAAGTTGAAGAAATAGACACTAAATTAACAGATTTAGTGCATACTGAATACCTATCTAATAAATTTCAGGTATTAACTAAACAATGTGTACAATCTGTGATTACTTAAGGAAGCAATAAAGTACTAAGTGAAAAGTGACTGAAACATATCGTATCCTTTTTCTGAACACAGATTCATAAGAATTTATCATGCACAACCACTCTGTGGAGAATATCTGATCAGCTGTGATCATGCTTGAGACAAAATGTTGCCATCTATGGACTGCCAATCCTTGGAGCCAGTCTGGCATAAAGTCACTATGTATGGCGTTCCATAGACAGATACATACAACATAATGGTGTTCTATATTGTTAGTGACTAATCTTAACAATTATTCTATCAGACATTTTAATATTAGATATACGTGCTATGTGTTAAGTCACTTCATTCATGCCTGAGTCTTTGCAATCCTAAAAACTATAGCTTGCCAGGCTTCTCTGTCCATAGCATTCTTCATGGGGATCTTTTCCAGGGGATCTTCCCAACCCAGGGATTGAACCTGCATCTCTTATGTCTCCCGTATTGGCAGGCAGTTTCTTTACTACTAGCACCTCCTGAGAATCCCAGATACATATTTAGTGACTGATAAAGTACTATAACATAGAAACTTATATAGATGTAACAGAAGCACCCAGGAGGCAGTGAAGAAAGTAGAGATTTCATCCTTAGCAGCACTGATAGATGTAGAAGGACTAAGTCAAAAAAATAGAACATTATGAGAGTTGCTGCTGAGCCATGACAGGAAACACAGAATCCAGACAATTTCAAGTTCAACTCCAAGGTGAGGCTATGACGAGGATAATTCCCTAAACTTGCTTAATTAATTTAATTAATTAAATTCATGATGATCTAAAACTTTATAATAATCTTAAAACTTGGAAAAATTTGAATGTGCAAACTCTGTTTTTCCTGAAGATACATTTTCTAGATTATTTCTCATAGAATTATTATTCCATATATTATTCTGTATTCTTCTTCCTTCCCTTCTCTCTTGTTTTATCCTCGGTATGTGACTACACTTGGCACTATACCAGATTTACCTTCATTTGCATCTGCCCCTCACTAATCGGGATTATTTCATATTTCCGTGTTCTGCAGTATGGCTGAAAGGGCAACTTCACCACATACTGCCATCCGAATCACTGCTCCTGATTGCTGGGCTGGATGCACAGTGCTGCCACACAGCTCCCTCCCAGTGGCTCCATCCCACCTGATATACCCACTTACAGACACTCCAGTAGAGAAGAAAATACTGCAAAACACATTCAAAGTCACTGAACAACTGGGGGTGTTAAGCCCAGTCAAGTGAACCAGATGAACAGAACACTGCAGAGCTAATCAGGAAACTCTGCAACCTGGGAACACAAAGATAGCTGAGCCCATAACAATGGAGCAATCCTACAATGAGTACTTCTGATGCCTTCGGCTATTTCAAATTTGTCTTGCTAGGGTTTTCCTAAAAGAGAGCAAACACTGTTCTTGATGTGAACGGACATGATTTAAAGTCCCAGCTGTGCTATTAGCTGCTTGTGTAATCTTGGGCAAAGCGACTGAACAATCTGTAGAGCCCTAGTGGCAGAGAATACTGACCATCTCATGTATATAATGTATAAATATTTGTGAACTAATTAGAAGTATAAAACTATATTTTTATTTCTAAGGGTTTGTTATACATGTTTTTAATAAACTGTGTGTTAAAACCTAAAGATTTTAACTATATAGATATAAATATCTACAGTGCCCCTGGTAGTGTCTGAGTGCAAACAAAATTAATTGAAAACAGTCACATTTATCAAGATTAAGAGTTGACATTCATCCCCTTAAAACACAGTAAAATATATTTACTAAAAATTAAAAAGGCATTTCTGAATAAGTGATAAGTGTAATTTATTCCTGAGAGATGTTAGGCCACATGCATTTTATTTTGTATGTGAAAATACTTATCAGATTAAAAATTGAAACAATCAAAAATATTTTGAAGAATGGTGAATACATAGGCCATTGTTTCAAAGATAGAGTTTTAATACTCTTATTAAAAAGATGGACACCAATCATTATAAAGCTACATTTTCCTTGTAATATTTTACATATTTCAAAAACAAGGCTAGTGACCATCAGTGATTCCTTCTAGCCTCCTACTTTGCTCATCCATTAGCAATGCCCTCACTGTCTCTATGTGTCCAGAGCAGAGAAATCACATATTTGCTCATTGTTGAAGAAGGGGTGGCTAGCTTTAGTGTGACCACAATGAACAAATTATCCCTAAGATGTCCAAAAAAATCAGTGATGATAACAACTGAGGCTACTGCTTACTCATCTTTATAATGTCGATAAACCTTGGGGCTGGAAGCATTAAATGCACGACAGAGTAAAAAATAATAAATGCAGATTATCACTGAGAACAGTATAATGAAATAGAGGTATCCATATTATGTCCATCAGAATTATTTTTTTTTTATTTTAAAAGTACAGACTTCATTTATAATATTCTCAAGGATTCTGATTTCACAGGGACTGATTATGGTGGATTCTAGCAGAGGAAAAAATGCAACCATTGATTGATAATATGTAGTTAACACAGAGATAATCATCACCATTAGTTTCACAGTAAAATGGCCACCATTCCTCAAAGATGTGAACATAGTAATCATTTCAGAAAAAAATAGCAACAGAAGTGACAATTACAAGGTGAAAGAGTCCTTAGGAAATGACAATATAAAATGCTAGCCTTGCTGAAAGGTACTGATTAGCTACAGAAGCAGAGTGAAAACACATGAAAAGAAAAGAGACAAATGGAAGGACAAGTACCAAACTATCAATACCTGTTGAGGTTAGCCTCTTACAATTTTTCAAACCAAATACAAAAAGAAGCAGCTTCCACAACTATGCACGTGCTTCATTAAGATTACATACGAGCCACGTAACAACTCCATGTACAGACACGGTTGTAAGCATCGATTCACAAGGAAGACTGCTGGCTTTAAATCCTGTTCCACCATTCAATAGCTGTGTGATCTTGGAAGCTTACTTTCCTTATCTGCAAAATGGGGGCATTAATAGTTACTTCACTGGCTCTGTAATAAGGAGTAAACGAAAGATAGTACATATGGCACTTGGCAAGCACTCAATAATGTTTTAAAATATAATAAATTAAAAATAACAAAACAAATATAAGGACTATACACATCACATAAGTGAGTGCTATTTTTCAAAGTCATCTTCAAAGGACATGACTATGATACCTGTAATGAACCTGTAGTTTCTGAATACTATTCTTAGAATATATTTTTAGGAGCTGGCTACTCTATAGCCTTAGGAAATAAAAGGGTTTCTCTAACAGTTACTTCAAAATTTTGTAGGTAAAACTGATCCTGGATTTCTATGGTCAATACATCAGAATAGCTGTCCATTTCTTATCTCTTATCATTGTCTACTAGGTGTCTCTTCTCATCAATCTCTCTCTCTGTTACTTTCTCTTACACACCTGATGTAAATAATTTCAGTCAGAGAAAATATTAGAAAGTTGCTCTAAATTGTGCTTTTCAGTAAATCAAAGTGTTCAGATGCTTCAAAAATTTTACAACAGAGAACACTTCTTTGTTCAAATGTCATCATGTGGGCATGATATTGTTTAACGTATTTGTGCTTTAAATATCTTTGTGTCAATGATTAACAGATCCTGTACTCTAATCTGATATACTCTATACTTTCTGTACAATCGATATGACAACTTTAAAAGTTATAGATCTCACTACTTTTGTAGATTGAGGGTATGTTTATATGTAAGCAGACCCCTGGACTTTATCCAAACCAGTCTTTCTTTATGGCTGGCTCAGGCTTCCCTGGTGGCTCAGAGTCTTTTTTTAGAAACCACCTGCAATGATCCCTGGGTTGTGAAGATTGCCTGGGGAAGGGGGAATGGCAACCCACTCCAAAATTTTTGCCTGGAGAATTCTGTGGACAGAAGAGCCTGGCAGGCTATAGTCAATGGGGTCGTAAAGAGTAGGACACAACTGAGCAACTAACACTTTCACTTTCACAGACAAATTGTGGGGCTTCCTGTGCTAGTGGTAAAGAACCTACTGCCAATTCAGGAGAGATAAGAGACACAGGTCACATCCCTGGGTCAGGAAGATCCCCTGGAGGTGGGCGTGACAACCCATTCTAGTATTCTTGCCTGGAAAATCCCATGGACAGAGGAGCCTGGTAGGCTACAGTCCATGGGGTCACAAAGAGTCGGACACAAATGAAGCCACTTAGCACTCAATGGACATGACTTTGGGTAAATTCCGAGAGTCGGTGGTGGATAGGGAAGCCTGGCATGCTGCAGTCCATGGCGTCGCAAAGAGTCAGACACAACTGGGCAACTGAAGTGAACTAAACTGAACTGGAAGCCTTAGATTCCTGTTTTGTTTTAACATTCAGGACAGCCTTAATCCCAGATGCCCTGTCTCAGGACTCGGCCCCACACAACCTGGTATCTCCTGCTGCTGGATAGGACATGAGGGGAGAAGTTAAGTGATCCTCCACAAAGGGGGAATAAAGGAAGGATTTGTATCACCTTGTTACTTAATAGTCTTTGTTACTTGTCTCTCCCTTTTGAAACATTGTCAGATTCAATAGCCTTTCAATAAGACAGTCTTCTGTAAATGAAATGCGCCCTTCATAGAAAGGCCCACCCCATCTAATACACTCTTTTCCCTCTCATCTACCAATGCTCCTTCCCACCGCTTCCATCTCTACTTGAACACTCTGTATCCTGCCTACCTTACTTCTTTTCTAAGAGTTGTTTTAGTGGCAGTCATCCAACCCGGTTTGGAGAAGGAAGTGGCAACCCACTCTAGTGTTCTTGCCTGGAGAATCCCAGGGATGGGTGAGCCTGGTGGGCTGCCGTCTATGGGGCTGCACAGAGTCGGGCACGACTGAAGTGACAGCGCAGCAGCAGCAGCATCCAACCCGGTTGCCCTTTTGACCTTGCTTGACCAAATCAAACTCTTTCTTCAGCTACGGAAATCAGGAGTTTGAGAAGCCAGTCAGCATTTGACAGGCACTTAAACTGAGGATATAAAAACTTAGGATTTTGGAGAATGAGTTGTAATTCTCCTTCATGTGCTGAAAATGAACTAAGTTTATTCCAGGAAAAAGGAGATAGTGATGCAGATGTTCACAGAAAAGTGCAGGTAAGGGGAATCTGTTGCTGTTGTTCAGTCGCTCAATCATGTCTGACTCTGCGACCCCACAGACTGTAGCACACTGGGTTTCCCTGTCCTTCACCATCTCCTGGACTGGAACTTGCTCAGACTCATGTCCATTGAGTCAGTGATGCCATCCAACTATCTCATCCTCTACTGCCCTCTTCTCCTCCTGTCCTCAATCTTTCCCAGCATCAGGGTCTTTTCCAATGAATCGGCTCTTAGCACCAGGTAGCCAAAGTATTGGAATAGGTGAGCCCAGATTAAAAGAAAAGGTTAGCACAGGGCCACTGTGGCTTTCAGCTCTTGAGACCTAAGTGTAACTCCTGATCATACTATGACCACGTCCACCTCCTCTCAGTACAGGCTCCTTTCTGTTTAAGCTGGCTGAATGGTTTTCTGTTAGTTGCAACCAGGGGTCCCAACAAGACACTGACTATCATTCATACTAAAGGTCACATTTCACTGTCTGTGTGATGTCTTCTAAGATTATCCCTTATTGATTTCTGAGTCTCAGAAATCCCACTGCAAAAGAGGCTTTGAGTTACAGAAGTCTGCACTAATGATGCTTTGTCTTTGTCTGTTAGTCACATCTCATTGCCAAGATTGTAAGCTCTTGTGATTGGCATCAAGTCTTTACTTTTTCTTTATTTACCAATACATACGACATGCTTCTAGCACATAGTTGTGTTAGATAATAACTTTTACTTAGCACTACATTCATTTTAATCTATGAAGTATAAATACAAATGTTATATAAATTTTGCATAGAGAGAAAATATATGTAAACATATAAGCATGTTGACTCCTAAAATAGAGGGGGCATTATGCAAATAAGTTTAGTTTTTTAAAGTTTCCAGACTAACATATAATGACTAGAAAAGTATAAGTAATACATTTTTTATGTTTCTTAGGCTAAACGTACTGATTTTGTGATTTTAAAATGGTATATGGAAATATTTATTCCAACCAATAGATTTTTGGTTTGTTCCCTTTTGCAGGGGGGGCTGTAATGCAGTCTTCAAAGAAAAAAAAAAAAGAAAAACCAACAAAACGGCTTTCTTGAAATGTATACAAATATTTGCACCAGGAACGAACAAGTGTTGTAGGTCAGTTATATTCTAAAAACAAACAAAGTCATAGTAAAAAACATCAGATTTGTGGTTACCATAAGCTGGGGTTGGGGGAAAGGGGAACTGGATGAAGGCATTTCAAAGGTACAGAATTCCCGTTATAAGATAAATAGTACTAGGGATATAATGTACAACATGACAAACAAAAGCAACACTTCTGTATGTGATATATAAAAGTTGTTGAGAGATTAGTTCCTAAGAATTCTCATCACAAGGAAAAACAGGGTTTGTTTTTTTTTTTTTTGCTTTTTCTTTTATATCTTGTCTATATAAGATGATGGATGTTCACTAAACTTATCGTGGAAATCATTTCATAATGTATGAGTTGACTGAGAAAAATGCACAACCTAAAAGTTAAGAGTTATGTTTTATTCAATGGACAAAACTGAGGACTTAAGTTTGGGATAGAGCATCTCAAATAACTGAGAGACTACTCTGAAGAGGCAAGGTGGGGACCAGGATATACAGGAGTTTTTACAACAAAGATCAAGTAGTTGAAACATCAAAAGGTTACTGTTAATTAAAGAAAATCAGATATCTCAATATCTCAAGTTAATTACTTTAGTGATTTTCTATGTACCTGCTGTGCCAAGTCACTTCAATTTTACATAGTCTTTTACAACTCCATGGGCAGGAGCCTGCCAGACTCCTCAGCCCATGGGTTTCTCCAGGCAAGAATATTGGCTTGCTAGGAGAAGGCAATTGCACCCCACTCCAGTACTCTTGCCTGGAAAATCCCATGGACGGAGGAGCCTGGTAGGCTGCAGTCCATGGGGTCACTAAGAGTCGGACACGACTGAGCGACTTCACTTTCACTTTTTACTTTCATGCATTGGAGAAGGAAATGGCAACCCACTCCAGTGTTCTTGCCTGGAGAATCCCAGGGACGGGGAAGCCTGGTGGGCTGCTGTCTATGGGATCGCACAGAGTCGGACACGACTGAATCGACTTAGCAGTAGCAGCAGCAGACTCTCCTCCAGGGGATCTTCCAGACCCAGGAAGATCCCAACCCAGGGATCTATCTAACCCTTATCTCTTCTGTCTCCTTCTCCAGCATTGGAAGGCAGATTCCACTGGGAAGCCCTTTCTGTATATCTATCTGAAAAAGGCAAAATCTGTGCTCACTGAAATCATTCCTTTGATATGCACCCCAGCTATGAGGGGTGGGGTGGGGGGCAGTATCCTGTGCCTCTCATCCTGCATTCCCACAATGTACACCATCTGGCGGCAATAATGTGATAGCTTGATGGCAGCAACATCCTTTGTTTACTAATTTTTTTTTATTCTCACATAAATGAAATTCGTATACTTCACATCTTAAATTTGCACAGTGCTGCATGTCAAATATAGCTCAATAAAACTGGAAGGGGAAAAAATGTAAAACTGTTTAAAAATAAGAAATAAAGGTACAACATTGCTATCTAGGAATGTGTTCAGACAGTGGGATAAATGAATAGAGTGTTGTATGAACAATTACAAAGGACTTGACAAATTTCCTTTTTCGGGAAAAAAAAAAAAAGAAAACCTTAAGAGAGCAAAGTAGTCTTACCTTCTGCACAAGTAGAATTAGACAAAGCTATGCCCTACTTTGCAGCCTTTGAGCCTCAGGGTAAAAAAGTTGGGGGGGAGGGGAAATTCTCAGAGAGCTGTGAATAAAAACTGTTGCCACAGTCAAGTGCTTCAAAATGCCTAAGGGCAGAGGATTCCAACATAATTCTCTCAAACACAAACAACATTTTAAGCATTAGGCCAACTGACTTTAAAAAGATAATAAGAAAGAGGCCATTTAACTATATAGTAGTCAATTTCCTGATTCTTGCAGAGAAAACAAAGTAGGCTGGCTCCTTCAATATACTCCTCCAATACTGAGGATACTCTCAGACTTAGAGGACTGGCCTCTTTGAGCTAGAAATACTTTTTTCTCTTGACTCTCCATTGTCCCAGCCCTTTTTGAAAAATCCTTAAATTTCAGTGTTTCAGGTAGTTAATCAACTAATTTAGTCTTAATCTAAAACTGTTCCCAAGGGCACACGTAGAAGTTAAAAATGAGAGGCTTAATTCTCTCTATTGAAAGTGAGGGAGAGGCTTCTTCCCACTCTCTTTTCTTGGAGCAATTTCTTAAGAAAACTTGTGTTAATATTTTAAGCTCTTAGTGGCTGACTTTATTTTTCTGGGCTCCAAAATCACTGTGGATGGTGACTGCAGCCATGAAATTAAAAGACACTTAATCCTTGGAAGGAAAGTTATGACCAACCTAGACAGCATATTAAAAAGCAGAGACATTACTTTGCCAACAAAGGTCTGTCTTAGTCAAGGCTATGGTTTTTCCAGTAGTCATGTATGGATGTGAGAGTTGGACTATGAAGAAAGCTCAGCGCAGAAGAATTGATGCTTCTGAACTATGGTGTTGGAGAAGACTCTTGAGAGTCCCTTGGACTGTAAGGAGATCCAACCAGTCCATCCTAAAGGAGATCAGTCCTGAGTGTTCATTGGAAGGACTGATGTTGAAGCTGAAACTCCAATATTTTGGCCACCTGATGCGAAGAGCTGACTCATTGGAAAAGACCCTGATGCTGGGAAAGATTGAGGGCAGGAGGAGAAGGGGACGACAGAGGATGAGATGGTTGGATGGCATCACCGACTCAATGGACATGGGTTTGGGTGGACTCCAGGAGTTGGTGATGGACAGGGAGGCTTGGCGTGCTGTGGTTCATGGGTCGCAAAGAGTTAGACACGACTGAGCTACTGAACTGAACTGAACTTCTCTTTGAAATGTATGTAGCTCTTTTTATTTTTTAATTGAAGTATAGTCAATTTACAACATTGTATAACTGAAACACTTTGCTGTACGTAACTCTTCTTGAAAGCATGGTAAGCCTCCTGCCAGCTTCACAATACAGCCATGTCTCTTTGAAGAACTGGACAATCAACCCTTTGAAGTGTGATTATCATGGAAACTGATACCCTATCTCTTAGTTTCTGTTTGGTGGCTAGGTGCCTAACCCTAGCACCAAAACTACCTTCTGTCAGAAAAATTATTTGTTCTTCGGATAAAGCCAACTAGCTAACACAAATGGCCACCCCAATTATCGAGTGAATTTAGGATGAATTATGTGTAGCACTTGGTGTTTTCGAGTCCTCTTACCTGAAGACTAATTATTGTATATCTTGAGAACATGTATGTGATAGCTCTTTATGAAAGGATGAGATGTCTTTCTTTCTTTGCAATCTTTTAGCAGGTTGCCTGTGACACATCATATTCCGGTTTAATCCTTATTCAATACTGAAACTGTTTTCTTTCTCTTCTACACTTGTGATTTTAAAGTAATTAATTGAAGGGACCATTAGATTGAGGTGCCTTAATAGCAATCAAAACTGATGTTAGAGTCAAAGCAGTAGAGTCCAAGAAAATGAAACTTAAGAACCACCAATCCCAAACAGCCAACAAGGATTTCCCAGGTAAAGCAACCACTTAGGCTGCTGCTGCTGCTGCTAAGTTGCTTCAGTCGTGTCCGCACGGGTCGCACCAGGCTCCCACCAAGAGCCTGGCAGCCCACCAGGCTCCCCTGTCCCTGGGATTCTCCAGGCAAGAATACTGGAGTGGATTGCCATTTCCTTCTCCAATGCATGAAAGTGAAAAGTGAAAGTGAAGTCGCTCAGTCGTGTCTGACTCTTAGCAACCCCATGGACTGCAGCCTACCAGGCTCCTCCATCCATGGGATTTTCCAGGCAAGAGTACTGGAGTGGGGTGCCATTGCCTTCTCCGACCACTTAGGCTAGAGACAATCAAATAACATTCTTGCTTTGCTTCTCTATCTTCTCTGTAAAAGCCTCTTTTAGCTGTTGCTAGTGGAGACTAGCAACTAGCTGTTGCTAGTGGAGAAAGTCCCAAAGACTTTCAGTCTGGCACTGTGTGACTCATATAGATGTATACTCAAATACACTCTTGAAGATGTAAAGTGCCTCAGTTCATTTTTTAACAGTTCAAAGGTTTTCTGGGATAGAATATTTTGTTTTTTAACTATATTGCCCCAACACCAGCTCTTGACACTGGGTAAGGGATCCCTGGAAGAAGAGAACCAGGCATAGCTTTCTCAACAAAAGTGAAGTCATTTTTGGCCTCAGTCATTCTGTGATCAAATCCTGGCTACAATGTTTATCCTTGAACAGGTCTCAGTAATTAATGATCTTAAGGGAATAAAAGAGTGAGGAAACACTGCCTGTTATCAGGCAAGTGAAGTAGCAATAGCAAAGATAATGTATCAGTTGTAAAGACTCCTACTTCTGTTTCAATGGTAAAGATTAGCCTGAAGTGCTCAATCACCAGATCAACTGGAACCAATGAGAAGATGATATTGACCTTTTCTGACCCCTGTGACATCAATCAAGGAAAGCTTGGACTCTGTAATTGCTCAAGCCTCTTTATGAATATCTATATACCTTTATCTTAAAACTTGCCCAGTTTTGCTGCTCAGGGAGGCACTGCTTTGTGAAAGTTCCTGGGTGTTCTCCTTACGTGCAACAAGTAATAATAAGCCCTTCTTCTCCTGACCTTTGGCTTAGTTGTGTCTTTTGGCCCATCACCCACTAAGAGGTGAATCTAGTTTTTGGGTAACATCTCTCTGCCTGCCTTCTTGGTCCCTTTGGTTGAATTATCTTTGCTAACATCGACTGGGCCAGATTTTTCAAAGTTTGGTCCCTTTCCACCTTTCCAAACTGAGCTTTTGCCAGTCCAGTCTCTACCGACCCCTGCCCAGCCAGCCCTTGTACACTCTACAATCAAACGACACTACTAGAGTCACACCGTAGTTTTGATTCTACGTCTTTAAGGTGCTGTCCTTTCTGGCTGGAGTCACCTGCTCCTCTGGTTTGATCTCCTCTGTTAAGCTTTTCCTGACCAGACTATGGAAACAATTAACTACTCCCTTTGCTGCACACTCTGCTCTGATTTCATGCTACCCAAATAATCTTCTGATTGTAAATGCACATGGTATAGATTTGCTGAAGGGAGAAAACGCACTAGTCTGCTCCAGAATTCTTGTTCAGTGACAGTGGTTTCTCATTATTAAATTGGCTGGCATTTTATGTATCAGCTTCTGGGAGTAGGTGAGTGTGATACTGCTTTTAAGAAAAGGCATGATCCATTCAGAGAATTCCCGAATTTGTGAGGCTATGAAGGTCAGATTCAAGGTAATGGTAACCTTTGGGACCCTGCGAATGCCATCTAGTCGGGCTTCTCTAGTTATATGCCTAGCTCACCTTGCTCTGAAGTCTGTTAAAATGTTCTAGTTGCAAGCATGCATATAAATACAACCACTGATCAAGACAAGTCATTTTTCTAATCTTCGTTTTGTCACTTATAAAATGTCAGATTGACCTTGTTTATCTTTGAAAGTCATGCCCACAATGAGGTACATGTGTCTATGAATGTTTTTCTAATCTGCAGTGTCAACATCAGAAAATACTAGGAATCCTAATGTATATATAATTAGTGTCAGACATTCCATTTTCTCCTTAGTGGGCTATTGTGGACTATAAACCCCCTTCAACAAAGATATCTCAAAAATTTCATATAAGGAGCTGACAGGCATTAAACAAAAGTTTTTTTTTTTTTTTTCATTTAATTTTTTTCAAGTAAAGTTTCTATTTTCTATCTAATCTTTAAAAAAATTAAAGTTTATTTATTTCCTTATTTTTATTAATATTTCTTTTGTTTTTGTTACTTATTTTCATATGCTATGCTATGCTAATAGCAGTTGTGTCTGACTCTGTGCAACCCCATAGATGGCAGCCCATGAGGCTCCCCCATCTCTGAGATTCTCCAGGCAAGAACACTGGAGTGGGCTGCCATTTCCTTCTCCAATGCATGAAAGTGAAAAGTGAAAGTGAAGTCGCTCAGTCGTGTCCAACTCTTAGCGACCCCATGGATTGCAGCCTACTAGGCTCCTCCATCCATGGGATTTTCCAGGCAAGAGTACTGGAGTGGGGTGCCATTGCCTTCTCCGTATTTTTTTTTTTTTCATATGCATCACCCAAAATGATAGAAGGTTTAACAAGATTACTTGGGGCATATCTATGTGCAAGTTGCTTATAAGAAAGTGACATGAAACTAAGCTCCCTTTGATCTTATCAAACTCTCAGAATGCCAGTCTTTTAATTCTGAGATCACCTAAGGGCTTGTGTGTTAGTCATTCAGTCCTGTCCAACTCTTTGCAATCCCTTGGACTGTACTGTCCACGGAATTCTCTGGGCAAAATACCAGAGAAGGTAGCCATTTCCTTCTCCAGGGGATCTTCTTGATCCAGGGATAGAATCTAGGTCTTCCATACTGCAAGCAGATTCTTTACCATCTGAGCCACCTAAGGGGAGCATTAAATAGGTGTGTAGAGTGGGAAGTTGCTTAAGAGGGAGGAACACTTTAAGAGGGAGCACTCAGAATAGTGCTCTCTGATGACGCAGATGGGTGGGATAGGAGAGTGACAGGAAGGATCAGAGGGAGGGGATATATGTATATATGTAGCTGATACACTTTGTTGTACAGCAGAAACAAAGACAATACTGCGAAGCAATTACATATACTCCAATAAAAAATATTGTACAAAAATGTATGTGTAAATGAGTAAATGAATGATGGATAAGTAAATAAATAAAAAATAAATAAATACACATATACAAAATTAATTGAGGGTGAAGCTGAGGAGAGGAAAAAGACTGTTAGTTATCAAAGTAAAGGGTGAAAAAAAAGCAAAGCTTAGAAATTATTAATTGCAATTATTTGATTAGGCAAATGTTCCAACATTAAAGTGATGGGAAATTATAGTCATAGTACATTATAATGCAAAATCTAATTTTTGCTGATAGTTCATGCTGACCTACATCAGAATGTTTATTATAATACAGATTCATGCAGTAAGGCCTTTGAGTATAGGCCAAATTTCAGCAAAAGTTTTGTTCATTTAGCAAATATCTTTGAGTGAAGGATATAATGGTGAACAAAATAAATATAGTCCCTGCCCCAAAGACGGTAGTGGATTTATAGCCAAAATGTCCATAATGGCCTTACTGAGTTTCACAAACCAAGCAATGCCTCTTGGAAGGCAGGAAGGGCCAGAACAAAGGCCTGTGAGCATCTCCTGGGAACAGAGGAAGAGAGCGGCTGTGCATGGTAACTTGGCTCAGCCTATACTTTCACTTAAACTTGCTGTCCAGAGACAGATTTACTTCTTGACAAACAAAAAAAGAAAATATATCCATATTTAAGAAAAAAAAACTGATGAATGAGATTTCTGAATTTAAACAAAAAACACACAATTCTATTATTGCCTGAATGAAATAAAAATCACATTTAGAGAAACGAAAAGGCTCTGGAGTGTGGGAATAATGTGAGTTTAGGGGTCTCATTACTCTTATTTCTTCATAAGCCAAGGAAATTCTATTGGGGAATATCAGATCAGTCTCATGTTTTCTGAGAAGCTTTTATGGCTAAAAGAGAAGTTAGTTTTCCAACGTCTTAAAAACTAAAGTGTTAGCTAGATGAATCTTAAATTGTTGCAAGCTAGCTAAACAAAACTGATAATAAAAAAGAATTGCAACAAGAAGTACATGTATCTACCTGTGCCAGAATCTTTTTTCTCTACTGATTGACAGGCTTGAGGAAGAAAAGCAACTTTAGAGTTGCTTCAATTGCAAAATCCAAAGCATTAACTCTTTTTACATCCTTGAGAATCTGGGTAATGTGTTGCAGCAATGTAACACCCAAATACGGTTGAAAACTCCAGACCAGATCTCTATGCATTTTATTTTTTCAGAATTTAGGTTGTTTTTTTTTTTTTTTAAAGAAGTTTAAAAAAAGTGTGCTTCTCTATTTAAAATGACATATAATTGCATATTTAATGCATGAATGTATTTGCTATTTAAAAATGAAAATTCAACAGATAGAAACTATTTCTTTTAATTTGTGGGTGAATGGGGGGTAGGTGGATTTATAATCAAAAGCTTCCCCTGTGGCTCAGACAGTAAAGAATCTGCCTGCCAATTCAGGAGACCTAGGTTCAATCCCTGGGTCTGAAAGATCCCCTGGAGAAGGGCATAGCTACCCATTCCAGTATTCTTGCCTAGAGAATTCCATGAACAGAGGAGCCTGGCAGGTTACAGTCCATGGGATCTCAGAGTCAGAAACAACTGAGCGACTAACACTTTCATAACAGAAGCAAATTTCCCATAAAGCTTAATCTTAAGTCTCTTATTTGTACAAGGCCCTATCTCAAGCTTTTTATTTGTTATTTTATATACTATTTCTGTAGGAACTTTTCCCCCTCTACCTCAAAACGGTACAAGTTTGGGGAGTCAATAGTCTGAATGTAAACAGTGACAGACTTTATTTTCTTGGGCTCCAAAATCATCGCTGATGGTGACACAACCATGAAATTAAAAGATGCCTGTTACATGAAAGAAAAACTATGACAAACCTAGAAAGTGTATTAAAAAGCAGAGACATAACTTTTTTGGCGGAAGTCTCTACAGTCAAAGCTACAGTTTTTCCAGTAATCATGTCCGGATGTGAGAGTTGGACCAGAAAGAAGGTTGAGCTGAAGAATTGATGCTTTCAAACTGTGCTGTTGGAGAAGACTCTTGAGAGTCCCTTCCAAAGAGATCAAATAAGTCAATCCTAAAGGAAATTAACCCTGACTATTCATTGGAAGGACTGATGATGAAGCTGAAGCTCTAATACTTTGGTGACTTGATGTGAAGAGCTAACTCACTGGAAAAGACCCTCATGTTGAGAAAGACTGAGGGCAGGAGGAGAAGAGGGGGATGGCAGAGAATGAGATGGTTGGATGGTATCACCGACTCAATGGATATGAGATTGAGCAAACTCCGGGAGATAGTGAAGGATAGGAAAGCCTGGTGTGCTTCATTCCATGGTGTCTCAAAGAGTCAGATACGACTAAGCAACTGATCAAGTCTGAATGTGATACCAATAATTAACATTCTAAAACCGTAAGATCCTCAGCTACTTGTCCATAGTTCAATACTGAGAATATTCTGTGATTTACTGGAAGTGAGAAAGTGTGTTTGCAAACTGACTATGTAGTCATACTCATTAACCAAGGTCTGAAGGTTTTCTCGGGAAATGAGACATCCCATGCTAAAAACAGACCAGCTGGTCACGAGAACACTGATCTGGACAGTGGTTTAAGAAACAGAAGGAGCAAAACAAAGCCTGTTTAATAACGTTCCCCTATGACAAAATTGTTGTTAACCTACCTTTCCCTGGCCCTTTGTTTTCTTTCCATTAAATTGAAAATGCACATTTTCATTAGTTTTATCACAAAGATAATTACCATCACAAGAAAAATATGTATATGTATATGTACACGCATATATAGTAAAACACACTATATATTTGGAAGTGTGTGACATTATTTTTACTGATTGCTTTTACAGCTGTTTATTCATTTGAACCTTTAAATAATCCATCAAGGTAGACAATATATATTTTACTTTTTTCTTTTTTTAATTAAAGCAACCAGGCTAGTAAGGTTTTGAATCACCAACTAAAGGACAATTGTTTGTTAAAGCCTGAACTAGAACCTAAGTTTCTTGAATTAGCACAACAGATCAGCAAGTCATCTGACACATCCTGGAAAATGTCCCTGACTCCTAATATTTGCCAGTCAAAACCCATCTTGATATTAATCTAAACCATGCTAGCAATTTAAGCAAATCAGTAACCATATCACAGAAGCAGTTATTTGACTATAACAGAAAACAAGAAGTTTTAATGCCAAACCAGATAAGCTACTGTATTGCCATTTGAGTGGATACATCTGGTATAGAATGTGAAAATACCTATTTCTCTTCGTATGTTCTAACATGCATTCTTTTCTACTTGTAGTTGGTGGTTCTCTTTAAAATTACAACAGTTTAATTTGAGAATCTCACAAATCACATAACTATTAAAATATGTGGATTTTCTTTACATTGTTAATAGGTGAAGTGTCTAATTAGACCAAAAGTATTTTAAGATCATAAATTATGCTCAAAACCAAAACCAATAAAAAAGTTTTTAAGTTAAACATTATTAATTACAAATGCAAAGTTATGTATTAACGACAATAAGTAACATTTAGTTGTGAGGCAACGAAGACCCTGCGGTTTTAAGAGAAACTACTGCCCCTCCCTTAACTTTCTAGAAAGAATTTAAATTGGGGCTATTTCCCAGCAAAAGAGGTATTACCAGAGATAAATTATATCTAAATGGCCCCATCTAAATGGCAAGGCAAACATCTAGACACCACACATCTGCTCTTTCTCTTATGGAACTCTCCTGAAATGACCCTCTTCTCCTTGGAAACTCCAATCCATATCCCATTTCTTAGCTCAAAATGAAATATATACCTCATTCTATCTTTCTGTGTTTGAACTTTTCATGTATTTGAGGTCTGTGACCTCTCCAGTATGTAGGATTCTTATATTTACAAAATTAAATTTTATTTTCTCCAGGCAATATGTATCATGTCCATTTAATTCTCAGATCAGCCAGAAAAACCTACAGGGGACAGGAAAATCTTCTTCCTTCCCAACATATCAGAATGTTTAAATGTACATCAGTTAGAAAATAAATAAGATTTTTTTTTTTTAACTAGGTGGGAACTACCAATTTCTGCCACGAGTTGCCATATTTACTTTTGTGTGTAGTAAGCAGGAAGGAGAAAACTAAACTCAAAGTCTGAGTATTTTCTGAAGCCTAAGGTAATGTACATATTTCATAAGTGTAGGGCTGGGTGAAATTGAGGTGAGGTAGTTAACTGTGCATTAATATTCAAAAAGGAACACACAAATCAATTTCCAATAATACACATGACTTATAACCTTAAGTGAATAAACAACTTTTTTCTAATAAGTATATTTCTAAAGAAGTTAAGGAACTTTAGAGGTTTCTTTTTTTTTTTCTTTATTTTATATAAATCAGATGGCTAAGGTGACTACAATTATAGTCATATTTGTACTCATTCTTGCTCACTTGCTCAATCGCTCAGTCATGTCTGACACTTTGAGACCCCATGAATTGCAGCACGCCAGGACTCCCTGTCCATCACAAGCTCCCGGAGTTCACTCAGACTCAACATCCATCGAGTCACTGATGCCATCCAGCCATCTCATCCTCTGGCGTCCCCTTCTCCTCCTGCCCCTAATCTCTCCCAGCATCAGAGTCTTTTTCAATGAGTCAGCTCTTCCCATGAGGTGGCCAAAGTACTGGAGTTTCAGCTTTAGCATCATTCCTTCCAAAGAAATCCCAGGGCTGATCTCCTTCAGAATGGACTGGTTGGATCTCCTTGCAGTCCAAGGGACTCTCAAGAGTCTTCTCCAACACCACAGTTCAAAAGCATCAATTCTTAGGCGCTCAGCCTTCTTCACAGTCCAACTCTCACATCCATACATGACCACAGGAAAAACCATAGCCTTAACTAGACGAACCTTTGTTGGCAAAGTAATGTCTCTGCTTTTCAATATGCTATCTAGGTTAGTCATAACTTTCCTTCCAAGGAGTAAGCGTCTTTTAATTTCATGGCTGCAGTCACCATCTGCAGTGATTTTGGAGCCCAAAAAAATAAAGTCTGACACGGTTTCCACTGTTTCCCCATCTATTTCCCATGAAGTGATGGGACTGGATGCCATGATCTTTGTTTTCTGAATGTTGAGCTTTAAGCCAACTTTTTCACTCTCCACTTTCACTTTCATCAAGAGGCTTTTGAGTTCCTCTTCACTTTTTGCCATAAGGGTGGTGTCATCTGTATATCTGAGGATATTTATATTTCTCCTGGCAATCTTGATTCCAGCTTGTGTTTCTTCCAGTCTAGCGTTTCTCGTGATGTACTCTGTATAGAAGTTAAATAAGCAGGGTGACAATATACAGCCTTGACATCCTCCTTTTCCTATTTGGAACCAGTCTGTTGTTCCATGTCCAGTTCTAACTGTTGCTTCCTGACCTGCATACAGATTTCTCAAGAGGCAGGTCAGGTGGTCTGGTATTCCCAGCTCTTTTAGAATTGTCCACAGTTTATTGTGATCCACACAGTCAAAAGCTTTGGCATAGTCAATAAAGCAGAAATAGATGTTTTTCTGGAACTCTCTTGCTTTTTCCATGATCCAGCGGATGTTGGCAATTTGATCTCTGGTTCCTCTGCTTTTTCTAAAACCAGCTTGAACATCTGGAAGTTCATGGTTCACATATTGCTGAAGCCTGGCTTGGAGAATTTTGAGCATTACTTTACTAGCATGTGAGATGAGTGCAATTGTGCAGTAGTTTGAACATTCTTTGGCATTGCCTTTCTTTGGGACTGGACTGAAAACTGACCTTTTCCAGTCCTGTGGCCACTGCTGAGTTTTCCAGATTTGCTGGCATATTGAGTGCAGCACTTTCACAGCATCATCTTTCAGAATCTTTTTTTTTAATATAAATTTATTTTAATTGGAGGCTAATTACTTTACAATATTCTATTGGTTTTGCCATACATCAACATGAATCTGCCACAGTGTACACATGATCCCCATCCTGAACCCCCTCCCACCTCTCTCCCCATCCCATCCCTCTGGGTCATCCCAGTGCACCAGCCCCGAGCATCCTATATCATGCATCAAACCTGGACTGGCGATTCGTTTCACATATGATATTATACATGTTTCAATGCCATTCTCCCAAATCACCTCACCCTCGCCCTCTTCCACAGAGTTCAAAAGACTGTTCTATACATCTGTGTCTCTTTTGCTGTCTCCCATACAGAATTATCGTTACCATCTTTCTAAATTCCATATATATACATTAGTATACTGTATTGGTGTTTTTCTTTCTGGCTTACTTCACTCTGTATAATAGGCTTGAATTTCATCCACCTCATTAGAACTGATTCAAAGGTATTCTTTTTAGTGGCTGAGTAATACTCCATTGTGTATATGTACCACTGCTTTCTTATCCATTCGTGTGCTGATGGACATCTAGGTTGCTTCCATGTCCTGGCTATTATAAACAGTGCTGTGATGAACAATGAGGTACAGGTGTCTCTTTCAATTCTGGTTTCCTCAGTGTGGATGCCCAGCAGTGGGATTGCTGAGTCATAAGGCAGTTCTATTTCCAGTTTTTTAAGGAATCTCCACACTGTTCTCCATAGTGGCTGTACTAGTTTGCATTCCCACCAACAGTGTAAGAGGGTTCCCTTTTCTCCACACCCTCTCCAGCATTTATTGCTTGTAGACTTTTGGATCGCAGCCATTCTGACTGGCGTGAAATGGTACCTCATAGTGGTTTTGATTTGCATTTCTCTGATAATGAGTGATGTTGAGCATCTTTTCATGTGTTTGTTAGCCATCTGCATGTCTTTGGAGAAATGTCTATTTAGTTCTTTGGCCCATTTTTTGATTGGGTCATTTGTTTTTCTGGAATTGAGCTGCAGGAGTTGCTTGTATATTTTTGAGATTAGTTGTTTGTCAGTTGCTTCATTTGCTATTATTTTCTCCCATTCTAAAGGCTGTCTTTTCACCTTGCTTATAGTTTCCTTTGTTGTGCAGAAGCTTTTAATTTTAATTAGGTCCCATTTGTTTATTTTTGCTTTTATTTCCAATCTTCTGGGAGGTGGGTCATAGAGGATCCTGCTGTGATTTATGTCGGAGAGTGTTTTGCCTATGTTCTCCTCTAGGAGTTTTATAGCTTCTGGTCTTATGTTTAGATCTTTAATCCATTTTGAGTTTATTTTTGTGTATGGTGTTATAAAGTGTTCTACTTTCATTCTTTTACAAGTGGTTGACCAGTTTTCCCAGCACCACTTGTTAAAGAGATTGTCTTTTCTCCATTATATATTCTTGACTCCTTTGTCAAAGATAAGGTGTCTATAGGTGTATGGATTTATCTCTGGGCTTTCTTTTACTCATAGAATCTTACCTGCATTCTGAGACAAAACTAGTGAAAGTCGCTCAGTCGTGTCTGACTCTGTGACCCCATTGACTATATGTGGAATTCTCCAGGCCAGAATACTGGAGTGGGTAGCCTTTCCCTTCTCTAGGGCATCTTCCCAACCGATCTTCCCAATCCAGAGAATCGAACCCAGGTCTTCTTCATTACAAGTGGATTCTTTACCAGCTAAGCCACAAGGGAAGCCCAAGAATACTGGAGTGAGTAGCCTATCCCTTCTCCAGTGGAACTTCCAGACCCAGGAATTGAACCAGGGTTTCCTGCATAGCAGGCAGATTCTTGAGCTATCAGGGAAACCCTAAGACAAAACTAAGGCCTAAAACAATTATAATATAAAAATCACCTAGATAATTTTCCAGACTCCAAATAAATTAGAGTGTAGGCAAATCAACAGGGCTTCTTTTCTCTATACAGCAAAGGAGAGATATCTCTATAAATAGATAGATGCTCTCTCAATAAGAGTATGTATTATACATGTGTGTGCATGAGTGCATGCTCAGTCGTGTCTGCCTCTTTGTGACTCCATAGACTCTCGCCTGTCAGGTGTCTCTGTCCATGGGATTTTCCAGGCAAGACTATTGGAGTGGGTTGCCATTTCCTCCTCCAGGGGATCTACCCAACTCTGGGATAAAACTAATGTCTTTTGCATCTCCTGCACTGCAGGCAGATTCTTTACTGCCAAGCCACCAGGGAAGTCCCTGCATTATATATGCACATATATATAAATACATACAAACATAGATATTTTTATATAAGTACATGAAAATACATGCATATAAGTGAGTACTAGATGCAACAAAGTAGTATTGGGGTGGGGGGGTGCTGGTTGAAGAAACCTAGACTGAGAGAGCTGTAATATAGAAAACGTGGAGTTCTTATTGTCAACTATGTATATCTATGTCAGTTATTTAGATGTTTCAACAATTAGCCATATCTAGTAACTAACACTTATATGGCACTTAATACGTACCATGTACTGTTCTAAGAACTTTTATATATTCCCATTTTATCCTTACAGAACAGGATTGTTATTATCCTCATTTAACAGAAAAGCACTTGAGGCACCATAAATTTCGACATGACTAAAGTCATTTGTAAGTGCTGGATCCAAGAATCAAAGCCACTAGTAGTTTGGTTCCAGACTTTACGACCTCCACCGTGTGCTGTGCTGTGCTTAGTTGCTCAGGCGTGTCCGACTCTTTTCGACCCCAGGGACTGTAGCCTTCCAGGCTCCTCTGTCCATGGAATTCTCCAGGCAAGGATACTAGAGCAGGTTGCTATCCCCTCCTCCAGGGGATCTTCCCAATCCAGGGATCGAACCCAGGTCTCCCACATTGCAGGCAGATTCTTTACCATCTGAGCCACTAGGGAAGCCTGACCTCCACCATAATGCCCTTCAATTAACTGTCTAGGCTGAAAACTGCCATGATAAAAATCTGTGGCTTAAAGACAGTCTACCCTATTTACTTATAACTCTGAAATTCCTGAAATTTAGAAATCAAGGTCATTTTTACAGGAACAATTTCACATGCTTTAATTCTAGCAACAATCTTATAAGAGGAAGCATGAAGCCAGGCAGGTCTGACTCCTAGTTCAGCTCTACTAACTCCTGCCTCCGAGAGCTTAGGAATATGTTTTAACCTTCTTCAGCTTCATTTTACTATGTTATGCTATGTAGGGGAAAAAGCATTCTTTTAAGGGTTGCTATGAGGGAAGATCCCCTGTCGAAGGGGATAACTACCCACTCCAGTATTCTTGCCTGGAGAATCCCATGGCCAGAGAAGCCTGGGGGGCTACAGTCCATGGGGTCAGGAAGAGTCCAACACCACTAAGCACGCACACACACATGAAGGTAATAGAAACTGTATATATATTTTCTGGCCCATTCACAAGTACTTTATAAATGACCACCACGATTAAGCTATCATTTTTATTCCCATGATATCTGAGAAAACTGAGGTTCAAAGACTATAAAAGATTTCCCTAAGAGAAAACTTCTGAAATAGCAGAGGTATATCTTGAACCTGTCAGGTTCCCTGATACTATATGTGAGGCAACTTGCAGCACATCACATTGTTTCAAAATTTCCCTCATTGCATAGCACATGTGTTATCTGTTCCATTTTCCCCTGGTTAATTAATTCCACATCAAGTTTTCTTGATTTTGAATCTTTACGTTGTATATCATTTATAAGATACAATTTAGTATGTAACTACTTCTAGATCTGTATACTGGTGCTTCTGTAATAAAACTGCAAATTTTCTGAGGGAAGACTAACCAATATCTGTACACAACTGCATTTACATACCACTGTATACTCAATAAGCAATTTTACTTGTTTTCATTATAGAACAATGTTCACTTCTTCAACAGATAAAGTCTACTCGAATTCATCTAATGGGACCTCTGAGTCTCCAGGAATTCTTTCCTCTTCAGCCAAGAAAGAACACCAGGTTTTGTCCAAAATTTTGTTATTAAAAATAATTTTTGGTATCATCGACAACAAGTAAGGAAAATTTGCAGAAGCAACTTACAGTTAGAAATACAGAAAGAAAAAAAGGTTAAAGATGAGACAAAAGAAAGAAGGATGCAACAATCTTCAAGAGCAGCATAGAGAAGGACAGGTCACAGGAAGGAGGAGGAGGAGGGACAGGAAGAGGCATAGATCTGACAAAGAGTTTATGGTACACAATCACAGGACCAAAATAGAAAGGAGCAACAGAGCCTGCAAAGTGTGAAAAGTAGGTAAAGCCCTATGGGATTGGGAGTGTCTATTTGCATAACAGGAAAAGGGAGAAGGAGGGATAATAACATCCAGGATTTGCTTCTTTGTTCTCAAAATAAGTAGCCACTTCTCCATTATCTTAGAAGTAGATTTACTTCTGTCTGTTTTGAGACCTCAGAAAACTATGATTGAACAACATTTTTTGACCCTTTGAATGCCATAGCTGACTAACGTTTCTGGCTCTAGAGAAAAATGCCTTTCTCTTCCACAGGACTGACCTAACACATGAGATCTAACACATTAACAGGTGCCAGAGCCTGGGTTTCCTGGAGAATTTTGTTTCCATGGCTTTGAAAGTATAGGTTCACCAACTCTCTGAATAAAATACACAATTAATGAAGACAATTTAAAAAATAAAAGTTCCTAAAGAAAAAAAAAAAAAAAACAGGTGCCATGTGCCAGGGCAGACTGATGAAGCATGTGTTAATAACACACGGCAAAAACTGGATGTTTTATAAATGTTTCGTTACTTCCATAAAGAGTTTATAAAAAGTTCAGGAAACAAAGAATGTCTGAATTAAAAGGAAAGCAATGCTATGTAATAATATATGGTAACTGTCAAATTTAGGATATAAAAATAGCAAGCTTTAGGATTTCAGAAGAAAGGAAAATCACCATGGGTCAGCTGATGTGGTCAAAAAAGGCATCCATAAGGAGGTGGGTCTGGTCATCAGCCAAGTCTCTTACTGTGGTTCCGAGAGTATATAATTAAGCAGTGACACCTAAAAGGCTGACCATGCCACAAGAATAGCATGTATTTCCAATTTACGTCCTGTTTCCCACTGACGGTGTTTTGCCAGTTTAGATGCATAAAGTTCTGGTAAAAATAATCTTGTTGACAGAACATTCATATATAGAAGAAAATTTCTGGATCTATGACAGTTGAAAATGCATGATTATCATGAAAAAATCTTTTGAAAACTTGTATACTTATATTTTTTTCTGTTTTCTTCCCAATTTAATGTTAACATCTTTATTTTCCAATATAGTTAGTTCCTGGTCCCAAGCCACCAGAGCTCTATCATTTAGTGCGAATTCTTTCACAGACTCACTCAACTTTACATTCAGCTACTCAGCATTTACTCTTCTTGTCATGACTATCATTTTTAAAAATTATTTTCTGGAATGTGTCTTTCTCCATTTACCTTTTATGCAAAATAGTCTTTTAGATTGGAGAAGGCAGTGGCAACCCACTCCAGTACTCTTGCCTGGAAAATCCCATGGACGGAGGAGCCTGGTAGGATACAGTCCATGGGGTGGCGAGGAGTCGAACATGACTGACAGACTTCACTTTCACTTTTCACTTTCATGAACTGGACAAGGAAATGGCAACAAACTCCTGTATTCTTGCCTGGAGAATCCCAGGGACAGAGGAGCCTGGTGGGCTGCCATCTATGGAGTTGCACAGAGTCAGACACAACTGAAGCAACTTAGCAGCAGCAGGAGCAGCTTTCAGATTGCCTTTTCTGTCCCCCATACTGGTACACTGATATCTAGCTCCAAATGAAAATCTACCAGTGACATTTAGCTAATAATAAAATGCATTTTACAGAACTTATATTACTAACACCTACAGCTACGGTTTTTCCAGTAGTCATGTATGACTGTGAGAGTTGGACTGTGAAGAAAGCTGAGCGCCAAAGAATTGATGCTTTTGAACTGTGGTATTGGAGAAGACTCTTGAGAGTCCCTTGGACTGCAAGGAGATACAACCAGTCCATTCTAAAGGAGATCAGTCTTGGGTGTTCCTTGGAAGGAATGATGCTAAAGCTGAAACTCTAGTACTTTGGCCACCTCATGGGAAGTGTTGACTCATTGGAAAAGACTCTGATGCTGGGAGGGATTGGGGGCAGGAGGAGAAGGGGATGACAGAGGATGAGATGGCTGGATGGCATCACTGACTCAACGGACCAGAGTCTGAGTGAACTCCAGGAGTTGGTGATGGACAGGCAGGCCTGGTGTGCTGCGATTCGTGGCGTCCCAAAGAGTCAGACAAGACTGAGCGACCGAACTGAACTGAACTGAACAGCAATCAAAATCATTGGAAGAAAAACAACACATCACTTTTAAAATCACTGATGCTAAGGCAAATATTCCCCCCACCCTGTGTTTCCACTAGTGTTATAGGTATTTTTCTTGCCTAATCAAAGAACGTCAAAAAAAAAATTCCAAATAAATGCACAAACTACTGAAAAAAGTAACAAAACAACTGCTCATTCTTTGTTTAATCTATTTAGTTAATCATTAATTCTTGTACCTTTTTATTCCAGTAGACACTTTTGGGATAAAAAGACAGAATGGAACTTTAGCCTTTGAAAAAGTAAAAGAGGGAATGGAGGAGGACATGAATGTGAATAATTTAAACAGACGCTCAAAGCTTAGGTTGCCAGGGTGTTGCAAGGTAAGATTCAGAGCCATAAGACGCATGGGAGCTGAAGGGAGAAAGAGAGAGCAAACCAAGGTTTGTTCTGTTTGCCAGAGAAAAGCGCTAACACAGCCTAATAATTATGAACAACCACTATGACTGGAGAAGGCAATGGCAACCCATTCCAGTACTCTTGCCTGGAAAATCCCATGGGTGGAAGAGCCTGGTAGGCTGCAGTCCATGGGGTTGCTAAGAGTTGAGCACAACTGAGCGACTTCACTTTCAATTTTCACTTTCATGCATTGGAGAAGGAAATGGCAACCCACTCCCGTGTTCTTGCCTGGAGAATCCCAGGGACGGAGGAGCCTGGTGGGCTGCCGTCTATGGGGTCGCACAGAGTCAGACACAACTGAAGTGACTTAGCAGCAGCAGCAGCAGTATGACTAAAGTTAGCATTAGTTTAGTCACCAACTGCTTGAATTTTATCAGTGAATTACTATACAGCTTGGCTATGTTTACAAGTCAACACTGAATGATGAAATGTAACCAAACTGTGAACTGGGGTCCTAATGATGTTTGGTGCCAGGCAACCTGGCAGCAAATGACAAGCCCCGGCATAACCTACTGCTGTTGTGTGTCAGGCTCTGTTCACTCAATCAGATCAACCCATTCAGAAGTTGTGTCTGTCCTCCCCAGCCATGTCTCAACCACAATCAACTGAGAGTTCTTTTTCTGGAAACCCATGACAGCCAAGGTCGATTCTGGCTGGGCCACTGATTGCATTTGCTGATTTAATTAAGTGATAAATTATGATGTGTGCTGAGAGACAAAGTTTCTTTATTATGAAGCTGACATAATGCAGTGGATCTTCAAGGAGTGGCAGGTGAGAGGTAATAAATAAACAAAATCCAAATACCTTATAACAAGTGAAGACCTGACTTTAGGACATGGCCTAAAGGTATGAAAAATCAATAGCCATCAAAATCCATTTAGTGGCAAAAGTTATCACAAACAGGTAGTTTATTGATGTTTATTTCATATAGACTAGGAGTACTTAAGACTTTTTCATGGTTTGTTTCTTGTTCTGTAAATTACACTTTTTTCCCCTACGCCTGTGTTCATAGATCTGCCACAGGTATTGTACACAGCAAGGATCTCATTCAAATATGAAGGAGAAATCAAAAGCTTTACAGACAAGCAAAAGCTGAGAGAATTCAGCACTACCAAACCAGCTCTCCAACAAATACTAAAGGATATTCTCTAGACAGGAAACACAAAAAGGGTGTATAAATTCGAACCCAAAACAATAAAGTAAATGGCAACGGGATCATATTTATCAATAATTACCTTGAACGTAAATGGGTTGAATGCCCCAACCAAAAGACAAAGACTGGCTGAATGGATACAAAAACAAGACCCCTATATATACTGTCTACAAGAGACCCACCTCAAAACAGGGGACACATACAGACTGAAAGTGAAGGGCTAGAAAAAGATTTTCCACGCCAATAGGGACCAAAAGAAAGCAGGAGTAGCAATACTCATATCAGACAAAATAGACTTTAAAACAAAGGCTGTGAAAAGAGACAAAGATGGTCACTACATAATGATCAAAGGATCAATCCAAGAAGAAGATATAACAATTATAAATATATATGCACCCAACACGGGAGCACCACAATATGTAAGGCAAATGCTACCAAGTATGAAAGGAGAAATTAACAATAACACAATAATAGTGGGAGACTTTAATACCCCACTCACACCTATGGATAGATCAACTAAACAGAAAATTAACAAGGAAACACAAACTTTAAATGATACAATAGATCAGTTAGACCTAATTTATATCTATAGGACATTTCATTCCAAAACAATGAATTTCACCTTTTTCTCAAGTGCACATGGAACCTTCTCCAGGATAGATCACATCCTGGGCCATAAATCTAGCCTTGGTAAATTCAAAAAAGTTGAAATCATTCCAAGCATCTTTTCTGACCACAATGCAGTAAGATTAGATCTCAATTACAGGAGAAAAACTATTAAAAATTCCAACATATGGAGGCTGAACAACACGCTGCTGAATAACCAACAAATCACAGAAGAAATCAAAAAAGAAATCAAAATTTGCATAGAAATGAATGAAAATGAAAACACAACAACCCAAAACCTGTGGGACACTGTAAAAGCAGTTCTCAGGTAAGTTCATAGCAATACAGGCATACCTCAAGAAACAAGAACAAAGTCAAATAAATAACCTAACTCTATACCTAAAGCAACTAGAAAAGGAAGAAATGAAGAACCCCAGGGTTAGTAGAAGGAAAGAAATCTTAAAAATTAGGGCAGAAATAAATGCAAAAGAAACAAAAGAGACCATAGCAAAAATCAACAAAGCCAAAAGCTGGTTCTTTGAAAGGATAAATAAAATTGACAAACCATTAGCCAGACTCATCAAGAAACAAAGGAGAAAATCAAATCAATAAAATCTGAAATGAAAATGGAGAGATCACAACAGACAACACACAAATACAAAGGATCATAAGAGACTACTATCAGCAATTATATGGCAATAAAATGGACAACGTGGAAGAAATGGACAAATTCTTAGAAAAGTACAACTTTCCAAAACAACCAGGAAGAAATAGAAAATCTTAACAGACCCATCACAAGCACAGAAATTGAAACTGTAATCAAAAATCTTCCAGCAAACAAAAGCCCAGGTCCAGACGGCTTCACAGCTGAATTCTACCAAAAATTTAGAGAAGAGCTAACAACTATCCTACTCAAACTCTTCCAGAAAATTGCAGAGGAAGGTAAACTTCCAAATTCATTCTATGAGGCCACCATTACCCTAATACCAAAACCTGACAAAGATCCCACAAAAAAAGAAAACTACAGGCCAATATCACTGATGAACATAGATGCAAAAATCCTTAACAAAATTCTAGCAATCAGAATCCAACAACACATTAAAAAGATCATACACCATGACCAAGTGGGCTTTATCCCAGGGATGCAAGGATTCTTCAATATCTGCAAATCAATCAATGCAATACACCACATTAACAAATTGAAAAATAAAAACCATATGATTATCTCAATAGATGCAGAGAAAGCCTTTGACAAAATTCAACATCCATTTATGATAAAAACTCTCCAGAAAGCAGGAATAGAAGGAACATACCTCAACATAATAAAAGCTATATATGACAAACCCACAGCAAACATTATCCTCAATGGTGAAAAATTGAAAGCATTTCCTCTAAAGTCAGGAACAAGACAAGGGTGCCCACTTTCACCATTACTATTCAACATAGTTTTGGAAGTTTTGGCCACAGCAATCAGAGCAGAAAAAGAAATAAAAGGAATCCAAATTGGAAAAGAAGAAGTAAAACTTGCACTGTTTGCAGATAACATGATCCTCTACATAGAAAACCCTAAAGACTCCACCAGAAAATTATTAGAACTAATCAATGATTATAGTAAAGTTGCAGGATATAAAATCAACACACAGAAATCCTTTGCATTCCTATATGCTAACAATGAGAAAACAGAAAGAGAAATTAAGGAAACAATTCCATTCACCATTGCAACAAAAAGAAAAAATACTTAGAAATAAATCTACCTAAAGAAACTAAAGACCTAAATATAGAAAACTATAAAACACTGGTGAAAGAAATCAAAGAGGACACATAGATGGAGAAATATACCATGTTCATGGATTGGAAGAATCAATATAGTAAAAATGAGTATACTACCCAAAGCAATCTATAGATTCAATGCAATCCCTATCAAGCTACCAATGGTATTCTTCAAAGAGCCAGAACAAATAATTTCACAATTTGTATGGAAATACAAAAAACCTCGAATAGCCAAAGCTATCTTGAGAAAGAAGAATGGAACTGGAGGAATCAACCTGCCTGACTTCAGGCTCTACTACAAAGCCACAGTCATCAAGAGAGTATGGTACTGGCACAAAGACAGAAATATAGATCAATGGAACAAAATAGAAAGCCCAGAGATAAATCCACACACATATGGACACCTTATCTTTGACAAAGGAGGCAAGAATATACAATGGATTAAAGACAATCTCTTTAACAAGTGGTGCTGGGAAATCTGGTCAACCGCTTGTAAAAGAATGAAACTAGACCACATTCTAACACCATACACAAAAATAAACTCAAAATGGATTAAAGATCTAAACATAAGACCAGAAACTATAAAACTCCTAGAGGAGAACATAGGCAAAACACTCTTCGACATACATCACAGCAGGATCCTCTATGACCCACCTCCCAGAAGATTGGAAATAAAAGCAAAAATAAACAAATGGGAGCTAATCAAACTTAAAAGCTTCTGCACCACAAAGGAAACTATAAGCAAGGTGAAAAGACAGCCTTCAGAATGGGAGAAAATAATAGCAAATGAAGCAACTGATAAACAACTAATCTCAAAAATATACAAGCAACTCCTACACCTCAATTCCAGAAAAATAAATGACCCAATCAAAAAATGGGCCAAAGAACTAAATAGACATTTCTCCAAAGAAGACATACAGATGGCTAACAAACACATGAAAAGATGCTCAACATCACTCATTATCAGAGAAATGCAAATCAAAACCACTATGAGGTACCATTTCACGCCAGTCAGAATGGCTGCGATCCAAAAGTCTACAAGTAGTAAATGCTGGAGAGGATGTGGAGAAAAGGAACCCTCTTACACTGTTGGTGGGAATGCAAACTAGTACAGCCACTATGGAGAACAGTGTGAGATTCCTTAAAAAATGGAAATAGAACTGCCTTATGACCCAGCAATCCCACTGCTGGGCATCCACACTGAGGAAACCAGAATGGAAAGAGACACGTGTACCCCAGTGTTCATCGAGAACTGTTTATAATAGCCAGGACATGGAAGCAACCTAGATGTCCATCAGCAGATGAATGGATAAGAAAGCAGTGGTACATATACACAATGGATTATTACTCAGCCATTAAAAAGAATACATTTGAAACAGTTCTAATGAGGTGGATGAAACTGGAGCCTATTATACAGAGTGAAGTAAGCCCAAAAGAAAAACACCAATACAGTATACTAATGCATATATATGGAATTTAGAAAGATGGGAACAATAACCCTGTATACCAGACAGCAAAAGAGACACTGATGTATAGAACAGTCTTTTGGACTCTGTGGGAGAGGGAGAGGGTGGGATGATTTGGGAGAATGGCATTGAAACATGTATAATATCATATATAAAACGAGTCGCCAGTCCAGGTTCGATGCACGATACTGGATGCTTGGGACTGGTGCACTGGGACGACCCAGAGGGATGGTATGGGGAGGAGGAGGGAGGAGGGTTCAGGATGGGGAACACATGTATGCCTGTGGCGGATTCATTTCAATGTATGGCAGAAGCAATACAGTATTGTAAATTTTAAAAATAAAATAAAAATTTTTTAAAAATTAAAAAAAAAAAAAGTAAAAAAAAAAATAAATAAAAGGCATTAAAGGCAGAGATCCAGACTTAAGGATCTTCCAGTATATTCAGAAGGATAGAAAGAAGTTAAATCACAAGCCAGAGGTTTTTTTGTCACTATGTTTCCACAAATCTGATTTAGGTTTTCACAAACCAACAAAGGACTGACATGCTAGAACAAAAAATCCACAGACCACACACACACACACACAAATCCTGCTACCCTTTTATTTGCTGCAAGCAGGGGAGTAAACTTAACCTCAGGTACAAGTACATTTCCACCTCACCAAGGAGTACATTATTTCCCCATTGCAATTCTGTAAATGATGCAAAAGTTCTCTTTCTAGTCCACAAAATATATTTATTCTGTAATATTGCTGGAACCGTATGGTAAAAAGAAGTGACAGAGGAGAATGTCAAAAAAGAACAAAAAGAAGGATAAGAATATAAATTGTTTTGCTTTAAAATAGTATTTTGCATCTGTATAGCATTAAGTAGTTTACAAAATATCAGGTACACAGGTTTCATGTTACCTTAAAAATGGTGTGTCATCAGGAAATTACAAAGGAACAGAATGGAATACCAAGAACATATTAAAAGTGTCCATTAAGAATGATAACTAATTTGAAAGTTCTTTTCGGCTTCATTAGCAAAGAATTTCTACTCCTGTGGGTAAATATTCTTCACCTTTTCATCTCTTTAGCTATTTGGCACCATTATTTAACTCCCTTCCAAATATAGTTTTTTCCCTCTTGACCTGCTTTTTCTCCCTTAACATAAAATCATTCTTGAACTTTTTCTCAGGTTAAAAACAACAGCTGTTCTCTCAGCACTGTCTTTCCCCAGCCACCAAGCTATGCTCCCTTCTTAACTTTTTGAGATTCATCTCCAGTCGCCTCCCTCCATCCGCAACACGTTTAACTCAGTTTCATCCTTCCCAACTCTACAAATACACTCTTGCCAAGTCCAAAGACTCCCTAGATGCTAATTCAATTGGGCATTTTCATTTCTTATCCAAGTTGGTATCTCTGCTTCATTTCACACTGTCTTTCTCCTCCCTACAGCTCTTTCCATTTTCCATTACAGAATCTGCAAACCGCTTTCTTCACCTTTCCCCTCTGGACATTCCTTATCAGTCTATTCTGCAAACTGCCTTTTCTCTGCTGTCTAGATGAATGTTAGTTGATCACATTCAAGGTCAATACTGCAGTCTTCTGGGATCTCTCCCTCTCCCTTTCACCACTGCAATGAACTGAACACCAGGGACCATCCATTCGACCAACTAATCTCTCCAAATTCCAATTTGCCCTCTCCATTTCTGCTGCCAGTGCCTCAACTCTACTCCTTGCCACCTGTCACAGTTTATTATACAATCTGCTAACAGTTCTTACTGCCTTTTCTCAACCATCTCTATCACTATGAACACCACCCCTGACAACAACCACTCATTCACTCTCTATGCAGATCCCCCCAAAATTATTACTTTTCAACTTTATTTGGCAATCAGGATGCAGTTTTTTCAAAATAGCAAGCACATTTCTTAAGGTCTTATTCCTTCCTTTTAGTTTCATTTATTGCTAACCTTCAACATGGATTCTTAGTCCAGTTCACACAACTGTTCTTCTCCTCTGAGGTTATGCTGCCCTCTCATGCCTTCAATCTTATGGAGGTTCCGTTCCATAGACAGTGGTCCCAACCTTTTTAGCCCCAGGGACCAGTTTCTTGGAAGACAATTTTTCCACAGAGAGGGGTGGGGAAAGTTTTAGGATGATTCAAGTGCATTACATTTATCATGTGCATTTTATTTCTATTATTATTACATCAGCTCCACCTCAAATCATCAGGCATTAACCCTGGAGGTTGGGGACTCCTAGGAAAGTCTTCTCTGATGCTTATCTTTGAAGGCCTCTGTTAACTGTCAGTTCCTTAAAAAAGTTTCCCAAGACTTCCTAAATTGTGTTTGAATTTGGTAATGGCAACCCACTCCAGAACTCTTGCCTAGAAAATCCCATGGATGGAGGAGCCTGGTGGACTTCAGTCCATGGGGTCTCTAAGAGTCAGACAGGACTGAGTGGCATGACTTTCACTTTTCACTTTCATGCACTGGAGAAGGAAATGGCAACCCACTCCAGTGTTCCTGCCTGGAGAATCCCAGGGATAGCGGAGCCTGGTGGGCTGCCGTCTATGGGATCACACAGAGTTGGACACAACTGAAGTGACTTAGCAGCAGCAGCAGCGGCAGAGGCAGTTTTCTATATCTACAATTTTTAAGCTATTATGGGGTTGTTGGTTTATTTAACTTTTCTATAAATTTTTATGAAAGTGATTATGCCGTAGATCTTAAGGATTTTAAGCAAACTTCTAATCTTACGCTAAAATAAATCTTAGATTATCTGTTTGTGTAATAAAGCCTTTAACCAAGATAGCAAAAATGAAAAAACAAACAAACTGCAGCTCAGTTTCAGAACACAGTATTTCTAAGTTTTGGAATCTGATGCAATGAATAATGTTTATAGCAATCATTAATTAATCAGTGCTTTCTAAGTGATAACTCACAAAATATTTTCTCATATATTTCTTCTCTGATATACACATGTATTCTTATGTTTCTATAAAAATGATTAATAACAAGTGTGCCTTGATGTAACTTTATCAAAATACAAAGTGATCAATTAAATTGCCTTTTAAATCAAGGAGATGTAATGTGTCCTTCATCTTAACTGAATTCCTAAATAAAATTTAAGTCATAGCCTCATCTTGTGTTTTATACTTGTCTCTCTCCTGATGAATATGAACTCTGATGCATTACTGCTACATTGTAATATTCTGTCATATCTATAAATTCCACAAAGTCTTAAACCATAAAAAAGATGGCTACATGCTGTTTTTTTTAATGTCTGAGAATTAATCATTTATTTCCCTTTCCTGACATGTCTTTTATGCTTTGCATGTTTTTCAAAGATAAGGGGAGTAGTAATGTTAAGCAATATTACTATCCTCACCAGTGGAAGAAAACAAAACTATCAATCCCAAAACAAATCTACACACTGGACTTTGACGGTGTAGTAGTTTGTCCAATTTCTGAGTATTTTCCAAACACTTTTCCTTGAATTATGAACTGCAAAATCACTTTGACAGTTACAGATTCTATTTTTAGAGTCTATACCTTTTGTCACATAATTTTACATAATCTTCGAAATACTTGGAGCATGAAGACAATAAGAGGGAGATATAAACTGCTTGAACAGTTACAGTATAAATAACATATGAAGCAATCACATAATTCAATCAACAGATATAACACCACAAAGACTGTTTCCAAAAATTATCTATGTTCATACATAATTCAGCATTATTAACAGCATCTGCATAGTCAATGTTGGAATAAAAGAGAAACAATTAAGAACTTTAAACTTAAAAATGTACAACTAAATTTTTTCTATAAAATATAAATCTCAAGCCTGGTCCATAGAAACTGAAATTCTTTGGTATCCTTAGGTGGAAATTCTATGCAAGTGGTTTAACGAAAGACAAGACCAGGAGCAAGAAAGGAGATGATCCTCATTGTGAGAATTAACACACATAAAAAAGCTATATTCTCATACCACAAATTAGTGATACATTATGGAGAAATATAAAGATAATTTTCAATAAACCTAATAAATTTTACACAGTTAAGTCAGAAATTTGTTCTTAAGAAATAATGAGAAACTCATATGTAAATTAAGTAGTTCATTGTTGCATATTCTAACATAGCAAAGCAATGAAAACAATACAAAATTTTGAAATTATAAGTGCAAATATGGTACAAATAATTGACTATATGGTAACTATGTAATTAAGTGTGCTACCAATGGCTTATTAGGTGACCACTAAAACAGCAGTACATATGGAAACAAAACATTTAAAACCTGAGGAGAAGAATTTATCTAAGAAAGTTTGGAACAAAGAGAAAACATAACATATTCTAGTCTTCACATCCAGTTAAATTTATATTTTCTTCTATGCATCAAAGAGGATAGATAACATAGAGCTATGAAGTATTTCTAGTAATAACTGGGTTGTTACTTCTTCATCTGTCTATTCTTTGTACTTAGTGAACATTAACAAAACATGTTGTATTTATTCTGTGACCGTTTATTCATATGTATCACTTTTTTCAAATGATTTTTTTGTGAGTTCTTTATAGATTAACCATGAAATATTTAAATGTTACTCCCCACATCAATTTTACCCCTGAAAATATGGTCTACAACTAGACTTTGGCTCTTAGTAGATTTTCCTATATGATATATTCTTAGAGAAAGTTAAAGTAATGCGTTTATGTAATCAGATTCTAACTTAAAATATGTATACAAAAGAGATTTGTTTCCTTCATTCTCTATATAGAGAATTACAATTAAAATTTCTTTTTCACTATTCACCACTAATTAACTGCACATTTTACCATAGTATTCTGGTGAAAATGAGAGTGTGTATTCAGTAATATTTATTAAGCAGCTACTAGCAGAAAGACTTCCTTCTAGGCATTTTGAATATGTTAGTAAATAAAATAGATGGAGATGTGTATCTGCATGAGGTTTTCCTAATTCTAGTAGGGAGAGACAGATAACAGACAATGTGTATGAAGCAAAACAATGGGTCCTCAGACAGGTGCATACCCTAATCCCCAGAGCCTATGACTGTTACCCTACATGGCAAAAAGGACTCTACAGATATAATTAAGGTTGTGGACATTAGAATAGGGAGTTTATCTTGATTTATCTGGAGAACCCATCTAACTTAATTAGCCCACAAAAAAGAATTGTTTCTGGTTGTTAGTGGAAGGGAGATGATTCAGAAAGGGAAGTCAGAGATATTCCACGACTGAAAAGTATATTATGAGCCATTTCTGGCTCTGAGATGTAAGGAAACACATGCAAGAATTAAAGACAGAACTCTAGGATCTAAGGGTGGCCCCAGCTGACAGCCAGCAAGGTCAATGAGACCTCAGGTACATCAACACAGGGAACTGACGTTTGCCAAGATCCTGAATGAGCTTGGAGGTCTATTCTTCCCAAATCCTCTGACAAAAGCCCAGGTGACAAACACTTTGATTTCAGTCTTATGAAATCCAGAGCAGAAAAAACCAGCAAGCCAATCTGGACTTCTGACATACAAAATGGGGAGATAATAAATCTGTCTTGTTTGAAGCAGACACTACATCTGTGGTAATTTGTCCTGACAGTGAGAGAAAACTAATAAAAAATGTATAATTCATAATTAAATTAGATGCTATATCAGAAGATATTGAATGGTCTGGGAAAAATCAAAATTAATGTAAGGCCAGAAGAATCAGGAATGCTTATACCAGGAGACTGGACAGATGGAGCATTAACAGGTGGCCAGGTTAGGCCTCATCAAGAAGGTAAGATTTGAACAAAGGAGGTGAGAAGGCTGGCCAAGTTAACATAAGGAAACAGAGGTACCTGCTATTGGAAAGACTCTAATACAGAGCTGGCATGTAGGGGAACAGGAAGGAGCTTTGTATAGCTGGGCAGGAGTAAGTTCGGGCTGCACAGGGTTAGTGGAGATGAGGTAAGAACATGTGTCATCTCAGCCCTTGGAAACCTGAGCTTTTACTCAGTGAAACAGAAATCCACTGAAAGGTTTTGATGGATAAGTGATATGATTTAATTTAAAAGTTCTGAGACCAATCTTGCTGCTGTCCTGAGAACAGGTTGTTAGGGGAGCAGGAACAGAGATCAGGAGACTTGTTCATAAGTCCATAATTTGCTCATTTATCCACACAAAAGATGGTCATGGTTTGAATTAAGTTAATGAAAATAAAGATGATAAGGAATCCTTTTCTGGAAATAGTTTTGTTTTTAATTTTAGGAATATGACATTATAGGAATGCACAACATTTAAGGACCTCTTTTTCCAGGAAGCTTCTGTGACACACTTAGATAGCTTTACTTAATTATCACAACACATCACACTATTTTCATAGCACTTATCACACTCTCTGGTCTGAAATGACCTGCTTACTTTCTCTCTCCTTCTAGACTTCAAGTTGGACTCTTAAAAAGGCAACTGCATATTTTCAGATGAGCCTAATAAAAAGCTACATGCTGCCAGCCTTATCTCTAATCTGTACTGTAGGTACAATCCAGACTTCTAAGAAGAGTTATCTTTTATGACACACCAGAAGTCCTCCAGGCCACTTCTCTCAGAAGCTACATAATTTCAAACAACTTCGATGACACCTAGATGTGAAAATCAGGTTCATATTATTTTGATTTGTTTTCCAGTAGAAGAAAAACCTCAAGAATAGTATAATCACTAGTAGAAAGACAGTCTAAATGGAATATTGTTTCCTAGATTTTAATTCACTGGTTTTCCCTTCTTGGATTGAAGCATTCTAAAGAAAAGGCCTAGAACAATCCAAAAAAGAAAAGTGGGTGGTGGAAGAATATTCACATATCACTTAGGAGTGAGATGCAAAAACCTTTCAAAGCCAAGAAGTTTGTTTCACAATTGATTTCTGTTCAATAATAAGGAGCATATCATTCCAGACTATAAATTGGATTCTGTTTAACTACTTTTCAAAAACCTTTTATTTTGTATTAGGTTATAGCCAATTAACAAACAATGTTGTGATAATTTCAGGTGAACAGCAAAGGGACTCAACCATACATATACATGTATCCTTTCTTCCCCAAACTGCCCTCCCATCCAGGCTGCCACGTAACATTGAACAGAGTTTCCTGTCAAACTACCTAATTTTTTTTTTCTGCCCTGCCCTTATTCTAACAAGAACAAAAGCCTACTAATACTTGTTGTCTTCAAGCAAGAAACTTGTCAGGGTGTGAGAAAGGACCATTTTGCATTCTAATCACTGCTTAGTAGACCTACCTATAAATTAATCTCCAGGCCTAACAGCTTTAACCATTTAGTACCCAGAGAAGCATCATTAATCCAGGGTAAGCCTTTGTTTGCTAAACCTTACTTAAGAGGAAGATTAAAAAAAAAATGCTAAGAAAGTTATCACTTATTTCTAGTTTTTGCAAATTTTATGAGCAAAAATGTTAAAGGTATTCAAACAACCAAGAACTTATTTATGTCCTTTCAACTATATTGTACTAATTTGATATAGGAATTTACCAGTTTTATTTTTGTTTTTATATATTTGAGGTTCACTTCCTCACTCTTTTTAAACTGTGCCTCTGTAACAAACTTATAAGAAGTGATTTCAGACAATGAATGATGTACTGACTATAATCATTTGCACACAGATATTTGATCACAGTTAATAAGGGAGGAAAAGCAAATCTCTAATCAGAAAAGGAACACTTGTGAGTTGCAACAAGAAAGATAAGATAATATTAATTAATCTTCATATAATTATAATAGGAATAGATAGAAGTTTCTTTCTCTCCGGCCCCCGACCCCACCATGGGCCAGGAATTAGCAATTAGACAAAGAAATAAAAAATAGCCCCAAGCCTTGAAAGTACACTACAGAATACAATTCTATTGGGAAAAAGGAAACAGCGTAGATAAAAGTGGCTTGTGGTTGGGTTGGAACATTCCAGAGTGACTTGGAATTAAAGCTGTTTCTTCTAAGCCCAGGTAGGCAGACTGTAGCCAAACCTTATATACACTAAAATGATTAAGTACAAGTTTATCCAAACTTTTGACCTACATCACTTAAACTTCATTGCATCTCTGGGAACTTAAGAGTAGGTATTGGGAAACAAAAAACAACTATAAATTGAAAAACTCATGTAATACCAGAGAATAGGAAAATAAAGCATGTGGAAATGAAAAAGATTAACTGGTAGTAGGCTCATGAAGGATCAGGTAAGAAAAATGCCAGCAGTAATCTACGTGGAAAGTGGGAAGAACACAGCCATCTGCTTTATTGGTCTGTTGAATTTATGCATTTTTCCTATCAATGCATGTATTCCAGGATGAACCATGAGGCATAAGCTCTTATCTTTGAATCAGAGCCCTGACTACCTTAGGGCATTTGATAATACCTCATTTCTCTGGCAGGTTGTCTATGGAGTGCTATGTACCAGGCACTGTGACTGTATTAACTCCTCCTCACAACAACCCTAAGAAATAGGTACTCTTATTAGGGGTATTACCATTTTACAGATTATAGAAACTCAAAGCTAAGTTAAGAAATTTACCTAAAGCCCCAGAATTAGTAACCCAGTGCAGTCCAATTCCCATTTTTTCTGGTAACATTTTCTGGAATGAAGACAGAAAATGCATCCATCAGAAGCTCATAACTATTTTCAGTCTGTTTGATATGAAGTATCTGTGAGCCTCCATGGAAAAGGATAAGGATGTATCATGTGAAGCAGTGAAAAGCATGAGACAGGAAGCTCTACAATTACTTAGAAGAAAAAAAAAATAGAAATGAAAATATTTCAAGTGGCAAAAATAATTTTACAATGTTGTAAATGGCTGATAATACCTAAATTATGCAGTAAAATAAATCATTCTGATAGATTTTCTGTGGAAGAGACAGGTTGGAATGAAAGTGGCCCTCCAGACTGTTACCAATGCCAGACCCCTGAATTTCCCTGGGAAAGAGGCCCTGAGGTTTACAGATGCTACTGATGTACGTACACAAAGCAAGCCACACATTGCTCAGACAATTTCAAGGTGTGTTTTGGGGAAAGGCCTTTAGAGCTAAACAGCTTTGCATTCATCTGTTGGAGGAAGTGATCATGAGGCTTTAACCACTGTGAAATGGACCAAGGAAACTAGAGGTTCCTCATCCTCTAGCATGTCCTTGGAATGTACACTCTGCCTATTGTTCCCACAGTGAGCAAGGACACAGCCTTGAGAGAGTAATGTGTTGCTAAGACCATCTAGGCTGTGTATAGTGACTGAACCCTGTTAAGGGTAAACTTTTAAGATTTGAGAGGACAGGTGTGGAGATCTACTTGTCACATGACTGCCCAAGACAAGCCCAATAATAACTAAGCTCTCTTGCTCATTAAGCCAGTCCCCTGCCAATCTGGAGTGCTTGTGTCTTTCTCCAATCTCTCCTTGCTCTCTGTGTATGAAGGCCACTTTGCAAACCAACATCATTCTTTATTATAAGGTTTTTTATTTTTCTGTGCTTTTTTTTTTTGGTCATATGGCATGCAGGATCTGAGTTCCCCAGCCAGGACCCAAACATGCAACCTCTGCAGTGGGAGCACACAGTCTTAACCAATGGACTGCCAGGGAAGTCCCAAGACAAAAATTTTATTTCATGGGTTCTTTGAAAACTGAATATACTACAAATAAAGGAATCTCTCAGCAATCCATTCATTAATATACTTTTAAAGCTATCAACCTCTCATCGAAATTTCATTTGATTTTCTTCAGAACCATTCGGTGGTCCAGAAAATTATATAATGTCAAACCTTTTTATTTAGTGAGAAAAATAACATTCTATTAGGCTACTGAGTATTAAACTATATTTCAGTATTTCAAGCTTATATTAAACTTGACCTATCAATATTAAACATCTATCAAATGGCAAAGGTTTTCACTAGACTACAAATTATTTGACTGTTGGTAAAATAATTAGATGGGCTTCCCAGGTGGTACTAGTGGGAAAAAACCCATGGGTTCAATCCCTGAGTGAGGAAGATGCCTTAGAGCAGGAAATAGTAACCCACTCCAGTAATCTTGCCAGGAAAACTTCATAGACAGAGAAGCCAGGCAGGCTATAGTCCATAGTGTTACAGAGAGTTAGACACAACTGAAGTCACAGCATGCATGCACACAAACTTTAAACATACAGGAAAGCACATTCTTAAACTCCAGGTACACAGGATAGAACCTATGCCTGCCTAATTTTTAAAGTTGTGAGCTTGTCCATTATCAAAATTAAGCTCAGAAAATTATTATTAAGTCCCTACTGTGTTCTATGTATTGCATTAAGTAACTGAGTTTCTAAGGATGAAAAAGACAAGCTCTCTGCTTCTAAGGGAAAGCATAGTGGGAACAATAGATGTTACATGAAAAAGGGAAATTACAAAATAAAGGCATTGCCCATGTCCTCAATGATTTTATGAGGGAAAGATTACAAAATGTCTACAAAGTAATTGGAGGGAGTTAACAACTTACAAGGGGAACACAAACAAAAGGTAGCAGATTGGCCAGCCTGCTTGACAGTCTATTCATCACAAGCAATAATAAACCCAAATGGCCTGTTCTATATGCAAAGAAAGAAAAGTTGCAAAAGGACATTAAGCAAGCAAGAGAACAGAGTGGAGAGGAAGTAAATCAATTGTGGCAACAGTAAGTTTAGAGATGTGTTGGGACACAGTCAGGGTGTTCTGTCTTTAGTTCTGCCATCAATGTCACCAACACACACAGTGCTCTGTCAGTCTTTCAGGTTCCAAGGAAAGAAAAGAAATAGAAGCATGCTCTCTGGGACTTGAAAGTCTATTCAGAAGATGACATTTATAAAATGATAAGTCGCATTTCCTAAGGCCAAAAGAAAATACATTTTCCTACAGAAATTAAGAGAAGTGTAAAATATCAGTGGAATAAGGTTGTGTTGAGAAAGTTTGCATAAAATGGAGTTATAGTCCTAGGGTATTATTAACCTCGTTATTCTTAATGAAATTTCTCCATCTCCAATAGCTCATGAATGTGGTAGTCAAGACCACTGGCTAGTAACAAACAGCACCTTGTTATAACCCAAGAGCCGTCCCTTACAAGTTTTGTGTCCTTGGCCACATAAAATCCTTTCTAAGACTACATATCCTCAACAGAGTATGAAAATGATAAAATGTACACATCATTAGTTTTCATAGATTAGTTTTCAGAGTTAAATTATATAATTCATTAAAAATCCTTAACACATACCAATGTTTTTAATAAACATTAGCTACTAATAGCAAAAATAATTTTCTTTGCTAAATCACAAATCGGTCTTTAGAAGTAAGTTTCTTGATATATATATACATACACACAATATATATACACACAGACATAAGAACATGGAGGGTAAACACTTGATGATTCATTAATTCAAGTAAAAACTAAACAAAAACTTTACTAGAGCTCTACAAAAATTCTAACGCACACTATACCTATGGATATAAAACCTGAGGAGCTTGGAGTTTTCAAAATTACTTTCTTTGATTCATATTCATTGTATACATTACTACTGTGTTGCACATTTGACCATTATTAAGATTTATGAAGTTCTGTCCTGATTTAAATTCATACTATGTAACCAAGGCCCAACAAAAATTTAGATGCAACAAAATAGATATTGTAAAAGAGATAAAAGCCAGTCAAAAGAACAATAATTAAGATTAATGCAACTGTCATTTTACTAACACTGCAAGAATTCAAATTTAAATCTATAACAAATAAAAGAAGACTCAATTTTTGTTTGAAGATCTCTAGTTAAAATATAAATGTGTGTGTGTGTGTGTGTGTGTGTGTGTGTTAGTTGCTCAGTCTTATCTGACTCTTTATGACCCCATGGACTGTAACCCACCAGGCTCCTCTGTCAATGGGATTCTCCAGGCAAGAATACTGGAGTGGGTAGCCATTCCTTTCCCCAGGGAATCTCCCTGACCCAGGGATCAAGCCTGGGTCTCTTGTATTGAAGGCTGATTCTTTACAGGCTGAGCCACCAAGGAAGCCCAAATGTTTGTGTATATTTACATATAAATTTGGGTATTTTCATTAGGGTCACTCTTTAGCTCACTCATTCCCTTTAAAACTGTCCATGGGATTCTCCAGGCAAGAATCTGGAGTGGATCATCATGCCTTCCTCCAGGGTATCTTCTCAACCCAGGGATCAACTGTCTCCTGCACTGCAGGAGGATTCTTTACCTACTGAGCCACCTGGGGAGCTCCCCTTGATACATTCTTAGTATAACTTTAGCATCAAGTGAATTTGTTTAATTAATTTTTAAAATCATGTGAATAAAATACACCATATCTCTCAATATACACAAGATCAAAGCTATTATTCAGTAAAATATGCTATGCTATGCTATGCTAAGTCGCTTCAGTTGTGTCCGACTCTGTGTGACCCCATTGACGGCAGCCCACCAGGCTCCCCTGTCCCTGGGATTCTCCAGGCAAGAATACTGGAGTGGGTTGCCAGTGGGTTGTTCAATGCATGAAAGAGAAAAGTGGAAGTGAAGTCGCTCAGTCATGTCTGACTCTTAGCAACCCCATGGACTGCAGTGTACCAGGCTCCTCTACCCATGGATTTTCCAGGCAAGAGTACTGGAGTGGGGTGCCATTGCCTTCTCCATCAGTAAAATATACTGAATATTAAAATTTAAATTTTAAATTGACAATTGTAGAATTGGTTTGATAACTAAGTAGGGAGTAAGAAATAATCTCCTGTAAGAGTCACTTTTGAGGTGCAAGAGAGACCTTTCCTTGAGGCTAGGCATACTTACTAAAAGCTGAGATGTTTTTTAAGGGAATACATGGAACATTCATATATGAAGAAAGGTAACCCAAAGTTATGCAAAGGTAATAAGATATAAGTAAATAAAAGCTAGAAATAAGAAATGACTTAAATAGTAAAAGAATGATGGGCTCTGAATATAAGAAGCATTACTTAGAAAATTATATGAATGGGTTTTGACTGGAAGAAAAAACAAAATAGATACTGTACAAGTGATCAAATCATCCAAAATCTGCATATTCTTGTGCATGTATGCATATACCTATATGTAACATATATGGTAACAATTTTTAACCAATTTTTAAAAATGACTTTCAGAATACTTAAAGTGAAAGTCACATAAGCAATGAAAGCTTGATAACTGACAAGTCATCAATTCGCATGAATCTTTTTAGAAATAAATCTGGTAAAGTAACATGACCATGTAGCAAGATAATGATGATGATAAAGTGTTCAAATGTAAGGGAAAGAAATAGACTAGTTCCTAATATTCCATGTTATTTTAAGCATAACAGTATCTACTGTGATTCTAATAAATTCTACATGTGGGAAAATTATATAACGAATTAGCATGAAGGGTGACTTAGATCTTTAAACTAACATTAAGGATAGTAAAACCAAGAAAAAAAGGAGAGGAAATGAGGAATGGGAAAGAAGGAAAATCAGAAAGGAGTCATCCAAATATATTTGGTGAAGCAAACAGGCTGCAGATTGGAGAAAGGATAGGAAGAGAGCTCCTCTGTTGTTCCTAGAAAGAACTCACAGGATAGGAAAATGTTGTATTTTACATGGACATTCAATAACCTCTAATGCAACTGATTAAAAAAAAAAAAAAAAAGACAGAACGGGGTCCTAAAATGGAGTCCTAAAGTCCTAAAATGGAGTCACTTGTGCTAAGCCCCAGCAAACTGGGGACTTAATAACCAAACTAAGTAAGTTCAGTTCAGCTCAGTCGCTCAATCATGTCAGACTCTTTGCGACCCCATGGACTGCAGTGTGCCAGGCTTCCCTGTCCATCACCAACTAAGTAAACTAAGTGAACTAAGACTTAATATCCAACCCAATTTCAATTACAACTTTCTCCAGGAATGTATTCTAATAAGTTAGTCTAAAATGATCAGGTCAGCACCAGTGAGGTAATCTGCCACATTCCCCTTCTGTCCTCCATGGATAGGTTGCCTAAACCTAAAACAACTGCAAATTTCCCCTTCGGTCTACAAAAATCTTCCATGTGGTAGAATGCCTTGGAGCACTTCTCTACTTGCTAGACAGGATGCTGCCCCATTCCTGACTTGCTCCATAAAGCCAATCATATCTTCAAATTTACTTGGTTGAAATTTCGTTATTTAAAAAATCTGAACATCTCTCTTTGAAACTCTATACAAACTCTTCTGTCCCTGTACTTTGAAATAAAAGGCTTTTGCTTTAGTCTTCCAGGACTCCCCAGAGTCTCAAACGGCTGGCTCAAGAGTTAATGATTAGGAAATGTAAAGACTGAGAAACAAAGAATAACTGTTACATCAAGAAACTGGTAACGACTTATACTATAAATCAGCTACACAGCAGTCACTGAACTCCCAGTTCCCTGAAAGATATAGATAAAGATATGATACACATTCCTAAATTGTTTTTGCAGGACCCCCAACAGATTAAAAGTGCTGATCAAATGCATGTAAAACCCAGACCAGTTGAAACCAGACGGTTAACGAAGCTTGCAAGTTCACCTTGATGCCAATCAATCCAGGAACTGAGCACAAACTGATCATGCACCCTGTGGCCTCCTCCCTCAAACTGCCTTTAAAAGCCTTTCCCTAAGCCATCAGGAGTTCGGGCTTCTGAGCATGAGCTGCCCATTCTTCTTGCTTGTTGTTGGTGCTTAGTCACTAAGTCATGTCTGACTCTTTGTGACACCATGGGCTGTAACCCACCAGGTTCTTCTGTCCATGGGATTCTCCATTCAAAAATACTGGAGTGGGTTGCCATTTCCTCCTCCAGGGAATCTTCCTGACTTAGGGATCGAACCCGTGTCTCTTATGTCTCTGGCATTGGCAGGCACTAGTGCCTACGTGGGAAGCCTCTTCTTGCATGGTGCCCTGCAATAAACCCTGTACTTTTCTTCACCAAACCTCGTGTCAGGTGACTGACTTCACTATGCACAAGTGAGCAGACAAGTCCAGGTTCAGTAACATTTTCTGTGTATGAAGCATTGGAATAGATCTGGAGAACTTCATGCTAGGTCTACCCCTCTGTAATATACACATTTTAAAACTTTGTTACTCAAAGAGTATGAAGAAATTAAAAGTTATCTTATGAGATTAAAAAGTCAGAAGCAAATCAAATCTTCAAACTGTGGAGAAAAATTCTGCCTTTACTGGTTAATGGATAGTCAAACAAAACAAACAGCTTTGAACACTGTGATTCATGTTTTCAGGAACAGATGGAAAGTAGAACATATATTTCATGAACTTCTATTCCTTAATATATGGTCAAGCAGAAAAAGAAAAGAAAACAAAAGCAAAACTGGACAGGAAATTCCTTGAGTTTCTTGATTTTCAGTACAGAAAGGGTAAAATCAAATTTTATTGACATCTACAGAAAATATTTGCTTATATCAGTCAGTTCAGTTCAGTTGCTCAGTCGTGTCCAACTCTGCGACCCCATGAATTGCAGCACGCCAGGTCTCCCTGTCCATAACCAACTCCCAGAGTTCAACCAGACTCACGTCCATTGAGTCAGTGATGCCATCCAGCCATCTCATCCTCTGTCGTCCCCTTCTCCTCCTGCCCCCAATCCCTCCCAGCAACAGAGTCTTTTCCAATGAGTCAACTCTTCGCATCAGGTGGCCAAAGTACTGGAGTTTCAGCTTTAGCATCATTCCTCCCAAAGAAATCCCAGGGCTGATCTCCTTCAGAATGGACTGGTTGGATCTCCTTGCAGTCCAAGGGACTCTCAGGAGTCTTCTCCAACACGACAGTTCAGAAGCATAAATTCTTCCGCACTCAGCTTTCTTCACATATAACGGTGCATTAATAGATTTGTGAGTACCCCTGATATATCACTGAACTACTACTGGGTATCAAATATACATTAATTGATATTTGTGAGGAAAAGTGTCATATTTTAAGAGAAATCTCTCTTTCATGATGCCTGAAGTGAAAGTGTTAGCTGCTCAGTCATGTTCGATTCTTTGTAACCCCATGGACTATAACCCACCAGGGTCCTCAGTCCATGGAAATCTTCAGGTAAGAATACTAGAGTGGGTTGCATTTCCTTCTCCAAGGGATCTTCCCGACCCAGGGGTTGAACCTAGGTCTCCTGCATTGCAGGCAGATTCTATACTGTCTGAGCAGACTATGATGCCTAAAAACATTTACTTACTATTAACAGACAAATTTTAATAGAAAGAGATGATTCTTTCATTGTGAAACCAGATTATATTTCCTAAATGTCCTTAACTTTTTCAGAAATTTAAGAGTGTGCATTTTGCTTACTTTTGTGTTTGCTTTGGTGTCAAACTGTTTACTAATTGTGTTAACTTTTAAATTCATTTTTCCAAATTAAAAGAAATCAAGCACCTGACAGTTTTGGAGGTGTGATGACTGTACTTTTTATAAAAACCTGTATATTACAACTTTAACACTATTCTCTGAAGTTGTCATGTCACTAAACAGAATATTCATCTCTTCCTAAAACCTAAAATTTGCCCTCTATGTGCTATGGCACAGACATTCACACTCTCTCTTCTGTTTACTAAATTGCCAGACTTGCATTTTCTGATTTTTATCTCTAAACTCATAAATTTTCTGCTCTCTCCTTTAGTAAAGCATTCTCAGCATTCTGTAATAGCAATAAATTAAAAACCTGAGTTCATTTGTGAGAAAGATCTCTATAGACTAAAAGGCAAATCTGACCTTCCAGTTACCTTTCTTCCTAGTGAAGCCTGGGTTTTCTTTTGGTTTTTATTAGCAAAGTGGCAGTCTTCTCTTGTTTCCCAGTTACCCCTACTTCCCGCCTCCAGATTCTAGGTTAGCAAAAGTAAAATCAACTGAATTGACAATGACTCCTGAAGAATAAGAGAATCACCAAGGTACTTCTGAAGTTCATATTTGAAAAACAAAGCTCAAGTGGAAAAGAAGCTTATATTAAAGGCATAATTTACATTGAGTCGAATTTTGTTTTCCTCATTCAAATTTTCCGTTTGAAGTTTTCTAACATTTTACATTGGAACTTCTATAAAGACCTTCTTTACATAGGGTCTTTTTTAGCTGTCCTTCTTGCTCCACTCCTTCCATATTCCAAGGTGTCCAGTCAGTTGACTACAATACAAAGTTAAAAAAGGAACTATATTTGGCTAAAGTTTTTCATGAAAAATAAATTTGATTCTTTTTTTTTTTTTTCAAACACTACTGATAGGAAAGCCAAAATGCATGTCTCTTCTATACATCAGGTCATGTACAAGGACTGAGTTAGAACTGTCACAAGGAAAGGAACTGGAAGGCTGAAACAGCATTAGTCTATTCAACATATATATGATGATATACCCATTCCCCACATATCTTTGTGGTGTGCTTAGCATCCCATTCTTGCCATCCTTAGGGGACCCTATCATTATCTGTGAGATATATTATTTTAGGAAATAAATATAAAAAGACAGAATGGAACAATGAGAATATATGCTATCTTCTTTTACCTCACAGAAATAATTTAGAATGGAGAAGGCAATGACACCCCACTCCATTACTCTTGCCTGGAAAATCCCATGTATGGAGGAGCCTGTTGGCTGCAGTCCATGGGGTCGCTAAGAGTCGGACATGACTGAGCGACTTCACTTTCACGCATTGGAGAAGGAAATGGCAACCCACTCCAGTGTTCTTGCCTGGAGAATCCCAGGGACGGGGAAGCCTGGTGGGCTGCCGTCTACGGGATCTCACAGAGTCGGACACGACTGAAGCGACTTAGCAGCAGCAGCAGCAGCAGCAGCAGCAGTTTTTAAAAATTGATCAAAGCACAAACAATATGTTAAATTTCAAACTGAAAAATCAACTGATGAGCTATGAACTCAAAAGACGGAGTTTCATGGAGCTACAAATCCCCATTCTATAAATTGCAGTGTTTATAATCTATCTTAGCAACAAATTAAAGAACAATGTTGATAGTACCAGTAACATAAAACACCTACAAACGACAGATTATTGGACAGTATTTAAGCAAGTGTCTCAAGACAAAGTGTACCTGAGAACCATCATGACAACTGAACTCTGGATAAAATTGAAAATACAGAAAAATGGAGCCTTGACAGGAATAACAAAGGTCATCTACTGGATAATTGATAGGTTGTTCTTAAATGATTATTTCCTAAACTAGAGGATCTTAACAGTAATCTCCTAACTAAAGAACTAGTTTTGTTTTTTTTTTTTGGCCCACAAAGTCTTTTTTATGCCATGATTCCTATTCAGATACAAAGAACACCCTGTATATCTTTTAAGAAATATGTTTGCCTTATACTGTCTTCATTTAGTAATGGTACAAAATTAATTTGAGACTAACAATTATGGATATGTATGCTAATTTCAGATATGCCCACCATGATTTCCAAACACATGCAAAACTTCCGCAATGCCTGATAATTGTTTCAGTGACCGACCACATCTCAGGCTATGTTCTGTAAAGCTTCAACATTCCTGAATTAGCATGTGCATTTATTTCCTGCACAACTAGATGAGAAACTTAAATAGCAGAGAATGCTCTGTCTGCTTTGAATAACAAAAAGATGATTTCATTTTTCTCTGTGTGCTTACAATTCAAGTCTACAGCTTTATTCCATTTTCATGAAATAACAATGTCAATGGCAGCATCAGCCCCACAGCACTTTCAATTCCCTGATGTCCTGGATCCAGAATTTCTAATTTCCTTCAGTGAGGAGCTTTCACTCTTCAGTCTCTTCAGTCCTGAGTTCGGTTTTATAACGCTTTAGGGATTATCTCCACTAAGATATCAAGCTACTTACTTCAAAACTGGCAATACACATGTTGATTATTTTACAAGGTATAAACATTTTTCAAAGCAATTCTAAATTATTTTCATTTTCTTGTCTTCTCTATTGTCCTATGCCTTCAGTTTGAATGTTTTTGAAAAGATTATTCTGTGATTCGCCAATCAGGTGGAATGTCAATTGCTTTCTTCACCAGTACTTAGTGTTTCTAGAAGACAGTCCTGATGAAGTAACCTGATGAAGTAACCAAGTGTCCTAAAGAGGGAAATCTGTTTCTCAGAAGGAAAACTCTGCCAGTTCTAAGGTTCTATGGCTAATATCGTCAAAATGGTTTGAAAGAAAAACTTTGGATTGTGGTTGTGACCATTTATAATTACCCAAATTAATATTTCTCCTCAAACACTTTTGATCCACAAGTCATTAAGCTCTGTTTACACCTTGCCTTTTTTCTTTTGAAAAGACAACTGCATCTATAATTACTGGTTTACTACATGCCTTCCCCATGTGACCATGAGGGCAGCCTTCCTGAGGGCAGGAAGAAAAAGTCATGCCTCTCCATTCATCTCTGTATTCCAGTGTCTAGTATAGGCTGGCATATGGCAGGAACTCAATAAATGTGGAAGAAATGGATGAATAAAATTATATTAACACTTGGGTCCTGGTCTGCCAACAACCTCTTCAATAATCATTTATCTTCAAAATTTTTATCTGCATTTACCTAGGTCATCCAAAAAAATAAAATAAGGGTAATAGTTTTAAACTAAAGCTTTCAAAATGTCTTCCTTCAAAATTCATTATTGAGAATGTGATTTATTTAAACTATGTTACATATATTAGTGGTATCAAGACCAAGAGAGCAATTTTCAATATATTAACATATACCATTTTCTTTCACCGAAAGCTCTTATTTGAGACAACATGTCTTTTTTCCTCTCTCAAAAGTACATAAAGAGTATCAGGAATTTGTAAGGCCTTTGTTCATATAATTAAGAATATAAATATATTCATATTTAGACTTAAATCATATCATTCTTTAGGCATACATTTTCAGCTAAAAAACACCATGGAGAAATCCCTTCTACTTATAATGGCATTAGGAGAGGAGTCAGAAAGTACGTATAAAGCAACATAAATACACAGATCTTTTATTCCAAAGACTTATAAATCTAACTGAGCAGATACATGTGAGACAACATAATATGAAATATAGCAACAGCTGAACAAAATTTAAGCAGAATTATGACCTCACATAAAAGCATGAGATTTCCTCAGTCATCACATGTGGAAATTAATTCAAGAATATCTGTCTAACTCTAAAGGTGAAATAGATTTTTATCTTGTGTCATAGATTTTTAATAATTTTTTATAATTTTTAAACATTTACTTTTTGATTGGAGGAAAATTGTTTTACAATCTTGTGCTGGTTTCTTCCATATAACAGTGAAAATTATCCTTAATCATACACATATCAATGGCACCCCACTCCAGCACTCTTGTCTGGAAAATCCCATGGACGGAGGAGCCTGGTAGGCTGCAGTCCATGGGGTCGCTAAGAGTCAGATATGACTGAGCGATTTCACTTTCACTTTTCACTTTCATGCATTGGAGAAGGAAATGGCAACCCACTCCAGTGTTCTTGCCTGGAGAATCCCAGGGATGGGGGAGCCTGGTGGGCTGCCGTCTCTGGGGTCACACAGAGTCGGACACGACTGAAGTGACTTAGCAGCAGCAGCATACATATATCACTTTCCTCCTCAGCCTCCCTTCCCTCCTCTCATCTCACCCCTCTAGGTCTTCATAGAGCACCAGGCTGGGCTCCCTATTTTTTAAAGCACAAAACCATGAAGTAAAAATATCCATATGAAACCCAATTATCCTAAAAAATATTTTTTTAAGTGTCAGATATAGACATGTGCACAAATACCCATAGATTGGTCAAATTATTCAGAGTTATGCAGACCTAATGGGTATTCTCTTTCAAGAGCTGATTGTTAATGCTAATCTTCACTAGATAAAGAAGTTTATATAAATCATGTTCTACCTACATTCATATCTCCCTCACTTTGTTCCTTAAAGTAGTAATATCTTGGGAGGTTAACAAGGGTATTTGAAATAAGGTTTAGTCAAATATGTTGTAGAAAGCTGCATTAGGCAAATCTGAAGAGGTTTCTTCATAGTATGACTTTTCAGTCTTTAGTTTACTGATATGTATTATAAACTTCCGGAGAAAGCAATGGCACCCCCCTCCAGTACTCTTGCCTGGAAAATCCCATGGACGGAGGAGCCTGGTAGGCTGCAGTTCATGGGGTCGCTAGGAGTCGGGCAGGACTGAGCGACTTCGCTTTCACTTTTCACTTTCATGCACTGGAGAAGGAAATTGCAACCCACTCCAGTATTCTTGCCTAGAGAATCCCAGAAACAGGGGAGCCTGGTGGGCTGCTGTCTATGGGGTTGCACAGAGCCGGACACAACTGAAGTCAGCAGGATTATAAACTGCCATTTTTAAAAAAATGCAATATAGACAGAGACAATTTTCCAGTGACTAATTCTTTGCCTGTTTTTAACTTTCCTAGTTTTATTGTTCACAATAAAATTTCAAAAATGTAGAAAGTAAAGTATATCTTACTTCTGTAATAAAATAATATTACTCCAGAAACCCTCAGTTTTGCAGAGAAAAACTGCACCCCAAGCAACATTTGAAATATGACCAAATTTCTTCAGTAGATAATTAGTAGTAAAACCATAATTTGAACTTACCTCTACTGTTATGCATTTCCCATTATAAAATATCAGAAATATAACATTTAATGAGTTCTTTCTATTTGCTCAGTTCAGTTCAGTCACTTAGTTATGTCCAACTCTTTGTGGTCTCTCGGACTGCAGCCCGCCAGGCTTCCCGGTCCATCACCAACTCCCGGAGCTTGCTCAAATTCATGTCCAGTGAGTCGGTGATGCCATCCAACCATCTCATCCTCTGTCGTTCACTTCTCCACCTGCCTTCAATCTTTCCCAGCATCAAGGTCTTTTCCAATAAGTCAGTTTTTCGCATCAGGTGGCCAAAGTTTTGGAGCTTCAGCTTTCTATTTGCTAGGCACCAGGATTAACATATTAAATATATTACCACATAAAATTCTTATACTACTCATGTGATACGTGCACCATTACTCCCATTTACACAGGCTCTTTGACAAAAGATAAATATAAATGCCTTTAAGTAACTTTTATCGTTAAATTTAGAAAACTCTACTTATTTTCCCCACTCTTTAAACTGGATGATTAAATTTTACAGTTTGTACTTTCTGCTCAGTTTTGCTATGAATCTAAAATTTACTCTAAAAAAATAAAGTCTGTTGACAACAACTTACATTGTAAATTAGTACCCACAGTTGAGTGAGTTGCCTTCACTTATAGTGGCATTTGTAATCTCTGATTAACTATTTGCGTGTGTGCTGAGTCACTTCAGTTATGTCTGACTCTTTGTGACTCCACGGACTGTAGCCTGCCAGGCTTACTTTCCATGGGATTCTCCAGGAAAGAATACTGAACTGGGTTACCATTTTCTTCTTCAATATATAATACACACACACACATATATATATATAAAATATATATATATAATATATATAGTGCATGCATGTGAGAAAGAAGCAATCATAGGGAAAGCTCCATATATACAGAATAGCTGCACATATATAAAGCTCTCTATATAGAACAATGACAGGGGAAAAGTTCAGCTGAAAGTAGGTTGTCCCAGTAGGGCCTATTATTTGGGTTTGACTGATGATAAAAAGATATCAGAATATAACAAATTTATGTATGAGAGTTTTGAAAGCAGATTCTTGAAAACTACATTCTTTTTAAGGTAACACTTTTCATTTGGAAAATAACAGCATATCTCAACTAATAAGAATCAAATATAAACTTGATTCTGAAAATTAGTCTCTATATAGGCTAACCAGGATTTCTTATTTTGTAGTAAGACAGAATAATAATTTATTATGAAAATTTCTATGCATTTCTAATATAAGGAGAAATTCATTGAAATCTTAAAATAATTCATAGCAACATTTTCAGTGAAACACAAACTTTAGAACTGAACATTCATCTTTTTTCACTATGAGAAGGACTGAATGATACTGATATGGTATTCTCCAGATTAATTATCCATACTCATAAGTAATGCAGACAACAAAGTGAGAAAAAAATACTCTTTAATTTTTTTCCTCAATTTCCAATTATATACTGGCTTTGAAGTGGCACTCAAAATAGAATGATATATTTTCAATGCAAATCATCCCTATAAAAGTTTCTCTGTGAGCTGATCATCAAATTAAAATAGCGATTCGGAAAAAGGAAAGAAAAATCTGGCAAGATCAATAAATGTGTTTTAGTGAAATCAAGGAATAATTTATCTTTCTTAGGAGTTTGGCACCAGTTTATTTCCTTCTTAGGTGCAGCTAATCCATAGATCTAGACTAACAGCATGATAAATTTTAATCTTGGCATGTTCCAACGATAGATCTCTTAATAATGAGAAAGAAGCACATCTCTCAGAGTCTGCACTGAATCAAATGTTTAGCAGAACCACATGAAGCTTCCCCTAACTCACTGTTCATTGGCACTTTCTAAGAGAGAAAGAATTGCTAGACAATTCAAACAAATTCACCATTTGAGAAAGTATCTGGCATCACATTAAGTCCCAGGAAAGAGAAAAATGGCTGTACTTTTCTAACTCCATCTCTTGGCTCCTACCACCTAGCTTCCTGACAAATACTCAATTGCAATTAAGTTCTGCTTCCACTGAGAATTTTGCAAAAAAGGGAGAGACTTCAGAGAGTGAGGAGACTTCCTGTGTTTGTAACTTATGTTTAGATAATAACCAAATGACATAGAGAACCTGGATCCAGAGACTTCTTTTTCCTTATTCCCTTGATCAAATTGGTGATGCTAAGAGTAACTGCAGTTCATGACTGCAGCCATGAAATTAAAAGATGCTTGCTCTTTGAAAGAAATGCTATGATAAACCTAGATAGTGTATTAAAAAGCAGGTCCGTCTAGTCAAAGTTATGGTTGTTTCCAGTTGTCATGTATGGATGTGAGAATTGGACCATAAAGAATGCTGAGCACCGAAGAATTAATGCTTTCATGCTGGAGAAGATTCTTGAGAGTCCTTTGGACAACAAGATCAAATCAGTCAATATAAAAGAAATCAACCCTGAATATTCATTGGAAGGACTGATGCTGAAGCTGAAGACCTGATACTTTGGCCACCTGATGCAAAGAGCCGACTCACTGGAAAAAACCCTGACGCTGGGAAAGACTGAGGGCAGGAGGAGAAGGGGATGGTAGAGGATGAGATGGTTGGATGGCGTCATCAATTCAGTGGACATGAGTTTGAGCAAACTCCAATAAATAGTGAAGGACAGAGAAGCCTGGTATGCAACAGTCCATGAGTGAACATCTGAACAAGAATAACAAAGACTATTTAATATTGAAAACATAGTATCTATAAGCCCAAACATCAAAAAAATCATAATAATCTTTCCTCTCCCTTTATTTACCACCCCTCAGTTGACTCTTGCTACCCCATAACCGAAAATTCAATCATTTTCCTTAAATCTTTGTATTGCCATCAGTTTCTGGCTTTGAGGGAAGCAGGAATAATAAGATTTTGTTTGTTTGTTTGTTTGACCTTCAGAGAGCACATTTGAAATACAAAAAAAAAAAAAGTTTTGTTTTTTTTTTATCATTTTGCTATATTGACAATAGCAGCATGACAGCAGCTTATGGGAAGCCTATGTGGATTAAAACTAAGTAGAGTTATTTAAATACTGCCAATTGAAAAGAAATCAAATTCAGCAATGTTTTTATTTAAATTATTACATAGTTTTAAGAACTTCTGATGTTTGGTGGGCTTCCCTGGTGGATCAGACGATAATCTGCCTGCAATGCAAGAGACCTGGGTTTGATCCCTGGGTCGGGATGTTCCCGTGCAGAAGGAAATGGCAACCCATTGTAGTATTCTTGCCTGGAGAACTCCATGGACAGAGGAGCCTGGCAGACCACAGTCCCTGGGGTCGCAAACAGTCAAACACGACTGAGTGACAAACACTTCACTTCACAGTCTTAACCTATTATCACTACTGTATATTTACTTCCAGACATTTTTTTTCTATGGTTACAGAAACACACAAAAATTCACAATAGGTAGAGAATTCCAGAGCGAGCGGTTCATCTCAAAGCAGAATATTATGTATTTCCTTCCTCTTCTGTAAGTATAAATCTGTATCATACTTTAAAGGTTACATGTTTCAAATACTATTAATTTAATAATTCCCTTATTGTTGGACATCTAGATTTTTTACATCATTTTCTTTTAGATATACAGACAGATACATACATATATAGATAAATCACACAAGTATACCTGGTGGCTCAGAATAGTATATCAAAGTTGCACTAAAATGAACATGTTTTTCCTTAAGCTCTCTGGGAAAGGGGGCTTTTAAATTACACTTTAGTGAAAAATATCTTAATGCCTTTCAACATCCCTGTACAGAAAATAATTTTACTTGTTCCTGGAGGTATCCAGCCTCTAATGGTGTCTGTGAGTGTGTGTTTAGTATTTCTTTTACTCTTAAACATTTTAATAACATGATATTGGCTATTCTTAATGGTTTCCATTAGAAAGTGTTCTCAGGATTTGATGTTGATACATACTATTATTTTGTACTTTTAGGTCACTTTTTTTCTGTATTTATTTCCTACAGACATCCAGTGAGGATTTACCTGGGTTCACTATCACTAGGAACTAGTTTTGTCAGGTAGTTCTAAACACTGATATCCCCAAATATGAAGTTTGTACTGTGAATCTCAGTGTTGGTGCAGGCACTCCCGGTATATTAACATTGAACCATATTTTTCAAGGATGAGGATTTTGCAAATTTACAGAAATACACAAGGGATTACGAGATTTATCAGATAAGCTAAATTTAAATTGCCTGATAATTTTAAATGAGAACTTGTGTTTGAAGATCTACCTTGGGAGTTGCGGCAATTCCCATCACACTTGGGCTACTTCTTGGCTGGATCCTCCTAACTATCTTTATTCTTATACTCTATCTCTTTCTCCCTATTCCAGGTTTCCTTCTCCTGCAGTTTTCCAACATCAGATACCACTTCATCATGTTTCTCCTAAAATGACAAAAATTAAAACTATGAGATTACTAGCTGCTATTTGCTTTGGTTTATCGATAACCAGGTGATGGGAAGACAGGTGGAGGATATGATCTTTCATATTAGTTTGTGAAATCATAAAATTAATGAAATTAACCTACGAAAACAGAAACATGAAAAGACCAGTTACCCAAGTCACATGGGTATGTACTGCTCCTCTAAGAATCTCTAGCTATAAGAACCTCTAGCTCCACACTGCACTGATTATACAATTTTATAAAGTTTGTGTATCATTTAAAATTTTTTTTAGTTGAAGGATAATTGATTTACAATAGTGTGCTGGTTTCTGTCACACATCAACACAAATCAGTCACAGGTATACATGTTCCCCCTCCCTCTTGAAACTCCCTCCTATCTCCCACCCCACCCCGCCCCTCTAGGTTGCCACAGAGCACTGGGATGCGTTTACTGTGTCACACAGCAAATTCCCACTTGGTATCTAGTTTAAGTTTGATAATGTGTATGTTTCCATGCTACTCTCTCAATTCGTCCCACCCTCTCCTTCCCACACTGTGTCCACAAGTCTGTTCTGTATGTCTGCATCTCCATTATTGCCCTGCAAATAGGTTCATCAGTATTATCTTTCTAGGTTGCATACACATGCATTATATACGATATGTGTCTTTCTCTTTCTGACTTACTTCACTCTGTACAATAGGCTCTAGGTTCAATCACTTCATCACTATTGACTCAAATGTGTTCTTTTTATAGCTGAATAATATTCCATCATATATATGTACAATTTCTATTTCCATTCATCTCTGGATGGACATCTAAGTTGTCTCATGTCCTAGCTATTATAAAAAGTGCTGCTTTGTAAATTGATACAACCAGTACGGAAAAAAGTATGGTAATTTCTCAAAAAACTTGGAATAAAACTACCATATGACTCAATAATCCCACTACTAGACATATAACCTAAGAAAACCATAATTGAAAGAAACACATGCCGTGTATCATTTTGAGTCAGAATCACCTCTATCATAATCATACATACTTAAGAGTGAGGTATTTCTAATGTACACATTAGATTGTTTAAGTAGTAATAAAGTCCTGACACACATGGGAAGATGTAGGGCATTAGAAAGAACACTGAAGTCAAGAGAATTTGGTTCAAATGCCCACCTATGTCCCTAACTTACTCAGTCATCTTTGGAAAAGTGAACAATCTCTCTGAACTGCTCTCTCAAAAATTAAACAAAGCTTTAAATAATTGATTAAATCAGATAAATCATATATTAGTTCTTGAACACTGTGTGTGTGTGTGTATGTCAACACTCATATACAAACATATATTATGGTTTAACAATCTCAATAAGCAGAAAAATTCAGTAGGAAATACCATACTGAGTTCTAGCACATGATGATTCTTTAAAAACCACATAAGTAAGAAAGTAAAGAATACTGATGCATAAAAAAAATCTTAAATTTCTGTTTCCATCTCATCACCATACTGAAGTTGAACAGCAGAGAGAGAGAGAAAGACACACATACACACACTCACACACACACACACACATGCACACGCACACACACACACATGCACATGCATGGAGACAGAGAAAGAGAGAAAAGAAGCACTGGGTTCAAGTCTGAGCTCTGACAATTAATTAGTAGCTCCGTGATCTTGGGTAAATCATTTAAAATTTTGAGCTTCATTTTCCTGATCTGTCAAGTTGTTCTGATGACTAAATGAAACCAACAATGCACGTAAAGGGCCTAGCAGAGTATATTTTACATGTAGACCAGTATTCAGCAAACGTTAGTCTCTCACTCATTTCTGATAAGTATTAGGTGTATGTAAGTCAGTATGGAGAAGGGAGAAAAATGACCTACAGAGATGAATTACCTAGGGATTTAAAGACTTTTTATTTTTTTCCTTATTTTTCTAATCAACAATAAGTAGAAAAATGATTAATTTCAAATTTAGTTCATGGTTCTATCCATGGGGGTAAAATTATTTAATACATAAAGACAGACAAATGTGTGTGTTGTGTATATAGGAGTAATTTGAAAGAAAAATGTAGAGAAAACAAGGATTTAGTATCTAAACATTGGAAAAGAAACTGCCCACTCATGGAAATATCTTCCCCACATATGAAAGAGAGAACAACTAGCTATTTATAGATGGTTAGGAGAAGACAAGATAATCACAAATTATAGGTAAGATAACTCTACCTATCTCTATAATCTGTCTATCAACGGCAGACACACAAATAAGTATCTGAAAGAATAACATGGGAGTATAGCACATACAAATTCTGATTTGGTCACTCTGGTCTCAATATTTCAAGACCCAGTAAGAGAGGCAATACTGTGCTTTTATTAAAATTCATCCTGCAATAGTACAAAATTGCATTTTCCATGGACAATATAGGTACTCTATTTAGCTCTAGTAGGAGTATCACCGGAGAAGGCGATGGCACCCCACTCCAGTACTCTTGCCTGGAAAATCCCATGGATGGACGAGCCTGGTGGGCTGCAGTCCATGGGGTCGCGAAGAGTCGGACACGACTGAGCAATTCACTTTCACTTTTCACTTTTATGCACTGGAGAAGGAAATGGCAACCCACTCCAGTTGTCTTGCCTGGAGAATCCCAGGGACAGGGGTGCCTCGTGGGCTGCCGTCAATGGGGTCGCACAGAGTCCGACACGACTGAAGCGACTTAGCAGCAGCAGTAGCAGCAGCAGGAGTATCACTGGTGCACTGTAGTAAATGAGGTTGTGAAGAGTCAGACATGACTTGGCAACTGAATGACAAGCGTGTCACTCTCAAGGAAAGGCAGCTGCACCTTCCTAAAAGTATGAGTCCCTCGTGCTGTGCTGTGCTTCATCACTCAGTCGTGTCCAACTCTTTGTGACCCCATGGACTGTAGCCTGCCAGGCACCTCTGTCCATGGGACTTTCTGGCTAAAGATTTCCTTTGTGTTTTGCCAGACATTTCTCAATGCAAGTATTTCTGTATACTGTGCTTTTTTTTTTTTTTTTCTAAATTTCTCATCATTTTGTGAACAAGGAATTATGCACACATCTCAACAGACCCACATATTTGTAAAAGTATGGACTCTGAAATGTGAACCAGGGCAAGCATGTCTTAGCACAACCTGGGAATCAGCTGTCTTGAACTTAGTTGTTTTCACTCACAAAACCTTTTACTCACAGTTTAACAACCTGACTTGCATTTTATATGACCTATGAAGTATGGCTATTGTTGCCTCAAAATGACTAACTTGTTTTGTAAGACTTTCTACGGTCACCATAAATTGCCATTTATGTTCATGGTAACACCAGGAAATATTTAAAAGCTTACTAAAAAAACACCTGTCCTGCCAAGGATTTCCTGTACTGAGGAACACATGGCTTTATGGTCCTGCCACTAACGTGGTGACGGAGGTTGACATTCCTTCATGACCAAGTTATGGGCTTCCCAGATGGCTCAGTGGGAAGAATCCACCTGCCAATGCAGGCGATGCAAGAGATGTGGGTTCAATTTTTGAGTTAGGAAGAGCCCTCGGGTAGGAAATGGCAACCCACTCCAGTATTCTTGCAGGGAAAATTTTTCATGGACAGAGGAGCCTGATGGGCTACAGTCCATGGGGTTGCAAAGAGTCAGACACAACTGAGCATCCATGCATGCATGGCCAAGTTACCAAAAGAGTCTAACTCAGCCCTCTCAAATTAATTCCTTATGAATTTGACAGAATATGACATGTCACACAGTATTTGCATCATTCAGTTTCTCCTAGAATATCTAGTGTGTTCCCACCTGACCTATCTAAAACCTTTAGCCTTATTCTAGGGCTCCTTTCCTTCTTCTCTCTCATCATAAATCTGGTTACTTCTTGTCAGAGAGCCTATCGTTGTCATAAAAGGCCTCCTCAGGCTCCACTGTGCATTCTATGCAGCTAGTACTTTAACGCTTAAGTCCAGAAATCAAAGTTTTCTTCAAACTGGGCCATCTCAAAGAAAACTCATCCATGAAAATACATCTCTAATACATCTACATCTCTAATACACCAAGTCTTCCCTTTTCATACTTGAGAGGTGGTTCTTCTCAAGGGGATGAATGGAAGCTGATAATAAGAGATTTGGGTTTCAAAAAATGGTTGAAATTTTTCAATCCTGGATGAATACTTCAGGTGTTGTAGTGGAATGGGGGTTAGAAATAGGTTTAACATTAAGTGATATGTTTCACACTTGTGTATAAACTGAATTCCATACATGTTATGTTTCTAGTAATGCAGACAAGCATAGCAAACAGCATTTCCTTCTAAATATAGTATGTATAGTATTATTTAGGACTTTGCTGGTGGCTCAGATGATAAAGCGTCTGCCTGCAATATGGGAGACCCAGGTTCGATCTCTGGGTTGGGAAGATCTCCTGGAGAAGGAAATGGCAACCCACTCCAGTATTCCTGCCTGGAGAGTCCCAGGGATGGAGGAGCCTGGTAGGCTACAGTCCATGGGGTCGCAAAGAGTTAGACATGACTGAGTGACTTCACTTCACTTCACTTTTCACTTCATAGTATCATTTATATTATATATTACTATATGCGTATTGTATAGTATATAATACTATGCATCATTTATATATAAACTACATATCTAATTATATAAATGCACACATAGTATCTTTAAAGAGGGGACCCCCAAGTGGTATTCAGAGAGTAGAATGAAGAAAGAGAAGAAAAATGGACACATTCACCTTCTAAACTGCTCCATACTTTCTGGGTCAACTCAACATATAATGCCCCAGGATTCCAGGGAAACCGCAGAAAGTGTCCTGCAGCCGGTTGCCTTCTCACAGAGGGCACTAGCTCCAATCTGAGTTCTGGACACAAGCTCACTGCATGTGCACCTGCAGGAAGGAGAGTGGTATCTACTCTACATTGTGTAGGCTCCTCTGTGTTCATCATAGTTGCACACAGACCCCACCATTGCACTTCTCCTTCTGTATAATGCTGACTATAGAGTGTCACACTGCTTGATTTGTGTCTTTACCACTACATGGAAAGCTTCTTAAGATTGGGCACTGTACTTAATCATTTAAGTAGGCCTTTTTTCAGTTTCTTTAAACTTACCTCTATGAGAAGTAAACTCAGATGAATGCCTCTTCAGTCCAAAATAGTTATATAGAAACATGGCCCTACCCTAAAGTTCAGTTCAGTTCAGTCACTCAGTCATGTCTGATTCTTTGCGACCCCATGAATCGCAGCACGCCAGGCCTCCCTGTCCATCACCAACTCCCAGAGTTCACTCAGACTCATGTCCATCGAGTCAGTGATGCCATCCAGCCATCTCATCCTCGGTCATCCCCTTCTCCTCCTGCCCCCAATCCCTCAAAGCATCAGAGATTTTTCCAATGAGTCAGCTCTTCGCATGAGGTGGCCTAAGTACTGGAGTTTCAGCTTTAGCATCATTCCTTCCAAAGAAATCCCAGGGCTGATCTCCTTCAGAATGGACTGGTTGGATCTCCTTGCAGTCCAAGGGACTCTCAAGAGTCTTCTCCAACACCACAGTTCAAAAGCATCAATTCTTTGGTGCTCAGCTTTCTTCACAGTCCAACTCTCACATCCATACATGACTAATGGAAAAACCACAGCCTTGACTAGATGGACCTTTGTTGGCAAAGTAATGTCTCTGCTTTTCAATATGCTATACAGGTTGGTCATAACTTTTCTTCCAAGGAGTAAGCGTCTTTTACAGGGTCCCAACTGGTACCAGTCCTGGTGGTCCATTAGGAACCAGGCCTCACAGCAGGAGGTGAGCAGTGGACGAGTGAATGAAGCTTCATCTGTGTTTACAACTGTGCCCCGCTGCTCTCTCATCAGCCCCAGATGTGAACTGTCTAGTTGGAGGAAAACAAGCTCAGGGCTCCCACTGGTTCTGCATGATGGTGAGTTGTATAATTATTTCATTATACATTACAATGTAATAATAACAGAAATAAAGTACACAATAAATGTAGTGCACTTAAACCATACCCAAATCATCCACCACCATCTGTGTAAAAATTGTCTTCCATGAAATCAGTCTCTGGAGCCAAAAATATTGGAGACCACTGCCCTAATGGATAATCATATTGGCTACCAGGCCTGAAATCTTAAAGCAAGATATTTAACCCTTTTGGACTTCAGATATCGCGACTGGGTTGAGAGGATTAAATATGATCATGTACCCAAACTTAGCCTATCCCAGAGCATATGGTAAATTTCAATAAACATTAGCTATTATTTGTATGGTATTTCATAGCTTTGATAGGCTTCCAATTGCTCAAACCATATCTAGTGTATGTTGCCACTACAGAAAAATGGCAAGTTGCTAGAAGACAATACCACCTCTGTTTCTTCAGTGGTTATAGTATTTTCCCGACTTATACTCATCCACCAACAGTTTGTACACAGAATGGGTTCCCCAAATTTTGAACAGTGCACTGGGCAAAGTGGAGGCAACAAATGACAGGAAGTTACTGTGTAAAACAAACGAGTTTTCAAATGTGATCAGGAAACTGGGGTCATTCTTGTACTTTAAAGAATATGATCAGAATTTCTTTCACAGCTGATCTTTTAAATTAAACAAGCACAGCTGGAAAAACAAATGCAAATTTTGGTATTTCAGTCCAGCAATATGCAAGCATATCCACAGTAAGAGTAATTTGCTGAAGAAGCCTCATTAATGAGTCCGAGCGCTGGTTTATTACGAGAAGTCATGCTATACTCTAATAAAGGCAACATTTTCCTGAGTGCTGCATAAGGTCATGTCTACGCACAGTGTCTTTCCCCATAAAACACCAGTCTTCTGAGTCAAGAACCTTCTCCCATTATGAATAGTTTGTCAAATACACACAGGGCTCTGTATTTCTCAGCACCTCATTCTGAAGTAACTCTGGACTGAATTATTATTAACACATACTGTTCTACATTAGGATGTAATTCAGAAACACCAGTGGACAGACTGGATACAATGGATCCATCTACTAATTATAGTCTGTTATTAGCTGTTTGTACATTGATTTAACTCCTTACTACACTGCAAATTTAAAGCCCAAAAGTAGAATAATCTGAAATGAAACATGTTAACTCATCTTTAATATAAGAGGAAGGTAAGATTCTGCAGTGATGCAATGGGAGGATCACCAAGAACATACTAAGGGGAATGTCTCTGTCTAGAAAGAATGGTTGGTACAGTGTCCATTAAGCTTTAGATTCACCTTGCAACTCTCATAATGGAAATATTCAATATATAAAATATCACTGGATATACCTGATGGGGGACACTGTTCTGACCTCATAGCTCAGCATATTATATTTGTACAAAAGATTTCAAACATTCCTAATCAGTCTTTCATCAGGAGGGGTGATGCTGAAGCTGAAGCTCCAATCCTTTGGCCACCTGATGCGAACAGCCAACTCATTAGAAAAGACCCTGATGCTGGGAAAGATTGAAGGCAAGAGGAAAAGGGGATGACAGAGGATGAGATGATTGGATGGCATCCCTGACTTAATGGACATGAGTTTGAGCAAGCTCTGGGAGATGATGGACAGGGAAGACTGGTGTGCTACACTCCATGGGGTCACAAAGAGTCGAACATGACTGAGTGACTGAACAGCAACAGTCAGCTCTAAGCACCCTCCACTCCTCATATATATAAGCCAGTATGGCACTTTACTCCTCTAGTTCCATGATGCCATTTTCAAGAGACAGGAGCCAAAAATATGTTGCAGCTCTAGCCCTGCAGCTGAGACTCCCAAGCTGAAAGAAGGAAATGTCAGCAACGCAAAAAGCGAAAGAAGAAACAGACCAAGTGGCACTGCTATTGCCTGATTTATTAGCATGGGCCAGGGGTTATTTGCCAATGTAGAAAAAAAGCTGGCACAAATGCTTGGCAACGTGCTCCAAGCTCTATCAGGGAAAGGAATTGATATTTGGATAAGTAAAGAAAAAAAAAAAAGTCTCTCGCTGCCTCACTGTGTCTCTTATGTGTGGTGCTACTGTACTGCTTCAGGAACAAGCATAGTGTGTCTATTTTTAGGGCAAATGTGCCTACTCTGTCCTCACCAACTAAATCTTTCTACATGACTAATTTGCAAGTTGAATTATCTTGGTAAATAGGCTGACTCACTAGCAAATAATCTGCAGAATTTAACTATGCATTAGGCTTCTGTAGTGAATTAGGTCTTTCTGTCTTGCTTAGAATGCTGAAATGAACTGCAGTAGTGCTTTGGTTAATAAAAAAAAAAAAAAAAAAAGGAAGAAAAGTTATTCCAAAGGCAAGACGAGTCTTTCTTTAGAAGAGTTTGGTATGATGGAGATAAATATAGCAAGCTATATTGAGAGACATAGCAGTGACTTAAGTCAAATAAAGAAATGAGCCACAGTTCAGATAGATGTATGCATAGTTGAGATAGTTGAGTGTGCATACATAAGATGCATTTTATGTATGTATGTATCCTATACATATTTATATAACAATTTATACTTACATAATCATTTATCACACTGTGCACAACAATCAGTACCCAGAAGTTGTTCAAGAAACACTTGTGAAATGAACAAATTTAAATGCTGGATTAACATTATCACACTGGATCAAATGTCCTGTCCCTCTGCTGCCCCACCCCCTCTATGCCTGTGATGATTCAGTTGTAGAAAGACACATCTTATACATCATAGGTACATAAATTTTTTTCTCCTGTTTCTTGTTTTGTTTCTGTGTGGTTTAAAAAGATTACTAAATAATTTGCTATTACTAAATAATTTGAAATATATGTCATTGCAATTATTGCAATGACATTCAAAAAAATACATATATTTGTCCAAATATTGGGCTTCCCTGATAGCTCAGTTGGTAAAGAATCCACCTGCAATGCAGGAGACCCCGGTTTGATTCTTGGGTTGGGAAGATCCACTGGAGAAGGGACAGGCTACTCACTCCAGTATTTTTGGGTTTCTCTTGTGTCTCAGCTGCTGAAGAATCTGCCTGCAATGCGGGAGACCTGGGTTTGATCCCTCAGTTGGGAAGATCTCCTGGAGAAGGGAAAGGCTACCTATTCCAGTATTCTGGCCTGGAGAATTCCATGGACTGTATAGATCAGGGGGTTGCAAAGAATCAGACACGACTGAGCGACAGTTTTAAAGCATGGTAGGAATTAAAATTTTATATACTTGAGTACCTAAGAGTGGGCCAGGATGGCAGCACACCACGTAAATGTACACGGGATAGGTAGAAAGGGGAGTCAGAAGCATTCCGTCAGTGACAGTATTCAGAATTGCTGGTGCATGGTGACAATGAAAAGATGACTGACTTTTAGCCAGTTTTATGTTCATTTGTAAACCCTCAACAGACAGTGTACTTTCTTACTGCTTGCCCTTAGAGTGTACTACCTCTGTCAGCTTCCCCTCTTGGGCCAGGATCCTTAGCAGAAACCGATGTCAGAGTTCAGGCTGAGGTTGTAGCAAAGTCAACACCCTCCCACACCTGTGCTGATGTACTGATCATTTACCAGCACAGGCACTGGCTCCGACATGTCCTCACTCTCAGCAACAGGCACCTGTGGCTCCCTGGGCGAGGGCTACCCTCGAGCCTCTGGACTTCAGCTTTGCATGTACCCAGGAAGAGATGCACCCTTGAGGGTAGATCTTGCTGATGACATAGAGATGTCATGCCCTCAGAGGACCATTCGGAAGTGTGATCATCACCATCTTCAGAGACCCCTGTGGGGCTGACTCCAGCGTACTTTCCATGGAACTTTGTTTAAATTCCATCCTTACATGTCCTGCCCTGTGCCATTTCCTTACTTCTAGGAGTACTTTCTAAGAAACCATCATCTCGTGAAGCCTTGTCTTGGGGTCTGATCCGGGGAGAGACAGGGCAATCTTAGATACAAGTGACTGTTTACCTTAAAACTGGAAGAATCATGAATTGCTGGGCAATCTTACACACAGTCTCCTTAGAAAAGAGTAAGAAAATAGACTAATCTAGTTTGTATCTTGATAGCTCCAATTTCATAAAAGAAAAGCTAATATAAACCCCATTGTCTTACTCAGCACGATTCTACCCTTTCTGTAGGCTTCCAGAGGTTCTCTGGAAAGAGAAATGTCAAAAAATAAAATGACCTTTTTCTCAGTCTAACGATATTCTTTGCCTTCCTCATTATACATAGATGAGGGAAAGATGCAGTTGCTTTCCCTGGAATCCAAGGCATTATTACATAGAAATTCTTTTCACTTCTATCTCACTCCCTTATCCCTTCCAAAAGTAGAATTAAATTCAAGATCACAGCTAAGGACTGAATACATGGCAAGCCCTGATTCCATCTAGGGACTGCAAATTCACATTCTAAAATATTCTCTACCGTTGGTATCAAAGTGTAATTGAAAAGTCAGATCTGTGCACAGCAACTGTAAAGCATGGGAGAAACTACATGCTTCAAAAAAAAAAAAAAAAAACTATAAATAAAGGTTTATGGGAGCTGAAAGGTGAGGCGGATGAACTCTGAACAGGGAAGCCAGGCAAAGCAGCATGGCCAAGGTGGCCCTTGGGGAGATCCTTAATGTGTGAGTTTGGTCAGAGGGAGTCAAGGAGGAGCCTTCCAAGGTGACAAGAACATGAGTGGTTGTGATATGCAGAGACTAGAGTAGCAGGTCATAGAGGCAAATACAGGGAGCAAAACTGGAATGGGGCAAAGCTTGTGGCAGGTATGCACTGAAGACCCAATGGCTATTTCATGATGACTGAAATTCCACTGACCTCATTCAAATTGCACCCTTGCAAAGAAGTGTAATTGTAGCCATGTGGTCACTTTTATCTTGAAGTGAGTGATTTCTAAAATAGTCTGATTCACAGCTGGCTTTGATAGAGGAGAAGTAAGATGAAGTTACTACTTCCTTAGGCCAGAGGAAAAACCAAAGCACATTTTGTCCACTTTAAACATTGAAAGTTTCAACCAGGCTTTTTGCAACAGCCACAAACTGAATAAGAAAACAAAACATATGAATATCCAGCACTCTTTCTCACAATGAAGGAAAGAGGAATCGTAAACATCATCAATTGATATTAACAATTTTTTCAGATGCACACTCTTGGATGTAACAGAATAATTATCAGCTATAAATAGTATGGCAACTTTAAGCAATTGAAATCTGATGAGAAATCATAGCTAGAAATGATAGCACAGAAGATTAGGAACTAATCCAGACACAAGGAAAATAAATTTGCTTAAACCCTATAAAATCACTTGACAACATAAACTATAAAAGTCAAATAAGTGACTGAAGCAAGGCATTTTTTAACCATATTGAAGGACTTATTGGGAAAATTAAGGAGTCAGATCAGATCAGATCACATCAGTCGCTCAGTCGTGTCCGACTCTTTGCGACCCCATGAATTGTAGCACGCCAGCCCCCCTGTAGTTTTAACTACCAAAATAAGTACATGAATAAATATTGTGTCACTAAACATATACTCAACAAACATATACTGAATACCTGTAAGTCCTAGGACTGCATTGTTGAACCAGAAAGACTCATTTTTCTCATATGGAACTAACAGTGAAAATTAGGTTAATGACAGGTAGGTACAACATATGACACCTAGCAGAGAAAACTAAAAAATTGGTTGACAAACTTCATACATGGATACAGGTTATTATGCCAATAGATAGAATGGTGTTAATACAAACACAAACTAGTACCTGAAGTTTGAATGAAACATCAATTAGACCCAACATTATGAGTTCAAAGCTGAGAATAATTACGAAACAGCTACCACAATATATCCTGGGATAGAATTACAGTGTCAGATGCACACATTCTGTGCAACAAAACATATCTTTTCCAATTTAATTTCAGAAAATATATAAACCAGTCAAATATATTGATTCAAGGTTTCACTTGCGGAAAAAAACTCAGAATATAGCAGAAAAGATAAATAGGACTATGGTGTAGAAACTGTTTTAGACACGCTGTTCACTGTGTGAATTATCATAGGTTGGCATCAATTTGTAATAATCATATTGATAATAATTATAATGGATAACATAATTTGAGTTATTATGTGACAAGCAGTCTGTTCAGGGATTCAAAAGCATTTATTTACTTGTTCCTATGTTCATCAAAATCATGCTTATTTTGGTTCTATTTCATGTTAGGCATTGTCCCAGATACTACAGACATAATGATGAATAAAGAGTTGAGTTCTTGTGTTCTGGAGCTTACTTTCTAGTAAACTGGAGAGATAGTAATAGTAAAGTGGAGAGACAATAATAAATACACACAGGAAGAATGTAGTCTAATTCGAATACTAAAGTAAAATCAACAGGATAAGAAAATAATTAGTCCTATGCTAGCTATCCTGGACTCGCTGATGACTAGGGGAGGGACATAAGTGAAAGTCAGGCAGGTGGCTGTCTGAAGGCTCAGTCTTCATGGAAGAGGGAATGGGAAGGGGGGCAGCCAGGAGTGAGGGCACACGTGACCTGGTCAGAGTCCCCACTGAAGGCTGGAGCACAGGGGTGGTGTGAGCAGGAAGACTGGCCCAGGAGGCCAGTGGTGAAGGCAGAAGCTAAGCATCAATGATTTATCCTCACAATGATTCTACACAGTAGGTGTTATATCTGAGCCAGCAGCTCAGATGGTAAAGAATCCACCTGCAAATGCAGGAGACCCATGTTTAATCCCTGGGTCCAAAAGATCCCCTGGAGAAGGGAATAGCAACTCACTCCAGTATTCTTGCCTAGAGAATCCCATGGTTAGAGGATTCTGGCAGTCTTGATTTTCCCTCTTACATAGTTCTGGGGTTACTCTTTATTCTCCATATTTATTCTATATCTACGAGATTACAACCTCACTGAGGGCAGGTTTTAAGTTTTTGTGTTTTTCCCATAGCACAGTCTCTAGCACTTAAGAGACACTAAAGACGACCCTGTTTAAATGAGAGATCATCTTGCTTATGACAGAGGTTTCCCTTCCTGTAGACACCTTTCTGTAGATGAAAACTTTCTCTTGGCTTATTGCCCATAATGCATGCATGTATAACTTCTGGGGTTTTCTAAAGAGTCACTTTGTATTGGAGCCTTGGTTATTTACAAGAATTGTTAACAGAAAGGAAAAGTGAATTTGGTGAAACCAGGTATTTAGACACACTAGAGACTCTGCCTCATAGCCTTAGCTTGGAATAGGGGTAAAATTATGCATGGCATGAGGGGTCAATAAGACTGGATTTATTAGCTAAACTTATTTTCTCAGATGTAAAATAGATGTTATACATTGAATCATTATATATTATAACTTCATTGACTACTGCCATATACCTAGTTTGCCTATTAGAAGATGAATATACTTCAAAGAGAAAAACATCCTTCCTCACAGTAACTTCTCTGTAGGAAGGATCCTACAGAGTAGGCATAAAGAAAGAACATGGGAGAAATGTTAAGTGCTGAATCTAAGCTGTGCACATGTGTGTGTGTGTGTGTGTGTGTGTGTGTGTGTGTTTAGTATCTCCATCATGTCTGACTCTTTGCAACCCCATGGACTATAGTCTGCCAGACTCCTCTGTCCATGGAATTCTCCAGGCGTGGACAAAGCTGAGGGTAGAAGCATAGATCTTGCTGCCTCTTTATTCTACTGTGACCTTTTTTCCCTCTTTGAAAACAAATGGAGTTCAGACTTGGGCAATTGGTACCCACAGCAAAGCTATGATAAGGAGGATAGGAAAAAGAAAAATGAAGGAATAAAACACTGAAACAGCAGCAAGGTCATGGAAGAATATCTGTTTCTGGCACCTCCATCACCTGACTGTGGGCTTCCTTGGTGACAGCTGGTAAAGAATCTGCCTGCAATGCAGGAGACCTGGGTTCGATCCCTGGATTGGGAAGATTCCCTGGAGAAGGGAACAGCTACCCATTCCAGTATTCTGGCCTAGAGAATTTCATGGACTGTATAGTCCATGGTGCAAAGAGTCAGACACGACTGAGAGACTGACTTTTACTTCTTACCTGAGTGTAGCAACCTTTTATGTTTATAAATGTCATTTAGAGAATAAGCATCTATGTGTTCTGAAAATAAAGGTGTTTTCTCATATATCTTTTAAAACTTGAAAAAGTAACAAGTGAAATTATTAAACTTGCAAATTATACCTTATATTTTAATTATATCTAATTGCAACAAAAAGGTTTTTTTTCTTTTTAATTAGTTTCATTTTAACCAATTTCATTTCAATTTTTATTATGATAAGGATAGAGTTCATGGAAATATTATTTTAATTTATTTTTAATTGGAGTATAATTGCTTTACAATAGTGTGGTTTCTGCCATCTATCAACATGAATCAGCCATAGGTATACATATATGTCCCCTTTTAAAAAGAACTTTAATTTCTCTATCAATTCTTTCTCAACCACCGGGATGACAAAACATAGTAAGACAAAAAAAAAAAAAAAAAAAATCCTGAGGGGATGGCAATTAGGAAGAGGGAAAATAAGAAAATGAAGAAGATTTGGGGGAGTCAGGAAAATGGGGGCAGGGAGAGAGCAAAGTCACGTGTGCCAGCTTCAGTGGGTGCCATGTGGTTCCTTTGTGAATGGTCTAGGGCAGTGGTAAGTGCAAAAAGGAAAGGCAAAGCAACGATTCAGAAATGGAATTCAATTTCTTGATACCACAGTAGTACAGGCTATGCTGACTGACAAACAGAAAAGAAAGGAACACAATGGAACAAAATACAATTTATTTCCATATCTCTCATAAGGACACAGAAAGCAATCTGGGCCAATACTCTGTGTATGTGACAATTGCCTAGCTTTGTAGTTTTAGGCTACACAGTCATTTAATTTTTTTTCAAGAACTCTCACAAGCCTATCCCCTCAAACTGCTAGAGCTTGTCTCCATGTGCCAACAGAAGGGGAAGGGATTATTTATGACTTAAAAAAATGTTTGTAGAAGTAATAGATACAAATAACTGCCCACAATTTTATACTCACTGCCTTAAAAAAAAAGAACTTGTATCAGAGTTAGCCCAATGTGGAATTTTTAATAAAAATGGCTTGTCAACTGAGAAATTTTACCTGAAGATATATATGAGCACATGTTTTGCTGTAACAAAGCAAAAACACCTTAGTAAATTATGTGTGAGCAGATTATACAAGAGATCTGGGTAGAAGTTTATGCAGTAGCTTTTAGCAAAAATGTAATGTGTTTGTCATCCAGAATTTATCCACAGGCATAAAGCATGAAAAGAAAGCTGCTTAAATGGACACATTACTGGTTTCCTCACCTTTGGGGTACAGCTCATTGTGAAAGAAGAGGAATCAGAAACATTTTGATCCATGTTTCTTCTAAATGATACTAAATATAAAAGTAGGGAGCACTTGTAGGACTGACATGAAGTCTATATAAAATTCAAAAAGATAGTTTCTCCCCACTTGTCAATAAGATCATCCACTCCCCTCTTCTGACTCTCTCAGCTTTGTCCTAGTATTAAGCTAAATTAAAAAGCCTGAGCCAAGGCATGTGGGTGTACCAAGAAAAAGAAAGAAAGAAATTAATGGGGGAAGGTCAGATTGGAGAGCAGCCACTTTCCAAAGTCAAATTTGAATATGTGATGCTAATATTCAACAGGTTCACTTTATCCCCCTGTCCTACAGACCTAAGTGAGGCAGACCAGAATTCTCTTCTCATAGTGGGAATGAATTTCATGCATCCTTGTAGTGACTTTCATCATTATATGGAATGGGCTGAACTCCATGGCATGTAATCGGAAAACAATTTATTTTTTTTTCCCTTACTGTTCTCTTAAACTTGACCCAGGGACTCATTCTTCTCTAACTCATGGATGAAATATTTTCCTATTAGTTTCAGATAATAAAATATTTTATATTGCTCTCACATAATAAATATTACCGTTTTAGCAATAAGAATGTCTGGTCTAGGGAACTCCTAACTTCAATAGAACTTAATGCTTTCCTCCACTTCCTACCTAAGCTAACCTTGGAACTGATTAGCCTGGGAAAATTTTGATGAAGATAAGAGGAAAGGTCAGAATCTTTTCCCATTCCTAGCCACACTGCCTGTTGTTGCCCCCAACCAATGTTTTGGAATCCATTTAGGGAGTCAGATCAGGGAAGGAAGGGGCCAAGGAAAGGGAAGGAGAGATCTTTCTCCATTTCTTCAGATGCTATCTGGCTGTGGGTCTCCCTCCAATGGTAGGTTCTCAGTATAAATGCTGTCTCATTTTCGATGCTTCTGTGGGTTACATGGGAATTCTTCACAGTGCCTGGAGCTGTGGCAGTTCACTTCCCAAACTGGCCACTTCTGATGTCAATCCTCAGCTCTCTACCAGGACATGTGGCAGCCCACTCCACAGAGACTGTCCTAGATGGCACTTCTATAAGAAGCCCTTTTAAATTCACTCTGGACAGGCTCCATCTTCTATAATTGGTTATAGTTTATGGGAAATTAGGAGTTTTGTTCCTATCATCAGTAGAAGTGATTTCATTCCCAACATATAACCTCTTTAGACAGTTAAGTCAGCTGCTGCTGCTGCTGCTAAGTCACATCAGTTGTGTCCGACTCTGTGCGACCCCATAGATGGCAGCCCACCAGGATCCCCCATCCCTGGGATTCTCCAGGCAAGAACACTGGAGTGGGCTGCCATTTCCTTCTCCAGTGCATGAAAGTGAAAAGTGAAAGTGAAGTCGTTCAGTCGTGTCCGACTCTTCGCGACCCCATGGATTGTAGCCTACCAGGCTCCTCCGTCCATGGGATTTTCCAGGCAAGAGTATTGGAGTGGGTTACCATTGCCTTCTCCAAGTTAAGTCAGCAGCTCAAGCCAAAGACTATTGCCTGTGAATTGCTCAGATAGAAACAAATATCCGAGTTTTGGACTCTTCTAGATTCAAGGCGATCCATGACAAGATCTGTGAGCGACATCTTAAAACTCCTCTCACGCAATTTGAGGTGAGAAGGAAGCATTTCCCCAATTCTATTCATAGGGATCTTAACTCTGGTTCTTCAGCTTCTAATGTACATGGGAAGTAGATGAATAGCTAAGAGGCACTAAATTGGTATTCTGCCACTGCTTTTGCCTGTCCTGAAACAGTTGTCCAGTACCCTTCTTTACAATGTGAAGGTTCTTAGCACTTATTTTGTTTTTCGCATCTGGAATCCTAGCCCTATCTATGTTCAAGAGTTTACTTCCATTTAAACACTCCACTAAACTCACAAAAGTACAATTCATATTTTAAATCCATATTGTATATGGTCTTAAAACAGGAATAAATGAGGATTTTGTTACAGAAACTCAGTCAGATTTAACTGAGAACATTATAAATTAATTTATGATCTTATGATAAATCAATCATAAATTGATATATGATTTAATTATAAATTTAATTTATTTTTGTGTGTGTGCTATTATTTTTTTATTACTTTATAATATTGTATTGGTTTTGCCATACATCAACATGAATCCGCCACGGGTGTACACGTGTTCCCCATCCTGAACCCCTCTCCCACCTCCCTCCCCATCCCGTCCCTCTGGGTCATTCCAGTGTACCAGCCCCAAGCTTACTGTATCCTGCATGGAACCTGGACTGGCGATTAGTTTCTTATATGATATTATACATGTTTAAATGCCATTCTCCCAAATCATCTCGCCCTCTCCCTCTCCCACAGAGTCCAAAAGACTGTTTTATACATATGTGTCTCTTTTGCTGTCTCGTATACAGGGTTATTGTTACCATCTTTCTACATTCCATATATATGCGTTAGTATACTGTATTGGTGTTTTTCTTTTGGGCTTACTTCACTCTGTATAATAGGCTCCAGTTTCATCCAAAAATAAATAAATTAATTAATTTAATTTATTAATTTATTAACAAATGTTTGTGCCTTGCCACAGTCTTTTCTCATAGTAGGGACCAATGAGGATTTGCCATGCTGGGAGTGTTATTACAAAGGAGAATAACTTTTTGTTTAGAAATAGAAGTGAGTTTTGAAGTCATCTAGTTTATATTCTGGAGAATCCCAGGGACAGGGGAGCCTGGTGGGCTGCCATATATGGGGTTGCACAGAGTTGCACACAACTGAAGCGACTTAGCAGCAGCAGCAGCAGCAGTTTATATTCTTCAATAATTTAGATTTACCCGAGAAACTTAAACACACTTGCAAAGTCACTAACATTATCTTACAAATAACAATCACAAAAGATAAAAGGGAATATGGCAAAAGTTTTTAAGTTTCAAGATTTCTAAACATATACAACTCTGAAAAGCAAAAACAGAACTGCCTAGGCTAATATTGACAAAGTACTTCATTCATTGTAAAACTATTCTAAGAACTGCACCAGAATATTTCTCTAAACATGGGTTTTCTTAGGCAAAAAGAAAAAACTGGTGACTTAAGAACAATTACTATTTTCAACAGCATTTCATAAAGTCAAATTGTTTCATATTTTTATAATCCTTATTGACAACCTATATGTTCTTAATTTATATCTTCTTGTGAGGATATTTTGAGGGTAAATAGCTCTTAGTATTTTTGAAGTTCACTGGCACTTTATTTAAATAGAGCTTCCTAACACTTGGTAGCAAAAATTAGATTCCCATTGTATTTACACACAGCTGTGTGGATCTTTCACTTTTCTCTTTTTGCATCCTCTGAGCAAAGACCTTTTAAACACACCTTAAGTCAAGGCAGTTGGAGAAAAGGTGTATCTCACAAATCGTGTAAAGGAGCATCATCTACTTCCAGCCTAAAGTAAGTTACAGAGGGGAGCTGCTGGGTCAAAAATTGGGATGTAATCTTCTGCTATATTCTTACCAATGTATAGTGTGTGCATGATCAGTCCTGTCTGACTCTGCAGCCTCCTGAACTGTAGCCCACCAGGCTCCTCTGTCCATGGAATTCTTTACGTAAGAATATTAGAGTGGGTTGTCATTTTCTCCTCCAGGGGATCTTCCCAACTCAGGGATTGAACCCATGTGTCTTACACCCTCTGCATTGCAGGAGGATTCTTTACCACTATGTCACCTAGCAAGCCCATATATAGAGAAAGCAAGGGAATTCCAGAAAAACCATCTACAGAGATCACGGCATTCAGTTCCATCACTTCACAGCAAATAGAAGGGGAAAAATTGGAAGCAGTGATAGATTTTATTTTCTTGGGCTCCAAAATCACTGCAGATGGTGACTGCAGCTATGAAATTAAAAGACCCTTGCTTCTTGGAAGAAAAGTTGTGACAAACCTAGATAGCATATTAAAAAGTACAGATATCATTTTGTCAATAAAGGTTCATATAATCAAAACTATGGTTTTTCCAGTGGTCATGTATGGATGTTAAAGTTGGACCATAGATAAGGTTGAGTGCCGAAGAATTGATGCTTTCAAATTACAGTACTGGAGAAGACTCTTGAGAGTTCTTTGGAGTGTGAGGAGATCAAACCAGTCAATCCTAAAGGAAATCAACCCTCAATATTCATTGGAAGAACTGAAGCTAAGGCTGAGGGTTCTATAATTTGGCCACCGACGTGAAGAGCTGACTCATTGGAAAAGACCCTGATGCCGAGAAAGATGGAAGGTAAAAGGAGAAGGAGGCAGCAGAGGATGAGATGGTGAGGTAGCATCACTGACTCAATGGTCATGAATTTGAGCAAACCCTAGGAGATAGTTGGAGAAGGCAATGGCATCCCACTCCAGTACTCTTGCCTGGAAAATCCCATGGATGGAGGAGCCTGGTAGGCCGTAGTCCATGGGGTCGCGAAGAGTCAGACACGACTGAAGCAACTTAGCAGCAGCAGCAGCTAGGAGATAGTGGAGGACAGAGGAACCTGGAGTGCTGCAATCCATGGGGGTCTGTCCAAAGAGTTAGATAAGACTTAGTAACTGAATAACAACAAATATAAAGGCAAATTTTTAAAATATCAGTGTCAAATAATGCTATTTTCTTTTACCACCTGTCATTTGAGATTATCTATATTTCATTTACCAGTATTAATTAATACATTCTTGTCTTAGAATTAAGACACTGTAATCTTAACCTAAAGGACAATTACTTACAGCCTTTATAACAATGGAAGAAATGTTCTGTGAGTAAATATGAATAAGGGTAACATATTTTCAAGCTGAAGGGAAGCACAGCAGTTGCAAAAATTGTGAATAGTTTTTTTCAAATGGTCGCTGTTGGAATTCATAATAAAGTTTAATGGCATAGAGAACTGAAGGTCTTGCTTTTTAAATGAACTTAAGAATTCAAATTCAAAAAGCTTAGTTACCTGGAGCACTGCTGGATGAACATTTGGATAGGGCAGGTGTTTTCAACTTGGTTTGCTCCCTAACTCATCAGAGGGATGTGAGAGAGACACACATCTGTTAGTAACTACAGTTTACCACAAAGAGATGCTAAGATGGCAGCCATGCTAGAAAAAAGTACCACAGCTCGCCACTGTTACAACTCCTCCAAATCCCTCTTTCTTAATCACTGGAATAAGGCTTACTATATGCAAATTATAAAGACTTACTGAAATAGCACACTTTAGAACCTTAAGCTCAACTTCTCCAAACCAGGGAGGAAGGTCTCTGATTTGGACCAAGTTCATTAAAAATTCTTTAAAATATCCAATGGGGATCATTGTGATAAAGGGAAAAACTTTAGTGGTTTTGTGGAAGGAATAAAGTGATCACATGAATCTGAACTGGGGCAAATATTGTTTTTTTCTAAATTTTTAAAAAAAACTTTCTGGTCACTCTGTAAATTTCAATTATATATATATACCTGGCATTAAAACGAAGCCTGGAAACACATTCACATGAATTTCCTTGTCTTTGGAAGGTGAGACAGATCGCAAGGTGTGGTTTGGGGAAAAGACAAAATGGAACTTTCTATTGAAACCTCCTTCAAATCTTAATCTAAATGAACCTTTTAAGCCAACAAACATGTCAACCAGTCTACCAGGATGGAGAAATGGATGCAGATAATAGACCAAAAACCTAGAGTAATCAGGAAAATTTTAATCACAGATTTCCGTGTGCATCTATCTTTTGGTACCTACACAGAATTGACTATGGATACATTAAGTATCTACCTGTTTCATGTAATGAAATTTTGATCCTGGTTATAGGTTTTATTTATCCTCCCCTATGTAAATGCAAACTCAGTAACATATATTATAATAAAATACTTGCCATTTCATGCAGAGAAAATACTGGACAAATAGAAAAATACAGAAATAGAAGATGTTGGAAAGACTCAGCAGTGTTTGGAGATTGATGATACAAGTCATAGGGTATATTGTGTATAAGTTTGAGGGTACAGGGAGACACAATTTCTTTGTGTCTGAGGAATATTTGAAGAATCCTGATGCAGAAAAGTATTAGATTTGCTCAATAAGGTACACATTAGGAACCAAGGGATTCAAGAAGATATGTGTTTTAGTTGCTAAAAAGAAAACTTTGTAATACAATTCTTTAAAAATGGACAAAGCAGTCTTGAGTGGTAACAAGTATGCTATCACGTGTGGTGTTCATGCATAAGAAGGTTAAAAGTTTCTCTGTGTTTCTTCCCCGCCAGCACACACACACAGCATAGATGGAAGATCCCTGTACAGAGATTAGACAGCTTGTGAATTATGTAGAATTTCCACCATGCTATCTGTGTTCTCTTTCTAACAAAGATACGTGTTGCTGCAAAGCACAAGACCAGCTAAGGGTATTTTCCCCAGACTCACTGCATCTAAACAACTAATTCTCTATAAAGTAATGTTTGCATAAGTGAACATGTCAGTTCTAAACTGAAATAGCTAAGGAACTGTTATATCTTCATCATGCTCTTATTTCTTATCTTCTGGTTAAAGGACAAAAATATGGTTAAAAAAAAAATCTCCAATGCTGAGGGGATGGTAGAGACATAAAATTAAAGGCATTTAAGTCCATGGATCACAGTGTGGAAGGCCACCAACTTTACAAGCACATTATAGTAACTGTTATATTAGTGAGAAATATAGTTCTATTATGTTATGTCACTAACATCCTAGGGTTAATTTGTTATAACAGTTAATCTACTTTGAGCAATAAAAATTATGATGTCCTTTTCTCTAATAAAGTTTAAAGTATTTCACACATTCTTGCCCTATAATAATATAATAATATTATTACAATTTATTGGGCACTGTATTACTAGGTACATTTATGGCAATGGAAGAAATGTCAAAAGAGTAATTTTAAGTAAAGGCTACTCTGCTTTTCAAGAGTGATCAACTGCAGACTGGGCCTGAGCTTAGTTTTTGATTACTCCAAATTTCTCATATGTCTTAAGTCCCCTTGGTTTTTGTCCTCTTAATTTAAAATATAAAAATCTTATTTACAAACAGATGCTATAAAGTTTCAACTTGTTTTAAGGTCTTTTGTCTTTGACAAATTCAAGACCTAAATTGCAGAATTCTGAAAAATAATGAATTTGTCTAAGGTATAACACTACCTCCAAAAGTTGTACCTTATACAAATTCATTATTTACTCGATAGACGTGAGTTTGAGTGAACTCCGGGAGTTGGTGATGGACAGGGAGGCCTGGCTAGCTGCAATTCATGGGGTCTCAAAGAGTCAGACATGACTGAGCAACTGAACTGAACTTGCTACTCAGTAAAAAATAATTCCCTCACATGGTAAATACTAAGTAAATCTTGAGCTTTCTAGATGTCTTTTACTTATTTCTCAATATGTTTACTATTCTCTTCCCTCCTAATTGTACCTCCCTCTAACTCTGTCATGTATGGGCCAATCTGAAAAGTACAAGGTTTGAAATCTCCAAAGAGTAAAGATCTTCAGAATATGACTAATTAAATTTTAGAAATATCATTCTGATAAAAGTTGCTTTGTAGACTTATATAATTTCAATACTTTGGTAACAACTAAATAATTGACTAATCCCTAGTCAATATATAAAAGGAACTAAAGAACTGGAAAGAGTTGGAGACATCTGACAAGATCTGCCTTTGTGTCAGCATTGACATCCGTCAGGCATAGTGAATTGGTATATTAGCTAATAGTTCAATAAAGGCTATCTCTGCTTCTGCAAGGCTTTTAATCTCACAGAAAATTAAAGCCACATAGATAAGCCTTTAAAAAGATGAGGTAACAGATGTTAAATGTCATGCTAAAATTACTGTTTACAGTATTTGAAAATCTTTTGATTTGTCATTGGATAGGCTACATACCCCCTCTGCTCCTAGAATTGTGAAACAGGCCCCAATAGGGAGGTTTAGCTTAATAAATGCAGCTGCTTTGTTCTTCAGATGGCTGATCCACGTGATTGATCAAAGCCTCTATTTCATCCAGGGAGGTGGGAGAGTGTGGTAAGCAGCAGACTGTAATTTCTGATGTCTCACAGAGCAAATGAAATTCATGTGACAGAATTCCTCTTCCCCTCCAAACTGCCTCAATGTGTATTTATTATGAAGGAGAAGGTGGGTGAGAAAAGTAGTATTATTAACCATAAATCATGAAGTTTTACATTCTGCTTTTTAGAAAGAGGAATGACTGGTCTGTGGTATATTTACAACCTCAAATTTCTTTAGTATTTTAAATATCTAAAATGTAGAACTATGACTACCAAAAAGCTAACTCTATAATACTTAATGTCCTTAAGGGGTCAATGAAAATTATTATTCATTCTCCTGTTGTAGTTGTTTTTAACTCTATGTATAGGTTTCATAATCAGTGAGAGCAAGCTTTTACATATGTACTGGATACTCTGAGGTGCATAATCATTTCTCAGTTTCAATAGTGGTGTCCCCATAAAAAGACTTCAGTTGAGAGCTTGCTAGTGGGTATCTATTATGATGCTTGAAATTAAAGGACCTGAAAGTGTGCTGAATGACCGCCTGAAGTAACAAATGGTAAAAAATGGTATCTTTCAGGATCTTCTCAGATTTGGAATTCACTCTTCCAAGTAAGATAATTTCACACTTCTCCAAGCAAAGTTGATTTCAAAAGATAAAATGTGAAGAACCAGGATACATCAACACGGGGCAATGGGTAATGTTGGGAAGACAGCCTTGACAAAGGAACACTAATAAGGACAGGGGAGAAGTGGATACATAATAGTGTGTTTGAAAAAGCACACATACATCTTTTCTTTCAGCTTTGTTCAACAGTCAAAAAGGATGAGGAAAATATTATCATTTAACAACTTTTAAAACATTAGGTTGTACAGAGCATGGACATTATGTTAAAACAAGAATGACGAAGCACATTATTAGTATAACATTCCTGTTGTATAAAATAAAGAACCAAAAAGGAATATAAGGTGTTTATGAATATATATTCTCTATACTTTGATAATGCATAGAAGTAAAAGTACCCTAAGGAGGGGTATATTATATAGATTAATCTAAAAGGATATGAGGAAATATTGAATAATATGAGTTACGAAGAATTTTGATGCGCAAAATATAAGCCACAGAAACATGGCACTTTTGCTTTTCTTTTTTACACTGATGGGTGAAAATGAATCCCAGATTAAGTATTAGATTATTAAGTGACAATGGGATATGGAAAATAAAACGTGAAGTTGCTTAAATGAATTTTTATCAAATGTAACTAAAAGGAAGATGATAGAAGGAGAAGCCTTTTAAATAAGGCTTTAGAGGGGAGGGCATTTTACAATATTAATGATCATGGAAAAGTCTTCCAGAACAGATTATAACATTTATACTAAACCAGATAATTGAGTCAGTGTTAGCAAGAAGTTGTGTCAATTTTATAGAGTTAGAGAGATGTAAAACTATAGGGTGAGGGATGAATTAGAAGACAAATGACAAGTTAGAATGTCCCTATGTGAGAGAGAAAATAATGCAAATGATTAGAGGAAGTCACCTCTTTGAAGAAAGAAATATGATGTCTGAATAATTCAAGAGCAGTTTTTTCCCTAATGTTTTATAGAAGAGCAGTAGAAATATGGTGGCCCTTAGTTTGTGAATGTGTTTTATTTAAAAAATTGCACTAATCTTACTGAGCAAGTAAACAAGAAAATCACTTAAAACATCCTAAAAAATGTCATGCTATCTGTAGACTCAGGATACAATTATATTCTAGATTTCAGTATAATGAGATATTTAGAACCAAAGCTGACATATGATTAGTACAATAATGCATTGAATCCATAGTTGGTGTGTTGAATGAAGAAGTATTCTGATGAAGCACATACAAATTATAGTGAAATGTATGGTGAAAAGGACTGGGTTACTTAGTGCAGGAGTCCCCAGTCCCCCAGGGCCTGGATCAGTACCAGCTATGGCTTGTTAGGAAACAGGCCACACAGCAGGAGGGGAGTGGTAGGTGAGAGAAGCCTCATCTGTATTTATAGCTGTTCCCCATTGTTCACATTATGACCTGAGCTCTGCCTACTGTCAGATCAGCAGCAGCATTAGATTTTCTAAGAAGATCAAATCCTACTGTGCTTTGAATCATCCCAAAACCATCCTCTCCCCAAGCCCACGGAAAAATTGTCTTCCAAGAAACTGGCCCCTGGTGTCAAAAAGGTTCGGGATTGCTGACTTAGTGGAGTTAGGTAAACTGTATGAACAGTAACTGTATTAACATGATATTATCAGTCTGGAGTAGAAAGATTTAGTATTTCTTGTTTGTATGTGGTTTCCCAGAGGAGAAAATACTAATCATATATTAGCAATCAGCATATATTTTAGAAGGCATACTTTCTGCAAATATTTGATCAATGCAGTGAGGATTACACTAATGCAAACTCATTAAATTCCATATTAAAATACAATTGAGAATTAATACATGAAGACAAGTAATTCCAATTCAAGGTGCTTTGTGACAAGTGGTTTGGAAGAATATAAACAATAATTTAGAAAAAAATGAAAAGGGAGGAGAAAATGCATTTTCTCCAAAGAAGCCTTAAATAGCTTCTAACAATATACTTCTGCTTCATTGACTACATGAAAGCCTTAGATTGTATGGATTACAAAAAACTATGGAAAATTCTTAAAGAGATGAAAATATCAGACCACCTTACCTCCCTGCTGAGAAACCTTTATGTGGGTCAAGAAGCAACAGTTAGAATTGGACATGAACAACTGACTGTTTTAAAATTGGGAAAGAAGTTCAACAAGTCTGTATATTGTCACCCTGCTCGTCTAAATTACATGCAGAGTATATCATGCAAAATGCCAGGCTAGGTGAATAACAACTGGAATCAAGATTGCCAGGAGAAATATCAACAACCTCAGATATGCACCTCCCTAATGGCAGAAAGTGAAGAGGAACTAGAGAGTCTCTTGATGAGAGTGAAAGAAGAGAGTGAAAAACCTGGCTTAAAACTCAACATTTAGAAAACTAAAATCGTGGCATCAGGTCCCATCACTTCATGGGGAGGAAAAAATGGAAGCAGTGACAGATTTTATTTTCTTGGGCTCCAAAATCGCTGCAGATGGTGACTGGCAGCCATGTAATTAAAAGATGCTTGCTCCTTGGAAGGAAAGCTATCAAAAGCCTAGACAACTTATTAAAAAGCAAAGACATCACTTTGCTATCAAAGGTCTGTATATCAAAGTCTAAGCCATAGTTTTTCCAGTAGTCATGTACGGATGTGACAGTTGGGCCATAAAGAAGGCTGAGCACTAAAGAACTGATGCTTTTGAACTGTAGTGCTAGAGAAAACTCTTTTGAGAGTCCCTTGGACAGCAAGGAGATCAAATCAGTCAATCTTAAAGGAAATCAACCCCTAATGTTCATTGGAAGGATTGGTGCTGAAGCTGTAGTTCCAATATTTTGGCTACCTAATGTGAAGAGCTGACTCACTGGAAACCCTGATGCTGGGAAAGATTGAAGATAAAAGAAGGGGGTGACAGAGGATGAGGTAGTTAGATAGCATCATCAACTCAATTGACATGAATCATAGCAAACTCTGGGAGAGAGCAAAGGATAGGAAAGCCTGGCATGCTTCAGTCCAGGCGGTCACAAAGAGCTGGACGTGACTTAGTGACTGAATAACAACAGCAACAACAAATATTTCTCTCTATTGCTTATTTGATTTTCTGTACTTGTTAATTCTACTGTTCATTTTATCATATTTGGAGTTATGCTATTTTGTTTCTGTTTTTATCTGCTATTTAAAAACTTTAGCTTATTTCCTTATTTCATATTAGCTTAAATCAGTCTATATTTTAAAATATGTTTGATCTTTTATTTTGACTTACTAGTCTCAGGTTGTATGGTCATTTTTCTTTTCCTTTTTATTAATTTGTAGTGTTTTTTTAATGACAATAGTAGATATATTCTAAAAATTATTCACTGTTACTATAGAAAATTATTTTCACAAGTACATTATTATTCCAAGTGGTTAAAAAGATATTACCTATTTTTAGAATTTTTAAATTTTTCTATCTTTTCTATAAGCCTGCCCTTCTCCAATTTTTGATATCTTGCTCTGATATCCTAAGTTAATGACATATTCAGAAAGTCTTCTAACAGAAGCAAGATATGTGTGAATTAGTCTTTTTATTCTCACTGTCCTCTGGAACTGACAGAATATTCTACTTTATGGCAGGGCGGATATGCAGAGCTTCCAGTTCAATTTTCAGTAATGGCCAGAAACGTTATCTAATATGTCTTTGTGTGATGAAAGTTTATTTTCTTATACCCTCCAACAGTTCTTTAACCAGGAGAAGCATATACATGCTAGTGAATTTGAGGCAGTCTATATTCTTTGACCAGAAAAATCTCTAAACCATCATGGCTCAGCCTATCTCTACTATTATGCAAAACATTATGCACTGGAAATAAACCTCAAATAGTCTATGCAATGCCTTCCATCCCTTTTCTAAATTCTCTTGTTATCTTTGAGTTCCTGACTTACCAATGAGAGGTTAAAGGGAAATAACTCTGACTTTCCCAAGAAGAAAACATACAGAAAGCTGGCAGAGAGTGGGGGTTGGGAGTACAAGACAGTGACCTGGTTTTGTCCATGGTCTAGGCACTGAATCTCCAAGAATAAACGTGACTGAAAGTCAAAGTGAAGGTTGCTCAGTTGTGTCGGACACTTTGCGAACCCTATACAGTCCATGGAATTCTCCAGGCCAGAATACTGGAATGGGTAGCCTTTCCCTTCTCCAGGGGATCTTCCCAGACAAGGGATTAAACCCAGGTCTCCTATATTGCAGGCAGATTCTTTACCAGCTGAGCTACCAGCGAAGCCCAAATGTGACTGGGCTGTACCATTGTAAAGGGAAAAGAATCCCTCCTAGATTGTGGCACTGTTTAATGGCTAGTTTCATTTTTTTTCTTCAGAATTGTGTTATCCATCCATCTATCTAATCTATCTATCTTCCTTTCCTTTTTCCCATTATTTTTATTTTCTGCTTTCTATGATTGTATGTGTGTGTGTGTTTCAATAGCAGAAAGTTGTTAGAAAGGGTATATCAAACCTTTAAGGTGAAATGAAAAAAACTGAAAAAAATCTCAAGAAATTTAAATGTAATTATTTCATAATTTTGTAAGTCTCAAATGCTATTGTTCTTATCAAAAATTCTATGAGATTAAGAATAATAAAATGAACTAGTATAACTCTTATGGTAACTACTTCTGCAAGGTCTGTTGAAAGTGTTAAGAAGAAGAATCATTTTCAGAGTTGCAGGAAAAGGTAGGAAAAAGAGAAAAGTATTAAGCTAGCCAAAAATTTCATTCTGGTTTTTCCATAACATGTGGAAAACCCAAACAAACTTTCTGGCCAACACAATATTTTCATAATTTCAAAAAAAAAAAACCAGATAATTTATGACTGTATGATCTAGAGTGGATATTTATGTATTTGAATCTCTTTTCTTGAACTTAAAAATTACAAAATAAGATATTTTCACTTGCTCTGATTCTGATCTTTTGTGAAAAAATGGTAATACCATTTTCTTCATTTGTACCCGTTGTCAGTATTAAAATTGACTCCTAAGAGATCTTCAACACTCTTTTTATAGACATGCCTAACACAGAACATGTTCTGAGAGCATCTCATTCCTGTTTGGCATGTTATAACCTTTGATTCTCTATAAGTGATCCTAAATCATATGTAATAAATATTGTTTCTGCTCTGCCTGAAATTATGAAAAATAGTAAGTAGAAGATAGGAAATGACTTTGAAATGGTTTGAAAATAAAATAGAAATAATGGAAATGTGTTAAAACTGAAAGGAAATATGTAAAAAAACAAGCACTATATTGCAATGTTTACAATTTGGTACATTTTTGTCTATTTCTAGAAAACTGATACACTAGAGTTGTTCACTGAGATGAAAGACAAAGAGAAGATAGAGGAAAGAATTACCCTACAAGAGGAAAGCATTCAAAATCCATGCAACATTCATAACCAAAGACAAAAAAGAAAGTTCCGTGCAAGTAAGCAGAAGACTTAAATAATATTTTATCTAGCAATCATATTTGGATAATCTAGGACCCACCATGCAGCTAATTCAAGGGTGCACCCTCTTTGGAAGATGAGGTATTACATAATGGCGTTCTCCAGTGCTCTGAAAACAGAACCCAGTAGGCCATGGTTCTCTGCAGAAACTCTCAAAGAGATTAGGGCAAAGGATAAAATGGCAATCCTGATTCATATCTGCTCACTTGGAACATCTTCCCACCTAACTTTAGAGGTATACAAGCCCCCTGAGTAGATACAGGCAGCCCAAGAAAGTGATTTTTATCCCACTTGCTTGACTGAGAGCATATATTCATTATCTGCATAGTTGTTCCAACATTAATGATCAATATTTAAATAAGAAAGCTCAATATTTAACAGAGCTTCACATTTTACAAAGGCAATGCCTCTGATTTGATTTAAAAAACAAACAAAAAAGGAAAATCTTGGAATCTCGCTTTCCAAATCTGATGGCATAATACACTTTGGTCATGCAAGAGTAAAGCCGCTTATCAATTGCACCTCTGTGTTTTCAGAACATTCTCTACTTAGATGGCTGTGAGTGCATGCCAAGTCGCTTTAGTCCTGTCCAACTCTTTGTGACCCTATGGACTATAGCCTGCCAGGCTCCTCTGTCTATGGGATTCTCCAGGCAATGGAGGATTGCCATGTACTCCTCCAGGGGATGGTCCCGACCCAGAGATCGACCCTATGTCTCTTTACGTCTCCTGCATTGCAAGTGGATACTTTACCACTAACACCCACTCAGATGGCTACATGGCACCAGCTATCGACTAAGAGGATGATAGGAGGAGGCTAACTGTGCAGTCTAAGCGGAATAACCCCAGAGTGTCTTAATTATGCCATGAGAGAGTCAAAATTAAGTACTTTCATAGTTGCCTGCAGCTTAAGTTAAAAAACACCGTGAGACAGAGGCACAAAACCAGCAGTCCATCCAGGCAGTTACACCAGGAAAAACATCTGGTCCAACTTCTGACTCAAACTAGATATAAGAAAGAGAATTGTAAACATCTTAGAACAGAGGGAATTCAGAGCTGGAAATAACAACAAAGAGCGTATCTTAGTTTTATGAAGAGAAAGCACTGTCCAAAAATGTAGAAGCAATTTAAATTTTCTGCGGTACATTTATTTCTCAGGAAAGTGGCTTCCAACTGAGAGCATTCGCTCCTTCACAGACTCTGTGCTCAGTGGTTCAAATATATTCCAGCCCACAAATACCTGTAATGATTGCAGACTACAGACAACCACAATAAGGCATCAAAAAAGACAAGGGGGAAAAAAAAAGACCAAAGGAAGATACTTAATGAAAAAGATTTGAGCAATATATGACACTGGTTTTCTTATTTTCATGTGAAGTGAATGATACCACTGAAGTTCAAAGCTGTTCGCTTTTCCCAGAAACCCAACTTCGAATTCTTTCAAAGAGGAACACTTTGAAAAGACTGAAACAACAAAGAACAAAAGAAATTCATACATGAGGAATGTGCTTTCAGAAACAGTCTCTAAACTGAAATCTGTGGGAACCCTACGTGTTTAATTGAGGACAATAAATTGTTCTAATTAGAAATACCTTGTAAGTGATGAAGACAGTTCACCAGCTAACAGCCCTCTTAGGTCTTTGCCATTAAAAGAACCTTAATAAACTTTAACTGTCTTGCCACCTCTATATCTAGCTCACAAGAAATGCTCCGGGAAAAACCAGTGATTGCGGTAGGTAATGTCCACAAGGATTTGTAACTAGGAATGAAGGGAGCAGGCAAGAAGGATAACTACTTCATACAGATGCTTTCCTAATTTGCTGGATGTTAAAAATTGCCTGAGGTAATTTTTAAAAATATAAAATTCTGCGAGGAGTTATGGTTAAAAACACAAATTCCTGTTAAAATTACCACTTCAATCTAAGAGTCACTGACTAATAACCCCCTCAAGAAGGAATAGGAAGTTGTTTGCTCAGGGACCCAAAGGATAATTATCAACATGGTAATTCTGGAAATAAGTGATACCAATAAAGGAACATTTCATGCAAAGATGGAAACAATAAAGGACAGAAATGGTATGGACCTAATGGAAGCAGGAGATATTAAGAAGAGGTGGCAAGAATACACAGAAGAACTATGCAAAAAAGATCTTCATGGCCCAGATAATCACGATGGTGTGATCACTCACCTAGAGCCAGACATCCTGGAATGTGAAGTCAAGTGGGCCTTAGAAAGCATCACTATGAACAAAGCTAGTGGAGGTGATGGAATTCCAATTGAGCTATTTCAAATCCTGAAAGATGTTGCTGTGAAACTGCTGCACTCAATATGCCAGCAAATTTGGAAAACTCAACAGTGGCCACAGGACTGGAAAAGGTCAGTTTTCATCCCAATCCCAAAGAAAGGCAACGCCAAAGAATACTCAAATTACCACACTATTGCACTCATCTCACACACTAGTAAAGTAATGCTCAAAATTCTCCAAGCCAGGCTTCAACAGTGTGTGAACTGTGAACTTCCAGATGTTCAAGCTGGATTTAGAAAAGGCAGAGGAACCAGAGACCAAACTGGCAACATCTGTTGGATCATCAAAAAAGCAAGAGAGTTCCAGAAAAGCATCTACTTATCCTTTATTGACTATGCCAAAGCCTTTGACTGTGTGGAACACAGTAAACTGTGGAAAATTCTTAAAGAGATGGGGATACCAGACCACCTGACCTGCCTCTTGAGAAATCTGTATGCAAGTCAGGAAGCAACAGTTAGAACTGAACTGGTTCCAAATTGTGAAAGGAGTACTTCAAGGCTGCGTATTGTCCCTCTGCTTATTTAACTTCTATGCAGAGTACATCATGAGAAACACTGGGCTGGATGAAGCACAAGCTGGAATCAAGGTTGCCAGGAGAAATATCAATAACCTCAGATATGCAGATGATACCACCCTTACAGCAGAAAGTGAAGAACTAAAAAGCCTCTTGATGAAAGTTAAAGAGGAGAGTGAAAAAGTTGGCTTAAACTCAACATTCAGAAAACTAAGATCATGGCATCTGGTTCCATCATTTCATGGCAAATAGATGGGGAAGCAGTGGAAACAATGACAGACTTTATTTTACTGGGCTCCAAAATCACTGCAGATGGTGACTGCAGCCATGAAATTAAAAGACACTTACTCCTTGGAAGAAAAGTTACAACTAACCTAGACAGCATAATAAAAAGCAGAGACATTACTTTGTCAACAGAGGTCCATCTAGTCAAGGCTATGGTTTTTCCAGTAGTCATGTATGGATGTAAGAGTTGGACTATAAAGAAACCTCAGCACTGAAGAATTGACACTTTTGAACTGTGGAGTTGGAGAAGACTCTTGAGAGTTCCTTGGACTGCAAGAAGATCCAACCAGTCCATCCTAAAGGAAATCAGTCCTGAATATTCAAATACTGGAAGGACTGATGCTGAAGCTGAAACTCCAATACTTTGGCCACCTGATGCAAAAAACTGACTCATCTGAAAAGACCCTGATGCTGGGAAAGATTGAGGGCAGGAGGAAAAGGGGACAACAGGATGAGATGGTTGGATGGCATCACCGACTCAATGGATATGAGTTTAAGTAAACTCTGGAAATTGGTGATGGACAGGGAGGCTGGCATGCTGCAGTCCATGGGATTGCAGAGTCTGACACGACTGAGCGACTAAACTGAACTGAATGAAACATTTCTTTAAATGGGAATAATTGACCTAAGTAAGTGATAATTTTGCCTAGGTGACTTCAATACTAAACAATTATTCTGGCTTCTCCTCTTCCCACCTCTCATCCTAAAATTATTTAATATATTAGCCACATATCAACATCACAGGGCTTCCCTGATAGCTCAGTTGGTAGAGAATCCATCTGCAATGCAGGAGACCCCGTTTGGATTCCTGGGTCGGGAAGATTCGCTGGAGAAGGGATAGGCTACCCACTCCAGGATTCTTGGGCTTCCCTTGTGACTCAGCTGGTAAAGAATCCACCTGCAATACGGGAGACCTGGGTTCGATTCCTGGGTTGGGAAGATGCTCTAAAGAAGAAAAAGGCTACCCACTCGAGTGTTCTGGCCTAGTGAATTCCACGGATTGTATAATCCATGGGGTCACAAAGAGTTGGACAGGACTTGACTTTCACTTTCACTTTCTTCAAACATCAGATGCTCAGAGCACACATAGCTGGACTTTACTTGCAGAACCGAAGCATTTATGTGTAGTTGTGGTTTGCTAACAAAAACTTTGAAGAACTTTTTTAAAAAGAAATTTCATGTATATGTGTCAGAGAAATAAATATGCCAAACTCTAAGTCATAGAAAAGAGCAAGAATATTCAGTCATCAAACAATTCCTGAAAAGGTGAGTATAGAACTGCAAAAAATAATAATAATAAAATAAACATTATATCATATATAACAGTTTCCAGCAAATTTTTATTAAAATTGCTTTTGTATTTCCTTACCCCATTTCACTGAAAACAAAACAAAACAAAACAAACATTCCTTTGAGAATAATTTATGTACAAACTCCTGAAAAAAATCACATGAATGCTTGCCTCCAAGCATGTAGTATAATGGTAAATACTGTATGGACTATAAGTCAGCACCTGTGTTTAGGATGTTCATAACTTGGGTGGACGGAGAAGGCAATGGCACCCCACTCCAGTACTCTTGCCTGGAAAATCCCATGGACGGAGGAGCCTGGAAGGCTGCAGTCCATGGGGTCACTGAGGGTCGGGTACGACTGAGCGACTTCACTTTCACTTTTCACTTTCATGCACTGGAGAAGGAAATGGCAACCCACTCCAGTGTTCTTGCCTGGAGAATTCCAGGGATGGCAGAGCCTGGTGGGCTGCCATCTATGGGGTCGCACAGAGTCGGACATGACTGAAGCGATTTAGCAGCAGCAGCAGCAGCAGCAACTTAGGTGGAAAAAGATAGGGCACATGTATGTGAGACTAACTATTCAGCTAAGTATTCACACAGTGATTAAGGTGAACTTTGAAATAGAGGGAAATTCATTTTAGCAAGAAGATGAAAATTAAGAACACTTAATTTCCAAGCAAACTTTTGGAGACAAGAACATATACACAGTATTGTTAAATAAAATATATATTTTTATGACCACCAGTTATATGCAAGGCATTGTGCAAAGTAATTTTCATATCATTTAATCCTCACATTATTGTTTTTGACTCTTTTCCATCAATAGAAAGGAAATTCTAGGGTTTTTTTCTAATCATTTCTTATATAATGGTATCCTTTTAGTTTATATGGGTATAACTTAAAGTATGTATTCCCTGATAGTTCAGTGGGTAAAGAATCCACCTGCAATGCAGGAGACCCTGGTTTGATTCCTGGGTAGGGACAATCAACCCTGGAGAAGAGATAGGCTACCCATTCCAGTATTCTTAGGCTTCCCTTGTGGCTCAGCTGGTAAAGAATCCACCTGCAATGCGGGAGATGTGGGTTCTACCCCTGGGTTTGGGAAGATCCCCTGGAGAAGGAAAAGGCTACCCACTCGAGTATTCTGGCCTGGAGAATTCCATGGACTGTATAGTTCATGGGGTTGCAAAGGGTTGGACATGACTAAGTGACTTTCACTTTTACTTTCAACTTAAAGTATAATGTTGTATTTGAAAGTTCAATTTAATGACCAACTGTTTGGTTGAGAGGAATGTTAGGACAGATCAACAATGTGCATAACCTAAGAATTTTATAACATTAGTCACAAGTTCTCACTAGAATAATTACTGTAAGACAAACAGTAGTTTAGTTTTCAACTTTTCAACTTGAGAACAAGTAAGCTCCTCTTATATGAATGACAAAGTACCTGATCAACTAGAGGAGTGGAACGGAGGGAGGGGAGGGAGGCTCAAGAGAGAAAGGATATATGTGTAATTATGGCTGATTCGCATTACTGTATGGCAGAAACCAACACAACATTGTAAAGCAATTTTCCTTCAATTAAAAAAAAAGAAAAAAATCTTATAATAACATGGAAAAATGATATTTCAAAGGGAAGTCTTCAAATTAATCCTTTGAAATATGTGGGTGTATACATATGCAAACACATGATACATTTGATTCATTAATGATATATTACTAATACCATATATTAACACCACATTATATATATATATATATATATATACACATATATATACTTTCTTTCTTTTGACAGATCTCTTTAATTTCACTTTCTGAAGCTTGTGCTTTCCTGTGCACAACATAAGTGATTGAGGGAATTGCAGAAAAGAGAAAGGGCAATTGAGTCACTGCTAGAAGGAAAGAGGCCAAGTGTTTAGGACAAACCACCAACTCAGTGACTGTGAACCAGAGCAATTATGACTAAAGAGGTATAGTCAGGGTGCCACTAAGGAGGTAACTCTGTTCTTCAAAATGGCACCAAGATCATAAATTACTACTTTCTCTACAAAAAGCCACAAAGATTTATGATAAATGCCTGCCAAAATGGTAAAAAGGAAAAGCCAAAACAAGGCTGGTAGTTAGAGAGGGGGGAAAAAAGCAACAGAGCTCAGAGGAAGGTTTCCTTTATCCTCCTCAGACTCAGCAATACTTTGTATCCATGACTGACTATATGGGCAGCTGAGTGATCAAATTACATAGGAAGTATATGTGGTACAGGAATGCAAAAGAAACACAATTAAGCTTCAAGCAGTGGAAAATCTAGAAATGGAGAGACATGAATCTTGCAGCATGACAAGCAATAAAGTTCTGAATAAGGGCTCTGGGAAAAGAGACTGTCACCTTTCATCCTTTTCCCACCATTAATATGCCCTACAATGGCATGAATGAGGGCATCACTTAAAGGTTTTGATAGCTTGGCATAATTTTTAATATTGTGAAGGAGCTGAAGAAGCAGCATAATGCCGTAATGCAGTGGGGAAATGGACAGTCTCTCAGAGCCACACTGCTTCGGGGTGCTTCTCACTCTTCCACTTACCAGCTTTTTGACCTTGAGAAAGGCATTTAGCTTCCTGTGCCTCAGTTTTCCTATCTGTAAAATGAGGGACAAATGAGGCTGTGATGATGACTTAATGAGTATTTGCCTATGGGCATGTAGTTAGAAACAGAGCTTAACTCATATATATGGTGTGTACGTGTGTGTGTGTATAATTTAATATTATTTTAACCATTAACTAGTTACAACATCTTATATAAAATAAACTTTAACTCCATACCTAAAACATGGCTAAAGTAAAAATTCTATTCATAGAGTATCTGTCACACAATAAAATTTTTATATAAAGATGGAGCAGAAAGTGAGAAACACTGGAAAACAGTTAAGGAAACTGGATCTGGTCTTATAGTAATGGAGAGCCATGGAGGGTAGTAGCTTACCAAGGTTGTAGCTTACAGAGTGGAAGCAATGTGGGTTTTGCATTGCTATTAGGTTAGTATAGGAGAAAAGAGCTGAAGGGTGAGGGCAACCAAGCCAGTGTTGCAGAAGTCCAATAATCCAAAGATTTCTGGGTGAGTGACAATGACAAAAGCAGTCTTAGGATGGTTTCAAACCAACTTCATGACACCTTGTGAAATTTTCCGAGGTCTTGCCTATCCATAATCTTCAAGATGTATCTCAAGGAAGGGAAAGAGATAAGCATTTGTTCTTTAAGGGAATCACAAACTGACTAGAATTCTGGCAGCTCCAAAGTTGATGGATGCTCATGTTGGTTTTGGAGAAGGCAATAGCAACCCACTCCAGTACTCTTGCCTGGAAAATCCATGGACAGAGGAGCCTGGTAGGCTGTAGTCCATGGGGTCGCTAAGAGTCAGGTACGACTGAGCGACTTCACTTTCACTTTTCACTTTCATGCATTGGAGAAGGAAATGGCAACCCCCTCCAGTGTTCTTGCCTGGAGAGTCCCAGGGATGGGGGAGCCTGGTGGGCTGCCGTCTATGGGGCCACACAGAGTCTGACACGACTAAAGTAACTTAGCATGTATACCTGTGGTGGATTCGTTTTGATATTTGGCAAAACTAATACAATTATGTAAAGTTTAAAAATAAAATAAAATTAAAAAAAAATAAAGTAACTTAGCAGAAGTAAGTAGTTTTTATCTTTCTGAAGCTTCTTCAAGTAAAGACTTGTATGGATAGTAACTCTGATTATGATGAGGGTTGGCTGCTGAGGCCAAAATTAATCCAAATCTAAACAATACTTAATAAATCAACTAAAACAAAAGTAAGTTGGAATCCTTATCCATGCCTAGTAGAGCTTCACCTGACCTCATAAATTGAAGTTCTCATGGTTAGTTTTTCCTTTAACTAAGGAGTTAAAAATAGCACTAAAATCTAGATTAAACCAATGGAGAAAATCTTTAAAGTGTATTTTAGTTAAGCTTGGCACCTCTTTAGGATGTAAATGCCAGGTGCATTGCTTTTCAAATGACTTTAGCTCACTGCAAAGTGTCTGAGCATATAGGAAATCTTGAGAATTTACTATGCAAACAATAATCACTTAAAATTACCTTTGAAATGTCAAATATGCTTCACTTGAGGACTGAAAATTTGAAAAAAAGATTTTTCTTTCATGTTTTATATCCAGACGAAGGCTCTGGAACAAATACGATTCTGTTCTATTTTATATATATATATATATATATATATATATATAAAAAGTTCAGACAAATATAAAAATCACATAACAATGACTTACATGATGTCATAATATACTCAAATATGTTGAGGTAACAATTCTCAAGAGACTTACTGAACTTAATTTGGATTAGAAATGGGAAGAAATTAGCATCTTCTTGTCATATTAGAAGGGCACCCTAGAGTTAATGCCTATAAAGGTAGATAGAGTTTTCCCTCATGCTCCGCTTGTCTCTCTTCTGTATGAAAGAAATTAAGACAATGACACCACAACCAGGCTCACTAATGTTCAGTTCTATCACAGTGTCAGCTAGCAGATTTTTATGAGGTTTCCCATGGGATCAGTTTCTCTAGTTTAAATGGAACTTCCACTGAAGGGCTACCAGGTGGCAGGTCGATCAAGATGAGTGAAAAACTCTCCCAGGAGAAGGTATTTCCAGTGCCAAATTGGTATCAATTAATTAAAGCATCAAATCAAGGTTGACTTTATACTCAGCTACGAAGACATTATTTTTTCCTAAAGTTTATAATAGAAAGTTTTAGGAAGTGGATTTACGTTATAATTATCAGCAATGGTGGATTTGTTTACAAGTCTAATCTCAAGGTTGTAGTGGAGTGGTAAGGAAAAATTACTATTCTTCTCCACCTGGGGTAGTACTGGGGAGGAGGTTCTAAATCGCTGTTACCACTGTTTTAGTATCCCAAAATATTATAGAGTGATGATAGTGCAAAAAAAGACGCTGATGCTGGGAAAGATTGAAGGCAGAAGGAGAAGGGGACGATAAAGAATGAGATGGCTGGATGGCATCACTGACTCAACGGACATGAGTTTGAGCGAGCTCCATGAGATGGTGAAGGACAAGGAAGCCTGGCATGCTGCACTCCATGGGGTTGCAGAGTCAGACATGATTGAGTGACTGAACAACAAGCACAAAAAATGAATGAGGGTATTTTTGTTTTTTCTTTTTTTATCTCGCCAGGTAAAGCTAGATGGCTCTCAGAATAGAAGCCAGAAGAGAAGGGGAGAGATTCTAGAGCATTCTTCTATTTCCCATGACTAACGGCATTAATGGAGAGTTTTTTGGACTTTTTTGGTTTTTTTTAGTAACAGACTCTGGATGTTGTCATTATCATTTTAACACAGTCTGTGCTAAATCACTTAGTAGAGAGAGAAAGTTATAAAATTATCTTGACATTTAAAAATACATTGCCTTATTTCCACTCTATATTAAACTAGTTAAACATATTTTAAAGTCAACTAAAGCAAAGCAAGGAGGAAATTCAACATATGAAAAAGTCTAAGAAATATAATTTAGTGAAATGCTTATTTATTTAAAAAATAATCATGGCAGCCTTTTTCCCATTTTTAGAACTTCTTTGGCAAAATGCTTTCTACTTTTCATTTAGAAACACCTCATTTTGGTTAAACTGATTTATTCAACTAAAATAAAATAACTAATACTAGATAATTTGCACAGTTAACTCTCACATAATTCCAAATTTTAAAACTGCCTGAATCATTTTAGTGGCATATTTACTCTTTGGGGATTAATTTAGTAATAAACTCTATGAATGCAGAAAACATTAAAGGCCTGACAAATACAATGATTCTTGGATTCCATAACAGTTCCAATTTTGTATTAGGATAATAATTTACTAAATTGGAAGACAGTAGCTGAAAAATCATTTATATCTCTTTCCTAATAAGTTTTAGTCTGTTACAAGATCAGGCTTCCACAAATAAAATGTTTATGGGTTGTTATATTTTCAGTGAATACTGAACGAAATCCTTTTTATTCAAGGTAATAAAGTAAGTTACATTACGGACATTGGGGAACAGTATTGTTTTTCTTGTAATTCCATAAATGTAATATATCAAAACTAATGATAATTCAGAAAAGGAGAAAACATATAAATAATCCCATTATTCCAACCCAATGGTTCTATTATTGCTTATTCATCTTTGAGTTATGTGTATATGTATATTTTAGCTATTAAATATATATATTTTAGCCATAGTAATACATATATATAATTTTAGTTTTCATTTTTTTACTTAACATTAATGTCCTATTATCTTCCATACTTTAATGTCATTAGTTATGATTGTATACTATTCTATCAGCTACCCTATAACTTTTTCTTTTTTAAGAATGGCTTTTAAATTTTTTAAACTTTTTATTTTGTATTGAGGTATAGCCAATTATGGCACCCCACTCCAGTACTCTTGCCTGGAAAATCCCATGGATAGAGGAGCCTGGTAGGCTGCAGTCCATGGGGTCGCTAAGAGTTGGGCACAACTGAGAGACTTCACGTTCGCTTTTCACTTTCATGTATTGGAGAAGGAAATGGCAACCCACTCCAGTGTTCCTACCTGGAGAATCACAGGGACAGAGGAGCCTGATGGGCTGCCATCTATGGGGTCACACAGAGTTGGACACGACTGAAGCGACTTAGCAGCAGCAGCAGCATAGCTGATTAACAATGTTGTGATATTTTCAGGTGAACAGTGAAAAGACTCAGCCATACATATACAGGTATCCATAACTTTTAAATTAAATATCTTAAGATTTTTAAAAAGTGAAATGATGATTTAAAGCAACTGAAGTTCCTTGGGGTTTCCCCAAGGTAAAGAACACGTCTGCCAATGCAGGAGACATAAGAGACATGGGTTTGATCCCTGGCTCAGGAAGATCCCCTGGAAAAGGAAATGGCAACCCACTACAGTATTCTTCCCTGGGAAAACCCAAAGACAGAGGAGCCTGGTGGGCTACAGTCCATGGGGCCACAAACAGTCGGACATGACTGAGCTACTTAGCACCTGAAATTCCTTGATAATCTGAAACTATAAGTCAAAATATCATATACATTTTTGTGGCTGTCACTTGCTTAGATTTTTATCCTTTTTTCTTGATCATATACTGTGACCCACTTTATGACTAAAATCATAAGCTTAAACAATTTCTTATGTCTGCCAATAACTAAAAGGTAAAGCTAAATTTTGAACATAGAATGTTTAATTCTTAGGGTATATGCATCACTTCTGTCACACAGTTATCAAGTGCTTACTTTGTGAGACTTGCCATACTAGTCACTGGATGACAAAATAATTTGTAAGGCAAAACCCTTCTCAATAAACATAAGTCATTTATTTACAGAGGTGAGGCAGTGGACTGTTAGTTCTACAGCCTCCACAGAGGCAAGCTGGGTTCAGTTAATGCCAGAGGTTGTTAAGAATGGAATGATTAGAGCAGCTTTAGTACATTATCAGAGAAGGCAATGGCACCCCACTCCAGTACTCTTGCCTGGAAAATCCCATGGTTGGAGAAGCCTGGTAGGCTACAGGCCATGGGGTCGCTAAGAGTCAGACACGACTGAGCAACTTCATTTTCACTTTTCACTTTCATGCATTGGAGAAGGAAATGGCAACCCACTTCAGTGTTCTTGCCTGGAGAATCCCAGGGATGGCAGAGCTTGGTGGGCTGCCATCTATGGGGTCGCACAGAGTTGGACACGACTGAAGCGACTTAGCAACAGCAGCTTTAGTACATTATCAGGTCCCTACCTAAAAATGACATCAGCAAAGAGTCAGGCAAGGCTTGGGGAACTTGATCACCCTGGAGGAGTACAGAAAGAGGGGCTGCGGGGTTTTCCTTTATCTCACCAGCTAGGCAACTTTAAAAGCCTGCGTCTTCATTTCCTTAGCTGGAAAGAATTTTAATAATATCAGGCTTCCCAAGTGGCTTACTCAGCCTGCCAATGCAGGAGATGCAGAAGACTCGGGTTTGATACCTGGATGGGGAAGATCCCATGGAGGAGGAAATGGCAACCCACTCGAATATTCTTGCCTGGAAAATTCCATGATCAGAGGAGCCTGGTGGGTTACAGTCCATGGGATCATAAGAGTTGGACACGACTTAGCGACTGAACAACAACTTTGTTGAATGGTTCTGAGATTCAGTGAATTTGTACTTGAAGGCTGCTTACTAGAATCTCTGTGCTAGATTAAAAAAAAAAAATCCTCAAGACTGTTTATTTTTGTTGTTGATAGTATTCTTCAGCCAATTTAAGAGCCAAGTATAAGTTTGTATAATTGAACATGAGAAGGTAAGAGGTTCATTTAGGGAAGTGTTCGGAGAATACACACAGACCAGGTGGAGAAAGTCCATGTGTAACAAAGGACCAGGAAGCAAGGCATGAGGACAAAGCAGATAAAAGGAGAGAGAGTCACTGATCAGAGCCAGGAGCAGACCACAGGGCAAAGGTTCAGTCAGCCCTGATGGTTGGCAGCTCTGCTCTGCTCTGTGCGTCCAGTTCCCTTCATTTTGAGTTAAGGCACCAGAGGTCTCTCTCCAAGCCATGGAATAAGACAGATTCGAACCATCAGCCATGAGTATGACAAGTCTCTCTTATTTTATAAATAATATCTCTTTAAATGTTGGATTTAGGCATTTAAAGAAACCATAAATGTACTCCAAGGCAATTTCTGAAAAAGCAAGGACTTTAATATTTTGAAATAAAGCTCTTTGAAAGAAACTAACCCAACATTGTAAAACAACTGTAGTCCAATAAGAATTAATTAAAAATACTAAAATAAATAAAGTAAAGCTCTTTGAAACCAAAGGCAGAATAAAAAAGAAAATAAATTGACTACATCATTACTAACCTACTTGAAATGTGAAAAAGCATCATGAAGAAAGTTAAAAGGTAAAGGACAAACTGCAAGGGGACTTGTTCTATAAAGTCAAAGAGTTAATACCATTATATGCAAAAGACTCACGAGGCAAATTTCTAGAACTCCATGATGGACTAGGATATGTGTTTCAGGAAGCTCATTTTGAGAACAGTGTGAATAAGGCAAAGCTGGAGGCTCAAAGAAAGCTACTGCGATGGTCCAAGAAGTGAAAGGGAACCTGTACTAACAGCAGCGGCAGCAGGGTAGAAAAGAGAGGGAGGCAGAGCTTCAGGAAACACTGGGGAGATTGAATTTACAGTGACTGATTAAACACATGAGGAAATTTTCTAACTCAGGCAGGAATGAGGGAAAAGGATGGACCTAGAATACATCTGTTAGTAGCAAATTTAAATTTTATTCCCTACATATGGATGCTTGGTATACTTGCTCTCTACCTGAAATGTGTTTTCTTCTATTAACAAGAAAGAACTAATCAGTAAAAGTCAGTCTGACATCAAAAAATAAAATAAAAATTCCATTAGAAAATGGAAAAGTTCAAGGACAAAATTAATTTTTAAAAACTTTAATTAGCTCAAAAACATAGACATAAATGTTTAATCTGAGTAATGAAGATCTGTGAACATAAAAACTTACAAATTATTAAAAGGAATAAAATATGTACATATATTTAAAATCTAGTGTTAGACATAGGGAAAGAGGCATCATACTTGCCAGGGGTATAAAATGTTAAAAAAATTATTTGGAGCACAATTTGTCAAAATGTAACAAAGCTCTTAAAAATTTATAAAATTTTATCCTGAATATCCTAAATAATAAAATAAGAATATTCATGAAGGTTTAAACATAAAGGTAATAAATTTAGAACATTTTGCACTAGAACAATTTAAAGATATTTTTCAGTCAGTTCAGTTCAGTTGCTCAGTCATGTCGGACTCTTTGCAACCCCATGAACTGCCTCACCACCAGGCTTCAGTGTCCATCTCAACTTCCAAAGTTTATTCAAACTCATGTCCATCGAGTTGGATATGCCATCCAACCATCTCATCCTCTGCCTTCCCCTTCTCCTCCTGCCTTCAATCTTGCCCAGCATCAGGGCTGTTTCCAATGAGTCAGTTCTTTGCATTAGGTGGACAAAGGAATGGAATTCAGCTTCAGCATGAGTCTTTCCAATAAACATTCAGGACTGATTTCCTTTAGGATGGACTGGTTGGATCTCCTTACAGTCCAAAGGTCTCTCAACAGTCTTCTCCAGCATCACAGTTCAAAAGCATCAAGTCTTCAGTGCTCAGCTTTCTTTATACTTCAACTCTCATATCCATACATGACCAAGGGAAAAACCATAGTTTTGACTAAACAGACATTTGTTGGCAAGTAATGTCTCTGCTTTTTAATATGCTGTTTAGGTTGGTCATAACTATTCTTCCAAGGAGTAAGCATCTTTTAATGTCATGGCTACAGTCACCAACGGCAGTGATTTTGGAGTCCCCCAAAATAAAGTCAGCCACTGTTTCCACTGTTTCCTCATCTATTTGCCATGAAGTGATGGGACCGAATGTCATGACACTTTTCTGAATATGGAGTTCTAAGCCAACTTTTTCTCTCTCCTCTTTCAATTTCATCAAGAGGCTCTGCCATAAGGGTGGTGTCATCTGTGTGTATCTGACATTATTGATATTTTTTCCTGGCAATCTTGATTCCAGCTTGTGCTTCATCCAGTACAGCATTTGGCATTATGTACTCCACATAGAAGTTAAATAAGCAGAGGGACAACAAAATAGCCTTGATGTACTCCTTTCCCGATTTGGATCCAATCTGTTGTACCATGTCCAGTTCTAACTGTTGCTTCTGACCTACATACAGATTTCTTAGGAGGCAGGTCAGGTGGTCTGGTATTCCCATCTCTTTCAGAATTTTCCACACTTGTTGTGATCCACACAGTCAAAGGCTTTGGCATAGTCAATAAAGTAGAAACAGATATTTTTCTGGAACTCTCTTGCTTTTTCGATGATCCAGAGGATGTTAGCAATTTGATCTCTGGTTCCTCTGCCTTTTCTAAATTCAGCTGGAACATCTGGAAGTTCACAGTTCACACACTGTTGAAGCCTGGCTTGGAGAATTTTGAGCATTACCTTGCTAGCGTGTGAGATGAGTGCAATTGTGCAGAAGTTTGAGCATTCTTTGGCATTGCCTTTCTTTGGGATCGGAATGAAAACTGACCTTTTCGAGTCCTGAGGACACTGCTGAGTTTTCCAAGGTTGCTGGCATATTGAGTGCAACACTTTCACAGCATCATCTTTGAGGATTTGAAATAGCTCAACTGGAATTCCATCACCGCCACTAGCCTTTTTTCATAGTGATGCTTCTTAAGGCCCACTTGACTTCACATTCCAGGATGTTTGGCTCCAGGTTGGTGATCACACCATTGTGGTTATCTGGGTGATGAAGATCTGTTTTGTATAGTTCTTCTCTGTATTCTTACCACCTCTTCCTAATACCTTCTGCTTCTGTTAGGTTCATACCATTTCTGTCCTTTATTGTGCCCATCTTTGCAAGAAATGTTCCCTTGATATCTCTAGTTTTCTTGAAGAGATCTCTAGTCTTTCCCATTCTACTGTCCTCTATTTCTTTGCACTGATCACTAAGGAAGGCTTCCTTATCTCTCCTCAATATTCTTTGGAACTCTGTATTCAAATGGGTATATCTTTCCTTTTCACTTTTGCCTTTCACGTCTTTTCTTTTCTCAGCTATTTGTAAGGCCTTCTCAGACACCCACTTTGCCTTTCTGCATTTCTTTTTCTTGGGAATTGTCTTGATCCCTGCCTCCTGTATAATGTCATGAACCTCCATCCATAGTTCTTCAGGGTCTCTCTCTATCAGATCTAATCCCTTAACTCTATTTGTCACTTCCACTGTATAACCATAAGGGATTTAATTTAGGTCATACTTGAATGGTCTAGTGGTTTTCCCTACTTTCTTCAATTTAAGTCTGAATTTGGCAATAAGGAGTTCATGATGTGAGCCACAGTCAGCTCCCAGTCTTGTTTGTGTTCACTGTTAATAGCTTCTCCATCTTTGGCTGAAAATAATATAATCAATCTGATTTCAGTGTTGACCATCTGGTGACGTCCAAGTGTAGAGTCTTTTATGTGTTGTTGGAAGAGGGTGTTTGCTATGACCAATGCGTTCTCTTGGCAAAACTCTGTTAGCCTTTGACTTGCTTCATTTTGTACTCCAAGGCCAAATTTGCCTGTTACTCCAGGTATTTCTAGACTTCCTACTTTTGCATTCCAGTATCCTATAATGAAAAAGACATCTTTTTTGGCTGTTGGTTCTAGAAGGTCTTGTAGTCTTCACAGAACCATTCAATTTCAGTTTCTTCAGCATTAATGCCTGGGGCATAGACTTGGATTACTGTGAGACTGAATGGTTTGTCTTGGAAATGAACAGAGATCATTCTGTCGTTTTTGAGATTCCATCCAAGTACTTCATTTCAGACTCTTTTGTTGACTATGATTGCTACTCCATTTTTTCTAAGGGATTCTTGCCCACATTAGTAGATACAATGGTTATCTGAGTTAAATTCACCCATTCCAGTCCATTTTAGTTCGCTGATTCCTAAAATGTTGACGTTCGCACTTGCCATCACCTGTTTGACCACTTCCAATTTGCGTTGATTCAAGGACCTAACATTCCAGGTTCCTATGCAATATTGTTCTTTACAGCATCAGACTTTACATCCATCACCAGTCCCATCCACAACTGGGTGTTGTTTTTGCTTTGGTTCCATCCCTTCATTCTTTCTGGAGTTATTTCTCCACTGATATTCAGAAGCATATCAGGCACCTACTGGCCTAGGGAGTTCATCGTTCAGTGTCCTATCTTTTTGGCTTTCCATACTGTTCATGGGGTTCTCAAGACAAGATATTTTTAGCGCTTATTTATCAGGGGTTACTTAATAAAATATCATATATATTATCAGAATCTAATCTTATGAACAGTTATTGACATATAAATATATAAACATATCCCCAGGTGAAGAAAAGAAATTGATTTTATATAGGTAAATTCTATATAAGTGTGTCTAGAAGAAATCTGAAGGACATTGAGTTTATCATTTAGCATGAGGTGACATATTTTTAAATTAGCCTTCTTTTCCCTAATCATGCATTATACATTTTCAATAACAAATGTGGACATTTTAATATAGTTTTATAGTGGGAAAAATATTAAAATGTGTAATAACATGACCTTTGGACACAGTCAGATCAGGTATGGATAGCCAATTCTGCCAACGAGCAATCTCCTTAATACTTAGGTTTTAAGTTTAATCATGGCACCCAGATTATAAAGTCACACATATTAAATAAAACAATACATGTAAAGTGCTTGATACAATGATTTCCATGTAAGGAATACTCAATAAATCTCTGTTCAGTTTGTAGAAATTAGATTTGAAAGCACTTTAAGGTTCTGGATGTTAGAAAACACGATTTTAATTTAAATAACCCTGAAAGCTAAAATAGTACCAAGTATGAAATGAAAATTCATTTGAAATGGAAATGAAATTAAATGGAAAATTCTAAAGGAGATGGGAATACTAGACCACATGACCTGCTTCCTGAGAAACCTATATACAGGTCAGGAAGCAACAGTTAGAACCGGACATGGAACAACAGACTGGTTCCAAATAGGAAAAGGAGTACATGAAGGCTGTATATTGTCACCCTGCTTATTTAACTTCTATGCAGAGTACATCATGAGAAACGCTGGGCTGGAAGAAGCACAAGCTGGAATCAAGATTCCCGGGAGATATACCAATAAACTCAGATATGCAGATGACACCACCCTTATGGCAGAAAGTGAAGAACTAAAGAGCCTCTTGATGAAAGTGAAAGAGGAGAGTGAAAAAGTTGGCTTAAAACTCAACATTCAGAAAACAAAGATCATGGCATCTAGTCCCATCACTTCATGGCAAATAGATGGGAAAACAGTGGAAACAGTGGCTGACTTTATTTTTCTCGGCTCCAGAATCACTGCAGATGGTGACTGCAGCCATGAAATTAAAAGATGCTTACTCCTTGGAAGGATAGTTATGACCAACCTAGACAGCATATTAAAAAGCAGAGACATTACTTTGTCAACAAAGGTCTGCCTAGTCAAGGCTATGGTTTTTCCAGTAATCATGTATGGATGTGAGAGTTGGATTATAAAGAAAGCTGAGCGCCGAAGAATTGATGCTTTTGAACTGTGGTGTTGAAGGCTGTTGAGAGTCTCTTGGACTGCAAGGAGATCCAACCAGTCCATCCTAAAGGAGATCAGTCCTGGGTGTTCATTGTAGGGACTGATGTTGAAGCTGAAACTCCAATACTTTGGCCACCTGATGTGAAGAGCTGACTCATTTGAAAAGAGCCTGATTCTGAGAAAGACTGAGGGCAGGAGGAGAAGGGGACAACAGAAGATGAGATGGTTGGATGGCATCACTGACTCAATGGACATGCGTTTGGGTAGACTCCGGCAGTTGGTGATGGATAGGGAGGCCTGGTGTGTTGCGGTTCATGGGGTCGCATACAGTTGGACACGACTGAGCGACTGAACTGAACTGATGTAATGAAATTTTGTGAAAATTGTGAAATGGAAGGAAGAACGAAGGCCTAATATGGAAAGCATGCTCCTGCTACATTTGAATATCTCAAACAGAGTCCATATGTGATTCTTTTGATTTTTCAGGCCCTTACCCTAATTTTCATTTATGACCGTAACTCTGACTTTTTGTCCCATGGGACTTTTGCCTTTACCTGATTTAAATAATTATTGGCTTTCAACTCTGATTGTACCTTGGGTTTTATTTTTGTGCATCAAATCGTACCTGATAGTTGACTCATGTTCCTCCACTGTAGCAACTTTCGTTTTTCTGTGTTAATCCTTTGTCTGAGATATGAGAATGATATTCATTCATTTATAAGTGAAGAGAGAGAGATCCTCATAGATTCTATGTGTGAGAGGATCTTGCCCAACTCCATCAAGAAACCACTCATGATACTCCATAGATAGTCACACAAATACGTGGAACCAAGCACCCTGAGAGAACATCATACAATCTGTCTTTCAAAGAGAACAAAATTGACACCCCAGGTCAAGGTGTCTGTCCATGGTTAAACAGCTAACTAGTAAGAAGGACTCAGTTCAGGCCTTCTTATTTCCAGACCACTGACCTTCCCACAACATCCTGCGGCTTTTAAGGTACTTAAAAATAAACTCAGTGCTGCTGAAACATATTGATTTTGTTTTTAAAATGGACAACACTTTTAGTAGTTTAGTTCACGATGCCTAAGGCAAAACTCAACCCTACATATTTTCTCTGACGAAAATAAAGTTGAGTTTAAATAGCTGCAGTTGACTGGGTAGAAATTTTGTTTTCCATATGCTAAAGCAATCAAACTTCAGGGCTAAACTTTCTATTTTTCAAAACACAGACATATTGAACATATTCTAAATGGACACATTGGTGGCCAAAACTAAGATACTTACGCAATATCAAATAATGTTTTCCGTGCTACTTTTGATGAAATGCAATTATATTTACAAATATGGCTTTATATATGTTTTTATATCCAAGGGCAGTACTCATCTAGCAACAATGAATTCAAAGAATGTGTTGAAAAAATTTCCTGTGTTTGGAATTCAGTGGAGAATATTTCATGAGTGGATGACACAGCATACTAAATAGATGAGGAAAAGACACAGCTTTGAAGTGCTGGGAATTTTTTGGCATCTTGAAGCCTTTGAAATGGCAGCTAATTTCTAGAGAACTTCACCCTTGGCTCTTTTAGGCAAGTTAGATTTGTCTGTAGTTCCCTATACTTGGCTCCATCAAAACGAAATATCCACCTTGCTCACTTTAAAACAATGATTTTTGAGAGTAAGAATCGTTACATAACCTATTTCTTGTAACAGTCCAATAAATGATCATTTTTTTCTCAATTAAACTGAGTTTGGAAGTGAGAAATAGATTTAAGGGACTAGATCTGATAGAGTGCCTGATGAACTATGGATGGAGGTTCGTGACATTGTACAGGAGACAGGGATCAAGACCATCCCCATGGAAAAGAAATGCAAAAAAAGCAAAATGGCTGTCTGGGGAGGCCTTACAAATAGCTGTGAAAAGAAGAGAAGTGAAAAGCAAAGGAGAAAAGGAAAGATATAAACATCTGAATGCAGAGTTCCAAAGAACAGCAAGAAGATATAAGAAAGCCTTTCTCAGCGATCAATACAAAAAAAAAATAGAGGAAAACAACAGAATGGGAAAGACTAGAGATCTCTTCAAGAAAATTAGAGATACCAAGGGAACATTTCATGCAAAGATGGGCTTGATAAAGGACAGAAATGGTATGGACCTAACAGAAGCAGAAGATATTAAGAAGAGATGGCGAGAATACACAGAAGAACTGTACAAAAAAAAGATCTTCATGACCCAGATAATCACAATGCTGTGATCACTCACCTAGAGCCAGACATCCTGGAATATGAAGTCAAGTGGGCCTTAGAAAGCATCACTACGAACAAAGCTAGTGGAGGTGATGGAATTCCAGTTGAGCTATTCCAAATCCTGAAAGATGATGCTGTGAAAGTGCTGCACTCAATATGCCAGCAAATTTGGAAAACTCAGCAGTGGCCACAGGACTGGAAAAGGTCAGTTTTCATTCCAATCCCAAAGAAAGGCAATGCCAAAGAATGTTCAAATTACCACCCAATTGCACTCATCTCACACGCTAGTAAAGTAATGCTCAAAATTCTCCAAGCCAGTCTTCAGCAATATGTGAACTGTGAACTTCCAGATGTTCAAGCTGGTTTTAGAAAAGGCAGAGGAACCAGAGATCAAATTGCCAGCATCCACTGGATCATCGAAAAAGCAAGAAATTTCCAGAAAAACATCTATTTCTGCTTTATTGACTATGCCAAAGCCTTTGACTGTGTGCATCACAATAAACTGTGGAAAATTCTGAAAGAGATGGGAATACCAGACCACCTCACCTGCCTCTTGAGAAACCTAAATGCAGGTCAGGAAACAACAGTGAGAACTGGACATGGAACAACAGCCTGGTTCCAAACTGGAAAAGCAGTACATGAAGGCTGTATATTGTCCCTCTGCTTATTTAACTTATATGTAGAGTACATCATGAGAAATGCTGGGCTGGAAGAAGCACAGGCTGGAATCAAGATTCCTGGGAGAAATATCAATAACCTCAGATATGCAGATGACACCACCCTTATGGCAGAAAGTGAAGAGGAACTAAAAAGCCTCTTCATGAAAGTGAAAGAGGTGAGTGAAAAAGTTGGCTTAAAGCTCAACATTCAGAAAACAAAGATCATGGCATCTGGTCCCATCACTTCATGGGAAATAGATGGGGAAACAGCGGAAACAGTGTCAGACTTTATTTTTTTGGGCTCCAAAATCATTGCAGATGGTGACTGCAGCCATGAAATTAAAAGTCACTTACTCCTGAGAAGAAAAGTTATGATCAGCCTAGATAGCATGTTGAAAAGAAAAGACATTACTTTGCCAACAAAGGTCCACGTAGTCAAGGCTATGGTTTTTCCAGTAGTCATGTATGGATGTGAGAGTTGGACTGTGAAGAAAGCTGAGTGCCGAAGAATTGATGCTTTTGAACTGTGGTGTTGGAGAAGACTCTTGAGAGTCCCTTGGACTGCAAGGAGATCCAACCAGTCCATTCTAAAGGAGATCAGCCCTGGGATTTCTTTGGAAGGAATGATGCTAAAGCTGAAACTGCAGTACTCTGGCCACCTCATGCAAAGAGTTGACTCATTGGAAAAGACTTTGATGCTGGGAGGGACTGGGGGCAGGAGGAGAAGGGAACGACAGAGGATGAGATGGACATGAGTCTGGGTGAACTCCGGGAGTTGTTGATGGACTCGAGGCCTGGCGTGCTGTGATCCATAGGGTTGCAAAGAGTCGGACACGACTGAGCGACTAAACTGAACTAAATGAATTTGCAATGTACACTGCATATAAACATAATATTTATCCTAATTATAAGTCAAATAGATGAATACTAGATCTTGATATAAACTCAGAAATACTTCAAAATTGATAACCACTTTCCTATTGAGATATAAAGTAGAATGACGATTCAAATGAGGTTTGCATCAATTCAAAATCTAGGTCCTACAGTAAGGTAAGGTACACATTGACAACACTTTGAATGCTCTCATCTCTAGACTCAAAGCTGCAAACTGTATGAACTGTTAAAGGATCTCCTGCCTCCTCTTGGCATCTAATTTTAATTACAGGTTTATTCCTTACCAGCAATTATTGTCCTATACAAAGGACAATCACAAAGAGTCAGACACAACTGAATGACTTTCACTTTTCCAAACAGGACATAAATATTTAATGATGCAAACATCCCCTTTGGTGAAATGTTTTTCTAAATATCCACCAATAAACATTCACTCTCTCATCAGTAAAGAAAAACATTCACACAATACAAGAAACAAGTAATTTTAGACAGTAATTATTTATAACACATCCTATATTCCCTCCCCCAGTGATGTGCGGTGCTCTGAGCTAACCACACAAAAATCTGAATCATCTTACCACCACCAGTTTATTGCTTCCAGTTCATACAATCTCTTCAAAGTCAGATCACGTCTGCTCCATTTCTACAGCCCTTGACAATGTTCAGGTTCACATCTTATCTTCCAAAGGTCATGCAATAACATCCTTTCTGTTCTCTCTCCCTTCAGGTTCATCCCTCTCAAAGGCTTTACGCAAAACTTAGGCATAAATATGTTTTAAATGCGGCTCCTTTACATATAAAATCATACAATTTTAATTATTTAGTAACTATCTCATACCTAATGCCTTTCCCTTCTTAATATTTACTTACAATTTTCTAATGGAAAGTTCTTTAAATATCAGTCTTCAGCACATGTAAAATTAATGCATAAATACATATAAAGAATAAAACATTTCCATAGAAAAGAACCTAATACGTTAGTGTTTACAGTTAATCTAAGAACTGCACAAATTAGACTAAAATTGTTTCTAGTTAAGGCATTTAAGTTCTGGGGGACTACTTTAACATGTCAAATGAATTTTTCCCATCAAATGTCTTTTATATCTAAGAAGCAACAGTTATAAGAAAATGATGCCTTTAATTTGTCTAAAATAAAATATTTGACAACAAACTGAATTTACTTCCTAATTTCTTGTATTACTTGGTAAAAAATGATGATAAGAATTAATATTTCAAGCAGCAAGTACTAACAGTCCAATATTTTCTGTCAAGAGAATACAGTGTAGATGTTGAGTATGACATTAATATTATGCAAAAGAAAAAATACTTATTTCTCACATTTTCTTCAAAATGACGAAGATACAAAATACACTTAACTATCATCCCCATAACAGGAAAAAACAGATAAGCTTAGTCTACCAAGGTGGTTCCAGTGGTAAAGAACCTGCCTGCCAATGCAGGAGACTAAGAGATGCGGGTTCAATCTCTGGGTCAGGAAGATCTCCTGGAGGAGGGCATGGCAATCCATTGCAGTATTCTTGGCTAGAGAATCCTATGGACAGAGGAGCCTGGTGGGCTACAGTCCATGGAGTGGAAAAGAATCAGACACGAAAGAAGCGACTTAGCATGCACCAACACTGATTCCTGAATAACCACTGTAGCTTTTGAAACCTGGAATTGAAGATAAACTAGGAAAGAGAAGATTGTGAGGTTTTTGTTGTTGTTGTTTGAATTTTTTTGCCCAAATAGGAATCTTTAAGAAGAATGAGGTATTATAAATCCCCCTGTAGTAATTAGGACAATGTGGTATTGTAAAAATTCTCACATTATAGGATGATTATATTATTCTTTTTTACACTGATAGGGAGAAGCACCCTTGAGAATTGTTCTAATAGTAATAATTATCTTGCTATTATAATGGTAATCTCATAGTGTTTGAGAATAGAAATGGATAAAGAATGGGGAATAAAATCCTAAGATATTAGAAGTCTTCATATAAGAACGTTCTAACATTAAATCTAGCGGTACTTAAATAGTGGCACTGCCATTGCAAATATGAGTTAAAGAGGTCCAATTCTCTGCCTAAGTTAATGTGATACTAAGAAAAGATGCTAGCGTTACTCCTCCTACTCTTTTACTCCCTTTGCCACATAGAAAGTGCTAAGTGTAAGAGGAAATCTGTCTTGGCAAAGAACCAGTACTATTTCCAGTGTGCAGAAAACAGTTTCCACTTAGAAATTTTAAAATCAACATTAACTGAATAGACTATCAGAGGTTTTTTGGGACAGTGTTTACATGATGCATCAGTTTACAGGAAATGAAATTTGCTAATGATATGGCTGCCCATGAAGCAAAACAAGGTTTACAGACGCAAGGTATTTTGTCCAACATGTTAATAGCCAAGAGGAAGAAGTTCTAACAGACACTAATATCCTGAACTTTCAGAACAATGTTTCCTCTGTGCCTTGAGTGTAAAATAGATCTGGTGCAAAAATACCCATTCTCTACCTACAGAGGAAAGTAATCAAGTAATTCCAAAGTCATATAATCACTTAAGTCCTTTTTATTACCAGATAAAGCACATAAAAGAGAAGTAATGTTTTTCTTAGTTTCTCTATCCCAGGTAGAAGGGCTTCAAAGGCACTGAAACACTTACAGCTCTGAAATTATATTTGACTTAGTAATTTTGCAATGCCATGCTCAGTCACGTCCAACTTTTTGCAGCCCCATGGACTGTAGCCCTCAAGGCTCCTCTGTCCATGGAATTTTCCAGGAAAGAATATTGGAGTGGGTTGCCACTTCCTACTCCAGGGGCTTTTCCTGATCCAGGGATCAAACCCACATCTCTTGTGTTTCTTGTGTCTCCTACATTGGCAGGCAGATTTTTTAACATTAATGCCACCTGGGAAGGCCCAGGTCTTATCATATCAGGGTTCTTTTTCCATTGATGAAAATTAAAACACTATGTCACTAGAAGTAGCATAGATTATTTCTGAATAATAAAAAGAAAATATCTAATGTGTACTGTATATGAGGAAATATATGAACTGTCAGAAATAAATAGCTGAAAACATATAATGATTTTGTTATCCCATATTTACATAAGGTTAAAGACATACAAGGACTATAATATAGGGTTGAAGTGAAGTCGCTCAGTCGTGTCCAACTCTTTGTGACCCCATGGACTGTAGCCTACCAGGCTCCTCTGTCCATGGGATTTTCCAGGCAAGAGTACTGGAGTGGGTTGCCATTTCCTTCTCCAGGGGATCTTCCCAACCCAGAGGTCAAACCCAGGTCTCCTGCATTGCAAGCAGACACATTACCATCTGAGCCACCAGGGAAGTCTCTGTAATACAGGGGTAGGTCTTAGTTAACCTATCTTTAGTAATATATTGCAGTGAATTAACAGACTCTGTAGGTTGAAGTTAGATTTCCCTGGTGGCTCAGATGGTAAAGATTTTGCCTGCAATGCAAGAGACCCAGGTTCAATTCCTGGGTTGGGAAGATCGCCTGGCAAAGGAATTGGCAAACTACTCCAGTATTCTTGTCTAGAGAATTCCATGGACAGAGGAGCCTGCCAGCCTGGCAGGCTACAGTCCATGTGGTTGCAAAGAGTCAGACACAACTGAGTGACTAACACTCATGCACCTCTAGTTAGAATTTATCATAAGGTTGTAATAGTGAATGCAGTGTGGCTCCCCAGGTAGCTCTGGGAGGCATTATAATTTATAGGTGAAAAGCAAACAAGGGAAACTTTAACTCTGGAAGCTTTAACTCTCAGGTATTGAAAAATCATATTGTCTCAGGAATAACACTCCTTTAGGAAGAAGGGAATAGAGGGAAGTTTCCCTAAGATAAAGTTTCTGCTATAAAACCTTTTACAAAACAGCATGTTGAATGACACAGGATGCCAATCAATTCCTTACCAATAGTTTTCATTTTCATATTGGGAGTGGTATGGTATACTGGCAGGAACACTGGACTGTAAATTAGTCCCAGATCTAAATAAATCTATGACATGCACCATCCTGCCTGTGTCACTGGATCTCAGCTTCCTCATTTGGCAAAGAGAGCATTAGACTACAGCTCATTCCAACTCTACAAAGTCTAGACTTCTCTAATTTTCAAATGTAAAAGCATGCTAATTTATTTTACAAAACAATTTGAATCTAAGTTTCCAGAGTGTGAAACAAGAAACACATATCATGATATCTTTCTCTTCATTCTCCTTTCATTCATTCATTCATGCATTCATTCATTCAATACTACTGACTACCTGCTTATGATCATTCTAAGTTCTATATTGATAGACTATAGGAAGCAAGGTGGACAGGGGAGACCTATTAGAAAGCTACAGTGATACTCTGGGCTTGTATCAGGATGTTACTAGCAGAGGTAGTGAGAAAGCAGTCAGATTGTAGATATATTCTGAAGGTATAGCCAAGAAGGTCTGCTGAAGGACGGGATGTAGGATAATGAGAAAAAAAGAGGATATTACTACAATTTCTCTTTCAGCTATCTCAACCCTTTGTATTCTAAAGATTTTTTTTTCCTTTCCAATTTACAATATGATGAATATTATTTTACAATATTGAACTGGTACTTCATGGAATACTTTCAAGTTTTAAAAAACTGAAGCGATTGACATATTTCTTTCATATCTTGGCAACTATAACCATGGAAACAGCCTTTTGAGTCTTTTTACTGATACCCGTCCTTCCCTTTCCACAATTCTAAAACACCTCTCAAAGACATTTTTTTTAATCTGCTAACTTGTATTGCTGCTATTCCATATGACATTTACTTTCAATGACCACATATTTTATAATTTCCATGTTGTTCTTCCTCCTGCCTTATACCCATTGGCCTGAGTTTGTCAATCTTTCAGTCAGAAACACTGATGAGCAAGAGTTTGCCTCAGACACACACAATCACCATAATCATGATCTTTGTAGCTGCTTTTATTATTTCTTTCAACTCTTCGTGCCCCATCAACATCATGTCCAAAGCTGACCTGTAATGTTGAGAGGCTCCAATCTTAAGAATCATTCTTATTTCTGAGAGCCCACATTTCAAAAACTTACCCCAGAAAACTGCTTTAAATCTTGTCTCACACAGTGCAGAAGTCCACCATGTATGTACAGAGAAGTACAGATGGTTTAGACAAAGCTGAGAGCTCACGAGTGCATCACAGAAGTCAAAATAACAGTGGCTCTCCATCTGTTAACATATTCATATTTACCTCATTTTCCCACAAGTACTACTCTTTACTTTCCATTCACACTGGCAAATCTCAGCAGGCAATGAGTGGTTGGCATCTATTTTCATCCTGTAGTATAGTTCTTGAGACTTCGTTTTCTAAACAGTGTGCTATTATAAAGACAAGTGCCAAAGACATATTTTAGCCCCCAAGATGCATTTGAGTGTTCTCACTCCTCAGCAATTTTTACTTTCACTGCTCAGTATTGGTGACAAATGTAGGAGTCTATTGGTGTGATAACCCTTGAGGTACAAAATTTTTCTAATAGCTGTAAAATCTTCATTTTCATATATTTCAAAATAAACTTTTTCCAATTATTTTAATATTTTTTCTTTCTTTTCTTTCTTTCTTTTTTTTAAACTTTTGCCTGCACTGGTCTTCGTTGCTGCATATGAGCTTTCTCGAGTTGCGGCAAGCAGGGCTACTCTCTAGTTGCCGTACGATGAATGGGCTTTGCATTGCAGTGGAGTGCTTTGTTTTGCTATGGAGTGCAGGCTCTAGGGTATGCAGGCTTCAGCAGTTGCAGCACACAGGCTTAATTTCCCCATAGCATGTGGAATCTTCCTGGACCAGGGATTGAACCCATGTCCCCTGCATTGGCAGACAGGTTCTTAACCACTGTAGACCTAGTTATTTTATAAAATAAATTCAAGGAGAATTGAGTGGAAGAAATCTCCAAATGAAAATGTATGGCTACATAGATTTAATCACTTTACAACAGTTTTTAAGTTAGCTATTATTTTTTTAACAATGCTTCAGCTTTATCATATCAAGTCATGTCATAATTATGATACAGAAATTATGGACCAGTAACTATAAATAAATAAATATTTATATATTTTCAAAGAATTTACTTTTAAAACTGATAAATGTTGGTTTTCACTTTTCACATTTCATACGATGTATACAATTTCATACAATTATAGGGGAATAATTTACATGGTTGCAAACTAAAGTATAATATTTAAGTCCATCGAATAGAGCAGCTTTTTGATGACAACTGGTTAATTAGAAAAAAGCATGATTCATTTATTAATGTTTTACGATGGAATCTTTCAAAACTTGCAAAAATCGCTTGTTCATTTTCAGGAGGGCCTGATAACAAAGTTTTCTTTAAATTGTCAATAGAAGCAACACTATCTGTTAATTTTGTTCTCCTGCTTGGTGTTAACTCTATGGAGATCTCCACAGTCCAAAACAGCTCTTCAAATTGACATGTGGATGCCAAATTAGCACTCAAGTTTTTTCTTTTTTTTCCCTGTATCACTTTCATGTGTAAATGTGCTTGACAAGATCCATGCATTCATCAATTCACAACATTACAAATATAAAAGTCTCTACATTTATAACATGCTATGAAAAATAACTGCTCAGTTTGAATGATTGCTAATTTCTTCTCACTTATCTCTTCCTAAGCCAAACCTTGAGAAAGCAAATAGTATCACAGACCCTGTTCAAAACAAAGAATCTAAGTGCCTTATGCAACACTGCCTTATTCAAATTCCCTGACAGATGTTCATGTACAACAAGGTTACTGTTTCTGACCCCAAAAGAGATGCAGTAGATCACATTCAACCAGATATAAGTCTAAGCCATCTAGGTCTGACTTTAGAAGATTTAGCATATTTTCCATAACCAGGAATATGGGCAGTACATTATCAAAACTTACACCTTGGGTAGGTTACTAAATATATCTGAGCTTTAGTTTCTTCATATATGAAACAAAAATTATACAACATAATCAATAGAGTTGTATAGGTTGAATGATAAAAGATAAGTGAAAGAGTGTGGTATGGAGCAGGCTCACAGTAAATGAAAATGTTTATCATCATTTCATGGCTGTTCATATTCACATGTTACTAGCACTTTGGCTCCATTGTCATGTCTTATAATGCTCTCTTCAGAGAACAGAATAATGGAAAAAATATCAGATAATTATTTGAGCCCAATATTGCTTAATTCACTTTTAAAATGTATTTGGTAGTTTATTTCTAAACTTAGAAGCTGTACCATAAATAGAAAAACTAACCCTTCATTTGCTGTTTCATAAATTTAGATTGATTGACAATTAACCTTTCTTCCTAGCATTTCCAAGATTTCCCCCTTTCATTTAGTTTTGGCAATACCTCAAAATGTTCATTATAAAAGTCTAATTTGCACCATATTGAAAATAGCTAGATTTTAAATTATCACTTATTTTCATATACATACAATGATTTTCTTATCCATGGAGCATTGCTAGAGTAGGAAAGTAAAATTATTGGTGAGTTAGGAATGTCTGTTTGAATGCGAGCTGTCTATCACCTTGTAGGAATCATTTCCTTCTAAACAGCCCTGGGGTCCTCTGGGCTGTCTGACTGCTTCAGGTCACTCATTCGCTAGCCTGGTTAGAGTCTTGTGTATTCTAAGTATAAGTGCATATTTTAGAGAATCCAGTCACCCTATGAGCTGTCTTGTCAATCATGTGTATGTACTGACATGTGAGATTTCAAACCAAGACAGAGTGTACTTAGGCCAGAGAGGAATGGAACCATTTAAATTTCAAAACTTCAGTAAGTAAATCTCTTTACAAAGCCAACTTTTGCAAAACAACAGAAATAAGCTGACTAGTTTCCCTTTTCAAAGAAGCAACAGGCCTGGGCATTTTGTTCACAGATCAAATGCAAGGAAATCATTATGCTTTTAATATCTTGCCTCCTATAGTTCTACTAGTTTACATGTGAACTTTGTGACAGATACAAAGACTTCCTAAGAATGCATCATGAAAACACACGCCACTCCTTTTATAAGGTGAAAAAAAAATTAACATAGACTTAAGTCATATATATTAATGAGTTAAAACCATACAAAAAAGAATAACAGAAAAATAAACATGGAAAAGAAATGGGATGAGGGAGAAGCACATAACTAAAGCAGATCATGGTCAAGGTCCCAGTTTTTATTTTCAGTGTGGTTCAGTTCAGTTCAGTTCAGTTCAGTCACTCAGTCGTGTCCAGCGCTTTTCGACCCCATGAATCGCAGCACGCCAGGCCTCCCTGTCCATCACCAACTCCCGGAGTTCACTCAGACTCACATCCATTGAGTCAGTGATGCCATCCAGCCATCTCATCCTCTGTCGTCCCCTTCTCCTCCTGCCCCCAATCCCTCCCAGCATCAGAGTCTTTTCCAATGAGTCAACTCTTCGCATGAGGTGGCCAAAGTACTGGAGTTTCAGCTTCAGCATCATTCCTTCCAAAGAACACCCAGGGCTGATCTCCTTCAGAATGGACTGGTTGGATCTTCTTGCAGTCCAAGGGACTCTCAAGAGTCTTCTCCAACACCACAGTTCAAAAGCATCAATTCTTCGGCGCTCAGCTTTCTTCACAGTCCAAATCTCACATCCATACATGACCACTGGAAAAACCATAGCCTTGACTAGACAGACCTTTGTTGGCAAAGTAATATCTCTGCTTTTCAATATGTGTGGTTAGTAAGTGCTTATTAGAGATTTATAAGCAAATAAAAAAGTTCAGTCACTCAGTCATGTCAGACTCTTTGCAACCCCATGAACCGCAGCACACCAGGCCTCCCTGTCCATCACCAACTCCCAGAGTTCACCCAAACTCATGTGCATCGAGTCGGTGATGCCATCCAGCCATCTCATCCTCTGTCATCCCCTTCTCCTCCTGCCCCTAATCCCTCCCAGCATCAGGGTCTTTTCCAATGAGTCAACTCTTCGCATGAGGTGGACAAAGTATTGGAGTTTCAGCCTCAGCATCAGTCCTTCCAATGAACACCCAGGACTGGTCTCCTTTAGGATGGGCTGGTTGGATCTCCTTGCAGACCGAGGGACTTGCAAGAGTCTTCTCCAGCACCACAGTTAAAAAGTATCAATTCTTCAGCGCTCAGCTTTCTTAGTAAATAATAAATAAGTAAAGGCTTGGAACAGTATTGTAAGTACATAATGAACAAAGGATACTAATGAATCCATTTCTGCACAGCACAAGTTGACTAGGAAAATGAAAGAAAAAATGTGTCATTATTAACACATACCATAATCAGTTGAAGTGGAGAGATGACTGCAATATCTCCTGTTAGCTAATAAGAGGTATCCCTTATATAAAGCATAGGACCAAGTTATGCTAAGTGACCACATAATCCAACTAGGAAATGTGGTTCCTGGTAATTATTCTTTTGTAGATTTAGCTAAATTATGTCTAGATATATGGACCACTGAAGTTCCCTGTTATGCTATTATGATTTTGAGGACTGATGGGATTTAAAAACATAAATGGTTAAAAAGAAACCAGCATTTCTGTGATGGCTAAAGAAAAACAATTAGGTAAGCTTAATAAGAACTAACATTTACAAAACTAAATCATATTTTTAAAAGTTTTTCTTTCTAAATTTATAAATGGAGTTCATTAAATTATGTTTTTTATATTGAATTCATGATAACTTTTTCTTGGTGTATCTTTAAAGGATTCATCTACTTATTAACTTGAACAAGCCTTTTAGTTTGTGTTTCATCCTTGAACATCTTATTCAAAGAACTGACAGACAACTAATTGCTGACAAAAAAAATAGACATTTCCTAAGTGCTATTTTCTTTGGTTAACACTTTAATTCTCTTCCCTATCTATTTGGTGAAGGTGGCAGTGCTCTGCGAAACGCCAATACATCAGAACAAGACAGACAGACAACAATGATGATTCAAACACTATTTTACATAGACAACATTTGCATAAGATAATTTAAAAATTTTCAAGTTTATAATGCCATTAATAAAATAAACACACAGGTTTCCGAGGTGGCTCAGTGGTAAAGAATCCATCTGCCAAGCAGAAGACGCAAGTTCAATCCTTAGGTCAGGAAGATCCCCTGGAGAAGGAAATGGCAACCCACTTCTAGTATTCTTGCCTGGGACATCCCATGGACAGAAGAGCCTGGGGGGGCTACAGTCCATGTGGTCGCAAAAGAGTCAGATATGACTTAGTGACTAAACAACAACAACAAATATAATAAAAATTCTGGAAGCATTCACAACAGCTACCATCTGCTCTTTATAAAGGGAAAACTGAGGCAGCACATGGAATAATGCCAAAGTCATGGAAATGCTCAATGAGACAGCTGGGTAGCACTTGTTACTTTCCACATCTAATGAAGTTTCAACATGTCTTCCGCTCTCTTTGTTCCCGTGGGATAAGTTTTTCTTTTTTACATAGCTCAAGCTAATCATCAGCATTTCTTTATAACTTAGTGGGTTACTTTCTAGAAACTATGCAACTTTCAAGATCAGAAAATTACTCAGCAGTTTTTACACTCATACCCTTTTGTGGCAGGTTGTTTTCTAAAGGTATCCTAACAAAGAATGACTATGTGCACCTACTTGTAATTTGGAAAATGGAAATGTGACAATGATTGCTGCTTTAATGAGAGATGGTATTGTCAACACCAAGATAAAATCTATTCCCCAAACGAACACTTACAACAATGAGACTAGTGAGACTTTTTGCTCATAAACTATGTAGAAATTGCAACTCTTGGGGTTAGCTCATATGAAATGCTTTCGAATTTTAGATTTTGTTGTTATTTAAACAAAATCACTTCCCTGCTTGCAGAGAAGTTGAACTCTACTGACTATGCTAACAATACTGTGCATGTATAGAGGAATCATCTTCAGTAATCTGAAAACATTTCATTTAAAGCAAATACTATTGGAAGCTAAAGAAATGAAAAAGCTGTGAAAAATAATTTTATTCTGAATACATTGAAGAAAATAAGCCATTCTTCTATAATGGGTGATGGAAAGCATCATATAATACATCCTTGAGGACTAAGTGAAGATTCATTTTGAAAACAAATCATATGGTGTAGCTTGATTCCTCTATGCAGATCACATTAACTTAATAATTGCTGAATCTCACTTTCACAATGTTACATATATTTGTAGGAATAAAAAGAGATGATAAAAACCATATTAGAAGTAAAACTGGAAGTATCAATTTGTAGAATTTTAAGCAAAAGGAAATATAAAGTAAGAATTTACAAAGAAAAAAAAAAAAAACATGAAAATGTAAAACCATGAACTAGGAAATCCCCTGGAGGTCCAGCTGTTAGGATCTCATTCTTTCATTGCAAAGGGCCCAGGTTCAATCCTTTGTCAAGGAACTAAGATTCTGCAAGCCACATGGCATGGCCAAAAAAAAATAAAATAAATAAAAGCATGAACTAAGTGATAATGAAGCATGTTAGATTAGATGTAATAAGCAAAACAATCACCTTGTTATGGTGGACTCTGGAGAACCCTCTCCAAGGGTCCTGTGATTCAGTCGCTCAGTAATGTCTTACTCTTTGTTACCCTATGGACTGTAGCCCGCCAGGCTCCTCTGTCCATGGGATTCTCCAGGCAAGAATACTGGAGTGGGTTGCCATGCCCTCCTCCAGGGGATCTTCCTGTCCCAGGGATTGAACCCACGTCTATGATTCACTACTACTAAGACCAGTGTGTGTACCATTACAGACAAGCTGTGTGTATGATATATGGGAGAAGGTTTCACAGGATCTCTGACAAGACACCTGTTATAAGTGCTTTCATTTTAGAAACTATTCTTGACTTCCTTTATTTGTCTGTTAAAGCACTAGGAGAATTGGCCCTTGTTATATGATGGTAGATGTATAGACATATGGGTACCTAAACAAATGTAATCAATCCCTCTAAAGACAGTTGATTTTTAGGAAATAATTATAGGAGGATATTGAGTGGAATTCTTTCTGTTATCTAAGTATCATGATTAAGGTTCATAGCTGAAAATGAAATTCATCAACTAGTCTGCATTCTAAAGAGATGTGCAAGAATTCAGAAAGCCAGAACCAAATTCCACACAAAGTTTACTGAGTTAAGCACAGCCAGCCCCACTCCCACCAAACAATCCACCAATTGCTCCCTAGAGTCTCTTTGAAGGTCTTGTGATGAACGGAGAATGCACAATGAGAAAGATACCCTTTTCCCTCTGGTAAAAAAGGGAGAGAGGAACTCTCACCTATGTGAAGCTAAGTGAGAAGATTAAAGATGCTTACAGGAAGGAGAGACTAGCACTTCATCTCCCAGAATCTCTGCTTAACCAAGAGACTTGCTGATAAATGGATCTAATGATGACAAATATGGAGATCAAAATGGGGGCCTAAGAAGGTGGAGATGTTTTTGTATTTTTTTTGTTTTATCTGGTAACTCGAATATATAACAGTGGTTAACAATCATTCTCAGGAGAACCCCAGGAATACTCCAGGATGATAAATATCTGCTACACAATTATTGTTTTATGTTTATACCACATTTGCTATGTAACAAGTCTAATTTAAAGAAAAAGATATTAAAGCTATTATTCATTTCAAACTATAAAGTAGTATCTCTTAAAAAAAATTCTCTAACAAAGGCTACCACTTTTGACCAGAGAATCTTGGTAATATTTTCAAACATTCCTGGTAATATCCACTTTTCAATAATCTGTTTATGGCAATGACATCACTTAGAAGCTGAGTTTTACCATTAAGTATGTTTGCCTACAGAGTCTCCAGCAATCTGTGACCATTCACGGACATTTTTTCTCTATGAACAAGGAATCACAGATATAAATTCCTTTCCTTCCAATGCTTCCTCATGCCAAGAGGAAGTGAGTTCATGTAAAGGTACACAAATTTTTCATTTAATCTTTAATTTCCCAGTACTAACATATTAACCTAGTTGTTTTTATTGTAATAAACCCATACACCAATCAAATTTGCTATCGTTTCTGATTTTAAAGCCAGAATGACAGAGATGACCAGGAAGAGATCATTTCTTCATTCACTCATCTATTTAAAAAATTGTATGAAATCTCTATCTCTGCAATATTGTTATTTGTAAGAAATACATATTTGGTCCTTCTCCATGGTTACTGGCTCACAGCTTCTAAAACCCTTGGAATTTCCTGAGAAATAAAAACCTTTGACTGTGTGGATTACAACAAACTATGGAAAATTCTTCAAGAGATGGGAGTACCAGACCACCTTACCTGCCACCTGAGAAATCTATATGCAGGTAAAGAAGCAACTGTTAGAACCAGACATGGAACAACAGACTGGTTCCAAACTGGGAAAGGAGTATATCAAGGCTGTATATTTTCACCCTGCTTATTTAACTTATATGCAGAGTGGGCATCCCTGATAGCTCAGTTGGTAAAGAAACTGCCTGCAATGCAGGAGATCCCGGTATGATTCTTCGGTTGGGAAAATCCACTGGAGAAGGGATACCAGCTACCGAAACCAGCATTCTTGGGCTTCCCTTGTGGCTTATCTGGTAAAGAATCCGCCTGCAATGTGGGAGACCTGGATTCAATTCCTGGGTTGGGAAGATCCCCTGGAGAAGGAAAAGGCTATCCACTCCAGTATTCTGGCCTAGAGAATTCCATAGACGGTATAGTCCATGGGGTTGCAAAAAGTCAGATGTGACTTTCACTTTCATACTTTCTTTTATATGCAGAGTACATCATGCAAAACACCGGGCTGTATGAAGCACAAGCTGGAATCAAGATTGCCAGGAGAAATATCAATATCCTCACATATGCAGATGACACCTCCCTTATGGCTGAAAGCAAAGAGGAACTGAAGAGCCTCTTGATAAAAGTGAAAGAGGGGAGTGAAAAAGCTGTCTTAAAACTCAGCATTCAAAAAACTAAAATCATGGCATCCAGTCTCATCACTTCATGGCAAATAGATGGGTAAGCAATGGAAACAGTGAGAGACTTTATTTTCTTGGGCTCCAAAATCACTGCAGATGGTAACTGCAGCCATGAAATTAAAAGACACTTGCTCCTTGGAAGAAAAGCTATGACCAAGCTAGACAGCATATTAAAAAACAGAGACATTACTTTCCTTAGCTCTTGAAATAGCTTCAGAGCCAAAAAGATGAAGTGGGTGTCTAATTATTCATAACAAGACCTTTTCCACCATGAGAAGTGAAAGTGAAAGTGTTAGTTGCTCAGTCATGTCTGACTCTTTGCCACCCCATGGACTATAGACTGCCAGGTTCCTCAAAACACAAATAGAAGTATAGGACTAAAAGTGCTTGATTTCTTGCACAGGGAGGAGAGATGAACTGGAGATTGAATCAATCACCAATGTGCAATGATGTAATCAATTATGGCTTTGTAATGAAGCCTCCAGGACTTCCCTGGTGGCTCAGATGGCAAAGAATCTGCTGGCTTGTTGAAGACCTGGGTTCAATTCCTGGGTCAGGAAGATGCCCTGGAGAAGGGAATGGCTACCCACTCCAGTATTCTTGCCTGGAGAATCCCATGAACAGAGGAGCTTGGTGTGCTACAGTACATGGGGTCACAAAGAAGCAGACACAACTGAGTGACTAACACTTCACTTCTTCCAGAGTGAACCTGGCACTGTCCACTTCTTGACTGAACATAATAGCTTAGATATAATGGGTATGTAAAGCATCAGGAAGTCCTTAAACTGAGCTTCTCTGGTGGCTCAGCTGGAAAATAATCCACCTACAATGCGAGAGACCTGGGTTTGATCCCTGCATTAGGAAGATCCCTGGAGAAGGCCATGGCAATCTGCTCTGGTATTCTTGCCTGGAGAATCCCTATGGACAGAGAAGCCTGGTGGCGTACAGTCCATGGGGTTGGAAAGAGTTGGACAGGGCTGAGTGACTAATCACAGCCACAATGAAGCCTCTATAAAAATCCCAAAGGAATGTGGTTTGGTGAGCCTCCAGGTTGGTTAACGTGTGGTGAATCAGAGGGAATGGTTCACCAGAGTGGATCTGGAAACTCTGCACCCCATCCCGGCTACATACTTAACCTATGCATCTTTTCCACCTTGTTGTTCCTGCATTACACTCTTACAATAAACCAGTAATGCAATAAGAAAATGTTCCTCTGAGTTCTGTGAGCCACTCTATCAAATTAATTGAACCCAAAGAGGCCACAGGAATCTCTGATTTATAGCCAGTAGATCAGAAGTCCAGGTAAAAACCTGGGCTTTTGAATGGTATCTGAAGTGGGTGGCAGTCTTGTAGGACTGATCCTTGTGGGTTCAAGCTTGGCTTTCGAGACAAATATAAACATTAATCAGACAGAGGATATGCTCTCAATGAGCTTACAATGAGTTGTCTTGATATGTATGTCCAAAATTATCAATCAGGACAGAAATGGAGAAATGGTAAAAGCAATTCAGAGAAAATTTTTGCTACTTCAGTGGAAGGAAAGATTATATATGGCTGGTTGGGTTCATTCATTCAGTTCAATAAAGGTTAGTTTCTAAGTGATTTTTCATCCCAGTCGTTAAGCTAAAATATGATCAATTTCAGACCACATTATCTGAGCTTATTTTCAATAAGAATTGAGTTTAACTTTTCTGATAGGCAAATTTGTTAAAAAGAGATGGGTAAATTTTTTTTTAATGTTCTGAACCACATCCAAGACCTTACTGAATCATATTAGCAATAATAAAATTATCTTCATGATACCAGATTTATGCAATATAATCTTTTATTTCATGATTCAAGGTAAGTCAGCAAGATTTTCCAAGAATCAAAACAAAAACTTGAATACTTACTTTACATGATTCTAGAGATATTCTCTTTCCCTTTGTTACATTCTCTAAAATCAGACATTTACCTTTTGTTTCTATACTCTCTGTGCAAATTTTGAAACTACTATATCGCTTTTATCACCAGAACCAAGGTAATATAGTGATAGCTCTCATAAATGTGATTTACTTACATTTGGTAATGCTATGCTTTAAACTATTTATGAAATGTTTAATACAAAAACCTCAGTATTTTCAGGTAATGGAAAGCCAGATACACAGTACTAATGACGTGAGTCTGAGTGAACTCCGGGATTTGGTGATGGACAGGGAGGCCTGGCATGCTGCGATTCATGGGGTCGCAAAGAGTCAGACACGACTGAGCAACTGAACTGAACTGAACTGAATGACATCCAATTGTGTCTTCATTTCAGAAAGATTTTAATAGATAAAGACATTTTTCCATTATAATGTATCTGAAATTCTGATATATTAAAATCATCTAAAATATTTAAAATATATTTATTTATATTTAATAATATATTTAATGTATATTTATATTATATTATACATTTAATTACATATCTCAAAAAGTAACTTTCAAATATCTTTTAAATTCCATCTTGGAATATTTTCCCATCCCACAGATTATCAATAATTACACTTAAATTATTGGTTCTTTTTGTTATTACCAATGCAAATAGTTCAATGGAATTCATGATTTAAAATTTTTGAATATAATCTACAAGACTCCAGAAAGAAGGTGCCATTCAAGAGAAAGACATAGATACTGATCACTCTGTAACATATGTAAATCTATGTAAGTACTATTAAATAAACCTTGTTTTCCTGAAACCATTCCATAATGACTATAGCTTGGTGACTATCCTACTGTTTTTAAACTGCAGATGACGGCCAAAGCTACATTCCCTCAGAGGATCTAGAACAAAACTTTTAGAAAAAAAATTTCGTAATACTGCTATGTTAAACAAGATAGCATGTTGTTTTGACTTTATCTATAAATCCTCCACAGATAATGACCTGGTAAATCCAATCAACCAAGTCTGGAGTCAGACAATCCTGTTTTCAAATTATGTATCCCCTATTTACCATCTTCATGGTTTTGAGAAATTTTATTTACTCCGTATAGCCTCATTTTTAAAGTCTCCAAAATGGAAAAGAACTACTATTCCTATTATCATGGAATGGCATTTGTGATGATTAAATAGCTAATGCAGATTTTAATAGTTTTATTGTACATGTCAGGAGGATGGTGATCACTGAACAGAAAGACAGAAATATCACTGCTTCAGATCTCCATTCCTGGATGCTTTACAAAGAGGGTAGATAAATTTGCATTCTCATTGGCAGTGTATGTAAATATACATTTTGCTATTCTATCATAATCATTGGGTTATGTCATTTTTTAAGCTTTTGCTGATTTAGTGGTTGAAAACTTATTTTACTCTAATTTTAATTTAATCACTTTGAAAATTAGGAGATCATACATTTTTTCAAAGTTTATTTGATATTTGCATGTTTTGTAAATTATCTCTTTACATACTTGGTATATTTACTAATTAGGATTTTTGTATATATTTACTAAATGTATTCATAATTTGTCATTTTCTTGTAATTCAGCCAATTTTCTAAACCAAATGAATAGATGAATGAAAGCTTGAGAAGAATTTTTACTATCACAACTAGAACAAATAATATCCTTAGATATTATAATATCCTTAGATATACTTGCTGTTTTTACAAAATTGTAAGTTTAATTTTGGAAAGATGGAGAGAAAATGTAGGTAAGTAATTTTAAAAGGAAGACTGATTTGCATTTTAGTTACAATTAAATACACTGGCATATCATTTTTAAGTATAATAATCTCTGTAAAGTGGAAGGCTTGAAATTTACATCATTTTCTTCACAGATCATTACTGTCTCATAAATTTAGCTATCCTCAATATTGTTCATTAAGAACAGATTTGACTAATCTTAAGATTCTCAATATCAAGTCTTTCAATACTGAGACTCACTTAAACAAGTCACTTATTATCATTCATTGACTTGGTGAGGGATTTTGGATAATACATTGAATTTGCCTGTGCTTCAATTTAATAATGGTTTTAAAAATTACATTCTATGAATAGCGTATGTGCTGATTAAAACAATAGGATATTAAAATTCACATTTAAAAATAAAGATATTAGTATAAAATAACTAGTCTTATTAGAATATCTTTCCTTTTAAAATTACTTCATTAGAACATCCTCTTCAAATTGTGATTATTATCTAAGAAGTATCTGTTTACATCAATTTCTGATGTATGCAAATTTAGGGACATTATAAAAAGTTACAGGGTCAGTGTACTGAATCAAGATAAACCACGACTGCTGACAAACGTGTCTGATGTTGGTGCAAATTAATAGAAAAATACAATGTAATTTGCAGTAATTCATTTTGTATATTATTGTTCTGGTAACTATTACTTTAAGAATCAGTTATAATGTTCTCTTTTGGATGCTCTTTCCAAAATTTCAGTTAATTATTCAACAAGCTTCACTTGGAAGACAGAAAACAGACAGTAGAAGAAGCATGGTTGAAAACAGGATGCTGACCAGGAAAACACAAAGTAGTTGACTCTCAATGCAGGTTTGAATTGTCCAGGTCAACTTAAATGCAACTTAAAAACGTGGGCCTTTTTCAAGAGCAAATACTGCAGTGCTACAGTGTCCATGCTTGGTTGAATGGAGGGGGTGACTGAAGTTATACTTAGATTAAGTTCCCGAATTGTTGAAGAGTCAACTGTAATTATAAATCTTTGACTTTCCTATCAGCATCCAGATACCAGCATTTCCTATGGTGTGATTCTCTTCATTTCTGCACAGTATTCTGAAGCAATTATCCCCTCTTATCAACTCTAATGATATGTGTTGTTAACTTGTTAACTGAGCTAATATTTCTAAAATAAAATGCTGACCCAAGGACAAACAAATTATTTTTATCATGAAACTGTTACTGAAACAATATAGACTTAGAAGACCCTTGATTTCCAAAGTTACACCAGTGCTCATCCTTGTACTGTATTGTGAATAAACGTGTGTGCTCACAATGCCTTTTCCACCACGGTAGGTACCAGAGAAACAGGACTGCACAAAGGGAACATAAGAAAACTCCTCTTCAGGTATTCACTCACAAAGGATCTATTTAAGATACACTCAGGTCAGGGAAAAAAAAACAATGGCATTATTAAAATTATTATTAAATGCTTCCACGGTAGCAAAGCATATGAAATAAAGATACCCAATGCTTGGCAAAATAAAAATATCAAGAAACAAACATGTCAAGACTTGAAAGATGGGAAAATGTATAACAGGAAGGATTTCAGCACAGTTTTTGTCACAAACATCCTGTGTATCCATACATATTTTGGTCTGAAAACTTGAAAAAAGAAAGAAGTTTCTTTAATCATTGTCATGGCCTCACCATTCATAGTTTATAAAACCACAGTTTATGAATCATGTCCACAATTTAAATACTTGACAATTTGGCACTTTTCTTATTCTGTAAGATTTCTTTTCGTTGTGTTAATTATCATGTGCTAATTGTTCATATTTCTCCAGCATAGCTAAAACTTGTTCACTTTTAAAACCAAAGGTGTGTGTTCATTATTTAGGCATATTTCTTCCTAATCACTCCAGCTGGAGCTGGTCCATAATGTAATGGAACAAAGTTGCATAAAATGAACCTGGCTCTCTTCCCACTGATTGGTCTTTGCTAGATTGAGATCTTAGGTTCATAGCAAATACTAGAGTATTAGAGGTATCAAGGTAAGTTTTGTGTGCAGACCTTTGTATGTAACCTTTGTATACAGACCTTGCATATCTATTTCTTACTTTTGGAAAAATCATTGAAAAAGTATTTTTATTACATAGACAAAGATAGTCTTTTTATTTTTTTTTTAATTATTTAATTTTTAATCAAAGGATAATTCTTTACAGAATTTTGTTGTTTTCTAAAATGTATCAAACCTCAAAATGTATCAGCCATCAGATCAGATCAGATCAGATCAGTCGCTCAGTCGTGTCCAACTCTTTGCGACCCCAGGAATCGCAGCACGCCAGGCCTCCCTGTCCATCACCAACTCCTGGAGTTCACTCAGACTCACGTCCATCGAGTCAGTGATGCCATCCAGCCATCTCATCCTCTGTCGTCCCCTTCTCCTCCTGCCCGCAATCCCTCCCAGCATCTATGACAAGGATAGTCTTGCCTTCTCTGATTTATACAGAATTAAAACTATTCAATCAGATTAATGCCATTCTACCTACAGCCACAATATATATAAACTCCATGCTTCCTATTCTTCCAGAACAAGAGAGTGTTTTACAAATTGTAAGCAGGTAATGAATTTACTTTAATGTGTACTGCTGGAATCTAACAGTGCATTTCTACTACAGCTCACTGCCACATCAGTCTATACATCTATAGTTTCCAGCAACAGAGATGAGTGTGGATTGGCTGTTCCAAAGATAATGAGAGGAATAAAATGTACAAAAGGAGGAGAGCCTGCACTTATCTTTTGATGAGTTTTTCTACTTACTAAATCAGGACAGTCAGGCTCTGCCTTCTGAGAAAAGACAGTTCATAGGCACTGCAAATTCCATGCTTGAGAATTTACAAATAGATTTTCTTTTTCAATCAGATCTAATTTAGTCTCCCAGAAGTGTCCATTCTCTTGTTGTGTCCTGGCATTTATCTTTGCCCAGATAACCACTGGGAAATATGTACCTGTAACTTTAAAGATGAAAGAATATGTGAAATTTAGTAGTAGATATTGTTAGAAAATATATCGACACTAAAAGTATTTTTTTCCCTTATCTGCAAGTCTACTTCCACTGAAAAATCATTTGCAGATGCTCAGAAAAGAACAGGAGAAAATACACGTGACAATATGCACAATCCCCACACATGAGTCTGAGGCTCATATCATTTTGAATTTAGGGCAAAAAATATGTTGCACAAATTTCCTCATATATTCCTAACTGACTGATCTCCTTGTTTATTCTAAAAGTTTTTAAAATAGCCAAATTAATCCTGTGACTAATAGACCATTTAAAGGCCTAAATCAGTCACAGAAATTTCTCTCCAATTGAGATTATTTTGTACAAATAATATTTATGTAATATACCTGTGTGTGTGTGTGTGTATGTGGTTAGTCTGTATCAAATCTGTGAATATTTAATTCTAGATTTTGTTTCCAAATAAGGGTTTTCATTCTTTAAAAAGTAGTGCACTAAAAGAAAAGATGTATAAAATGTGTAAATGTAAGATCTTCGTAACTTAATGTACATGGAACTTTATGATGCCCTTTCTTATAGCTGAGTGATATAATATTTAATGATTATTCTATAATAAAATTAATATCAAATATTATTGTTGTTGTTTAGTCACTAAGTCACATTTGACTCTTTGTGACCCCATGGATTGTAGTCTGACAGGCTCCTCTGTGCATGGGATTTCCCAGACAAGAATATTGGAGTGGATTGTCATTTCCTTCTCCAGAGGATCTTCCTACCCAGGGATTGAACCCGGGTCTCCTGCATTGGCAGATGGATTCTTTACCACTGAGCCAGCAGGGAAGCTCAATATTGAAAATATCTGAGGTTAAGGAAGGTCAAGGACCAAAAACAGCAAAATTCTGTAAAGCAACTATCCTTCAATTAAAAAATAAATAAATTTTAAAAAAATCTAAAGGAACTCTTGTAAGACTTTGGTATTTTAACTGAATAGTGATTTATTTTTTTTCACATTTTCATTTTGAGAATTCTTTTTTTAATAGTTCTTAAATAGTTCTTTGGTCATAGAAATTATTTTTGAGTACTAAAAAACTGCTACTGCTCACTAGTTCTGATAATATTCAAAAAAGATGAGGATATGCATATTAATGTCTTCAATGTCCATCTTCTCCATCCTCCATCATATTGTATCATATCATACCACATTATATTTCATATCATGTTATAATATGATGAGGTGAAGAGTGAGGCTAGCACCTGCCCTTTTCATGTTTTATCTGCAGACCTATAATAATGCCTGTTGCATCATTAGTCACTCAGTGTTTGTTAAATGAATAAACTCCTACATATAAAATGAATTATCTAGGTCATTATAATTCATTCTAGTAAAAACAAGTTTTAGGATTTTTTGTGTATGTATTTTTCCTAGGATTTTTGCCATTATTTGCAAAGTTCAGACTAATCCTCTCTTCAATTAAACTTCAAATCTCAACTTGTACTGTAGTCTCTTGTGACATTAATGCAAAAGTAATAAAAGAATATAATTTGAATTCAAATCCAGATTCATTTATCCATTGAATAATTCATAATCCCTGTCAAGGCATTCCTTTATTCTACATATTTCCACTATGTGTCTTGCTTATTTATTTTTCATTTTTTGAACCTAAATTTAGAAAAACAATAGCCATGTTACTCATGCCCTCTGAATGAATACTGAGTAGAAATGATACATGAAGCACACTCTTCTGAGTGGAATGAGAGAAAATTATTAATAAAGCAATGGTACTATTATCTTTGAACAGATAGTTTGTAGGTGAGATAAGGCATGCACCCAAATAACTAATAAAATATAGGTTTCAGTGATAAGAAAGTACAGAAGAAAAAAAAAAAACCTATGAAAGTTCAGTAGATTACTTTTAGCTGGAGTGATCAAATATTCTCCAGGGAAGAAAATAGTGTTTCTACATAAACTGTTTGGACAAATTGAGTTTGGATGTCAGAAAACACATCAAAACAAATTGACTAGGAAGAGCAAAGGCATAGCATGGGGATGCATGAGATAGAGAATAAAAAGACATATGAAAAATAGACAGTGAAGGACACAGCCAATTGTGTTCTCAAAAATCTAATTTTTTCCCTTGGCCACCCATCTAGAAACTATATTTTTCAACCTTGCTTGCAGTCAGATGTGGCCATGTGACCAATGTCTTGTCATGGCACATGAATGCAAATCCCCTTTTTCTGCTGTAGATGAAATTGCCTGCCCTGAATTTTCCTCGTTTCTCTCACTTTCCCTTTCTCACAGGCTGAATGTTTCCAGCATTTGAATAGAGTTCAAGAACACTTGTGAAAAAAAGAAGTTCTCTAAATATGGGGCCTTGAGAAGAACGGAACCAAGGTCCCTTAATGATTTCCTGGAGCAAGTCATTCTGGACACTGAACATTCAGACTTTATGCTATGCTTGAATGCCAGGATGAGTTTAGACATTTTGCTGTTAACCGACTTCAGTAGGTGAAAGAAGGATAGAAAAGAAGATAGTTTCCTTTTTTCCCACTTACTGTGAAGTCGTCCAAGTTATTTCATTATAATTTGATGAAAAGGATTTATCTAATGGAATGAAGTAAGAACAGACGACAAGATTAAATTAGTTAATATCATATGTAAGAGAAGGTGAAAGAACAGAAGGTAAATTGTAAAGAACACAGAATCTCAGTTATAACAGATTACTGAGCTGTGATATTAGCCTAGGAGACAACAGAGATTGGGTTCCTTTCAAATTAGGTAACACAGAATAAGGAAAAGGATATAAAATGGGGAATTATGAATAGAGTTTATGAAAAAAATATTCATTATATATAAGTATATATTCATATAAAATATATATTCATAAACATATAATGAATATATTTCATTCATTCTCCTAAGTTACAAACTTAGAAGAACTAGCAAGAAAGCAGGACTGAAACTTGAGTTTAGAAACCATTTGCTCAAAAATAAGTTAAGAAAATAGCTCAGTATAACTCCAAATGTAAAGAGTGTACAAAACAGGCCAGACCTGAAAAGGAAAGAGGACAGGATTGCACAGATCCACTTTTGATCCTAGATAAAACAGAGCTGATAAATCTCTCATTCTAAGTTCAAGTAGCTATAACATGTTAACTATAGATTATCAGACAGAAGAAGAAAAGTTTTGAATAGTGATTTCAACTTGCCCCTAGTGATAAAGGTAATGTATTATTCTCTTACTGTTTTTCTTTATACTTAAAGGAATGTTTCCAGATAATACTAACATGGGTCTTATCTTCATTATCAGAACTGCCAAAATAATTCATACAGTTTTTCTTGCTGCCGAGATTTCATCAGTAACTGAAGAAAATTGAATTTGGACTTCAGATCTCCAAGTTTATTGCCTAGGTTGTTCTTTATTCCATTCCAATACGGTATCTGAGAACTGAAGCAGTGATTGAAACAGTGATTGCAAGTCTATAGCAGCCAGCTCACCCTCATGCTTAAATCCCTCTACACTTCTCTTGCCTCTGTCTAAATATCACCAGGTACTTCCTGACATCAGTGAAAGATAATCCTGTTTTTGAATGGCTCTATTTGTTCAGAAGTCTTCCTAATATAGTAGTACAATCATTTCAACACTCTAGAGAAAGCTCCCAGTATAAAGATAATTCCTTTTCAACATGACTACAATTCAAATATTCGAAGACAGTTATGTTTCCTATAAGTTTCCTTTCCAGACTAGCCATTTCCAGTTCCTTAAGTCATCTCTGATATAGCTGTTTGCACTACCTTTACCATATTGATCATTTACCATGCTGGGGACCTACATACCCATATTCTGCAGACAGCCAGAAGGAAAGAGATTTTGATTAGTGTGGAACAATCAGGAACTCTCATCTTATCTATTACAATCAAAACATTATGCTAAAACTAATTCAACCTTCTGCTAGCTTCAAAGCTTACTATGGGACCTTCTTGTATAACGATAAGTAACAGCAACACAATGAAATAAGTCATTTAAAATTATCAAGCCTCTAAAAAATATGCTGTTATTAGTCTGTATGTGTGCAGCTCAATTTTTATCTAAGTGAAAGATTTTGTATTAATTCTTATTCAGTTTCACCTGAATGATTCATTTTCCCAACCTGTTGAGAAAATAAGTGCATACCAATCCTATACCCAGATTATTCGTCACCGCTTTGAGTTTTATCATTACGCTATGAATCTCCCTTTTGAAATAATAAACAAGAATATTTAAAGGACAAAATTGAAAATTGAACCCAGCAGAATGCCACTAGAGGCTTCCCTCTAGGGTGATGTACATTCATTAATAAATTATTATATTATTATCTATTATATTAAATATTATTTCTATTTAATAAATTATTACATAGTTGTATTTCACATAGTCATCCAGCTCACTTGAGATTAACTTAATGTATTTTATAATCTAAACATTGCTTTTTCAAATTAGTCAGAAATATTTAAAAAGTCATATTGTTATATTAATCTAAGTAGAAATAATATATACTATATGTACTATTCGGAGAAGGCAATGGCACCCCACTCCAGTACTTTTGCCTGGAAAATCCCATGGGCGGAGGATCCTGGTAGGCTACAGTCCATGGGTTTGCTAGAGTCGGACACGACTGAGTGACTTCACTTTCACTTTACACTTTCATGCATTGGAGAAGGAAATGGCAACCCATTCCAGTGTTCTTGCCTCGAGAATCCCAGGGATGGGGAAGCCTGGTGGGCTGCCGTCTATGGGGTCACACAGAGTCGGACACGACTGAAGCGACTTAGCAGTAGCAGCATATGCACTATTATTGAAAAAAACTTCAGCTGTTCTAGTCTAGTTAAAAGAGAAATATAAAGAAACAGGCAAAAACAATAGCAACTTAAGAAACTGAGGTCCTGTTGCATGTCTTATTCCTAATGCATATATGTGTTGCTCCAGGTGTTAAGTCACTATTAAGCACCGTTAATTATCTAATTAACAAGTCAAAGGAATCAATGCTGGTATCTAACCTACGTATTCAAAAGCAGAGACATTACTTTGCCAACAAAGGTCCGTCTAGTCAAAGCTATGGTTTTTCCAGTGGTCATGTATGGATGTGAGAGTTGGACTGTGAAGAAAGCTGAGCACCAAAGAATTGATGCTTTTGAACTGTGGTGTTGGAGAAGAGTCTTGAGAGTCCCTTGGACTGCAAGGAGATCCAACCAATCCATTCTAAAGGAGATCAGTCCTGGGTGTTCTTTGGAAGGAATGATGCTAAAGCTGAAACTCCAGTACTTTGCAAAGAGTTGACTCATTGGAAAAGACTCTGATGCTGGGAGGGATTGGGAGCAGGAGGAGAAGGGGATGACAGAGGATGAGATGGCTGGATGGTATCACCGACTTGATGGACATGAGTTTGAGTGAACTCTGGGAGTTGGTGATGGACAGGGAGGCCTGGTGTGCTGCAAATTATGGGGTCGCGAAGAGTCGGACATGACTGAGCAACTGAACTGAACTGAACTGAACCTACGTATTATTATTGTTGTACTAGACTTTTTGTCCTTTTAAATATAAATACATTGTACACATCTCCAATGGTTTACTAATTCCCCTAAAAATACTGGAGTAATCCAGAGTTAACTAGTACCAACCAAGTATTTTCTAATTTTGTCAGTTGCCTCAATTTCTGTTCCACTGGTAATTTTTCTCATTTTTGGAGTACGTATGAGAAATAGAATTTTTTAAAAAATGATGACATCGATCTCCATATTTCCATTCATTGTTGGTATATAAAAACTAAGTCTTTAAGCAAGAGTGAGATAAGGAAATTTATTTTTTTATTGTTTCATTATCTGTTTTGGGTGGTTATTTTTACATGGAATTGAGATCTGATAGATGGTTTAGAGATTGTGTCATATTTTTGAAAGCAATTTCCACAGAATAGGTGGAAATAAGATAAATGCACACACATGCATATAACAGTCTAGGAAAAATATGACACAACTTCCTACAAGACCACAGGGGAGGAACTGAGATGGTTATAGATTTAGATAGGTTTCTATGAGAAAAGTTGAGTTATTGAGGGCTAGACAAAAAAAGAGAGAAAGTTAAAAAAAAATAGTCACCACTTATAGGAGAGGGCTGATAAAAATAGAAAAGCCTGGATGAGAAATTAGTCAACACTGAGTAATTTGGTAGACTGTCATATAAAAAAGAATACTAGAATACGCTTTGCTGGGATGGGGTAGGGTGGGAATGAGTGTGAATATATACAGTAACACCCTTGGAATATTTATTTCGGAACTAAGGAAAATGAGTTAAATATATCAGTTTAGGGATTATAAATGCAGTGTTAACCCATGAGTGAGGATGAGCTCATTCAAGGAAAGTGGCAGGAAAGCACAGAGGAAGGAAGTTCAGGGAGGCCCTGTATGCAAGAATGAAAAGTAAAAGTGTTAGTTGCTCAGTCGTGTCCGACTCTTTGTGACCCCAGGGACTGTAGTCCACCAGGCTCCTCTGTCCTTGGAATTCTCCAGGCAAGAATACTGTATATATGAGTTGCTATTCCCTTCTTCAGGGTATCTTCCCAACTCAGGGATAGAACCTGGGTCTCACATTGTAGGCAAATTCTTTACCATCTGAGTCACCAGGAAAGCCCATGTAAGAGTGAGAGAAACAATAAATCATGGGAGAGATGAACACAAAGAGACAGAGAGGCAGAGCTTCCATGTTTAACCTATTGCTCTAAATAAACATCCCCCACGGTCCTATTGGTTAGCAGTATTATAAACTTCATCTTATTTTTGGTCTATAGCCTTTCTGTTAGCTTTAGATCTCTGTGTAATTTCATTTATTTTAATTTTCAAATTCAATGTCTCTTTCCAAAATATGACATAATGAGCACAGTCTCAAATAACCATGCTTCCTTTACTATCCCTCCTCCCCCTTTTCTTTGTGGAACAAAAGACTGATGTCACTATGGGATGTAAGGACAAATGGGAAGCCCTCCAATTACTTCCCCTTGGTACAGCAATCAAATCTAAAGTCCTTGTGGTTGTCCCGTAAGTTCTTACAGGACCTGGCTCCTGCCTCTCTGATGTCATCACGTTTTGCTGCTAAGTCGCTTCAGTCGTGTCCGACTCTGTGCAACCCCATAGACGGCAGGCCACCAGGCTCCACCGTCCCATGGACTGCAGCCTTCTAGGCCCCTCCGTCCATGGGATTTTCCAGGCAAGAGTACTGGAGTGGGTTGCCATTGCCTTCTCCAGTCATCACGTTTTACCTTCTATCAAATATGCCTTCCTTCTGCTCTGGCATCCTCCAACATACTCCTACCTCAGGGACTTTGCACCAGTCATTTTCTCAGTCTGGAACATGAGTTCTTTGTTCCCATACTTTGAATCTCAGCTCAGATACTATCTTCTTGGCACAGACTTCCCTAACTATCTTAGCTAAAGCAGCCGTCTCTATTCCATGGTCCAGCTTTAGTTCCTTTATACAGTTATAATTATCTATACTTCTCTAATTTTTATTGGTTTGATATATGTCTACCAATCTACTTACATACATTTAATTCCATGAAGTGTTTCATTCCTAGTGTGTCTTCAGATTTTGGAGTAAGCAGGAAGAAGGCCCTCAGGATACAAATTTCATTAAATTGAATTCATGATTGCAAAAGACAACTTAAACTGTGCCCAAAGGAAACCTCACTACTAACAGAAATTTAATTTTGAAAGACTGAACCATAAAGCGAACATCAATTATGTTTACAGAAAAATATGACTATTTACAATATAGAAATTTTCTTTTAAATAAATTAAAAAAAAAATTCTTTCATGTGCAAAGAGTTAACATATAAGAGTGCTGATTGGTTGGTTGTTGTTGGGATATTTTTGCCCTTTTTTGATTTTTTTCAACTCTAATGGACCTAAACATGCCATGTATTTTCATGAGAATAAAAATATTTCCAGTAACTTATTATTTAAAAGTGTTCAGTATTATATACATGGAAAAAGAAGAGGAAAGGTAGGACGTTTCACAGAGCACAGACACACAAACACACTTTTATACCAGAAATATAAATGTAACTGATGGAGCAGCCAGTTCAAGCTGAAAACCTATCTTCACTGTACTGAGCATAAAGAGGAGCAGGAAGAGAGTGCAAAGGAATGATGATCAGTCTGCAGAAGTACACATTAGCAGGTCTGCTCCTCAAAGAAATAGGCTTTTTTTTTTTTTTTTGCTTGTTTGTTTATAATGAGTACTTGCAGGTCTACATACCCCAAATGTTCTAGCCATCTTGGACACATAAGCACAATAACTCACAAATAATAAAACTGGCTCAGTTAAGTGAAGTCCTTGTCAAGGGTCATAGAGCTCGTATGTGAAACTGTTTCATGGGACATTTTAAGAGCTACTGAAAACTGCCCAGGGAACACCAGCATGTCAACTGTTTTAACATTTTATTTTCTTCCTAAATTCAGTAATATAGATGGACACACAAAAATATTAAAGAATAAGAATATTTTGTCTTTATCTGACTTTGACCTCCAACAATGAGTCAAACTGAATGTGTTAGAAAAAAAAAAAAAGGCTGATGTAAATTTACCCACTACAAAATTTTTCTGATTTTTCTGCATTAGGAAAATCATTAAAATATTTGGTATATATATTAATTCACTGAATATAAACATTCAACATGATCTCAATCTGATGATAGTTCAAAACTGCTCATAAAGATTCAAAGAGATTCCAAAATGAAAGGACTATAAAGTCATAAATCAAATTCTCCACTTTACTTACTGAAATGGTATCAACCTTTCAAGTGCCAAAGATTTGAATGACTTATGAAGAGATGCCTTGTTCTATCGACATCATAAATCTATCGTAGTCCATGCCAAGGTCCATACTTAACAGTACTTCAACTGTGAAATGCTAATTAAAATCCACAGTTCAATGATTTTCTTAAGAGATGACAGCATAATGCTGAAATTATTGATGTCAGTCTCTTATACAGCAGATTCCCTGTAGAGCTACTCAAAATCCATGGCTTTCTCTCGCTGTAAGGGTATCAGGCACCTTTGAGTTGGATGAAAGAATGGGAGAAAATATGACCCGTGTTATCACAGTCATGTAACATATCCTCTTTTTTAAATTGCACAATACAGAGCCAAACTCTGAAACTCTGCTATGTTTCTAGTCAATGCCATAAAAAATCTAACTAAATGGCATTCAAGAAAAATTTTAATAATATTTATACTCCCAAAGTTAATTATTATAACATTTATTTCATGTACATTTTGGTAAGAATGTTCTATCTTGTTCTGTTGTATCCAGTTAATGTTTATAGTATATTAATTTCCTTCAAACAAATCTAATCCACTGCAAGAATTTTACAAAAATAGTATTTCTTAGATAGCTGTGTTATTTAAGTAAAACTTGTGATGAAAGTGCTAGCTAATTGAAAATAGGAAATTTAACAAACTATTTAAGAGAAGAATTCACTTCAATTCTTCAAAGACATATTGAAAACTTTCTATAGGCCCATACAGCAATGAACAAAGCAGCAACAGAATAGTTTATATCCCAATGGAGCTTACAGTGAAAGAAATTTTTTAAAATAATTACTATAGTAAACTCATGGGATAATTTAATATTTTCATTCTAAGGTTCCTCACATAAAAAATATTAGATGACTAAATCCATTTCTACTTAGCATATTTAGTGATCTTTTTTCTACCCATGTAGAGAAATAGAATTATAATCTGGGAGCCTAAAAAATGAATGGATAATTAAGCATTTCATTCAGTAATAGAAAGCAGAATCAGTTGCAATGTAAACACCACCTAACATGTTAAAATCTAATGCATATTATCCATAAGGCTGGTAACCATACATAAGTGTTTGCTGCAGAATATTTGAAATTCCAAGAACTGTGAAGCATATTAAGTTAGTACCTCCTATGTCTTAAGTTACAAACTAATTGACCTCCATTTCTGTGCTTAGTTGCTCAGTCATGTCCGATTCTTTGTAACCCTATGGTCTGTAGCCCACCAGGCTCCTCTATCCAAGGGATTCTCCAGGCAAGAATACTGGAGTGGGTAGCCATTCCCATCTCCAGGGGATCTTCCCCACCCAGGGATCAAACCTGCATCTCCTGCATTGTAGGCGGATTCTTTACTGGCTGGGCCACCAGGGACCTCCATTTCTAATACTGCAAAAATTTACTGAAATGATTTCTCCAAATTAAGACAGTAAGCCATCAATTAACATTCATTGATTTTGTACCTTTGTTCTTTGTTAAGCACCTTTAGATGCCGCTGGGATCTAAATACTGAGAGATACTGAGATAATGTGTAATATCTGAAACATAGTAAAGTGAAGTTGCTCAGTCATGTCTGACTCTTTGCGACCCCGTGATCTGTAGCCCACCAGGCTCCTCCATCCATGGAATTCTCCAGGCAAGATTACTGGAGTGGGTTGCCATTTCCTTCTCCAGGGGATCTTCCCGACCCAGGGATTGAATGCAGGTCTCCTGCATTGTAGGCAGATGCTTTAACCTCTGAGCCACCAGGGAAGCCCCAAAACATAGTAAATGCTCAACAAATCTTGTTGATTTCTAGGAATATTCTACTTGGTTAACATACCATGAAGTATGTAGTGACACTGAAGGGAGGGGGAGCAACTCAGAAGCTAACAGCAAAGAACATTTTAAAAAGAGTTCTGGTTTTAGCTAGGGTACCTTAACAGACTTTTTACTGAATTTTCATTTTGTTTGTTTTTCAGAGAGGTAAAGTGGTACTCGTTATAATTACCAGGTTAAGAGAAAGCTTCACCTAACACTTGTTTTTCTTTTTTTTTCCCCCTACAGTGTTTCTCTTTCTTCAAAGTCAAAAAAGATAGGTGGGTAAACTCTCCCCAGTTCCTGAGAAACATGATATATGCAAGCCATCCTTATTTGGGATCTCCTCATGGGCTTGGGAGGCAAGTAAAATTAGATCAAAAAGCCCTCCCAGGCTAACATTAACTTCTGAAATTCTGTTTTCCTTCTGAATCTCCCAGGATGATTGGAGAAGAAAGACTCTATAGGTACCTCAAATCTTTGTTTTGCAAAGGAGAGCACCAGAAACTCTTTTGAGATTTTTTCTGTAACACACAAATCTATTAATATCAGTCCTGGGTCCTGAAGAATACTTAGTAATTTTATCATCAGTGTACATCTGTCAGATCCCATGCCTTGTAGTACACTTTATACAGGTGGTACTTAATTTATACTTGTATAAAGTAAATTCTGCCTTATAACTGAATGACCACCTATGAATAACATCCCTCCTCTTACACATCATTTTTCCTCTCAATTTCTTTCTCTGCTACTTCCAGGTACCCCTTAAGCAGCCAATTCTCTTGACCACAAGAGGTCACAACAATGTTAAAAGTTCTCCCAAAGTTATTTCTTTTTTCCTCATCTATCTGGTTGTCCTGATATTTCCCATTTCATCTTCTGTGATGATAATCTAAGCATAGCTGTCTCTGAAATAAAGATTACTTATACTTTATCTCTTCATATATGCAAAGTTCTACTTTTGTATCTGTGCCTACTTTGTATTTTCTTATAAGATTGACTAAATAAATAGAAGGTAAGTTGAAGAACAAAGAGCAGAAAAAGTGGTTCTACAGTCAGAATTAGAAAATGATTGGGGCTTCCCAGAAGGCGCAAAGTGGGAAAGAATCTACCTGCCAATGTGGGAGATGCAGGAGACACAGGTTTAATCCCTGGGTCATGAAGAACCCCTGAAGGAGGAAACAGCAACCCACTCTGGTATTCTTGCCTGGAAAATCCCATTGACAGAGGAGCCTGACAGACTACAGTCTATGGGGTCACAAAGAGTTGGACACAACTGAGCACACATACATGGACAAGCAAATAACTCAAGCAAGAAAGGAATTTATTTCAGGATTTACAGTAGCTCATACAGTTACCTAGAAGGAGAGAATTTGGCCTAGATGAGGGGCCGGGCCACTGATTATACAGCAAGGTGATGCCACAGGCATAGCTGTTTAGGATGATAGCCCAGACATCATCACAGTAATTTTCAGCAGTGCTGTCGAACTCTCAGTTTGGTTACCACCATGGTGAATTACCTGTGAATACCCTGCACACATGAAGATATAAAGTGCACATGTTATGGGCCTGGGTCACATGACCACATGTCTGCAGAGTAAGAGCAGGGAGAGGAAATACCTTCTTATTTATATTCACACAGAGATCAGCGTAGCATTGCTTCCTGCTATGCTATTTTGGAATCCCACCCCCAACACACACAGACACACACACTTGCACACACACACATAACATGCACAAACCAATAAGAGAATGAATATTCAGTGGCTGGATGCCAAACATCAAATAAGTACTTAAGACAGAGACAGGAATCTCTGATTTTGAGAGGTTCATTTCAAGTGTTAGAATATTATTTTTCAGCTTATATAGATATATAAGCCACAGTGGGCAGGTCTGGAAACATGAACAAAGCATCAAGTACCACAGTATTTTTTAGGAAGAACTATACAACGTTTGAAAGCCAGTGTAGCCAATAATGAAGAGCACAGACTGCAAGGTGCAAATACTGTTTTGGCCACTTATTAATTGTATCACTCAGGAAAAATTCACCCAATTTTCTTTACTTAAATCCTCTAATCTGATAATAGAACAGAATCAATATCTAAGTGTTCATTCCAAGTTCTGAGCTACCAAATAAATGCTAAAACCACATCCAGTTACTAGATTTAAGACTGCCTGAATTCCATTGTTTGAAACTGAAGTCAAAGAGAATTTTCTGAGATGCAGGCAGAGACCCTCATTCCCAGAGTTAATGGAAAATAACCATAGTTCAATCATTAAGCCCAATTCAAAAGATCAGGAAACTCAAACAGGGCTCTGTATCAACTTAGAGGCGTGGGATGGGGAGGGAGACGGGAGGGAGTTTCAAAAGGGAAGGGAATATGTGTACCTATGGCTGATTAATGTTGAGGCTTGACAGAAAACAGCAAAATTCTGCAAAGCAATTATCCTTCAATAAAAAATAAATTAAAAAAAAAGACTCTACCTTTTCTTACATACTGACTGCATTTACAAAGTTTTCTATAGGTGATGCTTATGGCTGTAATGGACCCCAATTAGCTTTTTCACCAATTCTTCATACATATTACTAATACCTCCCTCTACCTTCCACTTTACCAAGTGAAATCATTAAATATAAATGCATAGGACATTTTAAAAAATTGATACATTTTTCATAAGCTGTCTGTAAAATGGTCTTTTATGCATAGTCCTGGAGCTGACATTTGTTGCTTGCCTCCTCAGTAACTAACCTCCATTAAACTCTCATCAACAGTACCTAGACTTTCCTATAGCCAATCTGTGTAACATCATTCCAGGCTTTTTTTGAGCCTCAGGTTCAGAAAGCCACATTGCTTAAACCAGGTAGTAAATTCCATACTCTGGGCTACAGACTTCAGTTCAGGGATGATCAAGTCAATGGACCACAAGGCGGTATTCACCGGGGCTGCCAGAAGAGCAGTTTCTCTGCTTTGTGGGGGAGCTACCAGAACAGTTGCCTTCTCTTTCTCTGGACTTCATGGTGTGAAGTTATGAGGTTTGACTCCTTTGTGGCCACCACGTGAGAAGACAACCTGAGTATCAGACCAGCACACAGTGTGCACAGCTGCAGAATTACAGAAAAATGCCAGAATATGGATAACCTCATTAATATTTAATTCAAACTGTGTCTCAAGTCAGTAAAAGGTCTTATTTGGTAGATGAAAAGTGAAAGTGTTAGTAGCTCAGTTGTGACCCTTTTAGTGACCCCATGGACTGTAGCATACCAGGCCCCTCTGTCCATGGCATTTCTCCAGGCAAAAATACTGGAGTGGGTAGCCATTCCCTTCTCCAGTGGATCTTCCTGACTCAGGGATCAAACCTGGATATCCAGCATTGCAGACGGATTCCTTACCATATCAGCCACCAGGGAAGGCTTATTCTGTAGATATATGTCAAATTAATTTTTATTTCTTATGCCAATTTGGGCTAGATTTTCCACCACATGCAAGCAAAAGATTTCCAATTAAAAAGCAAACTAGAAAACGATCAGAAAATATATTCTTACACATAAAGACAAAAATAATGGATGTTATATTTACCAGAAAACTGCCTACTGAAATACAGTCATCAGAGAAACAATCAGAAGTTGAATCAGAAGGCATGGCAGATTGAGACTCAGAGTAGTTGTGATAGTAACAAATCGTTTACAAGCATCAACAAATGTTTTCACATATGACTATTTATCCTCCTTTTGGACTGAAAATGTCAGTCAGATAAAAGGAATCTTAGGTTTAGTTTTTTTTTGTTGTTTTTTCACAAGTACATGAGAAAAAAAATCATACCTGCCAAAAATGCTTACACCTGACTTTACAGTTTAACTCTGACTGCAGGTGGGAGTCTTTCAATGACACAAATGGAGAAAAGTCAAGCTTAACATACCCCAGAGCTCTGAAGGGAAATTACAATGTCAAAATACACTCTTCAGCAAAAGTCAATGCAGAGACACTAGTGTGCTACTCTGTATACAGTCCTCTCAAGGGTACAAAGAGAGAGAGAGGAAATGAGGATATTTACAGCAAAATATTTACAAAATAGGTTATAACTTTCAAAAACATTAACCTTTCTTAAATCTTTCATTTAAAATAAGCAATTTACAAACCAGAGAGAACCAATAAATCACATATGTTAAATGTCCCATGGACTGTAGCTCACCAGGCTCCTCTGTCCATGGAGTTCTCAAGGCAAGTATACTGGAGTGGGTTGCCATTTCCTTCTCCAGGGGATCTTCCCGACCCAGGGATCGAACCCAGGTCTCTCACATTGAAGGCAAATTCTTTACCATTTGAACCACCAGGGAAGCCATATTATATGCAAAACACTACATTTAGATGATCAGGATAAAGTTAGCCCATTCCATAAAGATAGAGGCAATGAACTCTAAATTAGGTTCTGCTGTGGAATTAGCTCGATGAACTTGAACAGTACACAGACACCTCTTGATTGTCTGTTATTTATTGATAACCTATTTGTGCATAAGGGTACTGAAGACATGACATTGTTAAGATATAATGAAGAATAACATACTTGAATGCATAAAATTACAAAAATGCCTAATAATCTAATTATGTGCATTCATTTCTCCTTATTTACTAAAGTATTAGGTCTTAGCCAGGAAACTGGAATTTTTTGGTATAAAGAAAACATGCCCTCAACATATTGCATGTCTTAATTTCCTCATTTTTCCTTATTCTTTCTTTTCAGTTTTTATTATTTTTTAAATCCAACAGTATAAAAAAGTTAGGTGATGAAGACATATAATAAGGAGAGGGAATGTGTGTGTGTGTGTGTGTGTGTGTGTGTGTGTGTGTGTGTGTGTGGTAGGTGTCAGGGGCCATTATGTAGTTGAACTAATGACATATTTTGTAAGCGGCTGGACCAATAAACAGTGAGGAGATATAGTATGCTGATATAAAAGAGCACATATATGCATATTATCAAGATGGGTTAAGAAATAATTATTCACCAACTGACTACATGATATTTCAAAATTCTAGATGCAGAATAATCTACCCAGAAAAATATATTAAATTTGTGGAGGTGGAGGATGGGTAGGTGGTTGGGAGGTCAATAGACTTCTTAGATATTGCAGTATTAATAGAAGAGATACGATAAATTTCCTCTGAATAAAAAGAAAACAATCATACAATTTTTAACATATTTATATATATAGAGAGAGGAACTATATGCTAAAATTATATTTACACATGCTTAGTCACTTCAGTTGTGTCCGACTCTTTGCAACACTATGGACTGTCGCCCACCAGGCTCCTATGTCCATGAGGATTCTCCAGGCAAGAATAATGGAGTAGGTTGCCATACCTTCCTCCAGGGCATCTTCCCATATCTATATGTAGATACATGTTTATGTATGTATAAAAAATGGTGCAAACTGTTATATGACACTAATTGTTTAACACAAAACACTATTTAGGCTTTCTGTTACTGATGTACATATCATACACTGTAACAGATAATTTGTAACAGTGTGCTTCCCAAAATATTGTTATTTTACACTTGCCTCATGCTTTGTTTTTCTATTTGATATCCTGTTACATTAGGTATCCCCATAGAGAAGCTTCTTTTTTAAAAAAAAGATAAAAAGGAAAGGAAAGTTGAGGACTAATATATTAAAATCACTTACAGGAATTTGACAAATGGCTACCCAAGAGACCTAAGGCATCATGAGCAGCACCCTGATTTATATAAGGTCTGGAGACACTGTGAGCTGTCACACATATATTCAGGAGACACACAGAAACAGGTTAAATGCTAGGTCATCATCATTTTTATTATTTTCACTTTCTATCTGTTGCCTAATTGGCAGCCACATGTCCTGTTTTCCTTTTTAAAAAAAAAACAGGTTATTAAACCTAAATATTTTAGTGCTCTTTTGCTTCCTATTTTAGTAAGCACTGGTATCTTTATGGAATATTCATCTTTATGTAACATAAAACATAGAAAACATACAAACAGAGAAAGCTCATCAATTAAAAATGTTTTATCCAATTTTATTTTTAGTGCTTAACCTATTTTATATTTCATACATAGTTATGTTCTAATTTAAAGGGCTGATTTAGACTTTTTGACTCAGTCTTCATAGGATTTCATCAGAGGGAAGATGAACATACTTTTGGCCACCTGTTGTGGGAGTTTCGTTTTATCTTTTCTCATGCAATTTTTAAAATTGCAACTTTATGTACAGTGTGCGACTTAAAAAATACTCCTCACTTAGTCAATTAAATTGCAACTCCATTTTAAGGGAAATAATTTAAATTTTTGTTTTCTCAGAAAAATGGGCAATAAAAGAAAGCACAAAAGTGGCAAAAAATGTTGTCCTAAGATTTCATTTGATTTTTTTTTCCTTAGAAGAGCAATGGAAATATTCTATTTCTTATAATTCGTTATGATAATAAGTCACTTTGTCTCAAAATTCTTCTAAGTCATTCAGTCTGCAGGAAACAAAGTTTATACCATACACAGGCATTCTTACCTTCGGGTATATAAGCAACTATAGTTTGTGAGATAATGATTTCCAATTCATTAAGAACTTTCCCCCTCTTTTCTAGAATTAAAGAAGAAACAAAGAGTCTAACAAATCTTCCCCCTCTCTCCAATATTTGCTGCTGCTGCTGCTGCTAAGTCGCTTCAGTTGTGTCCAACTCTGCGACCCCATAGACGGCAGCCCACCAGGCTCCCCCATCCCTGGGATTCTCCAGGCAAGAACATTGGAGTGGGTTGCCATTTCCTTCTCCAATGCATGAAAGTGAAAAGTGAAAGTGAAGTCGCTCAGTCATGTGCGACTCTTAGCGACCCCATGGACTGCAGCCTACCAGTCTCCTCCATCCATGGGATTTTCCAGGCAGGAGTACTGGAGTGGGCTGCCATTGCCTTCTCCATCTCCAATATTTATCACAGCTAAATTATTGCACTGAGTTGGAAGGCCATTACTCTCCTTAATAATATACCCTCCCTCTCCATGAAGCCAGCCAGTTGAATTCACTGCTTGAGAACAAGGAGGACCATACTGGAACTCACTCAAATTTTTAAAAATTTAATTTCTGATTGGCAAAGTCTAGAGCTCCATGTCTATGATTGGGCTTGGTAGATTGGGTGATTCGAGACCTCAGGCACTCTGAAGTGGAGACCTCTAAGCCACGTTACCTGTGAGACACAGCACTGTTAAATCCCCCAACTTCACTTACTCTCAGCAGTAGCTAAGAGCTTTCAAAGGATTTACATTCACCATGAGTTGTTCTTTCTTTAATTGTTTTCCTTTCCTGTTTTTAAGCCACCATATGTTTCGAACTCAATGACTTTGTTTTCAGAAACCAGCTAAACACAATGCACTCAAGGATATCTACAAACAAAACAAAACAGAAAAAAACAATAACAACAGCCACGGCAACAAAAATGCTGTCTAAAATCTTTTAACGCTGAAAATGATTGTCCAAAGCACAGTGGCTTCTAGTAGAGCAACTCATGGGATTAATTTCCCAGAAGAGGCTGATGTCAATGGTAAGTAAAGCTACATATTATGAACCCATGGGAACTTTCTAATGCAAAAATCTATAAGCTGGACATTAAAGTGTAAGTAGTTTGCAAGTCTTGAGAAATTATATTAGCCATTTTTTTTTCCTATGACAGATTACAAATGTAGTCAGAAAATAGATACAGAACACAGAACAGGAGAAAATTGACGTTTTATTAACAACTCCATTAAAATACATGAGCTCACAGCCAAGCAAAAATCAAGAATCAATAAGTGTTTTAAATTAACCACCTGACATGTTAGAAATGAATGTACACTTCAGAACACTGAAGGAATCAGTGACCACTCCTTGAAATATGATTCCCAACTATTGGATTCATTACATGAAAGCCTCCAATAAATTTCTTTCAAGTTAAAAGATGAATCCAAATTAAAACTAATTACTGACCATTCCTAAAGTATAGAAATTGTGCAATCCAGAGGTAAGGGAAAACATTTTGTAAAACAATTTTAATACAGAATAAATTTAAATTCACATCAGAATTTTATGTCTTTTTTAATGCCTATTGAAGAACACTGACACTTTGTTACTGATTTAAACTCAAGGGTAGTAAAACCTGTCATAGGTATAACAATTAACAAAGATAATTTCCACTTTGTAGACATACACACACAGAAACTAAAATGGATTTTCCACCTTCCTCAATCTAGTTGCAATCTTTTCATAAAAAGACTTGTTTCCTCCTTCCAGGGTATCTTAATCTTTGGTTCAATGACTGGCATCTTTAATATTCAATTATTGAATAAGGCAATAGAAACTGAATTTGGTGAATTTTTCTTGGACACTCTCACATGTTTTCTTTTCAGTGTTACTCAGTGTACTCAGTCAAGCTCCCTGACTTGTAATGAATGCATTTAAGGGTAATTATAATAAGAACATCCATCAGGTACACTGCTAAGTTTTATACATCTTGATCTTTCTACCACCCTTTCTCTTACAAAAAGAAAAAAAAAAAAAAAGAAAAAACTATACAGCAGCTGTAATTAGTCTCACTTTATAGATGAAAAACTGAAGCTCAGAGAGTTTAATACTTTAACTAAAGGACAAAGGACAGTAATGAAGGGAGCTCACGTTTGAAACTTGATGTTAGTTACAACCTCCAAAATGCTAGAGCTTTTAGAATGGCTTCATATTTAAAATACTGGAACTTTATCTTCCTAGGCATGTTTATACTTCCTTTTTGGATAAATAAACCTCAAATCTTCAATGAGAACATACTTCCCCTATTTCCCTCTTACTTTAAATACTCCTCTGAACTAAGAGAAATACATAAACTTATAAATATAAGCCCATGGTCAGAAACTTTTTCATTTCAGTTTCTTTCTACAGGCAAGTCAATGATTTTCTCTTGCAGTATAAATGTCTGCTTTTAATGTGTTACATAGGTTAATAAAAACAATGTGACATTGTCTTTTCATATGTGAATATCCAAAATAAGAACATATTTGTGAATATGTATATACACACATACTTTATAAATTACATATACTTAGAAATGCTATATTCAGTTGGATATGTTCACTAAATAAATTCTCTTCCTGCTTTAAATAACTTGAGAGATGCAATTTTGAGCAATGTCATTGCCATTTGATCAGGGAGAATATTTAAAATTTTAATGTTTGAACAGTCCAGAAGAAATGAATGAGGTAATAACTAGTGAGGTGGTATTTTTAAATTTCAAATTTTATCCATTGGAAGGAATAATATCTAAAAAAATACCACAGGTTATTTCCTCCAATTGGAATTAAATCAATTCAATAATTCTAGCACTGAATTAATTTAAAAGGAACTATTATGTTCAGAAATGTATCCCTAGCTTATAGTATTTCTAAAACCCATTTTTCTTATACAGTATTTCCATAATGAGGTTATATTCATTAAGATGCCAGAATTTCAATTTCCCAAAGATACTGACACTTTCAGGCAGTCTTCACAGTTTCAGATGCAATTCAATCTATTTTCACTTAATATTGATTAACATCTTTGGAAATAATGTGTAGTGAATTGCTGAGCTAATCAAGGTAAATAGAGCCCTGCATTAAGCATTCAAGAATCACAAAATAACCCACATTTTCAAACTCCAAATCAACAAAGTAAAGCTGCCCTTAGAAAAACTTAATTTCAAGTTGGCTCACTGGTATTGTTGTACACATTTATATAGTTATCAAACACTAACAATATGCTCCTAACATAAGAAATAGACCATGTGCCCTGTTAAGCAAAGGCCAAATAAGACCAGTCCCCAAAATATAATAATTAAAATACAATCAAGTCCATTTATCTTGTTCATTCAGTTTTGAATGACACAGCACTCCATAGTACCCAATTTTATTAACAAAATACCTATGTTAATCTGAACCAATGAAATAATTTGGGATATATAGTAGGAGGGTAACACAAACCATAGAGGTTGAAGATAATTTAATGGACACTGACTCTAATTATTGGCTATTATTTTGATTTTAATCTTTTTTTTTTTAATTTAAAGCCATTTAGGGAAAGAAGCCCCTTACATCAGTACACTTTAAACATAATCTCCTATTTGAAGTGGAAAAAAGAAATGACAGACTGAAGTGTGGAACATAGGCAGGTTACATCTGTAATCAGGCCATAAAATCTTGAGACTCTCTGGACCTAATTCACTTGAAACTTGGAGGGATGATGACAAGGAAGGACCATTCAGACAGATGGAAAGGCAAGGGCACCTGCACCCTGGTCTGACCTCCAGACACCCTGCCCCACATTGATGCCTGGCTTACGTGCCTGCCTATACATGGGTTTACAGCTTGACTATGCATAGGTTCATTAAGCCTTCAGCACAGGATCTCAACGAAAGGACATCTCCATTTTTATTTTGCCATCCATCATATTAGAAGCTTAGTTTGTGACTGAAACAAAACATCCCTCTTTCTTTCTTCAGAAGCTTACAAGTTGAAAGGTGTATCAAATGGGAACACAATGTCACAGTTGAAACATTCATTTTCTCCAGAAAACAATCTTCAGGCAGTGGAACTGACAATATTTTTCAGTAATGTTTGAGGGCAAATCAAGGACAGATAAAAAGGACCTGAGATGCTTGGTGTTTTCTTATTTTTCCCCTCCAGTTGAAAAAAAAAAAAAAATGCTTCCAAAATGTAAAACCTCTTTTCTACTATGAAGACAGTTTTTAAAAATATAATTTGGTTCCTCTTCACTTTCTGCCATAAGGGTGGTGTCATCTGCATATCTGAGGTGATTGATATTTCTCCTGGCAATCTGCTGGCGTGCTGCGATTCATGGGGTCGCAAGAGTTGGACATGACTGAGCGACTGATCTGAACTGAACTGAAGATAAAATTTGCCCTTTTCTCTCATATACTCCTTTGAGCATATGGGGGAAATTTTTCAGAGGCATGATGATGTGTGATACCACAACAGATTAAATGCAGAAGCAGTAAGAGAATCTGGCTATCTTCTGCTAAGCCAAACATTACAGAGATATATAAAAGTGTACAACAGAGCTGATTTTCTCACTGTTTTTTTAAATAAATGATTATCTTTCATAAAATATAAAAAAATATATATATATAATTTGGTATGAAGAGTACATTTTTGAAGATATGAGTCATGATCACATACTATAGATCACATGATCACATATTATAGACCACAGTGTAAGCCAACCCCTCAGCTGGGGTTATCAAAATGATAGCATAAAAGATTGTCAATCCCATTAGATTTAATAGGAGAAAATGTTTGGGGTAGAAAATAATTGCAGAGGATTTTGATTTAGTGGCACAGAGAATGCATTTAAAAGTTACTATTAATAACGTCTTTTTTTCCTACCAGCACAAAAAGACTTATTTGATCACTTCATGACAAAGAACTGGAATCATTTCATTAACAACCAATACAAAAATTAGGGTTTGTTGAAGAAACACAAGATTGTTTAAACTGATAATATTGGGGCACCAAGCGTGCCTTCCAGAATTTTGAAGCAACAGTATGCCAAGATCACCTAGTTGTCCTGGAAAGGGTTATATTTATAGCAGTTGTGTTCAATTTGACAAACAGCATGTAATCTCCTCTGTAAAAAGGAATAAAATGCACGTTTAGTGAGAATAAATTATTCTTTTACACTATTCAGCTCTGTTTTAATAATATATGTCCTATCTCCCCTTGTACAAAGTTATATTATAGTGACCTGAATAAGATAGAAACTCTCAAGAATAGGCTTTTCTCAAGTTCATGATTCAGATGATGCCAGAAACTGTGTCTTATGTCTCCTAGTAGCCAGCCCCTCTGCCTGGGATGAGGCCTTCCATAAAGTGGGTACTCACTAACATTTGCTGAGTTAACAATTAAATGAACAACTTCTTAAATCAATGGTAGTCATAAAAAAAATCATTCACTTGGAATGCACATTACAGAATTATTTAACCTTGGAGTTGCAAGGAGTCAAGGAGAGCTCATTAAATTCATATTCAGTTTAAGAATACCTTCTACCTCTCAGAAGCTTGGTCATCAAAATCTCAGTTTTAAAAATTTCCCAATGTTTGGCAGTTCACTGTTTCATTTTCATCCAGGCCTATTTATTAAACTTTCCTGTGTTGAGTCACAAATTGCTTCCCTTCAACTTGCATCCTAGCTTTGTCCCCTGAATAACATAGAACAAGTAAATTGCAATTGCCTTTGCATCCTGACAACACTTCAAATATCTTAAGACTACCAAAATTGTCCCACTCTTTTCTGGTTCAACATTCCCACTTCTTTCACCTTCTTATTATTTTCTGGTCTCTAGGCCCAGTCTCCAGGTGGTTTTAAGATCTGTGTACACTTGCCAATGGACAAGATCCAGTTCATCAATCACCTTCCATACACAAGGAACTCAAAAAATGAACAAAATTAAAATGTGGCTTCACTGCTTTTATGATGTTTTCTCCTTTTGTTTGCAGTAGGTTATGATACACCTAGGTATGATTAGTCATTGTATCTACTTCCTTGGAGCCTGAAGATTTTTGAACCTATGGTTTAACTGCCAGTTTTTGAAAATTTTCACTTATACTCTCCCATTCTCTTGCACCTCCCTTTCTAAAACTCTAAATTATGTTTGGCAATTGCCACTTTTTTTTTTTTTTTTTTTTAATACTCTTCCTCGTTTTCCAGCCTTATCTGTCTCTGGCTTTAATCTAGATATTTTTAGTCATTTATTTCCCAGTTCACTAATCCTCTCTTCTGACATGTCAAATCTGTTATTAACCTATCTGTTGGATCTTTAATTTTCAACCGCTGCATTTCTCAGGTTCCAGTTCACTAGGAAAATTCTGCATTTTTTTCTTCTATTTTTTTTGAAAATATTAACCATAGTTATTTAAAAGTTGCTATCCTCAGATATATTACTCCAATATCTAATTCATCCTCTGGGTCTCCAACTCTAGAATTTTGTTTTTACTTTTAACTTTCTAGACTTCTTTTTGTGCATGTGAGGTAATTTTTAAATGACTGTTAGGTATTATATGTTAAATACGGTTGCAAACGTTCAAGCTGCTGCTGCTGCTGCTGCTGCTAAGTCGCTTCAGTCACGTCCAACTCTGTGCGACCCCATAGACAGCAGCCCACCAGACTCCCCCGTCCTTGGGATTCTCCAGGTAAGAACACTGGAGTGGGTTGCCATTTCCTTCTCCAATGCATGAAAGTGAAAAATGAAAGTGAAGTCCCTCAGTCTTGTCTGACTCCTATCGACCCCATGGACTGCAGCCTACCAGGCTCCTCCATCCACGGGATTTCCCAGGCAAGAGTACTGGAGTGGGGTGCCATTGTCTTTTTTCTGCTGCTAAGTTGCTTCAGTCGTGTTTGACTCTGCACAACCCCATAGACAGCAGCCCACCAGGCTCCCCCGTCCCTGGGATTCTCCAGGCAAGAACACTGGAGTGGGTTGCCATTTCCTTCTCCAATGCATGAAAGTGAAAAGTGAAAATGAAGTCGCTCAGTCGTGTCCGACTCTTAGCAACCCCAGGGACTGCAGCCCACCGGGCTCCTCCATCCATGGGATTGTCCAGGCAAGAGTACTGGAGTGGGGTGCCATTGCCTTCTCCATGTCTTTTTTCTAGTTCACCTTTATTCCTAGATCTTAGTACTTCTGGCATGACTAAAAGCCTATGAAATTGACAAGGGCCACTCCACTTTTTGGGCCCTAAACTCTAACTTCTCTCTTACTATGACCACCAGCATACTGATTTCTTTGCTAACCATTGTGGTCCCTGGGAAGAGGTTTCTAGTTGATTTCTAGGAGTTCCACCATGTACATGTATAGTTTAAAAATTAATCAATGTGATACACCACATTAACAAATTGAAAGATAAAAACCATATGATTATCTCAATAATGCAGAGAAAGCCTTTGACAAAATTCAACATCCACTTATGATAAAAAACTCTCCAGAAAGCAGGCATAGAAGGAACACACCTCAACATAATAAAAGACATCTACAATAAACCCACAGCAAACATTATCCTCAATGGTGAAAAATTGATAGCATTTCCCTTAAATTCAGGAATAAGACAAGGGTGCCCACTCTCACCACTACTATTCAACATAGTTTTGGAAGTTTGAGCCACACCAATCAGAGAAGAAAAAGAAATAAAAGGAATCCAGATAGGAAAAGAAGAAGTCAAACTCTCACTGTTTGCAGATGACATGATCCTCTACATAGAAAACCCTAAAGACACCACCAGAAAATTATTAGAGCTAATCAATGAATATAGCAAAGTCACAGGATATAAAATTAACCACAGAAATCCCTTGCATTCCCATATACTAACAATGAGAAAACAGAAAGAGAAATTAAGGAAACAATTCCATTCACAATTGTGATGAAAAGAATAAAATACTTAGAAATAAATCTACCTAAAGAAACAAAAGACCTATATATAAAAAACTATAAAACACTGATGAAAGAAATCAAAGAGGACACAAATAAATGGAGAAATATACCATGTTCATGGATCAGAAGAATCAAAATAGTGAAAATGAGTATACTACCCAAAGCAATTTATAGATTCAATGCAATCCCTATCAAGCTATCAATGGTATTTTTCACAGAACTAGAACAAATAATTTCACAATTTGTATGGAAATACAAAAACCTCAAATAGCCAAAGCAATCTTGAGAAAGAAGAATGGAACTGGAAGAATCAACCTACCTGACTTCAAACTATACTACAAGCTACAGTCATCAAGACAGTATGGTACTGGCACAAAGACAAAAATACAGATCAATGTAACAAAATAGAAAGCCCAAAGATGAATCCATGCACCTATGGACACCTTATCTTTGACAAAGGGGCAAAAATATACAATGGAGAAAAGAAATTCTCTTTAACAAGTTGTGCTGGGAAAACTGGCCAACCACATGTAAAAGAATGAAACTAGAATACTTTCTAACACCATAAACAAATATAAACTCAAAATGGATTAAATATCTAACTGTAAGACCAGAAACTATAAAACTCCTAGAGGAAAATATAGGCAGAACACTCTCTGACATAAATCACAGCAAGATCCTCTATGATTCACCTCGCAGAGTAATGAGAATAAAAGCAAAAATAAACAAATGGGACCTAATTAAAGTTAAAAGCTTTTTTCACAATGAAGGAAACTACAAGCAAGGTGAAAAGACAGCCTTCAGAATGGGAGAAAATAATAGCAAATGAAGCAACTGACAAAAAATTAATCTCCAAAATACGCAAGCAGCTCATGCAGCTCAATACCAGAAAAATAAACAACCCAATCAAAAAAATGGGCCAAAGAACTAAACAGACATTTCTCCAAAGAAGACATACAGATGGCTAACAAACATATGAAAAGATGCTCAACATCACTCCTTATCAGAGAAATGCAAATCAAAACCACCATGAGGTATCATCTCACACCAGTCAGAATGGCTGCCATGAAAAAGTCTACAAACAATAAAGGCCAGAGAGGGTGTGGAGAAAAGGGAACCCTCTCACACTGTTGGTGGGAATGCAAACTAGTACAACCACTATGGAGAACAATGTGGAAATTCCTTAAAAAACTGGGAATAGAACTTCCATACAATCCAGCAATCCGACTGCTGGGCATACACACCAAGGAAACCAGAATGGAAAGAGACAGATATCGCAGCAGGGTTTACAATAGCTAGGATATGCAGGCAACCTAGATGTCCATCAGAAGACAAATGGATAAGAATGTTGTGGTACAAAAACACAATGGAATATTACTGAGCTACTAAAAAGAACACATTTGAGTCAGTTCTAATGAGGTGGATGAAACTGGAGCCTATTATACAAAGTAAGTTAGAAGGAAAAACACTAATACATTATATTAATGCATATATATGGAATTTAGAAAGATGGTAACGATGACCCTATGTGAACGACAGCAAAAGAGACACAGATATAAAGAACAGACTTTGGGACTCTGTGGGAGAGGGAGACGGTGGGATGATCTGAGAAAATAGCAATGAAATATGTATATTACCATATGAGAAACAGATGACCAGTCCAAGTTCCATGCGTGAAACAGGGCACTCAAAGCCAGTACTACTGGGACAACCCAGAGGGATAAGATGGGGTGGGAGGTGGGAGGGAAGTTTGGGATGGGGGGACACATGTACACCCGTGCCTAACTGATGTCCATGTATGGCAAAAAACACTACAATACTGTAAAGTAATTAGCATCCAATTAAAATAAATAAATTTTTAAAAATTGAAAAATATTTTTGGAAGAAATCACATATATTATTGCTGGTTCAGTTCTTAGAGATTTCTTCCTCATGTCCTGATCTACTCAATAGTGCTGAGTGTTAAATTTTCTCTCTCCTGCCCAGCAAGTCTGTTGCAAGGCCCTTGGCTGACACTTTCCTTCAGTCTCTCTTCCCTTCACTGAAAATTAACAAGTTCTGTGGGGGGAAACTGAGGATTCCCAGGCGGCCAGTGGTAAAGAATCTGCTGCCAATGCAGGAAACCCAGGTTCAATCCCTGGATCGGGAAGATCCCCTAGAGTAGGAAATGGAAATCCACTCCAGTACTCTGGCCTGGAAAATCTTATGGACAGTGGAGCCTGGTGGGCTATATAGCTCATGGGGTCGCAAAGAGTCAGACATGACTCAGAGACTGCGTATGCACCCAGGCACACATGTAAGGGAAAACTAGAATGATTGTTGGGATCACCATGATGGTCCCTTTACTCCAGAATGTTGGCCCATGTCCTGTCTGCATAAGGTTTTCACCCCTGTCATCAAGACATCAAGATTTGAATATGCCATTTTAACTGTGCAGGGTGCAGTGAGCTTATTATAGTTCAAAAATGTTTGTTGAATATTTACTAAATCCTAAGCCCTGTGCTAAACAACTTACTAAGATGATTAAGATATGATCCCCACCCTGAACTTCACTTAACACAGAGAGTAAGGTTAAGTGTGTGAGGTGATAGTGGGTATGTCAAGGAAAGCACTTACTCTTGAGCAGATTCATTGTTTGTTTGTTTTTCTAATTAGAAATATTTTTAACTTCTAATTAAAATAGTAATTCACATTCATTTTCAAAAAATCAGAAAAGAAATAAAACTATGAATAATGAACTAGAAACTACCTCTTGACTCTCACCCAGGAGACAGACTATTTTACTATCTATCCATCAAGCCTTTTATGGTTAGATGATGGAAAGAACAAAAGAAGAAGGATGGAAGGAAGAGAGAAAAGGAGGATAGGAGGTAAGTGAGAATTAAAATGCCAACTGCTTTATCAATAAACAAAGGTTGTTACAATCATTAAACCATCACATTATAGCCACGCAGATGGTGAGCCTTGAGGGAACTCAGTTCAGTTCAGTTCATTTGCTTAGTCGTGTCCAACTCTTTGTGACCCTATGGACTGCAGCACAGCAGGTTTCCCTTTCCATCACCAGCTCCCAAATCTTACTCAAACTCATGTCCATCAAGTCAGTGATGCCATCCAACCATTTCATCCTCTGTTGTCCCCTTCTCCTGCCTTCAGTCTTTCCCAGCATCAGGGTCTTTTCAAATGAGTCAGTTCTTCGCATCAGATGGCCAAAGTTTGGGAGTTTCAGCTTCAGCATCAGTCCTTCCAATGAATATTCAGGACTGATCTCCTTTAGGATGGACTGGTTGGATCTCCTTGCAGTCCAAGGGACTCTCAAGAGTCTTCAACACCACAGTTGAAAGGCATCAATTCTTCAGTGCTCAGCTTTCTTTATAGTCCAACTCTCCAATCCATACATGATTACTGGAAAAATCATAGCTTTGACTAGATGGATCTTTGTTGGCAAAGTAATGTCTCTGCTGTTTAATATGCTGTCTAGGTTGGTCATAACTTTTCTTCCAAGGAGCAAACGTCTATTAATTTCATGGAACTCAGGATGGAGACAAATTGAGTTGCTCACTGCCAAGCCTGTGTAGAAGTCAGACACTGTAGCCAGACCCAGTGGTAGAAACTCAGGATGAGAATACACAGGATACTAGCCTCAGATACTAGCCCCTGATGTCCATATCAAAGGAATGATTTTAGTGAGCCCAGACTCTTTTATCTTCCCATATATAGAAAAGCACTAAACTCCTTAACTAGAGATATCTGATTTTCTTCTACTAACAGTAATCCTTTAATGGTCCAGTGACCTGGTGTTCTGTTGCAAAAACTTTCTAGATATCATGGCTTCCCCCCTTGCCTCTTTGGGACAGTTTTGTCAGAGTTATCTGAGATGCTGTGTACTGGACTTGAAATGTTCAGGAAGTCCGCCAAGTAAAACATAACTCTCAACTTCTAGGTTGTGCATTTTTTTTTCAGTTGACTTAGGAAAGAAAGAAAAAGGCAGCCATTAGCATATATGATGTGTTAAAAATACTAACAGTGGAAAGGATTATCTTTGAAGCATGTGTTCATGAGATACTCAATGGACTGAAAACTGAGGTGAGAACCTTGTAAAAAGCTAAAGTCTTATAAAAGCTGGAGAGGAATGAGACTGGGGATTGGGGTAGTGAGAAAAGAGGAAACTGAAGACTCCATGAGCAAGAGAACAGAGTTTCAAAAGGATGACATGAGCTGAAGGTTAAAAACGCAGCAAAGATTATTGAAAACCCCTCTTCTTTGGACCCTCATAACACCAGCATGTGCTTGCATGTGTGCTAAGTTCCTTCAGTAGTGTCTGACTCCTTGCGACTCTACAGACCATAGCCCCCCAGGCTCCTCTGTCCATGGAATTCTCCAGGCAAGACTACTCGAGTGGGTTGCCATGCCCTCCCCTAGAGGATCTTCCCGATCCAGAGATTGAACCTATATATCTTTAGTCTGCTACATTGGCAGGTGAGATCTTTACCACTTACACCACCTGGGAAGCCCAATACCAGCATGAGTGACTTAAATGGGACTATTTTGTGTAGAGCAGTGGTGCAAACCCAGGTTTCACAGAGGTAAGAGGAAACGAGAAAGAGAAATGGAAGACATAAGTTATCAATTATTCTCCTTGATCTTTGGTCATGACAGGAAGAAAGAGATAAAGCAGTGGGTAAATTTTTATTTAGTTTTAACTCTAGAGAGACTTGGGCATGTTTAGACACTAAAGGCAGGAAACAATAAGAAGGCAGAAACTGAAAATGCAGGCAGAAGAACATGAAGCTAACAAAATAAGATCCCTTCCTTGGATGTTATGATAGAGAATATGATCATGCCAAACATTTGTGTACCCATGTTTCAGAGCAGGTGCACATTAAATTTTAAGGTCAAATAAAACCAACACTTCTTTTTCATAAGAACTGCTACCAAGTTAGGCCATCTCTTATCTGTTTGTGCCCAAATAGGCTAATGTTCCTTTTCCTGTATCCAGACACAGCACTGCTAAATTCCATCTCTGCCCTCCAAAGCTTTCACTCAATAAATATTTAATCATTGCTTACTGTGGGCAGAGCATGAAGCACAGCAAGCAGAGTAATGTAGTGAACAAAACAGACACTGTTCCTGCCCCTTGAAGCTTATACTCTGGCTGTTCATAGAATAGTATATGCTCCATCAACCAACCACAGTGCTGTGTATGTTAGTCGCTCAGTGATGTCATCTCTTTGTGACCCCATACACTGTAGCTCTCCAGGCTCCTCTGTCCATGGAATTTTCCAGACAATAATACTTGAGTGGGTAGCCATTCCCTTCTCCTGGGGATCTTCCCATCTTCCCAACCCAGGAATCAAACCTATATCTCTGATGTCTTCCGCATTGGCAGGCAGGTTCTTTACCACTAGCCCCAGCTGAAAACTCCAAACATACTGCTAAGGGTCTCAAATATGGAAGCTCTTCAGTTAGTAGCTGTGGAAACTTGCAGCAACTTTCCATCTTCCAACTGAAGATAGAAATCACAGTCTCTTCTATAATTGCCTGAGAGTAGGTTTCCAGCAGATTTTCAGATAAAAAGATTAGAAAATAAACATTCACTGGAATCATAGATAAATTATGCCAACAACATTCAATATAACAAAATGTCTAAAAGTTACATTTAACCAGCTTATTTTTTAATGATCTGTGTAATAGAAATTATTGATTAAATTAAAACTTATTTTCTTTCAGATATATTAGCTTTTAGGCTGAATTGACTAAATCAAATAAAATTTTATAATTAGCCTAAGATAAATGGTCTTTTTGCACCAAACTGGGAAGCTCATGAGTAAGGATTATCAAAACATTTTATTTTGTAAAACAAACCATCTACTACACAGAGATAATTATCTAAACATCCACTCAGGTAGAGACAATGCTGCTGCTGCTGCTGCTGCTGCTAAGTCGCTTCAGTCGTGTCCGACTCTGTGCGACCTCATAGACGTCAGCCCACCAGGCTCCCCCGTCCCTGGGATTCTCCAGGCAAGAACACTGGAGTGGGTTGCCATTTCCTTCTCCAGTGCATAAAAGTGAAAAGTGAAAGTGAAGTCGCTCAGTCGTGTCTGACTCTTAGCGACCCCATGGACTGCAGCCTACTAGGCTCCTCCATCCATGGGATTTTCCAGGCAAGAGTACTGGAGTGGGGTGCCATCACCTTATCAGGGGTAGAGGCAATATTATTCCAAGAAACTGTTTCAGAAAGTTTTCTGGACAAGGAAGGGGTAGCTATCGTTATCCTCTATAGTATCAATGAGAAAGATTTGAGAGACTCTTTTGTAACACACTACATCTATTAATACAATACAGTGAGTTACCGTATTACCAAACCCCCTTTTGTAGAACTATCCTGAAAAAACTACAAAATCTACCATGAACACTTATTATTTGTGTTTTATAGAGAATATTTCACTAAGTAATAAAAAAGGAAAAAAATGCTGTTTTTGTAAAGGTAAAATGGAAAATTTTTTCATTTTTCATCATTTCCACACTCTTAGTGACCTTTTACAGAGAGCTCTGTTTCAGCATTCTGAACTCATGACCTGAATTTCTGAATTCTTTTCTTTCATGAAAAACACTGAGAATGGTCAACTAGAACTCAACCTGCAGGAAGAATCTTTTTCAGTAGGTAAGAAATAAGTCTACCTGTTTGACCAAATGTTGTTTTGCAAATCACAGCTGGAGACTTTTCTATTTTAGAAATCCTGTCATTCAAAGCAATTGTACAGAAGAAGTTGCACAGAAGAAGTTGCAGGAAATCTATGGCTATGACATTTATACAATTGCAAGCATCTTCCATACAGGAATCATGTTTTCATTAGTTTGAACTTTTACTACTTGGAAACATAAAGCTGCTGCTGCTGCTAAGTCGCTTCAATTGTGTCCAACTCTGTGCAACCCCATAGACGGCAGCCCACCAGGCTCCCCCATCCCTGGGATTCTCCAGGCAAAAACACTGGAGTGGGTTGCCATTGCCTTCTCCAGGAAACATGAAGGAGCAGAGTCAAAATGACACATAAAAGAAAAAATGATTTTCTTCTAGCATTCCTTATCCAAATTATTAATTAATTATACCCAGGTTATCTACATTCCATGAAGTTTCCATACTAAAATTAATTTTCCAAAGGAGGTTAAAATTGCCTGGAAAATTAACACTGAATTCCAGGGTCAAAGGGGCTTCCCAGGTGGCTCAATGGTAAAGATTCCGCCGGCCAATGTAGGAGATGTGGGTTCGATCCCTGGGTCAGGAAGATCCCCTGGAGGAGGAATACTGGACAACCCACTCCAGTATTCTTGCCTGGGAAATCCCTTAGACAGAGGAGACTGACAAAATACAGTCCATGGGGTCACAAAGAGTCCGACATGACTGAGTGACAGCATCCACTCGAGGGTGGAAGAGGTAACATCTGGGAGTTAGGTACCATTCTTTCAGCAAAACTTCAAATATGATCACTCAAAATGAGGATACAAGATGTACAATCACAAAATGTGCACATCACATTGGCCTGCAAAAGCCAGTATCTAACGAAGCCTCATATTAAAAGGGAAAGGGAATTATTTGCACTATTTTAGACAGCCATCAGATAACTACAGAATTACTAGGTGTATAACTTAAACCTATCTGAGCCTCAGTCCCTTGCTTATAAAATGTGGATAATAGTAGCACCAACTTATAATATCATTGTGAGGATTAAATGAATTAATTCACAGAAAGTCTTTACAACATTGCTGTGCATCTAATTGTGCTTCCATGTTCTACCTTGCACAGGAGGAGTTACATTTTAGCCTTTCTACTGTGGCCACTGAAACAACATCCTGTCCTTCCCTCATGGTAGCAGCACACAACTGCATCTGCTACAGTTCTCCAGTCCTCACATCACACACTCCAGGGCAGAAGACAACATCTTTTCTGACAGTTTCCACACAAATCCTGGGGTTCCTTCTCTCTTGTTCTGATTTAGGTCAGATGTACACCCTTAACAAAATTACTGGATTGGAGATGGGCCTACTGAGTCAGAGGCAGCTTCAAGTCTTCCCACAACACAAGGCTTAGAATGGGGCAGATGAATCCTTTGAAGAAAAATCAGAGTACTGTGTCAAGAAAAGGGGAAATATATACCAGGGAGGAAAGCAAGTCCCATTAGGTGACAAACTCTTAGCACAGATCAAGCTGTATATACTCCTGTGCTCTCTCCTCATTCCCACAGTATCCACACACAGAAAATCCATAAGTTGATTCTTAATATATGTGTTGGGATTTACTGATTGATCAATAATGATTCCAACCTGACATACATATTTGGATTATAAGGTTTATATACATCTATCTAGGGGCCAAGTTAGATGCTTGGAGGGATACTAGAAGTAAAGTTTATGTTTGTTCACCTCTACAAACATAGAAAGGATGCTCAAAACATAACTGACATAGCTCACATGGCAAAGAGTCTGCCTGCAATGCAGGAGACCCAGGTTCGATCCCTGGGTCAGGAAGATTCCCTGGAGAAGGGAAATGTAACCCACTCGAATATTCTTGCCTGGGGAATTCTGTGGACAGAGGAGCCTGGAGGGCTACAGTTCACAGGATCACAAAGAGCTGGACATGACTGAGCAACTAACACTTTACTTTTTCACTTGAGAATATAATTTTTAAAAGTATACAGTACCCTGTGTGCGTTTGTGTGCCAAGTCACTTCAGTCGTGTCTGACTGTTTGTGACCCTGTGGACTATAGCCCGTCAGGCTCCTCTTTCTGTGGGATTCTCCAGGCAAGAATACTGGAGTGGGTTGCCATGTCCTCCTCCAGGGATCTTCCTGACCCTAACTATGTTCTAATTTGCAAATCTGAGAATTATGACCTCATTATACTGCCTATGCCCTGATATACTCTTACCTAACACTTGAATGTATTCTAATGAATATATATGTCCTTAGTAGACTGTACAATTATTTAGTTATTTATATTTGTTTTTGATCATTTTATTAGTTCCAGAGTTCAGCAAAAGACATGAAGCATAGCAGGTCCTAAATATCTATTTGCTTAATAGCATTAACTATTATTCTACTCTTTGATTAGTAAGTACAGAAAGCAAAACTGACATTTCTTGAGTTATGGTAAATACAACTGGCCAAATTCATCACTGGAAGAAATTCTTTATATTTCACAGGAGGTCCTATTTTAATCAGCCTAAACCTTTTCACCATAGTATTCAAATGGGTCTGGATATGCCTTGGGAGCTTCATGTTAGAGAAAACTTGTGGGGAAAAAAATATCTTATGGAAGAGATGTGAGACTCAACAGAGGTTCAAGGACAGAGAGCTTGTACTGAAGAGGTAAGATTGCTTTAAGGTGGGGAAAACATTTGTCACTCTGATTGATCTGTGGTCCAGTATTCAGGTCTTTATACATAAATCCTAGGAAAGAAGTGCAGTGATTGGGAGACTGGTGGCTTCAATAAAAAAACAACTAACAATGAAAAGTGCTGGCTTTGAATCTGACAGCTTTGGCACCAGCAAATATAGTCACTTCATGGGCACAGGTTGTTTTGATAAGAACACTGGATCCCTGAACTAGGTCTGAGGGCTCTAGGAGAATATATTAGGCACCAATAGCAGGAAAGGTAGAAAATGTCAGACAGCAGGTGATAAATGAGAGCACCACAGTGAAGCATATAATGTAGAGCCTCCCCGGGAACTTCCAAACTATGTGGAGAGAAACTGAAGAGCCTGAGTGTCTCACAGATCAGTTTACATAGAACTCAAGGGACACAATACCACTGTTCTTCTTGCAGTCTTTGGTGAAAGTCACTCAGGTAGCGCCTAGGGAAACATAGACTGTCCCTCAAACTTAGAAACTGAACTGTGAAAAATTATGTGACCGATAATTAATATGTCACATTAATATGACAACATGTTTTCTTTTTTGCTTATTCAGAATCTATCTGTCATCCTTAGGACTTCCAGGTGTTGAGCATTGATTCAGATCGTATTTTAGTTCTTGTCTAGCAAAAGGAAAAAATTAAAAAGCAGCAATATAAATTCCATTTATGTCAACTATACAATTTCTTTCATACAATAGGATGCACGGACACTGGATCTTCTTTCTCCTGAAGACATGATAACCAGTGTAGTGTGATGTATGTGTGTGTGTTTTTAAAAATGTCCTGTATACTATGAAGTTGACATTTTTTTAAATCATTCTGGCTGGGAGAGACTACTCTCCTTTAGTGGATTTTCTTAGAGACAGCAAAAGGCCCAGCCAAGAGCAGCCTTTTGATATGTAAACACTACTTCTCTCTGGGGACCTTTAACCCCAGGAGGCTGTATTTCTTTGCCTTAATCACCCCAGTTCCAATACCAACAAAGAGATTAGTCTTATAGCTCAAAGCCCACCTAAATTATTCAAACTAGCCACTCTTAAACTGCTTCCCTGCCCTGACTTGTCCTTCCTGCAGAAACTCTAATAAAGGCCACTGGCCTACGCTCCACCATGCTTCTGCTTTCTGACTCCTGATACCCTACTGTTATTCCATGTGGTCGTGTGTGATGTGCCCTTCCTCCAGTCTCTAAGATCTGTGAGTATAACACACTTAACTTTGTCCTGAGACTCTCCTCTGTCTCCTCTTGTAGCTACATCTGATTGACCAACTCAGTAAGAGTACATGACAACTAATAATAAAGATCAAACTTCTATACCTAAAACTGACAGCTATTTGCTTTTAGTTGTACCAATAATAGAAACAAGAAATCCTATTTAGGGCAGATTCTTTGTTCTGGAAGGAGCTATTTTGTTTTCCTCTCTTGGGCATGCAGTCAGGAGCTTCTAGTTTCTAAAGGTTAACTCCTAACTTTGGAAAGTTAAATCAAGTGCAAACAGTTTAACTGGAATGGAAGTAACGTCCTGTCTGACATTAGCAGGCAGAGGAAAGGACTATTCTGAAACATTTTATAAGGGAGCTGGATGACAAGGACAGGGTTTAGTCAGCTCTGGGTTACAAAAGAGGTGGGAGCAGTAGCTGTGAGTTGAAGAGGAGTAGATTTCAGTAAAATCGGGACAGACAAAATAATAGAAGGAGATAATGGGTCTTCGGAATGGTGATGTCCTATAAAAATAACTCATAGACAAAAAAAAAAGAGGACAAATAAACATGAAATAGATGCCAAAGTAAAATTTTTCTGCTTGACTTTCTAGTACAATAGTTTTAAAGTCAATGCATATGCATAATCAAACCTAAATTTTAGCCACAAAAGTAATGCATAACAAACCACTCCCAAACTCTATTAAAATCTCATTGATCCAAGCACATAACCTGCTTAAACCCAAATCAAAAAACGGATTTCTAACTCTAGTTTGCAGAACTACAGGGACTCAAAACAAAGGACAAGGGCTTGGACATGGTTATGGTGAAAAGTTAGGGGCAATACTTTAACTTACCACAAAAACAGTTAAGGAAGTGAAAATTACCAAATATGTACAAACACATTACTAAAAATAAATTTAAATGCATCCATGGACTGAATGTTTGTGTTCCCCATAAATGCATGTTGAAACCTACTCCCCTACATTATGGTATTTGAAGGTGATCAGGTCACGAGGGTGGAGTTCTCAAGAATGGCACTAGCTTCCTTATAGAAATAGCCCCCAAGAGCTTCCTTGCCCTTTTCACCATGTGAGGACACAGCAAAAAGACAGCTGTGTATCAACCAGGAAGCAGGTCCTTGCCAGATATGAAATCTGCTAGGGGCTTGGACTTCTAACCATGAGAAATAAATTTCTTTTGTTTCTAATTTACCCAATCTATGGTATTGTGTCATAGCAGCCTGAATGAACTAAGATATATGTTTCCCTTCCAGATGTTGGTCCAATATTTATAGACAGAGACTATCTGTAACCTTGGGCATTATGTGCTCAGATGTGCTGTTAACATTAGCACACACAAAAAAAGTAATTATTGTCTGGAAAAGTGAATATTATGTTGCTCAGTCATGTCAGACTCTTTGTGACCCCATGGACTATGGCCTGATAGGCTTCTCCATCCATGTAATTCTCCAGGCAAGATTACTGGAGTAGGTAGCCATTTCCTTCTCCAGGGATTTTTCTGACCCAGGGATTTAATTCAGGTCTCCTGCAAACTTGAGCCACAGGGAAGCCCAATAATTGAGTTGACTCATTGGAAAAGACTCTGATGCTGGGAGGGATTTGGGGCAAGAGGAGAAGGGGACGACAGAGGATGAGGTGGCTGGATGGCATCACTGACTCGATGGACGTGAGTCTGAGTGAACTCCGGGAATTGGTGATGGACAGGGAGGCCTGGAGTGCTGCGATTCATGGGGTCACAAAGAGTCAGACACGACTGAGCGACTGATCTGATCTGATGTCTGTGTGAAGTATGAAAGTTTCTGTGATATTTACACTGCTAAAGTAGATGTGAATTTCCAAGTATTCTATTACTCAGAGTAAGAGTTTATAATTACTCCATTAACTAGTTAAGCACGCAAGTCAATAAGCATACCCCTTGAAACAGTGGTAAAGAATAAATACCAGAATATAACCATACCACTGTGAGACATAGACTTGTCTGGTGGCTCAGACAGTAAAGCGTCTGTCTACAATGCAGGAGACCCGGGTTCGATCCTGGAGAAGAAAATGGCAATCCACTCCAGTACTATTGCCTGGAAAATCCCATGGACAGAGGAGCTTGGTAGGCTACAGTCCATGGGGTCGCAAAGAGTCAGACACGACTATGAGATTGTGAGACATAATTGAAAGTTTTTAATGATATGCAAAAGTTCCAGCAAGTCAATTCAGAACTACTAATAACTTCTTTGTAAGAAGTAAAAAAAAAAAAATTCTTTTATTTAAGCCACCAACGATACTGACAGTCCAGCATGAATATTCTTTATAGTTGGCCATCAAGGCATTTCAGTGATCTAATTCCCCTACAGGTATGATCTTGCCCCAAAGTGAATCTTATAACAAAAGAAGCAGACAACATCTGTGTCTATTTAAAAGTTAAGTATGACACTAACTCTAAGCATGTAGTCAAAGCTTATAGACCACTCCATGAAAGAATGGCAGAGTAAATTGGTTAATCCACAAAAAAGACATTGACAAGAGGTCAAGTGACTGTGGAAGAATTTAAGAAGAATTTTAAGAACTGTAGATTCTAGAAATGAAAGATCCTTCAAATGTGCCATAGCAAATTGCACCAGCTGTTGATAACGAAGAGAGATCTTACTGTGCAATTCAAGAATTAATCTGAAGAGGAAACCTGGGGCCTACTATTATCCACTGGTACCTACTCACTGTAAAAACTTAAAAATAAGCAAAAGCTTGTTACAATAATAAAATGTATCACATTACTCTTTAAATTCATCAGAGGTAGATGGGTAATCTGACTGAACCAACATTTGTTTACAATGGAACAGATACACTGATCCTGTGCCAAAGATGGGGAGGAGGGTGGGAGCGGGATTCAGGATTGGCGGACACATGTACACCTGTGGCTGATTCATATCAATGTATGGCAAAAACCACCACAATATTGTAAAGTAATCAGCCTCCAATTAAAATTAATTAATTAATTTTAAAAAGAAAAAAAAAAAAAAACTTCCCCCTATTTCAGCTACCATATTAATTCCAGGGTTCACTGGGCCTCAAAAGAACAAGATAAAGATTTCAACATATTCCTCAAGGATAAAACAACCCCATGAGTTCATACTAGTAAATATTTAGGAACCAAACTTCCCAAGAAAACATAATGAATAATAACACAGGTGGGGAGTTTCATGTCCTAATGTATATTTATATGATAGGACAAAATATTGTTAAATGAAAAGCTCTGTTACCAGCACTGATGTTTAAGGTCATGCAGATTCAGATAAATAGATCCTCTGTGTTTTCCTATTTGAAATTTAAATTACAATGTTGGAGGGGTTTAAGTCCTAATTATTTAAAAGAGGCAATAGTTAAATAAAGGTATGCTGTTCTGAATCTGTGCTAACACATTTTGCTGCTGCTGCTGCTGCTGCTAAGTCACTACACATTTTAACCATATGTAAATGTATGCCCTGGATATACATGGCTTATTGATGAAATGAAATTATTGGGAGCTTTGTCTGCACTAATGTATTATTAAAGTTTGACTGATTGTGATTGGTGTGGTATTTCAAATTTGTGAATTATTTTCTTCTAATTATTATTGGACAATCTGGCCAGCAAACGATTCCATAAGTGTTGAGTAGCATCTAAGATGTTGACTTGATTATTCAACTAACAGGTGATTCAGTAAATTACTGTTCAAGAATAGTAAGTGATAGGTCAAAGTGTTTACGTCTTACAGTGAGACTAAGTGGTCTTACAAATTAACTTACTGATACTTAGTGCTATACATAAAGGTAACAAAATACTATCTATAGATGGGATTCTCTACTGAAAATTTGCTCACACTCAAAACATCACTGCTTCTCAATGACTGGTATAATTGACCTTTCTGATACATCTCTGCTCTGTCACCTCTGTCACAGGTCTTACTACATCATGATGTCACTCTGCATGTGTGTGTGTGTGTGTTTTCTTCCCAACCCTCCCCACCACTATTTGCTCATACTCTCTCTCCCATGCTACAGCTGCTACTGCTAAGTCACTTCAGTCATGTCTGACTCTGTGCAACCCCATAGACAGCAGCCCACCAAGCTCCTGTGTCCCCAGGATTCTCCAGGCAAAAACATTGCAGTGGGAGGCCATTTCCTTCTCCAACATGCATGCTAAGTCACTTCAGTCATGTCCGACTCTGTGCGACCCCATGTACAGCAGCCCACCAGGCTCCCCTGTTCACAGGATTATCTAGGCAAGAATACTGGAGTGCGTAGCCATTTCCTTCTCCACTCTCTCCCATAGGACTCTAAATTACTTGAAAGGTAAAAATTCTCTTTATATGCTATGTGGTTTTTCTCGGCCCAGCAGTTATCGGGTGCCAGCACTTAACTGTGAGTTTCAGAGCAAGTAACACAGTTGCTTTACATGTAAAAATTGCTCAATAAGTATGCGTGTCCCTGAATTAAACTATACCTTTCTATTCCTTATTAAGTTCAATTTGCTTGTCAAGAGTGCTTTGCACACTTGTATGAGTTGCCTCTCTTATCCCCCCTGTCATGCTCGTCTTACTCTTGAGTTTTCTGATAACTGCAACTCAAGTAACATTTTGGCTGATTTTTTCAATTTGATATATCCGTGAGAATACTGACAAAATAAACATGCATCTTTCAGTTTCAGCATTAATATTTTGCCCTATCACCTGTATCATTCGTGGTCCAATCAGTGGTCAGAAACCATATCCTGATTTGAACAGGCAAAGTTTAATACCAATAATGAGGATATACAGCAAATAAAATTAACTACTATTTAAGTTGTTAAATAATAAAGAATGATTAAGTTATCTACAAAGGCTTATCAAGAGCTCTAGAAAAAACTCTAGAGCTGAGGGAGAGTACCTGCGGAAGGTAAAACTGCACAGGGGAGGAGAGTTCTCCAAGTCTGGGACACAGATATAACTGATGAAATCCACCGAGTCGTCCAGGCCAGAGCCGCTTTACAGTTGCTATGCAAGCAGGGTGCACCTTCTGGGGTACAGGTTGCTCAAGGCTAGCAGGTGGGCATACTGAAGGAGTCAGGGCATTAGAGCCTGCTCACCAGCGGAGCAGCAGGAGAATTACTATATGTAGTATCCCACTGGGAGACCTACAGCAAGATGATGCATCAGACTGGATGCTCTGGATATAGGGTTGAAACAGGGTACCACTGTTTGTTCCCACACCAGCATTCTTGCAATACAAGTAAGGAGCAAAACAGATTTAACATGAGAGCTAGTAAGGAAAGGCTCCTCCTTCAGCAATGTCGCTTTAGCACCCTCTACTGACAAAGCTTAATTTTGTGTAAAGGACCTAACTCCACTATAGCTGGGCAGGTAATGAAGGGTAGATGTGGAGCTGAGAGGCAATGAATAAATCACTGAAATAGCACTGAACAATCAAAAGAGGATCAGGATTAGCATTTCATCATTTGGATTCTCTTATCTTTTGGTCCAACTTGCATCCTTTCTTCTAACCAATCTATATAGAGGTAGAGGGCACAGGTTATGTTACTTGTACTTTACAAAACTGGGACATATTAGAGCAAGTTCGGTATAAACTCACTTTCTTTAGGGCCTAATACAGTTCATATGCAGAGGCAGAGTGAAAGTTGGAGTGCTAACTATTTATAAGGCATTTCAAATAGAAACCACTGTTACCTCTCTTACTGGTTCACACCAGGCAATCTACCCAATTCACTCCTCCAACTCCTCCCCCCACCTCACACTGGCCTCTTTAATGTTTATTTAACATACTAGCAAATCCATTCAGGGCATCTGGCCTTGATTTTTTTTTTTTTGCCTGGAAGACTTATCCCTCAAAGAGTCACAGGGATTATTTTCTTCAGGTTCTTACACAAATGCAACCATCTCAATTTAGACAGGAGAGTTATCGAAAGTCTTAATGAGAGGGTGACCATCCCTAATGACCCAGCCTAAAATAGAAACCAGTGATACTGTCCCCTTTCCACCTTTATTTTCTCCTTAGCACTTATAACAAACAAACTATATATTTTAGTTGATTACATAATTAGATTACGTAATGGCATATGTTAGAACAGAATCTCCACAGAGGAACTTTTCTGACTTCTTCACTGTCCTATACATTAGGTCCTAGATCGGTACCTGACAGATGCCTGGCAATCAGTAAATACATATGGAATTACTTTTATTCTATAATCTAAGATCAGATCATTGCTGACTCTCTCAAAATTAAAAAATTCAAATGCCCACATATGCCAACAAGGGAATATAAATATCTGAAGCAGGCCAAGGTGAGTCCTTGGGTGAAGGGAAGAAAGCATGTCCTGTTGGAAGGGAGTTAGCTGTTTATCATCTCTATTGAAAATTGTGGCCACAAAGGAATAAGACCTAATCCTTGCTATTTTAAAACTTTTCAAAGTGGCAGGAAATCAAGACTTTGGAGTATATCTTCTACTTTGTAATGTAGGTACTGGTTCAATTTAAGAACAACAACAACACACACACAAATAAAATCAAAACACTTCTGCAAAACAAACAAAATATACCTGGAGCCTGAAAGCAGCCATGGCAGACAGGGACACATGATACTCCCTTACTGTGATATTATGGAAATACCATGCTTGATTTCTAAATGCATGTTTCCTGAACTTATGCTCAAATCAATGTTTCAGTCCTATCTCTCATCACATCTGGCTCCCATAAAGACATCTCTTCCCTCTGTCCTCTTATATCCTTTATTCTTTCAGTCTTTTCTGCCAATAGCCTACACATGGTAAATTTTCAGAAGAAATATCTGCTTTGGAATTTAAAAAACAGAATTGAATTATAGCTGTATCTCTTGATTGTTCTGAGAACTTGATTAAATTTCTACAACTCCAACCTCTAATTTTCTCATAGAATTTGAGTTTCCTTAGAAAACACACCACCTTTTTTCAAGTCTTTCTATCACTTTCCAATAACCCAGCTGTCCCCCAGGCCTCTGGCTGTGCTTCCCCAGAGTAGCCTGAAACCATCTCTGCTTAATAGAGAGAAACACAAAAGCTTGTCTTCTAAAAGAGGTCAAATTCTGGCACTAAAACCTCATTTTTACCATAGAATATTATTATTTAAGAACCGAGTAATTATTTTGTTAACAAGTATCCCTTGGAAGCAAAAGAATGGATTCCAGTCTTAAACCACTGCTTGTGTTCCATGGTTCTGTGACTACATGGACTCAGTAAATAACTAAGAGGACAGAGTATGTTAAAGACATGAAATATTTATTTACAACAAAGCACTTATTTCTCCCTAATAGTTTATGAAAGGAATATTCTACTAATAATTTCTGTTTATGATACCCTTCAGTTCAGTTCAGTTCAGTTCAGTCGCTCAGTCGTATCCGCCCCTTTGCGACCCCATGAACTGCAGCAGTCCAGGCCTCCCTGTCCATCACCAACTCCCCGAGTTCACTCAGACTCACATCCATCGAGTCAGTGATGCCATCCAGCCATCTCATCCTCTGTAGTCCCCTTCTCCTCCTGCCCCCAATCCCTCCCAGCATCAGAGTCTTTTCCAATGAGTCAACTCTTCGCATGAGGTGGCCAAAGTACTGGAGTTTCAGCTTCAGCATCATTCCTTCCAAAGAAATCCCAGGGCTGATCTCCATACATTTAAAAATTCATGTTTATTTCTGAAAAGATATATGGATAGCAAACTCTCCATCGGTTTTATAAAAACCTCTGGGAGGCACATTTGATTGGTCCTTTAGCACACAAGGGAAGATTGAGGTTGATTACAACTGGTCTATCTGATGATCTTTCAACTTTGAAAGCATTAGTCACTCAGTTGTGTCCAACTATTTGTCACCCCTATGGACTGTAGCCCATCAGGTTCCTCTGTCCATGGGATTCTCTAAGCAAGAATACTGGAGTGGGTTGCCATTCCCTTCTCTAGGGGATCTTCTTGAGCCAGGGATCAAACCCAGGTCTTCTGCATTGCATCCGATTCTTTACCACTGAGCTACCAGGGAAAACCTGAGAATATTTCATGTTCCTACCAGTAAATTCAGAGTCAATACTACTTTAGCCTTTAGACTACAGTATAGTTTAAAGATGAACAGCATTTAAAAATCATTTCAAGGCCAAAGACATAATAACATCATTTAGGTTTTAAAACAGTAGGTTTTGTATTGATAAAAAGTTTTTAAGAAAGATTATCTATCCATAACCCAACTGGAATAAAAAAATTAATTATGTTAGATTAAAAATTTTGACACTAAATGCCTAAAATGTTGTAAAATTTCTGCTTTATTTCTCATATTTTATATTATCAACTTATTTCTAAATATCAAAACTGGTTAATGCAAAAATGTAGTATGCTTTGTGTTGAATTAGAAAAGATATCTATAAATGTATTTTATTTCTCAGGTTATAAAAAGTAATACATACATTTTAAAAAGCATGGGAAGTAGAAGAACAGAAGATAATTGAAAATAAAATGATTAATAATTTCAATTATGAAAGTATATCAAGTCACCTCAGGCACAAAGCTCACTGAGCTGTAAGTAACTATAATTAAGACTTAATGCCTAAAGATATAGTAAAGCAGAGAGTAAGCACTAAAACTTAAACAAGGGGGAAGTTAGTTAAAGTGTCTTAATATTCTAATTTAAAAGAGTTAAGGACACAGGCATGGTCCAAAATGATGAATGGAATGTAACTTCTAAACAGGTGACATTATCAATTTTCCAGTTTTTCCCCATGGTTAATAAGTTAATGACCTTTATTCTTGCCACTTCAAATGAATTTACTCAGATAATTCAAAAATATCATGAGTTCTCTCATGAACCCTCCTAGAATTATAGTCATAAATCATCTAATCTAGCCACCAGACCCCATAAAAATCTATAAATCATCAAGGGAGATATGTTTGAAAGATGCTATGAAAGATAGATATTAAGCACTAAAATATCATTCAGCAAAGTGAAAGCACTAGTCCAGTGAGATTTTCTAAGAAAAAAAAGGGGTGGGGGGGAGGGTAGCTTAAGAACCCTCTCTGCAGGTGTTGCAAAGTATATTATTAACATATAAAGGCTCTGAGAACACTTGTGATAAACACAACTGATTTTCTTTAACCCAGTATCTTCCATTATATTTACCAATGAAAGGTTTAGCCAAGCTTCTTCACTACTCCTCAAGAATATCTTAGAGGTTTGGGATTTGTTAATACAAAGTTCTAATAGCAAACATAATCAAAAGAACTAAGATAAAGTCCAAATATTTGAAATATTTAGAAAATACGTCACAGACTAAATGCTGGGGTTAATATCACCAGTGAGAAAATAACAGTTATCAAAAATATAATCATGTTCAGGTTTAACAGTTATAAGACTAGTTTTTAAACACTTTTGATTTTTACAAAATCATTAGCAAGGAGATCAAACCAGTAAATCCTAAAGGAAATCAATCTTGAATATTCATTGGATGGACTGTTGCTGAAGCTGAAGCTCCAATACTTTGGCCACCTGATGCAAAGACCTGACACATTGGAAAAGACCCTGATGCTGGGCAAGATTGAGGGCAGGAGAAGAAGGGGGTGGCAGAGGATGAGATGATTGGATAGCATCACGGACTCAATGGACACGCATCTGAGCAAACTCCAGGAGATAGTGGACAACAGGGGAAGCCTGGCATGCTGGAGTCCATGGGGTCGCAAAAAGTAGGACACAACTGAGCAATTGAACAGCAGCAATTAGCAGATGAGAGTAGCCTTTAATTTACTTTCCAGATATAAAATGTAAAATTTGTATATTTCAAACTGTAGTCATGGACTAACAACTGTAATAAAATATGTGCTTCCTAAATGGCACATGTTTTTAATTGCCTGAAAGATCAATGTGAAACAATCACATTGATTCTAATTAACAAAGCTAATCAGATGGGCTCTCCCAGCCAATCTGACTGGAGATTACAAAGATTATACAGTGGGACCAAATCTGTAGAGAGAAATAAAGATACCATGAGAGTCACAATACAGGACCAATATGAAAGATGACCCAATAACTGCTTTGTATCACCAGAGATATGCAGGTTTAGGCTTTATTTAAGGTTTATTTTTAAATGTAAAGCAATCTTTTCTAAATTTAATCTAATTCACCAGTAGAAGAGTACTAAGAAAAGTAGGTACAAGACAATGATCTAAATGATCTGGGCCAACTAAAATTGATTTTTTTCCAGAACAGAATAATCATTTTTATTAGTCAACTATGCAACACCAAGTTCAGTATTTAAATGAAATATCTTGGCTTTATATTACTATTGTAAAATCTGTCAAATTCTGTGACAAATGTTTCATATAGATGAATCAATTCTAAGTTACTGTTGGCTCTGTTTAATAATATTTGTGGAAATAAAAGGACAAAATATTCTGATGCCACTAAGAGCTAATGGCTAAGCCTGAAATGTATTTAAGTGTTCATATTTAATAGTTGGGAAGCAATTTAAACTGTGTACCATAAAACCCATCAACACACACTTTTATTTAAAAAGGAAATCTCCATTTTGTGGTCAGATAGACTCAATATTTGGTTTGAAAACATTTCATGTTTTCATAGATTAGAAAAGATTAGAGCAGGGGCAGGGATCATGTGCTAGATACACTTTATTTTTCAAAAAGGAATACGTTCATGACTTGGTATACACTGTAAACAAGAACGAAAGCCATAGATTAAAGGCCTATACACATCAAAAGCCAAGGAAAACTAGGCAGGGTGCTACTTATGATGTATTATTTACACAGGTGAATTTCTGCCAACAGAGCTTTCCACCTTAAAACACATTTGAAATCTGCAGTGTCAATCAATGACATTTAACAACTCTGTCATGGTCAAAGAGAAAAAAACAACCTGCTTGGATCCTTACACTGAACATTTAATAATGATAATACGAAAACCCAGCAGCAGTCTCAAGTACAGCAGTGTGCTACCAACAGAAATAAAGAAGATGATAGTGGAAAGGATTTGAAAGTTATGTCCATCAAGTGTACTGTGAACAATTGAAGCATCATGTGTTTACTGGTATCTGTCAAAGAATACAGTAGCCTGATTTATGAATAGCCTGTGTTAATGAAAGTATGTGATCTGTACTAGGCCCTTTGAGGGAATATTTAGATGTTTAAGACACAGTTCTTGCCTTTAAATAACTGTTACAATGGTAAAGTATTCATTGAAAGGACTGATGCTGAAGCTGAAGCTCCAATACTTTGGCCACCTGATGTGAAGAGCTGACTCACTGGAAAAGACCCTGATGCTGAGAAAGATTGCAGGCAGGAGGAGAAGGGGACAACAGAGGATGAGATGGTTGGATGGCATCACTGAGTCGATAGGCATGAGACTGAGCAAGCTTCGGAAGATCGGGAAGGACAGGGAAGCCTGGAGTGCTGCATCCCATGGGGTCGCAAAGAGTTGGACACAGCTGAGCGACTGAACAGCAACAACATGATGGTGAAAAGGAAACCTTAACTGGGTTTAGGAGAATAATGAAACAATTACTACAAATGGTATATTTGTACCCTGAAATAAATGCAAACAGAATTATATGATTATTCATAAGGGAAGAGGTTACAGATAGTGGGGAGAAAATACTTTGCATAGAAATGGAAACTCCTAACAGCCACCTGGGAAAGCCCCTTTGGTTCCAACAAGAGGTCTTTGGTAGGGTCTGGACAACCCAGAAGAGTAGTGGGAGGAGGGCTCCAGGTCTGGAGCTGAGGGTCTGGGGCTTCTAATTACTTTAAAACCTCAAAGGTGAAGTTTGTTGTGTCCTCTAGTTCCTAGATCAGCCTCTTTATTTTCTTCAATGAACCTCCATAAAGCCAAGGTCTTTAACGTTGTTCACTTTGAGGCTGAGTGCTTAGAACAGTATCTGGTTCCTTTTAGGCTCACAGTACACTGAATGAATTCATGTTTAAGTTATCACATTTATTTCAGAAATGCTTATCCTCCTGAACTCACACAGGAACTGCATAGCCTGTTTTCACAAGTTCTCCTCAAGGTATACTTTCCTGATGCATGTATTTAGGCCCTTGAGTTTTTAATCAAGGCATCTCACACAAATTACTGAGAGAGGTTCTGGAATAAAACAGCTCCATTTTAGTTGATTCTATTTTTTCTCTTTTTATAAGATATGTGCGTGCTAAGCTGCTTTAGTCACGCCCGATTCTTTGCAATCCTATGGGCCGTAGCTCACCAGGCTCCTCTGTCCATGGGATTCTCTAGGCAAGAATACTGGAGTGGGTAGCCATGCCCTTCTCCAGGGGATCTTCCCTACTCAGGGACCAACCCACGTCTCTTAGGTCTCTTGTATTGGCAGACAGCTTCTTTACCACTAGCGCCACCTGGGAAGCCATTTATAAGACAGAGAAAGCTAAACAACAGATGAAGCCCTGTAGTGGGTTCTTGTACATTAGAGAATGAACTAAGACTCAGCTATATCTCAAGAGAAGAACTGGATTCAGTCTATTTTAAGCATTTTAAGACAGAAAGCCAGCAAGACTGTAATAAAAAGCAGGAGTTAACGTGGACAGAACTGCAGTCAACAGCTGCCACCAGGCTCCTCTGTCCATGGAATTCTCCAGGCAAGAATACTGGAGTGAGTTGCCATTTCCTTCTTCAGGGGATCTTCCCAACCCTGGGCTCGAACCCAGGTCTCCTGCAATGCAGGCAGATTCTTCACTGTCTGAGCCACCAGGGAAGCCCCACCGCATTAATTACAGTCTGTGAAACATCTGAACACTGACCCTTTGCCTGTTCACCCTTCTGCCTACACTTTCTATCACTCTGTTGGTGGTCAAAAGAACCAAAGACCGAATGAAGAGACTCTAGGAATTTTCTCTCCTCTCCTTCCTCACATTTCCTTTTTTCTTTTGCCAGGTGCTTTTATGAGTTTCCACACAGGATGTGGCCTGAAGAGAAATACAAAGCAGGGAGAGTAGGCATTGGGAACTGGTGATGCCAAATAATGGTGACGTAGGAAATGAACTGGTTGTTGCTGATACAGAAATGGCATTTTCACAACTCCCTGACATTCCAAGGTTTATCCATGAATAAGCATGAAAACTGGTTATTGCATTATGAAATTCTTTCAAAGTTCAAAATAGGTTAAGTACAGAGGCCCTAGAGAAGAAGTCTTTGATTTAAAATCTGGCCCTGTGCTTTCCTCCTGATATGCCCAAGAGCAAGTTACTTGGCATCAGTTGAGTATTTGTACATGGATATAAATTATATCCCTCACTTTACCTGTAGTTGTTATTATTAAATATGATAAATCAAAAATATTAGCACTGAAGAGAGAAGGCAATAACCACCGAGTATCACATGCTATTGCCATTACTGCCCATTAATGCAAATATATAATCACACTGTGGTTTAAAATGAGAAAACATACTTACTGAGTGCCTTTTAAATGAAGACTTATGTCTGAGAATTAAAGTTGACTTATATATTGTAATGTCTTGTGTATGGCAGAGTCTTAATCAAAACATGTTTATATATTCATTTAGTGATGATGAGAAATCTAGTTAAAAAATTAGACGGACCAGTAATCTTTGTTCGAGATTTCGTTATAAACCACATACCTAGTTCCAAAGCTCAGAAATTTCTGTTTATCACAGAGCAAATATGAGGCAAAGCAAAAGCAGTGGGATTAAAAACAAGTGAGCAAACAAAACAAAACCTCAATTTACTTACTTTATTTGTAGCACATATACGGATAGTATCAGTAGCTCTAAACATCTAAAAGAATGGTCATTCTTTGTAGAAAATTATTTCATCCTCATCATGAATACATACAATAAAAACTGTTAACTGCATAATAACCTTAGATATGCACATGAAATCACTCTAATGGCAGAAAGTGAATAGGAACTAAAGAGCCTCTTGATGAGGGTGAAAGAGGAGAGTAAAAAGGCTGCCTTACAAATCAGTATTAAAAAAACTAAGATCGTGGCATCTGGCCCCTTCACTTCATGGCAAAAAGAAGGGGAAAAGTGGAAGCAGTGACAGATTTTCTCTTCTTGGGCTCTACAATCACTGTGGACGGTGACTGTAGCCATGAAATTAGAAAGACGCTTGCTTCTTGGAAGGAAAGCTATGACAAATCTAGACAGCATTTTAAAGAGCAGAGACATCACTTTGCCAACAAAGGCTCATATAGTTAAAGCTATGGTCTTTCAAATAGTCATGCACAGATGTGAATGTTGGACCATAAGGAAGGCAGAGCACCAAAGAATTGATGCTTTCAAACTGTGGTGCTGGAGAAGATCTTGAGAGTCCCTTGAACAACAAGGAGATCAAACCTATCAATCCTCAAGTATTGGAAAAACTAAAGAATATTCATTGGAAGGACTGATGCTGAAGCTCCAATACTTTGGCCACCTGATACAAACAGCTAACTCATTGGAAAAGACCCCGATATTAGGAAAGATGGAAGGCAAGAAGAGAAGAGGGCGACAGAGGATGAAATGGTTGGATGCCATCACTAACTCAATGGACATGAACTTGAGCAATCTCCTGGAGATAGTGAGGGACAGGGAGGCCTGGCATGCTGCAGTCCATGAGGTCACAAAGAACCAGACACGACTTAATGACTGAACAATAATAAACAGCATAATAGTATATATTTTCTAAAGCTAAATTTCATATTCATAATCTTAGTAATTCAAAAATAATTTATACCTTACCACTAACCATCACAATTGCTAAAAAATTTAATTAAATACACATAATTTTAATGGTCCTTACAATGGTATAAAAATATACTGCCTACAATATGCCCTCATTTCCATGAATAGTAATATCTTCAGTTTCAAAGAAGCAAAGTGATTTTTAAACAAGTTTGGAACAAGATTATTTTACACTTTAAAATTGTGTCAAATGTAATTCTTTGCAGAAGCTAAATGTAAAGTTACTGCTGTATCACTGGTGTCCTTTAAAAATAACCATTGCTACAACCATGGTAATAATGACTGATTTTCATGTGCAGAATTAGAAATTACATTTGGTCCCACTTTAACATAATATTTCTTAAAAAAAGTCTGAACTAGATCATCTGAGTAATTTAAGCATTAAATACGTATCTGTTATACCAGACCAAGAAAAAACATGGAATAATATGAATAAACTCCAATAATTTTAATGCCATAAAATCTAGACAGACTTTTCCTAAAATAATATATAATCAGATTTTTAACTTATGTTTAATATACCATATACATACCATAACTATACCATGCATTGACAAATGAGATAAGCATGAACACTGTGGCCAGGCACAGGCCAACTCTCATGACTGAGAGAGCCAAGGCTAAAAATATTCAGTTTCTGATATCTGCTAATCACAGAATCAGCACAGACCTAATTCAGATCTGGCTTGGGTTAGAATGTCATGCAAACTTCAGAGTCAGAAAAGCATTTTCAGAAATATGTCAAAAATATTTTCAGTCAGAAAATACATATAAATTGTATAATTAGATAGTTTTAATTTGATAATCGGAGAAGGCAATGGCACCCCACTCCAGTGTTCTTGCCTGGAGAATCCCAGGGACAGGGGAGCCTGGTGGGCTGCTGTCCATGGGGTCGCACAGAGTCGAACACAACTGAAGCGACTTAGCAGCAATTTGATAATACCAGCAATCAAGCATAGTTATAAACCATGTATCTGTATTAAAAGAAAATCATCATTTTTTTTCGCATGAAATAAAATGATAAAACTATGCTCCTTCATTTATGTTTTTTATTTGTCTCTCAGTCTCTTCCCTTCTATTTCCAAACATTCCAGTTCTCACAGGACTTAGCTGTGATTCTTTTACTCCTTTAAATTGCATTGCCCTTTCTCTCCTGGTTATCTGAATTGTTAAATGTTATGGACTGAATGTTTAGAGTCAACTAAATTTCAAAGTACAAAAAAAAAAAAACAACTTGCTCCAATTGTCATACAAATTTATATATTATAAACCCATCAGTACAGTTTTAAAATTATTGCTTTACACATTTGCCTTTTAAGTCAAATAGGAAAGGAGTACATCAAGACTGTATATTGTCATCTTGCTTATTTAACTTATATGCAGAGTACATCATGCAGAACACCAGACTGGATGAAACACAAGTTGGAATCAAGATTTCCAGGAGAAATATCAGTAACATCAGATATGCAGATGACACCACTCTTACGGCAGAAAGCGAAGAGGAATTAAAGAGCCTCTTGATGAAGATGAAAGAGGAGAGTGAAAAAGCTGTCTTAAAACTCAACATTCAAAAAACTAAGATTATGGCATCAGTTCTATCATTTCATAACAAATAGATGGGGAAATAATGGAAACAGTGACAGACTATTTTCTTGGGCTCCAAAATCACTGCTGATGGTGACTGTAGCTATGAAATTAAAAGACACTTGCTTCTTGCAAGAAAAACTATGACAAACCTAGACAGCATATTAAAAATTAGAGACATTACTTTGCCAACAAAGGTGCATATAGTCAAAGCTATTGTTATTCCAGCAGTCACGTTTGGATGTTGACAGTTCCTTGGACTGCAAGGAGATCCAACCAGTTGATCCTATGGAAGATCAATCCTGAATGTTCATTGAAAGGACTGATGCTGAAGCTGAAGCTCCAACTGGACACCTGATGCAAACAGCCAATATATTGGAAAAGACCCTGATGCTGGGAAAGATTAAGGGCAGGAGAAGACGGGGATGACAGAGGACAAGATGGTTGGATGGCATCACTGACTCAATGGATATGAGTCTGGGCAGGGTCCAGGGGATGGTGAAGGACAGGGAAGCCTGGCATGCTGCAGTCCATGGGGTCACAAAGAGTCAGACATGATTGAGTGACTGAACAACAAAAACATTCGCTCTTCCAGATCTTCTCTTATTATGATATCTTATTATTAGAGTCAAACATTTTTTATTTAGTCCTCATTATTCCTGACTGCCAGACTTTTCCTTTGGGTCTCATTTCTTTATATTTAAAGCACTGATGATTCTACCTCCTCCCTGGCTTTGGTTTCTGTTACAAACTGAATCGTCTCCCCCCACAAAATTCATATGTTGGATCCTTAACTCAATGTAACTGGAGAGAGGGCCCATAAGGATATAATCAAGGTTAAATGAGTACGTAAGAGTGGGGCTCTGATCCAACATATCAGTGTCCTTAAATAAAAACACCAGAGAGCTCTCTTTCCACCCATATGTGCCAAGGAAAGACAATGTGGGCACGTGCAGAGAAGGAAACTATCTACGAGTACAGAAGGGGGCATTCACCAGAAAACGGACAGTATTAGCACCCAGAGCTCAGACTTCCATCCTCTAGAATTGAAAGAAAAGAAGCACTATATCTGTGGTATGTTTTTTATGGGAACCCAACCTGATGAATATACCTATCCCTCTAACCTGTTTCTCAACTCTTAAATCCACTTTTAAGTTATCAGCATGTATTTTTAATTTATTGCTTAGTATCACTTTCTTGATGTCCTGCTGGCTTCAGCATATTCCAACTAGAATCCATTAACTGTAAATCAGCAACTCTTCCTGCTTTTCTAAATTTTACTGATTCCCATTCCCAGCCACCCTTACCTATACCCTAGCAGAGTTGGTTTTATAAAATGTTTTCTAAAACTATCTAGTGGTCATTCCTAAGCAAGAAATTAAAGACTAGACAGCATTTTCTTTTCTTTTCTGTGACTTCTCGGTGAAAATAAAAAGTCCCATGCTAGCAGAAGTAGCTATAAGATACAGTTGTGTATGTTTGGTAAGCCAGCTCTGTATGTTAACACTTCTGTCACTTTCTACAGAATCAATAGCATCAAGCATACAAAGGCTATGCATTATAAAAAGAAAATTACTATTGCAAGAAATGTAGACTTGTCGTTAAATCTGTATTTCTAGTATCTCTAAAAAACCCACCAGCAAAACTGAAAATCTGATGAAGAAAAAGCAAAATCACAGCAATCCTTAGATGTTGCATAAGTCAAAATATGATTTGTTGGCTGATTTTTTTTTCACTTTTTACTTCACTGTTTAAATCACAAATAAATATGACTAAATTTCTGTCTCACCATAGTCTTATTGAGACTATGTCTTTGTAATCGTCACTGTCCCTGCCTTTAGCAGCAAGGCAGAATTCCTGGAATTATGTGAGCATTGCCAGAAGGGACAATGATTTTTCTCTAAGTTATATCCAGTTCTGCCTAGTGTGATCTCATTTTTGATAACCAGATAACATACCAAGAAAACACCCCCTCATTGAATTTAAAGTCCAGAGATTGGCCTAAGGTGCACACTGAGATAGTTAGAGAGCCTCTCTCAGAATCCTTACCCTTTCCAAGTCGATTCTTGGCCACCTAATTGAATGGATCTCTTTGCAGCACAAGGAGGAAAACCAACCCAGTGTTTTCAAAACACACAGTCTCATTCATTTTTGCATCTTGAGTATTTTTATCATCTAAAATATGTGTTGAAATGAGAACCATGAATGTTTAATGTTAATTTATTAAATATACTTAAAATTTTAAGATGCAAACCAGAAGAGGTTTATAAAGAAATTAAGCACAATATGACACCTTCCAAACTAAACTAATACTATAATTATTACTTATTGAATACATATCAGAAGAGACCTTTTGTTTTTGACTCAAAACATATTCCAAAATATACATACTTTTAAATTCTGCCTCCAGACAGCTTAGGTAGGTAGTTTTCCTTTTGCCTTTTTATCAGCCTTTAACCTATTAGAATGATTTCTGACTGTATGCGTGTTCAGTTCCTGAGTCATGTCTGACTCTGCAACCCTATGGACTGTAGCCCGCCAGTACCAGCTCAGAAGTCACTAAGCCTCGTCTTTGCCTGGGGATAACATTTTTGCTTTCTGTGCTTTTCTATTAAAACATCTCTACCAAGTGCAACTGCTGTTCGGGATATATATTGTGACGTTCTCACTTCTTCACAATCCACCTAAAACATATTGCTCCTCTGAGTCTTCACAAAATATTTTAATAACATTTAATTTAAATAAAGGGTGTCTTTGGCATCTTATTGGATGGTTCTAACCCTTTCCCCAAGTTTGATCTCATATTAATCTCCAAGGGAGGGTTTCTGCTTTATTATACATTTTATATATGTTACAATCTAGTGTATCCTGAGAATTAAGACAAAAAATAGAAAGCAACAGAAACAGACTCAAAGTCAGGTCTCCCACAGACCTTAATATTACAACATGTTCATAACTATTCCTTGACAGACTGGAAAATAAAACAAACAAGATCAAAAGAAGTTGTAAGCACATTTCTAAAAATGTCTACTAAGGTCTTCTTTTTTATGGAATACTCATGAGGTAAAAAATCAATTTCCATTTGTCCTTTTTCAATAAACTCTATCTTTATTGAAGAAATTGTTTTATCTGTAAGAGGAAAGAAAGCAGCTGAGGTAGAAATAACATCAACAACAGTAATTACAAAAGGACTCAAGTTATATTTTCTGTTCCAATAGGAAAATATACTTCATTTTTGAAAGAGTTATAGTCATTTGGAGTTTATTCTTAAATTACTCTAAAAACAATATTTCAAGACTTCAACTCTCCTAGTTTTCTTACCTCCTCCCTAGCTATTCTATCTTAGTCTTTTGTCTCATTATTTGATATAAATAAATAATATGGAAAATGACTGATATATTTTATTATTTGTTAAATTTTTAAATAGCTCCTTTTTTGAAATAAATATGATCATCAGAAAGATTTTGGAAAATATCAAAGGTAAAAAGAACTGTCATCTCTGTCTCAATACTATCAACATTTTGAAATATTTCTGATTTTTCCTATGTACACACATATACACACATGCAATTTATAATACAGGAAGAAAAATATATTCAATTTTAAATACTTTATCAAGTCATTAACTATTCATCAAAAACATTTTAATAGTGTCATTATATTCCATTGAATGCATATGAATTTATTTAAGCAATCCCATATTATTGAAATTTAAGTCATCTGAAGGACCATAAGTTCATGATCTTCCACACACAGTTTACTGACATGAACTCATCCAGAATCACTCATCAGAGATTTCATAGGATTGTAACTTACTTGTTTATATGAGAATATGATTTTCTTATACTTTATTGCATCTATAGAACTTTCCATTGTTTTCTATATATTAGGTGTTCAATAAATATTTATTTACTAATCATGAAGAAAATATGCAAATACCCCATACTTTCCCAATAGTAAAGTCACAGATAAAATGAAATCAAGCATTCTATTTGAGCTTCCCTGGTATCTTAGACAGTAAAGAATCTGCCTGAAATGTGGTAGATACAAGTTCGATCCCTGGGTCAGGAAGATCCCCTGAGAAGGCAATGGCAACACACTCCAGTATTCTTGCCTCGGAAATCCCATGAACAGAGGAGCCTGGTGGACTACAGTCCATGGGGTCACAAAGAGTCGGACACAACTGAGCGAGTAACACACACACATTGTATTTATTTTCAGGCAGTGTTAGTAGCTCAGTCATGTCCAACTCTGTGACCCCATGGACTGCAACCTGCCAGACTCCTCTGTCCATGGGATTCTCCAGGCCAGAATACTGGAGTCGGCTGCCATTTCCTTCTCCATTTATTTTCAGGTAGGAGTACAGCAGTTCTATATACTTTAGTTTGGATCTTGCTATTTTAACCCTTCCCCTATTTTTTTCTGCTATCATTTAAGAAATCCATTTTCTTTCGATGAGTGGTCATTTACTGAAATCACTGTCCATTATGCAAGAGCATTTGATTCCCTGGATGCCTGTGTCCTGGAGTTCAGAGTGGGAGTTCCATTACAGCTGTTACTGATTTGGGCTGAGTTTCTTTATCTGAGCTACACTCAATATTTGCCATCTGACTGTCTGATGATGAGTATATTGCACCTGAGTAGTTTTTCTGTATTTTATTTCATAGGAAAACGAAGATATGGATGGAAATTTGGCTGCTAGGAAAAAAAACTTGAAGACTATTTTTTGAAATGTATGTTTGTTGGGTTTTGAGTGTGTATGTTTGTGCATAAGAACAAGATCATAAACTCAAAGGGATACAAAGAAAAACCCCATGAAATATCATCTTGTCTTCATAAACCACTCCATCAGCATTAGAATTAAACTATCCCAGACAGATGACGATGTGTATCTATAGGCATACTGGATGGCTGAAAAATTAATGATTCTTTGGAAAGTTTCCAAGCAGCAGGCTAATTTTATTACCAGTACTTTTTAATAAATCTTTGTTCCCTAACTGTACTCTTAATAAATAATTTTTAAAAGATTATGTGCTTTAATATGAGCTGATCCAGTCTTCTGACTTTAAAGATATTAGTTTCCCATTTCATCTAAGAATCAGTGGTTGAAACTGGACTCTTACTATCCTGCTGCTGCTGCTGCTGCTAAGTCGCTTCAGGCGTGTCCAACTCTGTGCGACCCCATAGACGGCAGCCCACCAGGCTCTCCCATCCCTGGGATTCTCCAGGCAAGAACACTGGAGTGGGTTACCATTTCCTTCTCCAATGCATGAAAGTGAAAAGTGAAAGTGAAGTCGCTCAGTCAGGTCCAACTCTTAGCAACCCCATGGACTGCAGCCTACCAGGCTCCTCCGTCCATGGGATTTTCCAGGCAAAAGTACTGGAGTGGGGTGCCATTGCCTTCTCCCTTACTATCCTAAATCACCATATTAGGACATTTTGGTTATATTCAAATACAGAATCTAAGAAGTTCACATTTGGAAGTGTCTAAAGCAATCACGTCCTTTAGTTCCTTTCTTTCGCTGATGTAGAAACTGAGGCCAAAAGTTATTTGCCACAAGCTGTTATGTCACTATCTATTTCACCTCTCTTTCCTTTTTTTCCTCATATTTCTCTTTTCTAATTTTCCCCAGCAGAATTGCAGAATAAGGTCAAATCTATACAAATAAGTAAGTTCAGCTCAGTCAAAAACAACATTCTAAATGCCGAGTTATGTCTTATAAATGTTACAGGAAGGAGATTATTAGAACAGGCCTATTGCCTTTGTCAGAGTACAGGCTGGCAACAAGAGATAGGCTTCATCCTGTACACGTTCTCACTGACTGACTGAGGAAAGTAAACAAGGATTGCCAATGCTTTCTCTGGCTTCAGTTGGCAAATCTCTCTCTAATATTTTAAACCAAGGTCACACAACTAGCTGGCACTAGAATTAGAACCCAGAAACCCTGGCTTTCCATAACTTTTCATTCCTTAGCAAGCACGGCAACATTATTAATCATTGGGATTGCATGCTCATGAAAACTGGGGTGTGGGATTGTGGCATTTGTGAGTTCTGTACAATAGAGACTCATGAAATTGAGCGTGAAATGGAACTAATAATATATCCTCCTAAGTCTGATAAAGACACAGCATCTTTATTCTGACCAAATGTGTGCTGGGGCTACTTGACACTATATACTCTGGAGGATGATTCAAAAGTAGTAGTGTAAGTAAGAATCCTTCATCATGATGTTTAAGAAGTTACTTTAAATTACTATTTCTACATTACAGGAGACATATTTTTCAAAAGAAAATGAAGCAATAGTGAGCCAATGAAAATGAGAATCACTGTTTCTTCACCTCCCATGGTAAAGTAGCTCAGTTGGCCAAAACTGTTTGATTTCTTTTTAAACTGCTCCTTCTAACTCGTGTCCCCTATCCAATTCTTACCCTATGATCACAGCAATTTTTCAACAAATACTGCTCTATCTTTTCCCCTCCTTTTTACATCCATCCCATTTGTAAACCCCAGAATCCTTCCACTCCCCCACCAACACTGAGAGCAAGCAGTGGTTCCACAAACAGGCTGCAACCTAGAAAACTGCTGTTTGGGCTTGAAGGTTTCCGTTACTTTGCACCTTGACATTTCTGAATTTAGAATCTCTCTTGGGCTCAGATTCTTGCAGTCGGTCTTGCTGAGTAACTTCCTTCCAGTTACCACCTTCCTGAGGCCCGGTTCTGCTTCCACTCTGGCTACATCTCGGTTGGTAGGCTCAGCTGTGTTTCCGCATTACTGGTCCTTAGGCTCTGCCCCATCTCTGAATTTGAAGTTGGTTCTGTCATTGCAAGTGCCACACAGCACAGGTTATGGGACCATTTTCCACTAAATCAAATTCCATTCACTGACCTGTATGATTCCATGATCTGACCTAACAAACTATGAGAACCTATCATTCATTCCCTCCCATTCTCACCAAACAAGTACACCAGTCATTCCAAAACCTGCCAGTGCCTTCCCACCACTGAAAGTTCCCTCACTCAATTCCCTGAGTTGGGAAAGCCCTTGTCAGAATCCTATCCCCACTGAGAGAACTCCACACATGTTCCAAGGTTGGATTTTTAAAAGCCACCTCTCCAGAGTATAGGCAAAAGTAACTAATTTCCAAAATATTATCCCATGAGAGGCAGAGCCATGAAGCCAGACTAGGTCTGAATCTGTGCTTCTCCACTGGAATTCCGGCTGGAAGAGTGTGGTCAAGTGAAGTGTTTTTAGCCTCCATATCCTAATCTTCAGAGTAGAGCTCTACTCATCCTAACTTCACAGAGTTTTAGGAATGACTATCCGAATTTAAAGCAAAATGCACCTGGCATATGATACATGCCCAGTAAATACATGCTATTGTTAATACTGTGCCTCTAAGATACTTTTGAGAGAAGGTAATGGCAATCCACTCCAGTATTCTTGCTTAGAGAATCCCATGAACACAGGGACCTGGAGGGCTATAGTCCAAGAGGTCTCAAAGTGTTGGGCACAACTGAGTGACTAAGTAGCAGCAGCAACAAGATGCTTCCCCTACAATAAAAACTAAAACACTTTATGGGTATAGACTTATTTTCTAAGCGTTTCTGGGATATTTAATAGTTATGTGGTATTCTATAGTTTGTTAAAATTTCCATATATAAAAAGGTTTGCTGCATCTGTGTCGCTTCAGTTGTGTTTGACCCTGTGCGACCCCATAGACGGCAGCCTACCAGGCTCCCCCGTCCCTGGGATTCTTCAGGCAAGAACACTGGAGTGGGTTGCCATTTCCTTCTCCAATGCAGGAAAGTAAAAAGTGAAAGTCAAGTCGCTCAGTCGTGTCCGATTCTTCGCGACCCCATGGACTGCAGCCTACCAGGCTCCTCCATCCATGGGAGTTTCCAGGCAGGAGTACTGGAGTGGGGTGCCATTATCCCCAAACTCTGTGCTATACCCATGAATTATCCCCATTTCATCAATAAGGAAGACTAAGAGACCAAGCTGCTGGTCCAAAGACACACACACCTGGTAAATGCCACAGGCTCTAACATCAGCCCCACAAACTATGCACGATGGTGCAGCTTCCTTAGGCAGGCAAAATCAGGTCTACCAAATCCTTCTATTCCTCACAGCATAGAACTCATTGTTTTATCTGAAGTAGGTACATAAAACACATGTCATGAATTATTATTCAGTGGCAAAACAAGAACAAAAAAGTCATCATGGTGGAGGTAAGATTTATTAAAACGAATGGAAATAAAACTTACAAAAATTTGTGAATGGACACATTTTAGCATTTAACTGAAAATAAACATCCCAGAAGGCTTAAGAAGGCCTTCTTAAATGAACAACGTAAAGAAATAGAGGAAACAACAGAATCGGAAAGACTAGAGATCTTTTTAAGATAATTGGAGCTATCAAGGGAACATTTCATGCAAGAATGGGCAAGGTAATTGACAGAAATGGCAAGGATCTAACAGAAGCAGAAGAGATTAAAAAGAGGTGGCAAGAATACACAGAAGAACTATATTGAAAAGGTCCTAATGACCCAGAAAACTACAATGGTGTGGTCACTCACCTAGAGCCAGACATCCTGGAGTGTGAAGTCAAGTGGGCCTTAGGAAGCATTACCATGAACAAAGCTAGTGGAGATGATGGAATTCCAGCTGAGCTATTCAAAATCCTAAAAGATGATACTGTTGAAGTACACTCACTATGTTAGCAAATTTGAAAAACTCAGCAGTGGCCACAGGACTGGAAAAGGTCAGTTTTCATTTCAATCCCAAAGAAAGACGATGCCAAAGAATGTATAAACTACCATATAACTGTACTCGTTTCACATGCCAGCAAGGTAATGCTCAAAGTCCTTCAAGCTAGTCTTCAGCATTACATGAAATGAGAACTTTGAGATGTCCAAGCTGGGTTCAGAGAAGGCATAGGAACCAGAGATCAAATTGCCAAATTCATTGGATCAAACAGAAAGCAAACGAAGTCCAGAAAAATATATCTTTTTTCTGCATTGACCAAGCTAAAAGTCTTTGGCTGTGTGAGTCACAATAAACTGTGGAAAATTCTTAAAGAGATTTTAAAGTACCAGACCACCTTACCTATCTCCTGAGAAATCGTATGCGGCTCAAGAAGCAACAGTTAGAACCAGACATGGAACAACAGACCAGTTCAAAATTGAGAGAGGAGTACAACAAAGTTGTATATTGTCACTCTACTTATTTAACTTACTTACAGAGTACAACATGTGAAATGCCACACTGGATGAATCACAAGCTGGAATCAATATTGCAAAGAGAAATATCAACAGCCTCGGGTATGCAGATACAACTCTAATGGCCACAAGTGAAGAGGAACTAAAGAGACTCTTGATGAGGGTTGGAGAGGAGAGAGAAAAAGCTAGCTTAAAAGTCAACATTCAAAAAACTAAGACCATGGCATCCAGCCCCATCACTTCATGGCAAATAGAAGGGGACAAAAGTGGAAGCAGTGCTGGATTTTACTTTATTAGGCTCCAAAATCAATGTAGACAGGGACTCGGCCATCAAGTTAAAAGATGCTTGCTCCTTAGAAGAAAAGCTATGACCAACTTAGACAGCATATTAAAAAGCAGAGACATCACTTTGCCAACAAAGGTACATACAGTCAAAGCTATGGTTTTTCCAGTAGTCCTGTACAGACATGAAAGTTGGATCATAAAGAAAGCTGAACACCAAAGAACCGATGCTTTTGAATTATGGTGCTGAAGGAGACTCTTGAAAGTCCCTTGGACAGTAGTAAGGAGATCAGATCAGTCAATCCTAAAAGAAATCAACCCTGAATATTCATTGGATGAACTGATGCTGAAGCTGAAGCTCCAATGCTCTGGCCACCTGATGCAGAGTCAACTCATTGGAAAAGACCCTGATTCTGGGGAAGATTAATGGCAAATGGAGAAAAGGGTAGCAGAAGATAAGACTGTTAGATAGCATCATCAACTCAATGGGCATGAATTTGTGCAAACTCTGGGAAATAGTGAACGACAGAGGAGACTGGCATGCTACAGTTCAAAGGGTCGCAGAGTCAGACACGACTTAGTGACTAAACAACCACAAAAACCATCCTATCCTAGTAAGATTAGGGACATTCCGGATATTGGTTTGTTACTTTATCCCTGGGAAAATTTTAGACAAAGGATATAATTTATTTTTAAGTCAATTGATTTGGTTTTAGCATCCCTTGTTTGAAGTGTTAGATCTATAAAACTTTCTGACAGTTCAGGCTCACAAATCAATCTTAAAGGCCCTACACATAGATCTTTAAGAACCAGAGAACAACAACAAAAAGAACCAGAGGAGAAGAGAGGACATTTCCAGTATCTGGCCAGGCCGAGGTGGGGAAGGAAGAGAGGGAGGGCAGATACAATGTTAGGAAGCTTGGAGTTATTGTTCAAAATTTCAAATTCTTCACAAATTTTACATTGTATCCAACTTAAATCCATTTCTTTATTCAGTCAACAAATGTTTACTAAGTACGGATCAGTAAGGCATGTTCGGGATCAGGTAGTTTGGCTATAACATTGAACAAAAGGTCTGCTTGTTAAGAAGCAGTATACTTATTCTGGGTCAGTTCTAGAACTGGTATTTGTGTGTATGCTCACATGCATGTAGATGTGTGATTGATTTGTGAGTAATTTTTAACACATTTTGATTTGACCTCCCTTTGTTAGCTTGTGCACACAAAACTCACCTCTCCACACTGTCGTATTAAAAAGTTACAAACAGACCTGTAAGTCAAATAAATTGATTTCTGGATTACCTACATTTTTCATTAAAATTCTTTCACTTATCTCATGTAATTGAGATATAAGTCTGAATGGTCACGTTTCTGAAGATGAGTCATCATGGATTTTTTAAAAATAGAATCGTATGGAATAGTTGACAGTGAAAATGAAAGCAAGTGGAGCGGAGCATCAGAAAGAAGGCTGATAATATGAGACTATGCATCTCTCATCCTCAGAAAATAAGATTCATCACTGGATAAAAACCCTGATAATTCCCATATATGTCTATGGATAGAAGTGTAATGCTTTTTAAAATAATAGTATTCTTCAAACTCCTTCCAATCCTGGTTTTAAAAGATCTGTAGTAGAAGCAGCCAGGGTTAAGAAAAAATAAGCTTCCACTTTGATATCTTCACATTTTAGGTCTAGACTGGTTAAATGCCAATTTTGGTTTTAACCCAACATCTGGAGGAAGTTATATTTTCAATAGAAAAGTAATGTTTACTGAAAATGACTGACTCACCATGCAGTTTTCTGGGGGAGTATATTATTTATACCTAAACAAAATGAAGAATAACTGTCAAGAATCCAAAAATAATGAGTAAACATCTCTGGATTTTAGCAATCAATGATATGAATTGACAAAAGAGAGCAGTCTAGTGAATTTTATAATTTGCCTCTATCGTCAGGAAGAACATATATATGCACATCTTCTTTGTCCATTTTTATGACTTTTGTGCCTCTATTACAGTAAGTGTTGCCTCCCAGTCAATGACAGTATGCTTGTACTTTTATGAGTGTATATAAATTTAACTCTTTCCTTTAGGGCAAACAGGGAATATACATTATATAATGACAGTTATAATAAAACCTAGGGGTGAGTTTGTGCTGATAAATGATTATTTTTAATGATAGAACTTCTCGCAGAACCCTGATTAAAGATTTTCCTGCATGCAGATATTTTATCTTTCTTAAGGGAGTAAAATAGGCACCTATAATCTGTAAACTGTACTTCATTTTCTTAAAAATTTTATATACCTATTTTATATATATATGTGTGTGTGTGTGTGTGCGCGTGTGTGTGTGTATTATATATATATGGTTTTGAAAAATAGTTTTGCATGAAGTTGTTCAAGTTGGCATTCTCTAGGCAAGAATACTGGAGTGGGTTACCATTTCCTTCTCCAGGGGATCTTCCCAATACAGGGATCAAACCCGCGTCTCTTTGTTTCCTGTACTGTCTGGCAGGTTCTTTACCACTAATACCACATGGAAAGCCCCAGTTTTATGCAGATGTATCAAATAACTAATCACTTTAAAAATATTAATGAATAAAGTATTAGATAAAAGGATAACATAAAGATTATTTTTAAAATATTTTCAAAGATAATTCAAACACTCATCATAGGTAAGTATTTGCTTGTATTATTATAGATCCTGTCCCAAACAAGGTCTATAATAGAATGAGTTGGTGAGCTTTACCTATGACTAACCAAAATGAGGTCTTTATCAAATGAGGGACAAATACATCATACATCTAGCTACCAGAGCTCTTCATCTAGAAGCTAAATCTTACCTACTCTCTAAGCCAATCCCACCTACCACAAGGAGTGCCTCTATAGACAAAACACTGATGAGTAAGGTGAAATTAAGTCTTATTCTATGAGATCTAGTGCTCACAGTATTAGCATTAGTGGGAAGGTTGAGTGTTTCACACCCCTGAGGCCATGTGCCTAGGCTTCTGGGTCTACTTTCCTAAACCAAGGACAGCTCACTTATCCTGACATTATGTCTATAGTTTTTTTGTTTTATTGGTTTAGTTTCTGTGTATGCATACACAGATATATAGATATAGACAGATTATGGATATATATTATATATACATGTTAAATATAAAATAAACAAACAAAATCTTGTTCCTTGTGTCAGTAAGATGTATTTTATCTGTTTTATTCCTAGGCTTGGCTGGAATGCTGCTTTAAACTGTCAGATTCTCTAAAACCTCCTGTCCCTCTGCTTGTTGGCATGCTCCCAGCACCTGGTTGCTATCTGTGGACTTTCCAGGTTACTCCCATACCAGTCCCCGATAAGCAGCCAGCCCTATAGCTTTCCTGGGCTCACTCTCATGTTTCCACGGGATCCCAGTGTCCTTGTTTTCTTCACTAGTCAGTACTGCTAACAGTATGGGTTTTGTTCCGGCCTGCCTGAGTTATGACACAGGAAGGTCATTAAAGTTAAAAGTTTTAAAATCACATGTGGGTTTTATGGACCTCATGCTGTCTATATAGACTAAAGCCATCAACCAACTGCTGTTCTGGGGAATTCTGCTCCTGCACTGCAAGTCAGAGTGTTAAGACTGCTCAGCTTCCCTTACCGCTGTCCACTTAAAGCATTCACCACCATCAGTCGCTTTTTAAATTTTTTAAATAAAATACAAAACTGAACAAATCATTCCAACTTAAGGAATTATTTGTGAGGGCTTCCTCGGTGGCTCAATGATAAAGAATCCACCTGAACTGCAGGAGATGCAGGAAATGCACGTTTGATCTCTGGGTAGGGAAGATCCCCTAGAGGAGAAATGGCAACCCACTCCAGTATGACCTGAACAATCCCAAGGACAGAGGGGCCTGGCAGGCTACAGTCCCCAGGGTCACAAAGGTCAGATGCAGCTGAGCATATGCAATTATTTGTGAATTCCTTTTTGTGACAACCTCATCTAAATCCCAGAGAAGGCAATGGCACCCCACTCTAGTACTCTTGCCTAGAAAATCCCATGGATAGAGGAGCCTGGTAGGCTGCAGTCCATGGGGTCGCAAAGAGTCGGACATGACTGAGCGACTTCACTTTTACTTTTCACTTTCATGCATTGGAGAAGGAAATGGCAACGCACTCCAGTGTTCTTGCCTGGAGAATCCCAGGGACGGGGGAGCCTGGTGAGCTGCCGTCTGTGGGGTCACACAGAGTTGGACACGACTGAAGCGACTTAGCAGCAGCAGCAGCAGCATCTAAATCCTAAATATGACAGTAGGGACTATGGATTAATAACCAATTTTTTAGCAAAAGAAGTCACTGCCAAAAAAAAAAAAATCAAGAACATTTTCTCTGAACAGTAAAGAAAAACTTCAAAATCTGTCTTTGGAAAAGGTAGCTAAATGGCTCAGAACTCTCAAAATCTATGTATATAGTCATTTATTCCAATTTCCGTATCATAGAAATTTCCCCAAAACTATTCACCTTATTTTCTCTGGGGAGAATAAAAATGAAGATTTAGATAACTGCCTTAAGAAATCTTTGTAGACTCATAAAAGTATTTTTCTATCAATGGGTACAGGATGTACTAGGATAAGCTTGGCATATTTGAAATTGTTGCTGAAGTGAAAATAACTTTTTAAAATGCAGAATTTTCATGTGATCAATTTTGCTTTGATGTGGTCAACATTTAGTTTGCTGGTTATAAACTATACACTTTTTTTTTTTTTTTTTTAACTTAGCACCGGTGCTCATGAACTATGACCACTATCTGGAGACCCTTACTTCCTATTGGTACATAAGTTCCTTCTATCACATTTAACTAAACCATGAAACTATGGCCACTCTAGATATAAACTTGGATGGTTACGGAAATAAAGAATAAAGTCAAATTCTGTGTTCTTTTTGCTGTTAAGGCCTTTATTTGTTTTACAAAATAACTCTCTCATAATCAGAAGTCCTATAGAAAAACTAAGGTTGACGTCAGAGTAACAAAGACACTGGATTTTTTAAAAATGCACATATGTAGTGTTTAGGATCAAAATCTAATCCCTGTTTTCCTCTTTTCAATACAGAATTTTATTCAGATAGCCACCCCATCACCGCTTCTAGGGAATGCATCTTGATTGCTCTGAGCTATCCAGTGTTTAGAATTAACATGGCCACTGCCATTAGTCTGACCTAGTCAGATAAACATGAGGATTTACATTCCATAATTGGGAAATAAGTTCTCTGTTTCTCACTAAATATGAACCAAAAACATACAGTTCCAGGTCACAAATTCAGCCATCTTGTAGTCACCACAGAAAAGAGTCTGAGGAGCAGGCTAATACATCAAAGATGATACTGGAAAGCCCCCAGTGATATGGCTCAGTCAACAATCAATTCTTGAGCACTGACAAAATTCTGGAGATAAGAAATACCTTTATTGCTTAGGCTATTTCTGTCAGAATTTCCAGTACTTAAAGTTCACAGCAAAAAAAAAAAAAGTTCACAGCATACTAACTGATTAAATAGTTTAAGAGTAATCTAGCTGAAAATTCAAACAATTATATTTCACATATTGACCCTTCTCATGGTATTGAATTCCACTGGCATATAATTAGTAATATGTAATATATTAATTTCAAGATCAGTTTTTTTTTTTTTTTTTTGAGGTTGGTGTTTTTTTTTTTTTTTCTAATTTTATTTTATTTTTAAACTTTACATAATTGTATTAGTCTTGCCAAATATCAAAATGAATCCACCACAGGTATATATGTGTTCCCCATCCCGAACCCTCCTCCCTCCTCCCTCCCCATACCATCCCTCTGGGCCGTCCCAGTGCACCAGCCCCAAGCATCCAGCATCATGCATCAAACCTGGACTGGCATCTCGTTTCATACATGATATTTTACATGTTTCATTGCCATTCTCCCAAATCTTCCCACCCTCTCCCTCTCCCACAGAGTCCATAAGACTGTTCTATACATCAGTGTCTCTTTTGCTGTCTCGTATACCGGGTTATTGTTACCATCTTTCTAAATTCCATATATATGCGTTAGTATACTGTATTTATGTTTTTCCTTCTGGCTTACTTCACTCTGTATAATAGGCTCCAGTTTCATCCACCTCATTAGAACTGATTCAAATGTATTCTTTTTAATGGCTGAGTAATACTCCATTGTGTATATGTACCACAGCTTTCTTATCCATTCATCTGTTGATGGACATCTCCACTATTGATTCACCTCATCTCATCTGGGTCACCTCTAACTCCCTCCTCCCTCTTCTCTTCTCCATGTAACCCTGTGAACCTCTCTGAGTGACCCTCACTGTAGAGAAACTTATCATCTTTAATGTAGATGTTTTATCAATGGTGTTGTATAGAAGGAGAAGTTTTGAAACTACTGTAAAAATAAGACCGATAATCGGAAGCAGGAGACTTAAGTCCAAACCCTGACTCCAGGGAACTCCTGACTCCAAGGAACATTCATTGACAGGAGCTCATCAAATGCCTCCATACCGACACTGAAACCAAGCACCACACAAGGGCCAATAAGTTCCAAGGCAAGACATACCAAGCAAATTCTCCAGCAACAAAGGAACACAGCCCTGAGCTTCAAGATACAGGCTGCCCAAAGTCACCCCAAAACTATAGACATCTCATAACTCATTACTGGACATTTCATTGCACTCCAGAGAGAAGAAATACAGCTCCACCCACCAGAACACCGACACAAGCTTCCCTGACCAGGAAACCTTGACAAGCCACCTGTACAAACCCACACACAGTGAGGAAACGCCACAATAAAGAGAACTCCACAAACTGCCAGAATACAGAAAGGACACCCCAAACTAATTTCAAGATCAGTTTTAAGAAAAAATTCACCTTCAGCCTGGGAAACAAAAAGTGCTTTTAAAGACTTACAGTTATACTCATAAAGCAAGAGCTTTAAAATGTTGAATAAACTGTTTAGGCAAAACAAACCACATTATTGATGAAAACTGAAAAATGTTTAAAATTAAATTAAGTTTAATTCTGCCCACGATTCAATTTAAGGAAAAAATGAAAAATTTGTTTTATACACATATATTATTAGAAAGTATCCAGTGGTAAGATGCTTTAAGTTTTTAACCTTAAAGAAATTTTGTTTTCTGTCTCAAATATACCCCAGAGTTAACGGAATAATTAAAATAAAATTATAACAATGCTTTAAATATAACACAAACTTTGGTTGGACCATTTAAAAAAATTCTGACCCAGTTAAAACATTAGAAAGTGAAAGACACTCAGCTGTGTCTGACTCTTTGCAACCCCATGGACTATACAATCCATGGAATTCTCCAGGCCAGAATACTGGATTGGGTAGCCTTTCCCTTCTCCAGGGGATCTTCCCAACCCAGGGATCGAACCCAGGTCTCCCACATTGCAGGCAGATTCTTTACCAGCTGAGCCACAAAAAAACATTAGACTCAGTCACTAAAGACATTCACCTAATGAGTTGGCTGTATTCCTCAGTTAATACTCAGCTTTTTGGTGAGTTACCTTAGAAAGGACCAAATAACAAATCAATCTTTCAGAGAGAAATGCCACAGAAACCTTGAAGAAGCAGCATAGAATCTTTTCAAGTCTCCTGTTTGGGAGATCTTAACTCTATACTCAATATAGCCCGCCTAACTCCTGGGAAAATTAAAAGCCAGGGTTGAAGGTACAGAAAAGTTGTTGTTGTTGTTGTTTTTAATCAGTGGAAATTAACCAGCCAAATATTAATGAGACTGGAGATTCTGTCCCTGACAGCATCATTCAACCATGTAAACCAACCAGACCAGCAAACTCATTTAAATTACATACAAAAAACAAGTTTCCTCAATTTTGTATTATTTTGATACAAAGGTTCCTTACCTCCTGATTCTTTTCTTAAGCCCAAAGCAATAAAGGCAGAAATTATCCTAAGAATCAAACAATGTAATTAATTTGCCATGGACTTGTGTTTCCTTGAACAGATCCCTTAAAACAATGACCAACCCCTCTGCAACTGATTATTTCCCTAGCTTAATTCTGTAACTGAGCATGACCATTAAGGAATTTGCTTCTCTGCCTACTTTTATCTCTAGAAACAATAACAGATATCAACTCCATCAAATTGTCAATGAAAATATGAAATACTATGAAACTTGATCAAGATAACACTAAAAGAAATAGTATTATTCTTTTAGTGAGTGTTTTCCAAGCAGTTAAGTATGAACTGTTGAGTAGAGAATCCAACACAATAGGCACATACTATTTTTAGCCGTGGAAAAGTAGAATGTTATTAATCACATTATAATCCTTGGATAATGCGGGCAGATATGTTAGTATAACTTCTCATTGCCAGAATCCTGAGGGCTTGCTGCCTTACTGGATAGCATATTTTTTAACAAACCCTACATTTGGCTTATATGTGTCTTCATTTTAACTGTGAGAATCTAGTAGAAAACCAATCTTTCTCATGCTCAGTTTCTTTATCTGTGAAATGGGGGGAAAGTAATAATTACCTAATGTGTTCGGGTGTTCTGTGGTTTAACTAATTAGAGGTTGTACTGCCTGATAAAGCACTAAGTAGTATTAAGTATCTATATAGCATGCATTTACTGGCCGACGTGTTCTCCAGCTGCTTAAACACAGCTGCTGTTAACAAGCAGTAGAAAAATCAGCTAAAAGCACGTGAAGAGCGGATTGGAGGAAACGACATGGAAGGAGTGTTTTACAAGTCATGAATTGGTTAACATTGTTTTTAAAATTAAGAATTGATTTCTTTGTAGAATGTCCATGTCTTTTAAAATCCTAGAAAGATGAACCTATAGAGGGTAAAGCTTAGAAATTATAGGAAGAAAATACTCTGAAGTTTATGGACTGTGCCAAAAGGACTTTCAAACCCAAATTGAGATCCTTTGCCTTTTTTCCCCACTGTTCTTTCCCTTTGTTCTGCTGATGATAAAACTCAAGTGATGTATACAGATACAACCAAAGACAGTAGTTTATCAATGGCAAGTTCTTATAGAGAAGTTGGGTTCTGTGCACTGTGCTTCTTTAGCTAGCTAGAGTCAGACCAAGAAAGAGAGTGGATTAAACACAGATACTAGGATACTCACTGACTTTTGTTCCTGCTGATGATAAGTATCTGTGGCCCTACCCATATCATGGCTTCCCTGGTACCACAGCAGTAAAGAATCTGCCTGCCAATGCAGGAGACATAGGTTTGATCCCTGGGTCAGGAAGATACCTGGAGAAGAAAATGGCAACCCACTCCAGTATTCTTGCCTGGAAAATCCCATGGAGAGAGGAGCCTGACCATGAGGTAGCAAGAGTCAGACATGACTGAGCAACTAAACCAACAGTACAGCTTGGACTGGGGCTATACTATGCCATTGTAGAACAGAGGTGAGTGAGTATGTGTGTGTCAGTATTATAAGATTAACAGTGCTCTACTGTTAGAACACAATATTTTTTTGTTTATTTATTTATTTCAGTAAGAACTGCTCCTGAGTTTACCGTTCCAAGTTAATTTTGAAGCAAGCAGATTAGGATAATTTCTAATCATCATTGTCCATTGTACAAAACACACTCAGTATATAACTTAGCACAGGAAATGTAATATCCTTTTAAATACTGATGACATAATTTTAATCATTATAATGGATAGCTCTCAAATAAAATAGGAAAAAAAAAACCCACCCTGGTCCTAATATCTAAATGTTCAAAGAAATAAGAGCTCAATATTAATTCTATCAAAAGCTAAAGCATTATTTTTGGCAAGTAACTGAAATAATTTGGTCTGTATTAAACACTACGCAGACTCACAGAGAAAGTGCACCATGTCACTTGGAATCACTTATTAACTGGCTAAACGTGGTGATCATAAATATAGGACTTACAACATTTCCAGGCATAAATTAATTCTGTCATGCCAACATCCCAGGTCATCATCAGATAATAAACCTCAGATGTTTGTCATCCATTACCATTCAAGAACAAGAAGTGATGTTTCGGGAAAATATGTATAACTCATCCTTTCCTCAATGCTTTATATTTTATTAGAGATTAAAATCAGCTATTATAGAAGGATATTATTTGAATTGTATTAGTTTTGCCTTCACAGAATCACCTTTACTGAAAGATACTTTAATATTGTGCCCCTTACATTTTTTTGAGGGTCATAAAATATATATGAAATTTAATATGGCATATTATGTAAAATATAATTTAGGACTCCATTATATAAATTCATATCCAGCACATAAAAACCTACATGATACATTTTGGGATTCAGTGCTAAAAAAAAAATATCTGGTTCCTCTGAAAAACTGGTGTATATATATATTCTGGCTCAGTATTATAAGCTACATAATTACACCATGTTTGTTGTTTCCTGAATCCCAACTCCAGCTTTCTGGAAGCTGAGAGCCAAATTTAAGTGTCAATCACATAACGTTTATAATATGCTTACATTGCTTATAATATGGCATCTTTCTATTTGAAACATATTTTCTTTTTTTAAAAATTCAATTTGTATTTTACTATTTAATTACAGATTCCTATTTCTTAAAACAATCTCAAAGTTTTCATGAAACAGGTATGCTGTAAATATAAATATATAAATTCAAAAGTCAGCTTATCCTATAAATAATTTATCTTTGTAAAGTACAGATCAATATTTTAAAAACTGCTATTACAATGCATCCTTAATGCGGATAGTTGATATGATCTTAAGAACTAAAATGGATTCTGTCTTCTCTGTAATTTTGACTCTTCATCTCGTTATCTATGTCTTACCACAAAATCAGGCTATACTTGGTGGTACAAATATCATTTCAATCAGTATAAAAATCAAACAGCCATATTTCCCACGTGTCAATCACCAGCGTAAACCTAGCAATATTGGAAAACAAGGAGGAACAAACATGAGAACAGAGCCTAGCATAAATATACTAGCTGGATATTGTCGGGGGAAGGGAGATAAAATGTTAATATTGATAGTAACAATATTAATAATTTACTATGAGCCAAATGCTCACTTAACTTTAACCTCAGAGCCCGTTCCAAAAAAAATGCAACGTATGCTTGCTAGGTTTAATTTCTCCATCAGTATGTTTCCTCTTTCATTTCAACTTTGTAGTCTTAAAAAAAAGGTATTCATATCACAGAAATTCTGTCCTACAGAAGCTCCATCTATGGCAACTCTGTGGAGGTTGGGAAACTTTATTAAATTCAGTAGGAAAAGGGAAATAAGATTTAATGAGGTCAGGAAGAAATCTCAGCACAGTAACTTAACTTGGGTGTGATATTTCCCAGTCTTTAGTTGTTTCAAATCATAAATATTTTTCCTTTCCTTATAAAATAAGCTCCACAAATGTACTCCCAATCTCCACTGCCAGGTCAGTGTTTCTGTAACCTTGCGATTACCTTCTCTGGAGTACACACCATAAAAATGCTAACACAAACCCATGGCCTGCTATCCCATTTCCAAATAAAAATAGAAGGAAAAAAAGCCCTGAAATGTTTGCTGTAGTAACCTAGTTATAGCTCTATTTTCATTCCCACTTATTTGAACTTTATTGCAGAGCAACATATGCCCATAGAGCTGTGACAGCCAGCCAAGTACCTTCAAGTAGTAACAAGATGGTTCACTGTAAAGACACCACGTTAGCAGGTGTGCTTACCAAGGACAAATAGACTATTTTATAGGACACAAAACTGAGGATCAAAACCTAATCAAGGCTCATTCCTCTTTACCAAGTGGACTGCTATACAACCTTGGACTAATCAAATAATTAATTATACATTTTCTCTGTTTGCTGCTGCTGCTGCTAAGTCGCTTCAGTCTTGTCCGACTCTGTGAGACCCCATAGACGGCAGCCCACCAGGCTCCTCCGTCCCTGGGATTCTCCAGGCAAGAACACTGGAGTGGGTTGCCATTTCCTTCTCCAATGCATGAAAGTGAAAAGTGAAAAGTGAAAGTGAAGTCGCTCAATTGTGTCCGACTCTTAGCGACCCCATGGACTGCAGCCTACCAGGCTCCTCCATCCATGGGATTTTCCAGGCAAGAGTACTGGAGTGGGGTGCCATTGCCTTCTCCGTTTCTCTGTTTAGTCATTAGTAAAAGATGGCAGCCAATTTAATGGATAACTGTATGTGTTCCCAAACTCAGAGGCTTCTCAGGTGGCTCTAGAGGTAAAAAATCAGTCTGCCAATGCTTTAAGAGACGTGGGTTTGATCCCTGGGTTAGGAAGATCCCCTGGAGAAGGGATGGCAACCTAGAAAATCCACGGACAGAGGAACCTGGAGGGCTACAGTCCACAGGGTCACAAAGGGTTGGATATGAGTGAAGCAAGTTAGCACATACCAAACTCAGAGAATAACCGATTAGTAAGCAGTGTTTTTCTGTTCTGTTTTTTCATGGTTTGGAATAGTGAACAGAATGCCCACTATGTATGGAGCATGTAGACCAGTGTTAGAATTTTGGCTTAGAAACTTAGCAGCACTTTGATCCTGAACAATCACCATTTTTGAGCCTAAATTTCATCAACTATTAAAAATAAGGATAATAATAGATATTTTGCAAATTGTAGTGAAAACTACCATTAAGAATAGCTGTAGAATTTTCATCTATATGATCAGCACATTACAGTTCCTTAAGAAGACTTAGTTTCCTTTAATCACTTCCCCTTATCTCAAGATACATTGTTCTCATCAAACCAGGTTTATTCTCACAGAAGCATTTAGGTTCATTCAATCTGTGATACATGTTTTGTGATTTTATCACAGGTCCTATATGAACTGGGAAACCATCCCTGCCTTCAGAAAGCTTACAACCTAATTATAAAGGGGGAAAATAGGCCAGAATTTATAACTGAGCATCAAATAAAATATGGAGAGTTCTCATATTTAAAACAATGTCTTGGTCTTCTTTGAAAGTTCACTTTCTTGCCTAGCCAGAATGTTCTTGAAGAAAAACTGTGATGTTACTCATGTGCTCAGTCACTAAGGCATGTCTGACTCTTTGTGACTCCATGGGCTGTAGCCTGCCAGGCTCCTCTGTCCATGGGATTCTCCAGGCAAGAAAACTGGAATGTGTTGCCATTTCCTCCTCCATCTTATTGTGCGTATTTCTAGGAAGCAAAAAGTTAAATGAAACAAGGGATGGAATTGAAGAATAGAAATAACCTGTTTAAGCAAAATGACTTCATAATGTCCCCAAAGCATGGTGAACTTCCACCTTACTCTGTGGAAATTATCAAAATCTGAGTTCAGATCCCCATACAAGCAATAATAATAAGATATGACCAAGGTAGGGAAGAATTCAGCCTAGCTAATTTTGATAATTTACTTTCTTTTTTATAATTGAAAAACACCATAATTCATGATTTTCCTTTTAATTCACCTATAATCATTATATATCAGTTAATATGCTATTGCTTTTACTCAGCATCATAAATAGTCTTCTAAATTTCTATGGTGTTCACAATTATCCTTGTTAGAGGACATATCATAACTTATTAAAGGATTTTATATGTTATGCATTAATCTTGCTTCCATTTTTGTGCCACAATGAATTTCTTTTTCCTTGGGTTGAAATATTTTCCTAGGACAAATTTTTGGGAGTACAATATTAGATCAAAGTCTATGAACTGCTTACCCTCAACATACCAGAAAAAACTAATCATTACCATTTACCATCTTCATTCAATTTTTAAAATATAAATATATTTTAAGTTTTATCAATAATTGACAGAAGTGTAATGAGACAGTAAAACTTTATTACAATTTGTCATAAGATTTTAAACATATCAACCTCTATTTTAAAGAGAATGTTTGTATAAAATATTTTAAAAGATAAACTTTTATCAAAATGGGGTGAATCAGGTTTTTGTAATAAAGTATTACATGATTAAACCTTTCCAGTTGAATGCCAAATGAAATGAAAATGCTACATTTATTTTTGTCCTTACAAATGCATTATTCATCTGCTTATTCTTGATTTGGGGAAAATTCATCTAGAATATCATAATCTGAAGACTCATGGTCTGAGGTTTCACTTAAAAAAGAAATTTCATCAACATCATTAAAGTCTAAAGTGCTACTGTCTCTTTCCATTCATCTTTTGATTCATTTAATAATTGTGAAACATCTTCCCTTAATTTTATTTTTTAAGTCTTTTTCAGGATAGTTAGGAATCAAAGATGAAAAATTAACTAATTCTTATGATAATTAAATATCAAAATGTTTAGGATATGGGAAAAATAATATCACTATATTCCATAATATAACTAAGATTTATAAAAGGGCCCAATGGACCCATATGATAATTACAAGACATGATGAATTCTATCCTAATTAAATAAACAAGTAAATGTTCTCCTTGTCCTTTGGAAAACTTCTAAGAATAACATTTATAATATATCAAGACTTACAAAGAGTTTCAGAAAATCAAAAATTAGATCCAATGGGCCCTATGGTATGTAGGGTAGACAGTTTTTTCTGCATGTCCATTTTTTAGTTAAAACAATTTTTAGGAAAAGAAACAGAAATCACTAAAAACTACTGGGCACCTATTACTATATTCAAGGCATGATACTATTATTTAATTTACAAAGTAGGGCTCCCCTAATGGTAAAGAATCCACCTGTAATGCAGGAGACACGGGAAATACAGGTTCGATCCCTGGGTCAGGAAGACTCTCTCGAAGAGAAAATGGCTACCCACTCCAGTATTCTTGCCTGGAGAATCCCATTGACAGAGGAGCCTGGTGGGCTACAGTCCAAAGGGTCCCGAAGAGTCAGACACAACTGAGTGAATGAGCACGCACATGGCAGTTTACAAAGTAGGTCCAAAAGAGAGGAGTTTTAATTCCCGTATTAGAGGAAGTATTTGAACCCAACTCTATTTTATTTCTATTTATTTTATTTTACTCTATTTTATTTTTATTTATTTTATGGCTCAAGCTTTTACATGTGAGTTAGTTGTCATAAATTGTAATCATATAAATAGGCTTCCACTCAACCTGCTGTTATAAACCATAAGACGAGACAATATGAGATAAGTAGAAAAGGAATCTAGAAAAGAAGTAGTTGCCTGCAAGTGGCCTCTGAAAGAGTAGAAATTATGCTGTTTCTACACATTTGAGAACACAAAGAAACAAATGCCAGCATATCCCTTGGAAATATTTTTTTTTCTTTGAAACAATACGGATTTATATTTTCCTGAGGTTTTAAATCAGAACAAGGCACTGGTTTTCTTACCCCACGGTTTGCAATTATGAGAAATAATGCTACTGCCACATAACATGATGCCTGTTGTTCTTAGTCAACTTGGTGACAATGCTGCTCTCCACAGGTCACACATCAAAGGGACACGTCAACAGTGGTTGCCTGGTTTCACAGACTTCCCTCCAACTCACACTGTTTTAGAACAGAACAATGATTGCTAACAAATTTAAAGCCACGATGACTCAATCACTGGGCAAGGCAAGGTTTTAATCATCTGAAATCAGGAAACACAAGTTATCACAGTGCCTTTAGTTTCTTCAGCAATTTGCTTTTAAAAACCTTTATCCCTTAATTCAGTTTTCCAGCTAATGAAAGCTCTAAGAATTTATCTTCACAGACACAGGAAAAGAATGTGTTTTCTGTCTCCAGCCCATCCTGTGTTACTCTCTTCACTAGGGTCTACTGGAGGTTAGCAACATTTTTAGGAAAGTATTCAATAGTCCTCAACAAAATGTGGTGGTAGGGGTAGTATACAACTGTGGAGGTAGGATTTCCATACCACCTCTGCCCACTAATTTCCCTCAATCCTCAAGTTTCCAATAACTCAGCCCCTGGTTGAAGACTATAATTGGGCCTCCTAGATGGCACTAGTGGTAAAGAACCAGCCTGTCAACACAGAAGACATATGGGTTCGATTCCTGGGTCAGGACGATCCCCTTGAGGAGGGTATGGCAATCCATTTCAGGATTCTTGCCTGGAGAATCCCATGGACCAAGGAGCATGGCAGGCTACAGTCCATAGCATCACACAGAGTTGGACACAACCGAAGGGACTTAGCACACACACAAACATACACACACGTGATAATTCGGGATTGTGAATAATTAAGTTTGTAGGGTAATATGTTTAAATATAGTCTCTCGAAAAGAAATTAGAAAGTCTACGGGATCCACTTAGCTGATAAATGTGGGAAGAACACAGGAGGTTTATCATATGGAATACATACAGGGCATGGTCCCACTCATGATTCTCACTCTGTGTGGGGAAATCACTTTCTCACCTCCTTGATTCTGAGCTTGGTAACATGACTTGTGTTGATCATTGGAATCTGAGCAGAAATGACAATTTAGCTATTTAAAATAGAGGCCACAGTTAACACAAAATTTGTCTGCTCTTTCGCTCCTTCATGAGAAAGCTATCCCAGTCGTCACTGGTCCCAAAATGAAAACACAGTGGAGTGGCTTGGACCTAAGAGGAAAAATAAATGTTTGTTATTAAAAGTCTTTGAACGCTGTTAGTTAGGGCTGATTATTGTATATACCTGACTAATGAGCATGGTATTTCAATAATTACTTTCCATCTTCATTCCCCTCATTCTGCCTACAGGTGCATTCATTACTTTAGGCAAAACAATGTCAGTTAAGCATGCAAGCTCTGAAATTCGATAGACCTTCAGTAAGCTAACTTCTGCAAACACAGTCAATTGTGAAACCTGCATAACAACAGTATCTAGTTCATACTGTTAAGACTAAGTAAGGTAAGAGATAAAGTCCATAGTACTATGTTCAGTATACAGCAACCATTCACTAAGTGTTAGCTATGATTTTACTATTTTTTCATTATTTACTCTTCATTATTGACACTCTATCATTTCACAAGCTGCCATTAAAGACCCAGGTAAGAAACATCTTTCCAATGGCCAGTCTCCCATGTTAGTGTAGTGAAAATGCTTTCATAAAAATGTGTATCTTCATAAAAAATGCGACATCAAAATGGAAATCATGATAAGTTCATGTTTTAAAACTGTGATGCTGAGAATAAATGACTTTTTCATGTAGCTGAATAGGAATTCTTTCACACTGAAATTATTTTAAATCCTTTTGATAGAAACATTTCCAAATTTCATGCTGATTTGCCTTTCTTCTGTATACAAATTTCAATTTTTAAGCATTTTCCATGAACCTATATTTGTTTTATTTATTTTTCAATAATTATACCACTTGGCATTTTTAATATAAATTTGAGGTATCCATACTGATTAAAGGATAAACACTATAACTTACATTTCTAAATATAATCTGTATAGCATCTTCTCCTTTGCTTAGTTTAAATAAAGGTAGAGTGAGTGCAGCAAGTATAGTTGCTTGGCTTTAGCTAGAGGACCACTGTCCTATCTCAAACAGATTGGCAAATCCAAGGATTAACCAGTTTTCCTTGAAGTTATTTTATACTCTTAATAAGATCATATTTTGTTTACCAGTACTTTTGATACTATAGCATTATTCAAAGTATTTTCTCCTAATTCATAATTAGTAACCACTTCAACTGCTTTGATATGTTCAACTCACTCTATCATTTCTATAAATGTCTAACTATGGCAAGTGACCAAATATGTACCTTATTTTGCGACAACACTCATTGATGGGAAAATAACACCATCTCATGAAAACTTCAGATATTCATTCTCAAGTCTATCCATCCCAACTATGTTTTTTATTCATAATTCATTTATGTACTAAATCTTTCCAAATAGGAAAGGCATACATCAAGGCTGTATATTGTCACCCTACTTATTTAACTTATATGCAGAGTACATCATGAGAAATCCCGGGCTGGAGGAAGTACAAGCTGGAATCAAAATCACCGGGAGAAATATCAATGACCTCAGATATGCAGATGACACCACCGTCACGGCAGAAAGCAAAGAACTAAAGAGCCTCTTGATGAGAGTGAAAGAGGAGAGTGAAAAAGTTGGCTTAAAGCTCAATATTCAGAAAACTAAGATCATAGCATCCAGTCCTGTCACTTCATGGCAAATAGATGGGGAAACACTGGAAACAGTGGCTGACTTTATTTGGGGGGACTCCAAAATCACTGCAGATGGTGACTGCAGCCATGAAATTAAAAGACGCTTACTCCTTGGAAGAAAAGTTACGACTAACCTAGACAGCATATTAAAAAGCAGAGACATTACTTTGTCAACAAAGGTCCATCTAGTCAAAGCTATGGTTTTTCCAGCGGTCATGTATGGATGTGAGAGTTGGACTATAAAGAAAGCTGAGTGCTGAAGAATTGATGCTTTTGAACTGTGGTGTTGGAGAAGACTCTTGAGAGTCCCTTGGACTGCAAGGAGATCCACCCAGTCCATCCTAAAGGAGATCAGTCCTGGGTGTTTATTGGAAGGCCTGATGTTGAAGCTCAAACTCTGATATTTGGCCACCTGATGTGAAGAACTGACTCATTTGAAAAGACCTTGATGCTGGGAAAGATTGAGGGCAGAAGGAGAAGGGGAGGGCAGAGGATGAGATGGCTGGATGGCATCACCGACTCGACAGATGTGAGTTTGGGTAAACTCCAGGAGTTGGTGATGGACAGGGAGGCCTGGTGTGCTGCAGTTCATGGGGTCGCAAAGAGTCAGACATGACTGAGTGACTGAACTGAACTGAACTGAACTAAATCTTTACCAAGAGCCCACAGTGCATTGTTTTGGGAACCCGAGAGAAAGATGTAAAGCAAGACAGCCTCACAGAGCTTAAGGGGCAACAGATAATGTGCAAGTAAATAAATGAATAAATGTAGTGTGATGCAGAGACTTAAGACAGAATGATGTGAGAGCGGGCAGTCAGATTAAACTGGATAACTGGGGAAAACACCTCTCTCAGGAGGTGGGATTTATGCTGAGCTCCAAGTGACAAGAAGCAGCTATCCAGTGGAACCAGAGAGCTTTACAATTCCTGGCTTAAATATGAATTAGAGTCTTTGATTCTTCTTGACAATTCTCTTTAAAATTGTGTAATTGATTCTTAATTTATTTTCAGAGACATCAGGGTATCAGACTTTGGGGTGGTGAATAAACAAGATTTTACTGAAATATATATATGTCTATATGTATGTATGTCAACTATATATATATTGAGCCCTCTCTACCTTGAAAATTTGATATAAGTTTTATGTCCCATCAACAAAATCACATGCCTGTAACTCTCAAGGGGATGGAGAAATGATAGATTTTAAATATACCTGTTTATTAATCATTATCTATTCTTTATTTAAATCCTTGTATTTAGGTCTTGGATTAAAATAATATAAAATTGCTTCTGTTGTCAGGCCAAAATAAGATCCCCAGATAATATGTGATTACTTTCTCAGACAAATTCTTTATCAGCTGTCTTTAGAAGTTGAAATTATTACCTTGTGTATAAACAGCACTTTCTCTGAAGAATTTAGTTGTCCATTCAGACTTTTATTTTTAATTACTTTAAACCCACATAATCCTCAACACATCTGAGTGATGCAGAGGGAAGACAACCTTATCCCTACAATGCTAATTAGTAAACTGAGGCACTTGGCAATTAAATTACTTATTCTTGATTACCCTGTAGTCTGTATTTTCATGGTTTCAAAGTGTCAGGATAAAAAGTAATCACCTTAGCTAGTTATCTTCCTGATGACAAGAGGTTGGCTATTTGAGAAACATATAGATGTTTATTTAAAAAATAATCATCTTTTTTTAAAATAAAACTTTTCACATTTTTTAACCCCCTGATATGTGTTCATTTTTCATTCACTAAGCAACCTTTAATTGTGCCCCTCCTATTTTCCAAAGACAGTGCTTGGCATTGAGTGCACCGTAAATGAATCAAATGTGGTCTCTTTTGACAATAATTTTTAATCTAATTTTAGAAAATATAAAACCTAATCACACCCATGGATAATCATCTAATTGTTATGGATTAACATTTAATCTGTACATATGATGACTGTTCAATCAATACTTGCTACCTGATAATGTTTTGCTGTGTAGATGTAATCTTAATATCAAAACCACGTATAAGATATAGCTTTGTTTACAACTGTTATATGGAGGAACTGTTATATGTTCTATTGTTGTAGTACAGACAACTAAAAAAACCACACTTCAGAAACAAAAGCATGCATTTCAACGTCCTATTGTGTCTCTTACTATCCATCCCCTCCTCTCCATCCCCTCCTCTCCATCCCCTCCTCTCCATCCCCACTGCTACAACCTTGGCCTAGAAACTTAGAGCCTCCTGTCTGGATTATCACAAAGTTTCCTCAAGGCCTTCCTGACCTCCCAGCTTGCCTCAGCTAAAATCACTTTTCATTTTAAGTCTTCTTATGTTATCTTTGTGCATATAATTTTTAATGGTTTTTTGTTTTCTACTGGACAGAGTTCAGACTTCTTAGATTCCCACAGAAGTTTTTCCATGAAATTAATCATCAATATCTCACAACTCAGCCAAGCTGACTCTCAGTTCCGATGGTGTGCATTCTGTTTCTCGGTTTCATGCCTTTGCAAGTGCTCCATCTCCTTGGAATGCCTTCCTCTTCACCCCAAAGAGCACACATGTATTCCTACTGACTTCATTCTACACAGCTTTTTCTGAATCTTATTTCCCTATTCTAGTAAAAACAAATTCCCTCTTTTATGGTCCCTTATAATAGTTCATTTAGACTTAAAAATCATAATGCCCAGATTCCAATATACTTTAGGAAACATATATGTACACAGGGATATCTCTCCTTGGTTGAACATAATCTATTGAAGTTTAGAATCTTTTTTTCCAAATGGGTAATTTGGCATTCAAAGAAAATCTTTGAAGAATAAGTGATTATTTGAAAGACAGTATACAGGTGCTATAGGGAACAAAACTGTGTATGCTAGGTGGTGGCTGCTTTTTCTCCAACTTTGCAGATGCAGGTCTGCCAACATTCTCTCTAAGGCATTAGCACCATCAGCTTCCAGAGCAAGGCCAGGTTATGAAAGAACTCATACTTCACATTTAAGAGTCTCCTTCCACCACCATTAACAAGTATCTAAACTTGAGCAAATTATTTATCTCTAAATTTCAGTCTTCTTACCGATAAAATGGAAATAACAGAACACATCTTATAAAGCTACTGTAAGGATTAACTGAGAATATACACACAGTGCTTAGAACAGGGTCTGGTCCATAGTAAGTGCTCAGGAAAGAGAGCTGTTTGATACTTAGGGCTCTTTTTTTTACAACCGAGAGACCCAAGATAAGCCAACTGACAATAACAGCAAAAGTGACTGACTGGTTCCCGTAACTAGGAAGTATAAAGTGCCTAAAAGGTTGCCATAAATCATTAATTCACTTTGACTTTCAGAAATCAATTTCTCTCTCCCAGCTCCTCTTCTATCCTTCCCTCTTTAGTTTATTCCTACACACATTGTTGCACTTTTTTTCCAAGTGTATACGGCCAACATCAGCCCCATTGCTCCACGCTTGCATCATTCAGCTTTGGCAAACAACTTAGCAAAACATGAGGCAAGAAATATTCCATTTCTTAGCCTCAATTTGTACAATCTCTGTGAGGCTGGATGGTCAGTGGGATAGTCTTCCCAGGTAACTCTAGTGGTAAATAACCCAGTTGTCAATGCAGGAGATGTGGGTTTGATCCCTGGGTCAGAAAGATCTCCTGGAGAAGGAAATGGCAACCCACTCCAATATTTGTGCCTGGAGAATCCAATCCCATGGACAGAGGAGTCTGGTAAGTTACAGAAAGTAACTCACATAGAGTCACAGAAAGCTGGACACAACCGAAGACATTCAGCATGTGCACACACAACCCCCAAGATGAGGGTGTTTGGAGATGGAGACTTTGAGATGTGATGAATTCATGAGGGCATAATTATGAACACTAGGTGTAACTGAGTATTTTACACAGAAAATGAAGTTATGTCTTCATTATTGTGAATTTAGTTATTAAAATGCCAAGAAGATGATACAGATCACTTAAACCAAAAAATGTTTATATGCAGTATGAATCTTAGGACAATTATAGCAACAATATCAAATGGTATCTTGTAATTTGTTCACTGCCCATCCATTAGACAAAGAAAATTTTAAATTGACTTAACCAAACAATATTTTTGAAATCTGATGAATAATAAACAAATAATGATGAAATGTTAGGGAAAATGTCAATTTAATCCAATTATAGGCTAATTTTGGAACAGGAGAGGACATTTCATCTTTATACTGTCAACAGACAAAACTCTGATATGTCATAAGGAATGATTCTCTCCTATGGACTCATTAAATTTAGTGCCAGTTTTACAAAAGAAAGTTTTTGCTCTGCTTCCTCGTGGCAATGGAAAACTGCTAATCTCTGGCGTGAAGATTCCCAGGCTTGACTGCTAGGACTGGACAACTGCCTTTCATGCTCTAACTTATCTGTTAAGTTTTGGCACCAGCTCAAGCAATATGAAAGCTCAGTGCCAGTGCCATGTAAAGACAGTTCAGTCAAGGCCCTGACTGAACATACATGTTTAAATTATATTTAAAACCTAATTAAACTGAAAATACTAGTGAAATTATAAAATTGCCAGAAGTATTTTAGAATGAAACATTTTTCAAAATAAAAACTATGAAATAAAATTTTTATCACAAATAATGCTTTTAATTATTCAGCTTCTTATAGTACTCTCATAACAGAAACTGACACATCCATGTTGTTTAGTCTCTAAGTCACGTCTGACTCTTTGCAACCTCATGTCCTGTAGACCACCAGGCTCCTCTGTCCACAGGATTTCGAGGGCAAGAGCACTGGAGTTGGTTGCAGTTTCCTCATCCAAGTAAAGTTGTATTTTTCGAAATAAAAACCATAAAACAATTTGTAAAATATTTAAAAGCGCTCAAGGCATTTTAGAAAGTAAAAAATACACTTTCCAAAAATCAATCAGTTCACTTCTCTTCCTCAGTTAAGGTATTCAGATCCAGTGTGGCTTGAGAACAACAGTCCTTGTAAAATATAATTAACTCCTACATGAAAGCTCGCTCTCTTTCAGGTTTTGTCCTGGATAAACATTAGACTAAATGTTCATACTGTTAAAGAGCCAGTTTGGGACTCTGGTAAGAACATGATTATAGATATCCTTCTGTATGCTATGGGTTTCCCTTGTGGCTCAGCTGGTAAAGAATCTGCCTGCCACGTGGGAGACCTGGGTTCGATCCCTGGGTTGGAAAGATCCCCTGGAGAAGGGAAAGGCTACCCACTCCAGTATTCTGGCCTGGAGAATTCCATGAACTAAGTCCATGGGGTGGCAAAGAGTCAGACACGACTGAGCGACTTTCACTTTCTTTATGTTACTTTGTTCTCTCACATACTTCTAGAATAACTTACTGGTTTCGATGATTAATCTTATTTTAATTTTTAGCTTAAAGTGTTAGAAAGTAAATTACCTTGAGAGCTTGTAAATAAATTCAACATTCCAATAAGAGGATAGATTTTTCTACAGATTCCTCTGAAGGGCCATAGTTGTTTCAATCAAAAAATACCAATTAATGGAAACATTAAGATTCAGGTTGAGTAAAACTGGGTTTTGTCATTTTTTAGAAATAGACTTTTAGGTTCAGTGCTCCTCAGGGCTTAAGGGGGAAGCTACCTCCTAGGCATTCATGTTCTCAGATATCAGATACAACTGTGCTCATTTTATACACAAGGATGTAGTTATTAACCATAAGCACAGTTAAAGACAGAGCCAGGCCCCTCTAGTCTCTGTGCTCACCATGAAGTTCCATGTACCCTTTTTATTTTTTCAGCCAACATTTATTGAGTACCTACTGTATACCTAACACTGTGCTAGTTGCTGAGAATAGAGTAGGGCAAGGGAGCCTCTTTGTTCTCAAGTTACTTCTAGTGAAATGGATGAGAAAGATTACAAGTTGTACATCACATTTACCTGTCTTGTCAATTTCCTCCATATCCTCCAACCTTTTGGCTTTCATTGGTACTCTCCTCCTTCATCTGAGAATGCCTCCTCACTCCAGACAATTAAAACATTATCTATATTCAAGGTCTAGCTAAATACCTAGATTCTTTCACAAATCCCACTCCAACAAATACACACTCTTCTAGAGCAAGGCCCATAACTTCAGCTTCTCTCACTTGCTGAAAGTGCCTAACAATAATTTATGCATACTGTAGAACCCTGATGATTTTTGGCATAAGCAACAGCAATAACTAGGATGTTCAAAAGATGATCCTTTTTTTTTTAAATTTTTATTTATTTTTTAACTTTACAATATTGTATTGGTTTTGCCGTAAGATGTCCATCAGCAGATGAATGGATAAGAAAGCTGTGGTACATATACACAATGGAGTATTACTCAGCCATTAAAAAGAATACATTTGAATCAGTTCTAATGAGGTGGATGAAACTGGAGCCTATTATACAGAGTGAAGTAAGCCAGAAAGAAAAACACCAATACAGTATACTAACGCATATATATAGAATTTACAAAAGATGAACCTTTAGACACTCTCAACCAAGTTTCTCTGCTGATCCTTAGCACTGAAGGAACATATAGAAATGACTGTACTCGAAGAAATATTTTAAAAAGAAGCAACTCACATAAACTCATCCTACTATGTTCTGAGTTGAATCCAAGTGAAGAATTCACTCGAGGGCATAACAGCCTAATAGAGTGAGAGGCATTAATTATACCCTGAAGGAGCCATCCTCAGCCATGCAACTTAAATGTGTATCACCTGAAATGAGTTGCCAAGGTAGGTCCCACGCTAGGCAGAGGCATGTAGACATATAGCAATCTCTGTTCCTTAACTCAATTTTTCCTGTATGATTTAGTAGTTTTCAAAGCCCTAACCAGGAAATTGATGGTCTGCATGAGATGTGATGCCTTTTCTATAAGAACAAATCTGACTTTATAGGACTTCCCTGCTGAACAAAATAATTTAACTATTAAAAAGCATATCCTATAAAATGGTAAAATATCCAGAAATAAACCTGAATTGGTCAAAAATGTTGTTTGTGTCTTCTGTAATATCTTACCAAAAAACTCAAACTTTTGGCCAATCCAGTATTTAAAGAAAATGTTAAAATATTCCCTCCATTCAACAAAAATACAGAAACCATTCTTAACTTACAGATCATACATAAACATCCATAGAACTGACTTAGCCCATGGACTATAGTTTCTCCCTTATAGATTTAATTAATTTTAAAAGCCATCAAATCAATGCCTCTATTTATTTGTTCAAGTTTCCTTTTTTTCTTTTTTGGTAATACAAACAATGCTGCCATGAATATCCTGTGCAAGACTCCTGGTACACATATATGAGGATCTGTATTTAAAATTTTATAAGGCCTTGCCCAGGACTTACCGTTCACAAGTAGTATATGATAATTCTGGTTTCTTCACATTATTACCAATATTTATTATTTTCAGATTTTAGTTTCTGAAATTCCTGAGGAATGTGACATTAAAATTTCATTTTAATCTGCATTTATCTGATTTTTAATGATGCTAAACATGTTGGCCATTTGGATATCCTTTTCTGTGAGTTGCCTGTCAAAATTCTTTGGCCATATTTTTGTTGGACTATCTGGGTGTTTCTTATTAATTACATAGTAGAGAAAAAATAATTTGTGTGTTCTAAATATCTTTTGTCAGCATATGGTTTATCATTTAACTTTGTGCTTGGTGTCTTTTGTGCAATATAAAAATTTTTTTAATTGAATGCAAAAAAAAGAGAATATCCTGTATGATTCCATTTATAGAAATTCTAAAACAACAACAAAAATACAACCTAATCAGTTGTTGCCTGAGGCTAAGGTGGAGGACCTCGCTGCAGAGGAAAACCAAATAATTTGGGAGGGTAGGCAGTGAAAGTGCTCTATACCTTGATATAGGAGTATTAACACAAGTGCACATATTTTGTCAATACTTGTTGACCTGTACACTTCAGATGGATGCATTTTATTGTATGTTAATTATACCTCAATAAAATTTGTTTAAAAGTTAAAAAAGAAACCCAAAAGGCCTCTAAAAAGTGAAACTGAAGTCGCTCAGTGTGTCAGACTCTTTCTGAACCCATGGACTATTGCCCACCAGGCTCCTCTGTACATGGGATTCTCCAGGCAAGAGTACTGGGGTGGCTTGCCATTTCCTTCTCCAGGGGATCTTTCTGACCCAGGGATTGAACCTGGGTCTCCCCCATTGTAGGCAGACACTTTACCGCCTGAGCCTCCAGGGAAGTTCTGGTGGACCTGCTGCTGCTGCTGCTGGTAAGTCGCTTCAGTCATGTCCAACTCTGTGTGACCCCATAGATGGCAGCCCACCAGGCTCCGCTGTCCCTGGGATCTTCCAGGCAAAAACACTGGAGTGGGTTGCCATTTCCTTCTCCAATGCCTAGGGTGCTAATAATTCTGGAATCAAGAAGTAGAACTTGATGAGAATTTTTTTTTTAATTATGCAACTGATTCATTCTAAGAACCGAAACCTAAGAACACAAGGAATTAGCTCTCCATTATTTTCCAAAGGCATTCCTGATTCATTCTTCAAAGTTATCTTTTTTGGTTTATTTTCTTGGTTATGTTTTCTTTTATGTCTCCTATATTCAGGTACATGATACAGTTATTAAGCAGTTTGCTTCTCACCTACCCATCCATCTCCACTTTCAGCATTACTTTCCCCACTCTCTCCTCCCAGGAATAGATTTTGTCCTCTCGTTTCTCTATGCCTCGTTTTCCTACCAAAAATTACAAGCAATATCATCAACAGCTAATGCTTCCTGAACACAATATTTCCCAGACATTTTGCTACTTGGATCATTTATTTAATCTTCAGAATATCACCTCTGATGTCAGTATTTTGCTTTAACCGTTTTTACAGATGAAAAACTAGTCCTGTAGAGATGAGACAATTTTCTAAACTTCTAAAAATTAGTAGGTTTCAGAGTCTTGATTCAAGTCCCAATCAAGAGACTGTATCCAAAACCAATATGTTTCGATGCCTAAGGACATTCTGTAAAAGCCCCGCTCTTCATTATGTGGTAGCTATTAACACTGGTAACCCACTCCAGTATTCTTGCCTGGAGAATCCCATGGACGGAGGAACCTGGTGGGCTACAGTCCACGGGGTTGCAAAGAGTTGGACACGACTGAGCGACTTCACTTTCTTTCACTATTAACACATCAAACAAAGCATTTGTGCTAATGTGTTATTGAGTCACTGTGTCACCACACCGAGGCCACACATTCAAAATCCCATCAAAGTCTTCTTCTTGTAGAAGACTGAGTTATTCTTTGAGAGACGGGTGTGCTCGAGCAATCAAGAGACCTTTCTTTAAGCAGCTGAAGTCACGAAAAATTTTCCTTTAAGGTTAAATTTAATAGGTAGTCAGTTAAAGAAAAGATAAAGGAATCATCAAAATAAGCAAATTCTCTAGAACTATTTCTCACAGACTGACTAAGATTGTCTGTTTCCATAGTCAAGAAATGACCTCTATGTAGAAGTCTGGCCGTTTTTTTTAAAGAAACATTATTTTTCAGTAAAACTCAATGGGGAAAATATCCTAGATGAAACTTTCTCTTTTTTTCTAGCAAATTCACCAACACTTTTCAATGAACTAAAAACAGTAATGTCAGTAAAATATTCCAACTATAATATGATTAACCTTTGGGATATCTTGGAATTTATCATGACCCTTAACCTTGTATTTTTACATCTTAGAAATTAATTTTTTTAAAATAACTTTATGTTCCCTTTCAAAAGAGATATTTTATAAATATAAAAATGAAAAGTTAATAGTTATTTGAATCAAAATGATCTCTGCTAACATCCTTCTCCCTAATCATCATTACTATAACAACTTTAAAACAGTTTCATATACCCTTGCTTGGGTTCAACAGCTGTTACAATGGCTTCCTCTTTTAAAATCTAGTAGATTACAGTCAAAAAGAATGTTACATATATGGAAGATTTATTTAAAATAAAATATTAACAGGGTCCAGACTTGCCATTCCAGATATAATTCTTCAAGCCCTGGGAAAGGACAGATACTGATTTACTAGGACATCAAGTATAAAGCTTAACAAACACTGTATCTATAAGGTCTAGATACAAAGTATATGTTAGTATATATTTTGGAAAAGAAAGCTTTGATAAACACACAAAGAGGCATTCAACATCATTAGTCATTAGGGAAATGTAAATCAAAACCACAATGAGATATCACTTCATATCTACTAAGAAGGCTACAATAAAATAAATAAATAGTGCTGGCAATGATGTTGAGAAATTATGATCCTCATACATTATTGGTAGAAATATAAAACGGTGTAGCCACTGTGGAAAATAGTTTATGGTTTCTAAAAAGCTAAGCATAGAACTACTATATGATCCAGAAATTCTACCCCTAGGTATACATTTAAAATAATTGAAAGTAGAACTCAAACAGATGTTTGTACACCAAATTTCATAAGTTATTCACAATAGCAAAAAGGTGTTAATAACTTGTGTTGATCAACAGATGAAATGGATAAAGCAAATATGATGTATACATATAGAATATTTTTCAACCACAAAAAAGGAATGAAATTTTGATATATACTATAGTATGAATGGACCTTGAAAACATGCTTAGTAAAATAAGTCAGACAGAAAAGTGCAAATATTGTATGACAAAGAATCTAGAATAGACAAATTCATTAAAACAGAAGGTAGAAAAAGAAATGGGAGAATTATTATTTAATGGATAGAGAATTTAGGTTGGGAGAGGTAAAAAATTTTGAGTGTACACAGTGGTGATGGTTATAAAACTTAATGAATGTATATAATGACATTGAATGTGTACATTTACAAATGATTAAACTGATAAATAGTATGTTACATATATTTTACCATGATAACAATAATTTAAAAGGAAAAAAGCAGTAATCATCTCTAGATTATTCACCCTCAATGTAGTTCAGTGCTTTTCTCCACAGAAACAATGAACTAGGAGAATTAACTTTTGCAAATACATTATAAGAGGGGTCCCTAACACCCAGGCCACAGACCAGTACAGGTCCATGGCCTATTAGGAACTGGGCTACACAGCAGAAGGTGAGCAGCAGGCCAGCAAAGCTTCCTGTGTGTTTACACCCGCTCCCTTGCTAGCATTACTGCCTGAGCTCCACCTTCTGATCCGATCAGCAGACGGATTAGATTCTCATAGGAGCACAAATCCTACTGTATTTGACTCATCCTGAAACCAACCCCTCTCCTCAGTCCATGGAAAAATTGTCTTCCATGAAACCATTCTGTAGTGTCAAAAAGGTTGGGGATTGCTGCATTATAAGAAAGGGTTATTTTTAATACCTAGACAGAATATAGCTTAGTAGAAGGAATCATGAAACTGGAACGCAACACCAACAGCATGTCATTCTCTATTTGTTTCCCATCAGTTTATTTCATCTCCTAAACTAGATAATAAGATCACTTGGGAAAGACATCATGTCTGTCCTCCTCTGGTATGCTTCACAGTATCATTATGAACAAGGAGGATATTCCATAATTGAGTCAATGATTTTTAACTTAAAAGGAATCTGTCAAATCATTCCATCTGAAACGTAACTAGACAGAAAATCTGCTAGCAGGAAAGAATGAAGTCAGTTGGAAACTAAGACAAGTCCTGTTTTGTTTTGTTTTTCTATTTTATTCAAATGGCAGCAAATCAAATTAAGATAATTACTGATGTATACTTAGGCACAGAAAGAAAAAGCAATACAGGGAACTCAAATCACTTACACACAGCTGAGAATTTTACTGCATTCAATATTTCTTCCAAGAAGTAGCAGAAAGTGGCATGTGCTTAGAATAAGGAGTCAGGAGTTTTTCATTTAACTCCATCAATCAGTTTAACTCCATGAAAAAGAATAGGCTCTATATAAGTATCTGATTTTGTTTGCCTCAGTCCACGGGGTCGCAAAGAATACGACACATCTGTAGCGATTTAGAACATAATACAGATTTAGGCAGACAACCGATTTATGTTCTGAATATATTCAGTAGTATCACTATCAGAGATGGAAAATAAGAATTGATTTAGTTTCCAGTTTATACCATATAGAATAAATAAATGTAATTCAAATTTACAAAGAAAGGAGATATATTTGATTTGCAGCTGTATTGGCTACATGGCTATGTTAGGTTTTCTCCTCTCTAATACTGTACAATTGTCTCAGGAGGATAGTTTAATACTTTACCTAACTCTTATTGAATTAATGACTACATGAAAGAGATGGGAATACCAAACCACCTGACCTGCCTCTTGAGAAACTTATATGTAGGTCAGGAAGCAACAGTTACAACTGGACATGGAACAACAGACTGGTTCCAAACAGGAAAAGGAGTACGTCAAGGCTGTATATCGTCACCCTGCTTATTTAAATTATATGCAGAGTATATCATGAGAAACGCTGGGCTGGAAGAAGCACAAGCTGGAATCAAGTTGCCGGGAGAAATATCAATAACCTCAGATATGCAGATGACACCACCCTCATGGCAGAAAGTGAAGAGGAACTCAAAAGCCTCTTGATGAAAGTGAAAGTGGAGAGTGAAAAAGTTGGCTTAAAGCTCAACGTTCAGAAAACTAAGATCACGGCATCCAGTTCCATCACTTCATGGGAAATAGATGGGGAAACAGTGGAAACAGTGTCAGACTTTATATTTTGGGGCTCCAATATCACTGCAGATGGTGATTGCAGCCATGAAATTAAAAGACGCTTACTCCTTGGAAGGAAAGTTATGACTAACCTAGACAGCATATTCAAAAGCAGAGACATTATTTTGCCAACAAAGGTCCGTCTAGTCAAGGCTATGGTTTTTCCAGTGGTCATATATGGATGCGAGAGTTGGACTGTGAAGAAGGCTGAGAGCTGAAGAATCGATGCTTTTGAACTGTGGTGTTGGAGAAGACTCTTGAGAGTCCCTTGGACTGCAAGGAGATCCAACCCGTCCATCCTAAAGGAGATCAGTCCTGGGGGTTCATTGGAAGGACTGATGCTGAAGCTGAAACTCCAATACTTTGGCCACCTCATGCGAAGAGTTGACTCATTGGAAAAGACTCTGATGCTGGGAGGGATTGGGGGCAGGAGGAGAAGGGGACGACAGAGGATGAGATGGCTGGATGGCATCACCGACTTGATATACATGAGTTTAGGTGAACTCTGGGAGTTGGTGATGGACAGGGAGGCCTGGTGTGCTGTGATTCATGGGGTCACAAAGAGTCGGACACCACTGAGCAACTGAACTGAACTGAACTTAACTGACTGTTTTTGGATGTAACAGAATTGTGTTACTTCTCAAGGGCTCTCAGGAGTCTTGGTTCCTCGGAGTGTCAGGCTGTTGGGACCAAAGAAATGCACCCAAACCCACAGGTGGGGATGCTTATGGTCCAGAGTAACAGCCTCAGTCATTCTTGTCCTTATAACTACTTCAGAAATGTGTGTCTGCATGTCAGATCATTTTAAAAAAAAAAAAAGCTAGAAAGAGCTCACTTAAATTGGTGTAATCTATCAATGTTGCTAAAAGGCAGCCTTAAGTGTCTTTTTGATAGCTGAATAAAACTAATTTTCAAACACTGAAAAGTTATGTTAACCAGTAAGTTTCCCCTGACTGAATGAACAACTTTAACAAGGAATTTTAATTTAGGGATACTAGACTTACATGCTGTTATTGCTAGCATCTTCTTGCAATATGAAGAGAAATGTGCCACAAAACATCTAGCATCTACAAGTCTGTTATCACAAGATTTCCAAAGACAGTAGAAGCTGATGGAATGTTTGATGTTGATATCAACTCAAACAGAAACACTAAGCATTTAATTAAACAAATATTTTTGAGCATCAACTAGGTTATAGGTTGATGAGCTCCTTTTACTCTGCAGAATAAATGCTAGTTGATACCATCAGCTAAATCTGAGGAGTCAGACAGAGGGTATGAAGAAATACTGAAGGTCTGTAAGAGCTTCAGGGGCTTCCCTGGTGGCTCAGAGATAAGCGTCTGCCTGCAATGTGGAAGACCCAGGTTCAATCCCTGGGTTGGGAAGATCCCCTGGAAAAGGAAATGGCAACCCACTCCAGTACTCTTGCCTGGAAAATTCCAAGGATGGAGGAGCCTAGTAGGCTACAATCCATGGGGTCACAAAGAGTCAGACGCGACTGAGCGACTTCATCTTGGTTCTTGGTAAGAGCTTCAGAGAGTAATGAGGAGAGACTGGAACAGCCTTGATTTCAGAGCAAGACTCAGGACCCATCTGAGGTGACAGGTTATGTGTCTGCTGTGCTAGAAATCAACACTTCTGACTTTCTCCAATAGTCTTCTGCATCCTGGATACAGAATTTTTTAAAAAGTGTATTGATTCAAAGTAGTTATTTTTCTGGAAGATTAGAAAATGTCAGGGAGCAAGAGCTTTATGTATTGCCCTTAAATTATAAAGGATGCTTACATATAAACCTATATTCTATTATTAGTCAATAGTCTAGGATGAAACAACTCTATTCACTTCCTTTTCCACTGTACTGCAACTAAATGGTTTAATAAAACATTCTTTCTTTTTTAAATAAGAAAGATAATACTCTGTCAGAATTACATGCATAGTTGAGATGAAACTCAAATTTGGTTCTTAAAAAATATGGGTAAAAGATATTTTGTTCCAGTTTCAATGGCATCTGAGACAAGGCCACAGGTCATGACGCAGCTCCATCAGTGAATAGTGTTTGGATCTGTTAACCCAGTGTATATGTAGCTCTGGGAATGAAAGCAAGCTTGTGTGTATCTGGGTCCATACTAACAGATATTCTTCAGTAAAACTTGACCTCTCTTTTAAATGTAAGAAAGTCTCATGAATCCATACAAAGACAAAACTTATATTCTCTCTTTTAGCTTTGGAGTTCTGGTTTAAGTTCATTTTCCGGGAGATACTATGTACTGTTTTAGGTAAGAGCACTAAAGGAAATTCACTCATTTAAAAAGAACAGGAATGCCACAGTCAATTCTACATACTTAATCTAAGCAAGCTCCTCTCAGGACTATGTAAATCTATGACTACTTTAAACCTAAACAGAATTATTTTTTAAATAAGTAGCATGCGTTTTACTTCAATCTTATCAAAGTGTGTGTGCGCTCAGTCATGTTCAACTCTTTGCAACTCTTTAGGCCCCTCTGTCCATAGGATTTTTCAGGTAAGAATACTGGAGTTGTCTGCCATTTTCTCCTCCAGGGATCTTCTCCACCCAGGCATCGAACCCACATTTCTGGTGTCTCCTGCATTGCAGGTGGATTCTTTATCCACTGAGCCATCTTATACCGGCAACTTAATGTTTTTATGGAATGACAATGTTAAACAACTAACCAACGAACTGCCAGGCCCAATTACAAAGGTGTACCATGAAGACCAGTTAGTCTAAATCCAAAGAGACAGCTGAGACCAACAGGCCCAGCACAGAGTGAGTGCAGTAAAAGCACTAATTAGTGCCTGCTTTTAGATCAGACAGTGCCAAGAGGAATGAGCAGCATTAACTTTGAACAGATGCATCACTCATTAAAACAGTATAGAATAACTCCACTTTGGTTTTTTTTTTTTTTTTTTTGAGGGTGTTTACACAGTTCTGAAGCTCTGTAAAACACAAACAATTACAATTCCTCTAAAAACAGCAGGAAAAAGAGACCACCTATATTTCCTCTCTTACTAGGTTGAAATTTACATATATTTAGTTTACCGCTAGATCTCTATGGAAAACTTATTTCCAGTAAAGAAGACTTTAAAGAGGAATATCTTTGGGGAAAGGGGAAAATTATAAGCACCTAAATTCTTTGCTCGAGGCTTCCAAAGGCAGGAAAACGTAACCATCTGTTTGTAGTATGTAAACCTGACGAAAGATGGAGCTTGGGGAGAAAACTAGCCCATCACCCATGCTTCCCTTGCACAGGACTCAGGACTTCTCTTGCACAGGACTATGAAACATGATGACATGATGTACTGGATGCAAGTGGCCCAAGAATTCAGAAGGTTACATTGAATGCTGCATGTTTTTGAACTTTGTTCTGATATATATCACTGGAGTCCACAGTGAGGTACTTATTAAGTCTGAAAGCTTAAGGCTATCAGTGAAAAAGGAAACAACATGAGCTATAAGTCATACATTAAATAGAGCCTATACAGAACTTTCATTCAATTACTGCCCACACAAAGCCACAGGAGCCTGCTTATCCTTGCAAGTTCATCTGGTCAATTTAGGGGCTTAGATTAATGAGCCTACATAAAATCTACCCCAATAAGAAACAGGACCATGGCTCTTTAACCAACAACACAGTCTGTCTGCCAGGAAACAGAGACAAGCAATATTTTTACTTTTTCCATCTGTATGATTTAAATAAAGGGATTCTAATTTTTCTGTCTTACCACTAATTGATTTTGCTTTTACAATCTTTTCCCAGTCATTAATGAAACTATTCGATTTCATTTGAATGCATTATTAAACTAATACATCAGTCTGTACTCGTTCCTCAAAGTGATGTATTAGTCCAAAGCACTGGAGTACATCCTCAAATTACATACAGTGGAGATAAAATCATCACTGCTCAAAGAAGTGCTGCTTCAAAAACGGGTGTTATTTGATGTCATGCTGAAAATGCTCCTGTGTCAGGTTGCTCCTCTGAAGGAATAAGAGATCTACATTCTGCAAGATGTTGGTTAGAAAATGCTTTGACTTGTCCAAAGACTGAGCTAATTATAAATGGATTTATTTCCTCTTCCCCATTCATCTCTTACAGTCTCTCTCTGCTGCTTTCCTTTCTCTTCCTTTCCCTACTCCATACTCATTGTCTCTAAATCCTTGGAAAACTTTGCTGAACATACATGTAATTGATTGATAGTCCTTGAGTCAAATGGGAGTAAAATGTGAAAGGAATACTGGTAACTTTTACTTGGATACTACAGATGTCACTTTTCTTTCCTCCTATGCACCTCCTTCCTCCCGTTTTCCCCTTTTTCCATCACTGCTCTCATCTCTGCTCCTCTTTTCTCCAGAATCTTGATCTCACTCTAGTTCTCTCAAATTACAAATAGCCACACTTTCTGGGCATTTCCTTCCCTCAGGAAGCAGAATCCCTCTTGAACCTGGGCAGGTTTTGTGATTTTCATGGAAATGATACCCAGCAATTTCCAAGAAAGACTCTTTCTCATCCTCTTGTAACCCTGAGATCATCATACTGCAGAGAATCCTGGATTGGCTTCCTGGAGGTAAAAAGACAACATGAAGATAGGACTACCTGTCCCACGTGACCCCCTGCTAAAGCATCTGTAAGACAGAGTGCAGGCAAGACCAGCAGAAGAACCACTGTACCAGGCACAATATGCCAGGAATAATGAATAGCTGTGTTTAAGCTACTAAACACCTGGAGGATAGTTTGTCATAGAGGGAAACACAGCAAATATACTCTGATTCTCATCCCACTTTTTTTTCCTCATTTTTTCTCTACAGTTTAAAGTATTTTGTTCTACCAATGCTATTGGCATGTGCCCACTAACAAGAGTTTCCTCAGGTTCATATTTTCAGTTCAGTTCAGTCACTCAGTCATGTCCAACTCTTTGCAAACCCATGGACTGCAGCACACCAGGCTTCCCTGTCCATCACCAACTCCCAGAGCTTACCAAACTCATGTCCATCGAGTCGATGATGCCATCCAACCATCTCATCCTCTGTCATCCCCTTCTCCTCCCACCTTCAATCTTTACCAGCATCAGGGTCTTTTCCAGTGAGTCAGTTTTTTGTATCAGATGACCAAAGTCCTAGACTTTCAGCTTCAGCATCAGTCCTTCCAAAGGATATTCAAGACTGATTTCCTTTAGGATGGACTGGTTGGATCTCCTTACTTTCCGAGGGACTCTCAAGAGTCTTCTCCAACACCACAGTGCAAAATTATCAATTTTGGGGCTCAGAGTTCTTTATAGTCCGATTCTCACATCCATACATGACTACTGAGAAAAACAGCTTTTACTAAACAGATATTTGTTGGCAAAGTAATATCTCTGATTTTTAATATGTTGTCTAGATTGATCATAGCTTTCCTTCCAAGAAGCAAGTGTCTTTTAATTTCATGGCCATAGTCACCATCTGCAGTGATTTTGGAGCCCCCAAAAATAGAGTCTCTCAACATTTCCATTGTTTCCCAATCTATTTGCCATGAAGTGATTGGACCGGATGCCATGATTTTAGTTTTCTGAGTGTTGAGTTTTACGCCAACTTTTTCACTTTCCTCTTTCACTTTCATCAAGAGGCTCTTTAGTTCTTCACTTTCTGCCATAAGTGAAGTGAAGTCACTCTGTCGTGTCCAACTCTTTGTGACCCCATGGACTATAGCCTATCAGGCTCCTGGGTCCATAGGATTTTCCAGGCAAGAGTACTGGAGTGGGTTGCCATTTCCTTCTCCAGGGGATCTTACCAACCCAGGGATTGAACACAGGTCTTCCGCACTGTAAGCCAATGCTTTACCATCTGAGCTACCAGGAAGCCCCTTCTGCCATAAGGGTGGTGTCATCTGCATATCTGAGGTTATTGATATTTCTCCCAGCAATCTTGATTCCAGCTTGTGCTTCATACAGCCCGGCATTTTGCATGATATACTCTGCATATAAGTTAAATAAGCAGGGTGTCAATATGCAGCCTTGACATACTCCTTTCCCAATTTGGAATCAGTCTGTTGTTCCATGTCCAGTTCTAACTGTTACTTCCTCAGGAGGCAGGTCAGGTGGTCTGGTATTTCCATCTCTTTAAGAATTTTCCACAGTTTGTTGTGATCCACATAGTCCAAGGCTTTGGCGTAGTCAATAAAGCAGAAATAGATGTTTCTCTGGAACTCTCTTGCTTTTTTGATGATCCAACAGATGTTGGCAATTTGATCTCTGGCTCCTCTGCCTTTTCTAAATTCAGCTTGAACATCTGGAAGTTCATGGTTCACATACTGTTGAAACCTGGCTTGGAGAATTTTGAGCATTACTTTGCTAGAATGTGAGATGAGTGCAATTGTGTGGTAGTTTGAGCATTATTTGGCATTCCCTTTCTTTGGGATTGGAATGAAAACTGACCTTTACCAGTCCTGTGGCCACTGCTGAGTTTTCCAAATTTGCTGGCATACTGAGTGCAGCCCTTTCACAGCATCATCTTTTAGGATTTTAAATAGCTCAACTGGAATCCCATCACCTCCACTAGCTTTGCTCATAGAGATGCTTCCTAAGGCCCATTTGACTTCACATTCCAGGATGTCTGGCTCTAGGTGAATGACCACACCATCATGGTCATCTGCATCATGAAGATCTTTTCTGTATAGTTCTTCTGTGTATTCTTTCCCCTCTTCTTAATATCTTCTGCTTCTGTTAAGTCCATACCATTTCTGTCCTTTATTGTGCCCATCTTGGCATGAAATATTTCTTGGAATCTCTAATTTTCTTGAAAAGATCTCTAGTCTTTTCCATTCTATTGTTGGCCTGTATTTCTTTCCATTGATCATGGAGGAAGGCTCTCTTATCTCTCCTTGCTATTCTTTGGAACTCTGCATTCAGATGGATATATCTTTCCTATTCTCCTTTGCCTTTAGCTTCTCTTCTTTTCTCAGCTATTTGTAAGACCTCCTCAGACAACCATTTTGCCTTTTTGCATTTCTTTTTCTTGGGGATGTTCTTGATCACTGCTTCTTGTACAATATCACAAACCTCTGTCCATAGGTCTTCAGCCACCCTGTCTATCAGATCTAATCCCTCAAAACTGTCACTTCCACTGTATAACTGTAAGGGATTTGATTTAGGTCATACCTGAATGGTCTATTGGTTTTCCTTACTTTCTTCAATTTAAGTCTCATTTTGGCAGTAAGTTGTGTATGTGTGTGTGCTCAGTCATGTCTCTCTCTTTGCAGCCCCATGGACTATAGCCCACTAGGCTCCTCTGTCCATGGCATTGTCCAGGACAGAATTCTGGTGTGGGTTTTCATTTCCTTCTCCAGGGGATCTTCCCAAAGCAAGGATCAAACCCACATGTCTTATGTTTCCTGTGTTGGCAGGTGGATTCTTCACACTGGCACCACCTTCACATCAAATCTACAAAAGATGGTGGAGGATGGTGGTATAGAAGGACATTCACTCATCTCCTGCAAGAACTCCAAAATTACAACTCACCGCTGAACAACCGTCAACAGGAGAATGTTGGATCCCACCAAAAAAAGATACTCCATGTCCAAGGGCAAAGTAAAAGCCCCAGCAAAACAGTAGAAGGGGTGAAGTTGCATTTAGAATCAAATCCCATACCCACCAGAGATGCTTAGAGGGCTCAAACAAACCTTGTTCGCACCAGGACTGAAAGACCCCACAGAAACTGAGCCAGAACCATGTTTGAGTGTCTCCTGTGGAGGTACGGGTCAGCAGTGGCCTGCCACAGAGGCAGGGGCTCTGGGTGCAGCAGACCTCAGTATGGCAATAAACCCTCTTGGAGGAGATTGCCATTAACCCCACCACAGAGCCACCAGAACTTACACAGGACTTGGGAAACAGACTCTTGGATGGCACAAACAAAACCTTGTGTGCACCAGCACCCAGGAGAAAGGAGCAGTGACCCCACAAGAGACTGGCCCAGACTTGCCCCTGAGTGTCCAGGAGTCTCCATCAGAGGCATGGGTCAGCGGTGGCCTGCTACAGGGTTGGAGGCACTGGGTGTGGCAGTGGGAGCAAGGGACCTTTTGAGGATGTCTCCATTATCTTCATTACTTTCAGCATAGTTTGACCTGAGGTCAAACAACAGAGAGGGAACATAGAACCACCCATCAACAGAAAATTGGCTTAAAATTTTACTGAGCATGGCTCCCCTGATCAGAACAAGACCCAGTTTCCCCCTCAGTTGGTCAGGAAGCTTCCATAAGCCTCTTATCCTTATCCTTCTGAGGGCAGACAGAATGAAAACCACAATCACAGAAAACTAACCAAACTGATCACATGGACCACAGACTTGTCTAACTCAATGAAATTATGAGCCATGCCACGTAGGGCCACCCAAGACGATAGGGTCATGGTGGAAGTTTTGACAAAACATGGTCCACTGGAGAACGGAATGGCAAACCACTTCAGTATTCTTGCTTTGAGAACCCCATGAACACTATGAAAAGGCAAGGAGATAGGACACTAAAAGATGAACTCCCCAGGTCAGTAGGTGCCCAATATGCCACTAGAGCTCAATGGAGAAATAACTTCAGAAAGAATAAAGTGACTGAGCCAAAGTAAAAACAATACCCAGTTGTGGATGTGACTGGTGATAGAAGTAAAGTCCAATGCTTCAAAGAGCAATACTGCATAGGAACCTGGAATGTTAGGTCCATGAATCAACATAAGTTGGAAGTGGTCAAACAGGAGATGGCAAGAGTGAACACTGATATTTTAGGAATCAGAGAACTAAGATGGACTGGAATGGGTGAATTTAACTCAGATGACCATTATATAGCAGCAGTGGGCAAGAATCCCATAGAAGAAATGGAGTAGCCCTCATAGTCAACAAAAGAGTCCGAAATGCAGTACATGGATGCAATCTCAAAAACAACAGAATGATCTCTGTTCATTTCCAATGCAAACCATTCATTATCACAGTAATCCAAGTCCATGCCTCAACCAGTAATGCTGAAGAAGCTGAATGGTTCTATAAAGGCCTACAAGACCTTCTAGAACTAACATCCAAAAAAGATGTCCTTTTCATCATAGGGGACTGGAATGCAAAAGTAGGAAGTCAGGAGATACCTGTAGTAACAGGCAAATTTGGTCTTGGAGTACAAAACAAATTTTTGCCAAGAGAATGCACTGGTTATAGCAAATACCCTCTTCCAACAACACAAGAGAAGACTCTATACACGGACATCACCAGATGGTCAATACCAAAATCAGACTGATTATATTCTTTGCAGCCAAAGATGGAGAAGCTCTATACAGTCAGGAAAAACAAGACTGGGAGCTGACTGTGGCTCAGATCATGAACTCCTTATTGCCAAAACTTTTAATGAGTAACAGCATTTACCTATAAACTCATCAATTTATTTAACCTCCATGAGGGAGAATGAAGGCAATCGTTACTTTCCTGCTTAAAGATAAGAAACAAAAGAGCTCAGTGGTAACACATGTGTGTTTGTATCTTTGTGTAAGTGTACATACACGCATGCATACACACACGTTTTTTCTTACAACTACAAGGAAGTCCTAACTACAAGAGAAGAATATGGACCCACAAGGATGGATGAGTCAGCTAGTAGATAAAGAGGAAATTAGAAACTTTTTCTATAAGACATTATAGATAGAATAACATCATTTACAGGAACGGGGAAAATCACATCAAATCAGCCCAGCAAATATTCAAGGGAACAAAATTATGGTAATATCCAATGTTCTCATAGATCAGCTTTACAGTCGTTGTGTGTGTGTTTGTATGCTTAGTCATGTCCAACTCTTTGCAATCCCATGGACTGTAGTCCACCAGGCTCCTTTGTCCATGGAATTTTTCCAGGCAAGAATACCAGAGTGGGTTGCCATTTCCTCCTCCAGGGGATCATCCCAAGCTAGTATTCAAACCCCCATCTCTTGAGTCTCCTGCATTGGCAGATGGATTCTTTACCACTGTGCCACTTGGGGAGCGCCTTTACAATGGTTACAATGAAAGAAATGAGTCTCAGAATTCCTCAAAATAACTTTAACATGAATCCTGAGGCAGGTTTATGAAATTCCTTCCCACAAGTCAAAGAAGAGTAAGCATTCCTCCCAAAAGAATTAGCTTTTACAGTAGGTTCCAATAATCACTATTGCTATTTGATTATATAGTACTAGTGTATTTCATAATATGGTATCTAAGTAATCCATCTTCTTTCCTGTCTCTCATCATTTCCTTCAACTCTCTTCTTTATTTTGGTCTTGGTTTTTCTCAAACATGCTCAACTCACGCCCATGACTGTCTCCTGACTGCCATAAAAGTCTCTTCTTTGTGTTGCTCTCTCAGTGAGGTTGCCTCCAATCACTGTATTTAATGATGCCCCCTCCCCATTTAATCTTTTACATATTAACAAGGTTATAAAATTTTTCATAGCACAAATCACTAACTGAATTTTTAATATTTTTCTTCTTTTACTTTTTATTTTTCTCAATTAAAGTATGCAGTTTATGAGATCAGTGACCTTCCTTTCTTGCTCACTACTATGTCCTTAACACCTAGAATATGTTACCATAAAGCATGAATTGGCAAAGGAACTACCCAGACAGCGAGTACAGAATTGACTGCCTCACCAGTCAAAAACTCATACCATGTACCTTTTTCCTGACACATGACACAATTTGGAATCACTTCCCTTTTCTATCAAAACTAGGACTCAGAAAACAAAGGGAAATTTAGATCTTGCCACAAACCTCTTTTTAAATGGTATGGGAAAAAGTGGAAACAGTGTCAGACTTTATTTTGGGGGGCTCCAAAATCACTGCAGATGGTGATTGCAGCCATGAAATTAAAAGACGCTTACTCCTTGAAAGGAAAGTTATGAGCAACCTAGATAGCATATTCAAAAGCAGAGACATTATTTTGCCAACAAAGGTCCGTCTAGTCAAGGCTATGGTTTTTCCAGTGGTCATGTATGGATGTGAGAGTTGGACTGTGAAGAAAGCTGAGTGTCCAATAATCAATGCTTTTGAACTGTGGTGTTGGAGAAGACTCCTTGGACTGCAAGGAGATCCAACCAGTCCATTCTAAAGGAGATCAGTCCTGGGTGTTCATTGGAAGGACTGATGCTGAAGCTGAAACTCCAATACTTTGGCCACTTTATGCAAAGAGTTGACTCACTGGAAAAGACTCTGATGCTGGGAGGGATTGGGGGCAGGAGAAGAAGGGAATGATAGAGGATGAGAAGGCTGGATGGCATCACCGACTTGATAGACGTGAGTTTGAGTGAACTCTGGGAGTTGGTGATGGACAGGGAGGCCTGGCGTGCTGCGATTCATGGGGTTGCAAAGAGTCGGACACGACTGAGTGACTGAACTAAACTGAACAGAAAGGAATTAATTTAACCCAAATGCTAAATACATATTCTGTATGTTCAAGATGTACTTTAGGGGACTTCCCTGGTGGTCCAGTGGTTAGAAGAAGTATTAGTTGCTCAGTCGTTGTCTGATTCTTTGCGACCCATGGACTGTAGCCTGACAGGCTCCTCTGTCCATAGGATTTCCCAGGCAAGAATACTGGAGTGGGTTGCCATTTCCCTTTCCAGGGGATCTTCCCGACCCAGGGATTGAACCCAGGTCTCCTGCATTGCAGGCAGACTTTACTGTGTGAGCCACCTAAGACTTCACCTTCCAATGCAGGGGGTATAGGTCTGATCCCTGGTTGGGGATTTAGGATCCCACATGCCTCATAGCTCAAAAAACCAAAACATAAAGCAGAAGCAATATTATAACAAATTCAGTAAAGACTTTAAAAATGATTCACATCAAAAAATATCTTTTAAAAAATGTACTTTAGAAATCACCATGTTGGGCACAAGATATCTGCTATTCCTCATCAGAAGAGGTAATTGAGACCTAACTGTGTAGAGTGAGCCCAGAATTGCAGCCTCCAGCCTCAATCTCACTGGGGAAATACTACAGGTGCAGTTTGCCTGTGTAAGCAGATCCACCCACACCACTTTGAAAAGGGACCACCCTTTCCTACTACACACAGTACACTTATAAAGATGTATGATATGATGTGCTTCCCACTGGGAAGAAACAGTTTGTAGGACAAAAAGAGCTGCTGTGAGTCAGAAAGCATGCTTCTTGTGCAAAATTGAAATGTCTCACTCCATGAACAACAAAGAATTGGTTTTTAGTTTTTGCTTTAAAAAAAAAATAATTCACCAGTTTTCTCTATTGCTTAAACTTTTATCAATAGCTTAGTGAATGTGTGCATGCTAAGTTGCTTCAGTCATGTCCAACTCATTGTAACCCTATGGACTGCAGCCCTCCAGTCTCCTGGAGGGCTATAATCCTCCCAAATGTTTTCTGATGTGAATTATTGTTAAAGTCTTTACTGAATTTGTTATAACATTGCTTCTGCTTTGTGTTTTGGTTTTTTGAACTGTCAGGCATGTGGGATCCTAAATCCCCAACCAGGAATCAAACCCACACCCCCTGCATTGAAAGGTGAAGCCCCCTGTCCATGGGATTTTCCAGGCAAGAATGCTGGAGTGGGTTGTCATGCCCTCCTCCAGGAGATCTTTCCGACACAGGGATCAATCCCACATCTCCTGCACCTCCTGCTTTGCAGGCGGATTCTTTACCGCTGAGCCACGGAGAAGCCCAGTTTAAAGACTATTAACAAACAATAGAATGCATTGAAGAGGTTGTAAAACTAGGAAGCTTGAAATTTTTTAAAACATGCATGAACTAGTGTAACCAAACCGTCCAAAATTTTAATTAGCCCAGGAACTGTAGAATAATTGAATTTCAAAAATTTCTGGTTATTGTTTGCTAAAGATATTTGGGTAATAGCAAAAATCAAATTATTTTTAATGTTACGATTTCCTATAAGAAATACATGTCCAAGAAAATAAACATGCATTTCTCTATTACAATGCATATTTCAGGAGAAAACAAATTACTTGACATTTGTCTCCAGATATATGTTGCTTCTGAATCTGTGTAGCTTTAGTCTCTGATAATAGCGACTGGAGTATGAAAAAGAAGAAAATAAAGCACCAGAAGATAGGTATTTTATCTTCATGTTTATCTTTATAAAGACATATATTTCACTGTTGCTTATGGAACAAGGGGACATTACAACTAATGATATACCAACTTTGTTCACCACTTATTTTTCACTTTCAGTTTTACTGCTGTTAGTGGGAGAAGAATAAAGTTATTTTAGTTGCTATATATCAACAGAACTACTTAGCTTAGGCAAAATAATTTTAACACACTCTTCTGTGCCCTTTAAGACCAACATTTTCTTTTTACATTTTAAAACTTTTTATTTGTGTATTTAAAAAGTGCACGTTCCAGTATTTAAAATCACTTTAACAAAAAGGAAATGGCAGTCTAAACTGTACTTCACAGCCCACAGGACATCTTGGACCAGCTTGCTTTTTACTCTAAAGTTCACTGTTGTCCCACCCAGCTTCCTCTTTCACCAACTTTTCCTTTCCTTTTAGTCAGACAGGCAGATGAGAGAGAGAGAGAAGTGGCCTACCCATTGTTAGTAGTTCTAGTTTCTTTGATGTGAAAAAGGGTAGCACAGTCATTTAAAGCTGATCCAACCTCTCTGCATCTTACAAAGTTAGCAGCAAAAAGAAGTAAAATAAGGCATTGCTTGTGGAATGTACATTGCATTCTGGCAGTGCAGGTATTGTGACTTACTTTTGACTCCCTGCTTGCTTCTCCTGTTCAATAGTTTCTTTTGAAGGCAGTGCATTCTTCTCTTGTGTTTGTGTTTTCTTCAATTTCAACTTATCAAACTTCTCTACCTCAGCCTTATGGGGTTTGTCAGACATGGTTGCAAAGGGAAGGAGCAAGTGAAGTCTGGTTTGCACTGTGGCCACTGCCAAGAGCCTAAGACTAACATTTGTAGCCAGGAAATGGTTCACATCATTGTATGGTGGAGCAGCAAGGGTCAGAGGTAGCAGCGTTGATCAGTAACAACTTATCAAGGAGCCAAATGAGGATGGCAGAAAGGACAAGGATCCTTGCAAGGAACAGGTTGGTAAGGATATCAGAACACACAGACACAGAAGGAAGGGCCCTACATCCAGACGAAGTGGTTTTGATTGCACCGTGTAGGCCGGAAGGGATGTGAGACTGCATTTCAGAAAACTGGTTAATAAGCTAACTTAACTCAGTATGTTCAAATTAGTAGTCGATAGCTATTCAATTACTTAAAACAGGTTAATGGTCTTGTGTATATAGGAAATGGCCTTATCCAGCCCCCTGGGAAAATTGTGTTTATAATGTGATAAGATCGACTACTGATCTACTTACAGCATTGAGTGTTTTCCCCCAATGGGAGAAAAATACAAAAAGCTAAAAATCTTGCCAAAAAATCACCATGAGCTTGTTTTGCAATCTTGTGACCACACAAGTGGTAATGGCTTGAGATATTCAATGTGAACCATATAAAATCAAGTAATATCTATACCTCACGGTGGAGAAGGCATCACTGAACAGCACAGTTGTACCCACTCCTCATGGATGCTGGCTCAGGAATGGTTAATAGGTGCTAGTAGTTCATTCATGAAGACCTCCCCACCATCTCCTGAACAAAACTGTGAGAAATTAATCATCTTAATATAGCTTGATCTTCCCGCAGCAGTAAGACAAGTGATTCATCAACTTCTGTTTGCTCCTGCTGCTGCTGCTGCTAAGTCGCTTCAGTCGTGTCCAACTCTGTGCGACCCCATAGACGGCAGCCCACCAGGCTGTGCCATCCCTGGGATTCTCCAGGCAAGAACACTGGAGTGGGTTGCCATTTTCTTCTCCAATGCATGAAAGTGAAAAGTGAAAAGTGAAAGTGAAGTCGCTCAGTTGTGTCTGACTCTTCGCGACCCCATGGACTGCAGCCTACCAGGCTCCTCCATCCATGGGATTTTCCAGGCAAGAGTACTGGAGTGGGGTGCCATTGCCTTCTCCGCAACTTCTGTTTAGACCCTGCCAAATCCATTTGTGTGTTAATCACTTAATTGTGCGTGACCTTTTGTGACCCCATGGACTGTAGCCCGCCAGGCTCCTCTGTCCATGGGATTCTCCAGGCAAGAATACTGGAGTGGGCTGACATGCCCTCCTCCAGGGGATCTTCTTGACCCAGGGATCGAACCTAGGTCTCCTGCATTGCAGGCAGATTCTTGACTGTCCGAGCCACCAGGGAAGCCCCCAGAACTATAATATAAACAATTATTTGGAGATTCTGAGCCCAGCATTTAGAGGGGAAAACTCTGGCCATCTTATGTGGAAATATTTTCCAAGGTCAAAATAAATACTTAATCCAAGAAATGCTATGTTAAGTCACTTCAGTCGTGTCCGACTCTGTGCGACCCCATAGACGGCAGCCCACCAGGCTCCCCTGTCCCTGGGATTCTCCAGGCAAGAACACTGGAGTGGGTTGCCATTTCCTTCTCCAATGCATGAAAGTGAAAAGTGAAAGTGAAGTCGCTCAATTGTTTCCGACTCTTAGCGACCCCATGGACTGCAGCCTAACAGCCTCCTCCGTCCATGGGATTTTCCAAGCAAGAGTACTGGAGTGGGGTGCCATTGTTTCCCCTAATCTGTACCCCAATATTACTTTTCTACAGTACTCACTACATTTATTTTATATTTAAACTATATGTTTCTATATTGTACCTGTTTCCTGTGTTTTATCAAATGCCTGTCTCTGGAATGGAGAGTGACATTTACTAGGTGCAGGATAAAAACTCACTGCAGAGAATTCACATAAGTAATTTAGGAGGTTATGCACCCTCATGGAAAGACCACTGATATAAAAGAACTATTTTTTACTCTACTTTAAAATGAAAACATTTATATATATAAGCTTTAAAACCACAAAATAGGTTCTATAACTTTCTTAAGCTTGTCAAAGTTCTAGACACCCAAGATTATAACTACTGGCATGTGCATTTTAACTTTCATTAACCCCCAAAAGTGAATTGTCTTTAAGCATCTTATACAGCATTTATCATCTGATACTTTTCACTTTTGGCCATGCAAAGTTATTTGGGTGTGCTCCTGTTTGAAAAGCCTTCAACCTTCTCCAAGTAATTTGTAACTGTGCCCTTTAAGTGCTATCTGTATAAGGTTGTTTTTTTTTTTTTCTTGAAATAAGTGCTGAAATAACATTTCTGGCTCAGGAAACATATTATCCACATAAAGTGGAATATACTTTAAACATTCTACTTCCTCAGCTAAAAAAATACAAAGTAAAATTCATATCCAGTTTAAAATATGGGGTCGGTTCATGACTTGTTAGGCAAGTACATTCCTAAAATCTAAGTCTGACCATATTAAAAGTGGACCAAGTTTGTCTGCAGGTTTCCTCCTCCTGGGCCTCGCGGACCCTCCTTTCTCAGCATCCTTTGAAGACCTACTCATACCATGTTTTCTCCCATAAGAGAAAATGGGAGTCAGGGAAGAGCTTCAGGCAGCCATTCATGTTGAGTTTTAAGCATCTTCCAGTGAAGGACAGGGAAGACTGGTATGCTGCAGTCCATGGGGTTGCAAAGAGTAGAACACAACTGAGCAACTGAACAATAGCAATATGCCAATTACTGTGATAATTGCTATAATTTTCTCATTTCTTTTTCACACCAACTCTGAAGTAACCACTGTTACCTTATTTTCCTGAAGAGCAAATTAGGACCTTAGAGTAAAACTAACTTGCCTATGGCCACTCAGCCAGCTACCACCAAGAGTCAGTACCAGCTCTGTTGGGTCCTAATAGCCTTGTTTTTCATTAGATGGCAAACCGCCTAGAATATCTCCCAAGGAAATAATTTTTGCATGTTAACCCGTTAGTGAAGTCTTAAAGCAAAGAAATGTGCGAGCTGTGTAATGTAGTTTCACATATTCACCAAGAGATGAGAATGCATATTTTGAGGAAGAGGTTCCTTGTGAAAGATGTAGCAGTTATCTTCATTACCTCCACCATAGTTTGGTCTCAGGTCAAACAACAAGGAAGGAACACAGCCCCGCCCATCAACAAAAAATTGGATGTTCCTTACAAAACTAAAAACAGAGTTGCCACATGATCTTGCAATCCCACTCCTGGATGTATATCTGAAGAAAACTCTAATTTAAAAACATACATGCGTCCCAGTGTTCACAGCAGCACTATTTATAATAGCTAAGACATGGAAGTACCCTAATGAATGGATAAAGAAGATGTGGTACATTTAAACAAGGGAAGATTACTGAGCCATAAAAAAGAATGAAATAATGCCATTTGAAGCAACATGGATGCATCTAGAGATTATCATATTGAGTGAAGTAAGTCAGATGAAAAAAAAAATCTCATAGGAAAACACTTAAATGCTGAATCTAAAAACATGATACAAATGAACTTATTTACAAAACAGAAACAGACTCACAGACATAAAAAAAAAAATAACTGATGGTTACCAAAGGGAATAGAGGAGAAGGGGGAGAGATAAATTAGGAGTTGGGATTAACATATACACACTACTATATGTAAAACAGGTAAACAATAAGGACCTACTGTATAACACAAGGAACTATACTCAATTTTTTGTAGTAACATATAAAGGAAATGAACCTGAAAAAGAATATATATATATGTGTGTATGTGTGTATGCATAAATGAATCACTTTGCTATACACTTAAAACTAATAAAAGATTGTAAATTAACTATATCAATTTAAAAATATATAAACTTTTTATATAGTATAAAGTATACAAGGTTTTTAAAGTGTATAAATAAAATTCATAAACTTTAACCTATTAAAACCTCTTTTCCCCATTGAAAAAAGTTAAATCTGCCCAGAAACAGGTTATTCACTTTTTAAACTAATGTTTTCCCCCAGATACACTCCACTCAATTACAGATCAGAAAGCCTATTTAAGACAACTACTGACCTTGTTGCATGTATTCATGTTATTTATGTTTATATCCATTATGCTAACCAATGGAATAATTATGGATTAATTCTCATATAACATTAATTAATTCACATTAATTAGATGCATTCACAATTAACTCATTCTCAGAAATACCTACAAGTGAAAACCTGTCAAGATTCCTAGTTTAGAACCCTCCAGTACACAAGGTTTAAAATGCTACCTAATCAGATTAAATCTCTACTGGTTCATCATTTTAACTGGGTAAAATAAGAAGAAAATGCTAAACAAGAATCATAGCAATTTTTTAAATATATCTCAAACATCAACTA